>NC_064419.1:13390000-14051250 GCF_023375975.1 Astyanax mexicanus
GGGCCCCTTGATCAGGCTGTAGACAATGCGCTTTGAAAGTAAACACAGTTAGTTCAAGAGGTGCACTAGACTATTGAAAAACTTTAGAAACATCTGCCTAACATTATCTGAAAGACATCAAATGTTTCAGGCATATATTTTAGCTGGTCCAGGATGTAGTCAGCATCTGCAAGTCAAGGACAGGTGTGCTTTCTACCCCAAACTGTACAGTGATGCAATTAAACATGCAGTTAGAGAATTTGGCTTTTCAGAACAGAATACTAGTGTTTCCACAGAAGTGCAGTATAAAGGTACATTATATAAAAAAGGATACTTCCTTGTGTCAAAAAATGATGAGCACATGGAGAACTTCTCATTGTTTTAATTCAGAATGATACAGCTGTGTATTTTGTGATGGATATACATAAAGCTGACTATTTCTGACGACCATCTGTATTCAATTACAAAACAGAGTACAGGGCTGCAATGTCTTAATGTTAATGACTTGGTAGATTTCTATCCATTGCCCTCATACATTGTTAACGGGCACAAAGTTATTCCATTAAAACACAGTGTGTTGTCAAAGTAAACATGTTCTTGAAATGTAATATTTCTTGAAATGAAATATTTAAAATACAACACATTTGTTATTGATAAGTACGTGCTCATAATGTTTTTCATTTGTACAGAAACAGTATAAATCCTCATTCACATTATGCACTCACTGAGCAATTTATTGGGAATACTATTTTGACATCCTATCACTGGACCACACTGGGGTTCACTGAGCTCCTCAGAGCAACTTTTACTTTCTCTAATGTTTGAAGAAGCAGTCTGCATGTCTAGGTGCTTGTTTGTATTCACCTGTAGACATAGACGTGGTTACAATCTGAGTTTAGTAATTTGGATACGTGAGCAAATCCTTTGGCAGTGTAGTGTAGGTGTACAGGTCTTTGTAATAAATTGTTTGTTTAGTGTATGCTCAAAGTAAAGCTTCTTCTAATCTCTAGGTACGGTAAAGTTTTACTCTACATTTTTTAACTGTTGTTGTTCTTATATGGTTTCAGAAATGACTGACTTGGATCAAACATTTTTACGAACTGCCGTTAACTTGCCTGACCTTTCAGAGGTGACAAAAGATATTCTAGAAGAGACCTTACAATCCATTGGGGTGAAAACATTCAATGATTTTCATTTTATTGAGGAAGCCGATTTACTGTCAGCGTTGAGGCCAATTCAAGCCTGCAAAGCCCTGGCTGCTTAGAAGATGAAATGTGAGTCAAGTATTGCAGTGCAGAATTTTTATGATTGCCCAAAGAGGTCTCTGTTTAAGATTAATTTTATTTTGTTTGTTTTATTTTGCAGTCCAGACTCCTGAATCAAGTAGCTCCTCTGTTGGTGCCTTACCAGGACTTTCTGCATTCTTTCCATCACCTTCACCCAGAGGTTCATCCTCAGCCTCTTCTAGCAGCTACCAAAGCCCTGATATAGATTGGGTAAATAGCTTTATAATACCTTGGGAAAAGTTCCCGGAAGAACTGACTCAGTCATTAGAGAGAGGAAAAAGACCAAGTCCACGAATGAGACCAGAAATGGTCCGAAATGTGGTGTGCGAGATGATGCGAAAGAGTTTTTGCAAAAGTAAAAGGATCTCTACTAAAGTTGCCAAAATATGGTGGCAAAATATCCCAAATCTCTGCAAGATGTGATTGAGGGAGATGTGGTTGGACCAGGATACCACTCACAAGTCAAGCAATTGCAATACAGGGTAGACAATGTGAAGCGGTCTTCAATCCCAAAAATAAGAAAACGAAAGCATTGCACTGATGAGTCCGACACAGACAAAGTCCCTCAAGAAAAGAAAGCAGCAATCCAGGATACATATGGGTGCATTAACTGGGACCTAAAATTTCTGTTCCTTGGAGAGACCCCAGAGAGCCAACAAGAAAAGAAGGAAAAACTGAAGAGGATGTCTCAGCAAACCAATGCAAATTCACAGGATGTCAAGTTTTTAATGTGAGTAACTTTCTACACACAGCGCAAACAAGTCAACCAGGGGAAAAATATACAATTCCTTCTGGAAGAATGGCCATTTTGGTTTGAAGAACTTGGCATGGCTGTCCACTTTAAGGAGCTCACTGGAATTGGGCTAAAAGAAACATTCACACGAAATGTGGATCTGAAGGGGAAACGGCTCGTGAACTACTTAAATACTGTGTGTGTGAACAGAAAAAAAGAAGTTCCTCCAGGCTGTAATAAAGTTTAAAGTGATGAGGGGAAAGCTAAGTAGTTGCGCTGAATATGTCAAAGAGATAGTGCTGCTTCTGCTGTCCTACTTTGATGAGAAGGAAGATTCGATGTTCTCTTATGTGGAGGACACATGCTTGGCAGGGGAAGTACAGTTGGACCGAGTTCCGCAGATTCCCACCATCATTGTGTATGGTAAGTTCACTTTTTTGGCCTTACTTTTATTTATTTATTTTATTCAATTAAGTATTTTAACACCCTTAAAATGGAAAATACTGGTAACAGACTTTAACTAATACAGTACTTTACATTTTAAATTATTTTTTGTTTTTGTATGTTTTGTTGTTAGGGCGAACTTGCTATTCTGCGGGCAGGTTCATGCTGAGTGTGGATCGAAGCATTGTACAAGACAACATTGCTTCTTTCATTTCTGCCCTGTGCATGATGTTTGGGAGCTATTATTGCTTCAAAATTGCTTATCCATCAGAGCTGGCATCAACCCTGGAGTTTTTGCAGAGGTGTGTCTCTTTTTTGACTAAAGGTTAATGGTTAAATGTTAAAGGTTGTTATTTTTTTGTTGTTACTGAAACTAGTATTTATCTGTTTTTCAAGGTGTTTCTTCTCAATTAACCCAGAGAAAGGCACTAAAGTGGAGAAGACCAGCACATACCGTCTTCCTGTGAACCCTAGAGTGCTTACCTTGATTCAGAAACTTTCCAATCATGAATGGCGTGATGTTTGAATATGGACTAAATGGATTTATGGTATGTGATTTGCCACACTCAACATTTGAAGTTTTGTTTTAGATCATCTGTGAAGTTCTTCAAGTTAAAGGCTCCACTCCTGTTTTCACATTTGAAAGACTTGACCACGGTTTGTGTGTTATAGGTTATATATATTTATTCCAGTTAGTTTTGTTTTAAAACTGCAGTTTTGTGAGCACAATAAAGAATGTGATCTTTAGGTCATCATGACCTACGTGGGCACATTACCTAAACTCCATATGTTTCACACCGATTTGTAAATAGATGTGCCTGATAGCAGCTTGTTGTCAGTACAGGAAACTAAAAAAGGGTAAACCCAAAATGACAGCTCCGCCTCTGGGAGTTTCTCGAGCCAAGGTGGGCTGGTCTGTGAGTTTCTGCCTACGTAGGCAGAAAGATAATTCAAAATTCACCCGTTTTTCGGAGGGGGGGAGGGGGATTTCTTTGCTTAGCTCCTGCAGACAATGGGGGCTGCAAAACAGTTTAATGTGCAGGTGTACACATTCAACTCGGAGAGACCTACTGTATTCCACAAAAAACAAGAAAAATCGGATTTTCGCGGAAGGTGAGCTTTCAATAAATTTCACACAGTTTAGTTGACAGTTTGTGTGTTCAGTTTATATATTTACCTACAAATTTACAAATAGAAATACTTGATTTTCCTTAGACAGTGACGTGTTTGTCACGTCTAGTGCTGTAGGTACTCCTGCTCCTTCCACACTGACCTCCAACGGAGGTTTGCAGCCTAACAAGTACACTACCCAGAACGCACCATACGCTGACATCACGCACACACCCACACACGTGACACCTCACCTGCTTCGCCAGGAAGCCCGGAGCATTGATTACTCCAGGGTATTTAAGGAGGCTTCACGAATACACTGGTGCCACGTATTGCCTGGTTTCTACTAGTGATGGGCAGATGAACCCTCATTGGGTGTATGGCACATTTCCTACACTGTATCGCTACTGTGTTGAAACTTATTGCTGTATTACAACTGTGTTGCTGTATTACTTAATGGCGAATGGCTGTATTACGCCGTCCGACACAGGGGTTCCCCTTGTTTGCTCGGTGCATGCGCCGAGGTTTCAGTGTCGTCAGACCCATCGCCTCCAAACGATACAGGAAGTGTATCGGTCACGTGGTTTTCCTTCCTCAGACCCATCACTAGTTTCTACCACTTTACAAAGCGTTATCTACTCGGTTTGTTTTTCCGCGTATTATCTTGCTCTTTGTGTTTTTCGACGCCGATTTCTGCCTGTATCTCTGATTGTGGATTTTTCTGTGTATGACCTGGACTGTTTTCACGTTTTTTGATTATTGAATTATCTCTGATGCTGGCTTTCTCCTCTTTGAACTCTGGCCTGTTTCCCACTCATGGTATGGTTATTCCTATGTGGCTTCTGTTTACCGGTGCTCTGATTGTTTCTGTACGACTACCCGTTTCTCTGCCCTTTATCTTGATAAACAACCCATTTTACTGTAGCCGCGAGTGACTGTCTTCTGTGCACACCATGGCAGTGTTCTAATGATGTAATCCTTTATTGATTTAAAATGGTTTCTTGTGACAGTTTTAGAAGAAAGGCCTTTGCTCAGTTTCATGCAGCACATTTTATTACATTGTCTTTCATGTTTTCTTTCTCCATCTTTTAACAAAGGTATCACTAATACATATGCTGACAAAGGTATATCTAGCTATGCCTGTAGTTTTTAAATGTTTATTCTGTTTACAGTGGGTTATATTTTTCACATTCCTGGTACAACAAACGCCTGTATAAAGCAGAATATACTTAGAATATTGTCTTAGTAATTTATATTTGAGACTAAGATATGGTATGAGTCAAAAGATGTTTGCAATAGGCTTAATATTACTAGGACTAGACACAATTACATTATAATCCACATTAGTAACAGTTAAATAATGTTGTTTGTTTTGTATTTTTCAGTAAAATCTAAAGTGATTAACTGTAAAATATGCAATAAATGCTGTAAATTATACTTAAAAATGTTGTCTTTTGGCAGCATGATCATGATAATTCAGCAAAAAAAGGCTTGTTAAATTTACTGTTTTAAAATGTACTTTTTTGTAAAACAACAGTTTTAAACTGTACAATATACAGGTTGTTCTGTAAAGTTATTTACATGTATGTATTATTCTGGCAACCACAGCTGCCAGATTTGTTTGTAAAAACAACAATTTTTGTACGAGTTTGACCATTGTACCACGGTGGGAGCTTTTTCTGTCTCTATTTTATGTTTATGGGGTGCTATACAGTCTACAGTAGAGCGAAAGATATTTTCTAAACAACTGGTTAGTTTGTCTAGTTCTATTGGGTCTGTTGGACAGTATATTATAGTTGTTTAATCAGGAAGCTTATCCGTAAATTGTTGGGCTGTAAATGGCGTACATTGTGGAATAAGGTAAATGATCTGAAATTGGGGAATATTATATATAAACTTTATCTATGCTAACACCCAGGGTCAAAACTAAATCCAGAGTATGCTTACAGTAATGAGTAGGTCCTGTTATATTTTCAACAATATCGACAGAGTCTAGAATTAATTTAAATGTGAACTTTTTCAAAATGAATGTTGAAGTCTCCTACTATAATCACTTTATCACTACATACTGCTAAATTCTTTTAAAATTGTCCTGGGCAAACATAAGAAATTAAAATATTTATTTATTGCAGTGTTTGCACTGTCACATGGCAGTGGAGCTGATGTGGCATTTTACATTTAGTATGGATTAAAAAAGGAGAAATTAAAATAGCTAAAAAAAACAGTGCAACACATTTGCCCAAACTTGCACGGGCGATAGCCATGGGCTGCCTCTCTGACAGTAGTGGACCAGTCATGTCGCGGTATTCTCCAGGAACGCCCCTGGCTGCAGCCTGACCCTGTACCGTTGGCCCTCCCCCAGTGGGCCTCAGGCTACATTTCATCACTGTGAGCAGGTTCGCTCTGAGCGCGGGTGGAAGAACTCGGACTTTAATTTCGACTCGAACAACTGAAATCCCCCAGAATGTCGAAAAGTACCTTTGACTCTGTTGAGATGAGTTTAGAAGCTAATATTCCTGCCACGGAACTCAAAGAAGTTAAACGGATTCTATATGGGAAAGAGCTCAGGTAAGTGCAGATGTCTTTACTTAGAATATTCGTGCGAATTTTTTCCACAAAACGGGATGACGCAATTGACTATGGGGTTTTTGTAATTTGCTTGTCCTATTATGTCAGGTATTACAAATAACACAGTAGGTTTAGTTTGTGTTTGACACAGAGTGGGAGGAGCCTACAGAAGTATCATTTTAGTATCTCTGTGTTTCAGGGTAAATACTATTAATAATCTGTTAAATGCACCATTCATTGTACTATTAAATCAGTATAGTGTATGTGTCCATCGGGATGAATAGCTTTTCACCCGAAAACAGTTCCCAGCAGAAGCTGGTGTGGAGCTGGGTTTTTCGGCAGGATAAATAATTAATGATGGGACTTTGACCAAACATGCCAAACCTCAGAGCAGACCCACTCCAACGTAAACATTACTTGGACTTTAGAGTTACTCAGACTTTGGACCTACTGGTAACTAATAGAACACCGTATAACTTGTTTGTGGAGACCCCTTGTAATAAATGCATTCAGCTGCTTGGTTGGATTCATTGCTGACGCAGCAGTGCAAACGCGCACACCGCGTGTCTAGCAGTTACAATTGTGTAATTAGGGTAAACCTAATATTTACAGCTACAAATATAGCTGTTACTTAATCACACATTGTTGCAGGGTTCCAGGTCCACAGATCAGACTGTGTTAAAAACAGCTAATTCTCTCAAAAACAAATCAGAGCTCACTCCGACCCAGATCTTACTAAAAATAAATCTAAATCTATTTTTTCACCCTAACTACCCTAACAAGGGACAAATAAACCTTAAACCCAAATTTGGCCACTTGGTTCAACTAATGGAATTTGTTTATTTTTAGTGTTCAGTGTGTTTATGATTATTTTAATAGACATCAGTTTCTAAATAATTAATGAGATTCTATTTAAAGATTGGTGACAAGAGAGTGAGAGCCTTGTCCCCCTAAAATAAGCTGATTAAGCAGATTCTTGTTATAAAAAAATGATAATAAGACATTAAATTCATAATCAGGCAAAATAATGAATAGACAGACACAGACAAACACACAAACACATTCACTCACACACTCACACTTAGGGGGCAATTTCAACCAATACCCATTTGGCTTTATCATGCCGTCTTTGGGAGTCTGTGGGGGGAAACCGGAGCACCTTAAGGAAAACGTGCAAACTCCACAGGGTCACCCCAGCCGGGAATGAATCCCAGGCCGTCTTGCCGTCAATGCACCACCATGCCGCCCTAACCCTGCGTTCACACTGGAACGCGACGAGTCGCTTGTGTCGCCCAGCGTTTGTCGCTTGTGGGCGTGTCAAGCTCAACGCCCGCGTTTATCATGGTCCAGCCTCCGACAAGAAAAAAGGCACAAAAAAGGAATCACTTGGCCACTTTACTCTCAGCTATAACTCCCAAACTTGCTGGACTCTTGTGCGTTTCTGTGATTTAACTGCGCTGGAAACGCAGCCGTTCCCACAGACTGATGTGGGTCCACCCCGTTCAACAGAAAGAACCGGGAAAGAAACTAGAAATTCAGAGAGCAGGAGCTTGTGGACGTCGAACCGCCTTGTTTGTGATTGGTCCAAAGAAAAGCTAGGAGCCAATCGGGTTAGAATGTCGCTTCACCGCGTCATAACTCATTTGCATAAAGTTGAGAAAAATTCATCTCCGTGTCGCTTGTCGCTCTGTCGCTTTGTCGCTTGTCGCCTCTCGCGTGTCGCGGCGACAAATCGCGCCCTGCCATAGGAAATGAATGGTCGCCTGTCGCTTTGTCGCTTTCCAGTGTGAACGCAGGGTGAGAGTATTCTTATGTAATAAATTGTTAGATTTGCAGATTTAAAATGGCACTCAGGTTGAGACAGTTCCTTTTCTTAAGGTCTTTAATTGTTATTATTTAACACTTAATTTTATTCACATTTAGTATATGTAGCCTTAACAGTAAGTTTATTTTTCTTTTGCCAACCCCCATTTTAAAGTAATGTATTTTAGTTGTATAATTTGATTCTCTTATGGTGCCTTTTACCACATTTAAAAACAAACAAAGTATAACACAATTTTTAACAAAGCCACAGCAGGGTAAGTAAAGGAGGTAAGCAGCACATAACTAAAGCCTACAGCAAAAAATAATTACTTGTTAATTTAATGAAACTGTTAAAACCATGCAAAGCACCAAACTATGAGAGTATTGGGTCAACTAAAGTACATGTTAGGGCTGGGTGATATGGACCAAAAATAATATCTCGATATTTTTTAGCTGAATGGCGATATACGCTATATGTCTCCATAATTTTTATTCCCATAAGGTGATAACAATAACTTCTGCATCAACTTCAATAACTTTTGCATGCACTTCTGCATCAAAGCTACTTGTTCCAAATGTCATACAGGCACTTTTATTAACATTAAGCTGAAGATGTACTTGACAAAAATAAACTATTGACATATATTAAATAATAATGCTCCTCAAATAAAAAATGTATTTGTTCAAATAAAATAATGTTTTGCATATAAACAGAAAAGATACAGAGCAAAAATAGCAAATGGCTGACTTGTTCTTTAAAAAGTCTGTTTTTAGTAAAGTAGATTTCACCAAAGTGTTTCCTTTTGTGTTTACTACTGTACACCTAGTAGTTTGTGCAAATAACAATGTAAATAAAGTTATTGTATTTAACAAAATTCCATCCTTCAATCAGTGCATCTTTTGTGCAAATTTAAAATAACAATAACGGTATAATGAGAACACAACAACAGGCCAGGCCAACTACTATACATCTTACAGGTTTTGTAAAAAAAAAAAAAAACTAGTCTGTCAAAAGTGTCAGGCTTTAAGGATGCCCTGTTGCAGGCAAGGGTGTCAAAAGTATTCACATTCATTACTGAAGTAGAAGTATAGATAATGGGGTTTAAGAATAGTTCTGTAGAAGTTAAAGTATCAACTCAAACATTTTATTTAAGTAAAAGTATAAAAGTACGGCTTTTAAAACTACTAAAAGTAATGAAAGGGGGAAAATGAGAGCCTAGGCCGCACTACAGGGGTCAATAGTGCACTACCCACGATGACTAGATGACTATAAGAACTAAAATGCTTCAGAGGGATGTTCTGAAAATCTACAGACAGCATCATACCTGTCTTTACTACATGCTTTACCAACCAGCTGTAGACTGTAACTTTGCACAATGAACTTACAAATATTGCATATAGCAATAATATAAAGTACCAGTCAAAAGTTTAGACACATACAATTTTTTTCTAAATTTGTTGCAGATTAATATTAAAGCTATCAGATCTATGGAATTTACTAAGTTCTATCAAATCTATCGAATTTACTGAGTTATGCAGAAAAATAGTTAACAGAACATGTTTTATAAACTCCTAAGCTCCAAGCCTAATTTTACCAAATTCCGACTGAAAATACATACCCGAAATGTAAAGCTTTTCGCTGTAATATTCAGAGAATTTATTGTATGAATTAATATTACTTAGAAGCCTTTACAAAATTAATTGAAATTTTTTGAAAAACACTAATATTCAAATGTACATGTAATATTCAAAATATGGTAAAAACAAACAAAAATTTTTTTTTGCAGTAAAGAATGTGTTTCTGTATCCTGTACTACTAATGGAAATATATCTTTAAGACCCACCTCCCTCCCTCCCTCCTGCAGGACTCTCTGCTCAGTGACAGTGTCTGGTTACACCCATAGATATCATATACATAGATGCTGCATAGTTTGCCTTCTGGTGTGTCAGCGTGGCAGCCATATTGGAGGAGGCAACCCTGCACCCCAAGTGCATTAATTAACAATAAGGAAGCCGTTTATTACACCTATAATTATCACAACTTATTTATACCCGATTTTCACACAGTTTGGTTTGTTACAAACAGCAGAGATGTAGTAATGATTCAGGACACTGTCACACATAACAAATACCGTCTCTCAACCTGCTTTATGCTCTTAACAAAGACAGACATATGGTATGGCATGCTATTTAGTCTATAAATTAATAAATTTTTTATATTTATATGTACAGACATATGTCTGTAGGTAAAATAACTGAAAACATGTTTTATATTCTAGTTTCTTCAAAATAGCCACCCTTTGCTCAGATTACTGCTTTGCACACTCTTGGCATTCTTTTAATGAGCTTCAATGGGTGGTCACCTGAAGTGGTTTTTCAACCGTCTTAAAGGAGTTCCCAGAGGTGTTTAGCACTTGTTGGCCCCTTTGCCTTCATCTATAATGTATGTGGATCTATATATATATATATATATATATATATATATATATATATATATATATATATATATATATATATATATATATATATATGTGTATGTATGTACATATAAATAAAAAATTATCAATTTTTACAATTATTATTATGCCATACCATATGTCTGTCTTAGTTAAAGAGCTTAATATAAAGTATTTTAACATGAAAGAAGGTATTTGTAATGTGTGACAGTGTCCTGAATCATTACTACATCTCTGCTCTTTGTAACAAAGAAGGCAACGCTGATATGCCAGGAGGCAGACTACGTGGCGTCTATGTATATGATATCTTTGGTTTCCACCCCCCTCCCCAGCACTGTCTCCTCATAACGCGGCACCTGATTGGCCGACAGAGTTGATTCAAGTGTCTTTTTTCAGAGAAGACTCTGTTGATTCTGCGCATGTGCATTAGAAGGCTGTAAACTCACCTAAACCTTTTAAATAAGGCGTTAAAGTCAATATTATAATTATATATTTATATATATTGTGATAGGCCCCTGGGGTTAGGGGCGTGACCACTGTGACCCGGAAGGAGGAAGCACACAGAGAACACAGACACTGGGAGTAAATGAACTCAAAACATACCTTTATTCGGTTTTAACACCCTCCACCACACCCAAAAGGAACTTAAAAGAACATAACTCGGCCCAATGGGGCTCTAGAGTCTGTAGAGAACTTTTTAGTCATATTTAAAGGTCCGTGCAGCCTCAGCCCTCAGCTCACCGGTGAAATACTTCTCGAGTCAGGGCTGAGGCTCAGTTTATATGCCTGTCCCAGCTGGCTGTTTAATCAGTCCCGATGCAGACCAGCCGGGACAGGCAGGGCTGAGAGTTCCTGCGTGGGGCGGACCCCCTGTTCCCCCGCCTACTCACGCCACATATATATATATATATTTATGCCTAAAAAAAAATAGCTTGGAATTGAGGATTATTGGTGAATGTATTGTTGTATTTACCCATTTGGAGCGATTTTGAAGCAGCAGGGAGCGGTAAGCGCTGGTGGGGGCTGTGTGTGTGTGAGTGTTGACTACTAGTAACTCAGGGTGCTTACACAAGCTGCTGTAAAACTCTATAAAACAGTCTAACGCACTCTTTAGCTGCGAAATCCTGAGAGTCAGACGGTTTGAAGGATGTATAACATGTCCATATTGGATTCAACATGGACTTACGAAAAACGCAAATATGCAAATTGTGAATCATATTTTTAATAAAAAAGGCATATTTTGCACTAAATGTTTATTTTCTGAAAGGAAACACAGCTGGGTGTCTATATTGAGCCTATAATTATTCATGAACACAGCCAGATATTAATTATATAATTATAATAAAATACAAAATTTTTCTGGCCTGCTGGTGGGCCGGGATGCGTTAAGATGATAAAGTAGAAGCTTTTGCTTTGATGCCAGTGTCTACTCTCAACGCTCTCTTAGCTCGGCTTGGAACCTAGAATGGTTCTTTAAGGATGAGCCAAATTTACAAGTAGCTAAAGGTGCGTAATCCAGGTGCAGATTTGATCCAATTCGCTCCAGAGCAATCCAGGCAATTGAAGCGAAATCCTGGGATGGACTTTTAATTTTGGACCTGGATCACTCACATCTACACCTAAACTAATAAAATTCAAGGCTCACACAAGCTCTACAAATGTACTTGCAGCATTGAATCAAAGCCTAGTATTTCTACTTTATTACTTGACACCTCTGGAATAGTAGACCTGTCGGGCCTTGTTTTCGGCATTCTCAGCAGAATACACTGTTCTGCTGCTCATCTGACACCTTGAATCTCATCATCATTTTTCTTTTTACTAGCCCTGTCCTGTATATCTGTCTCCATGCTGTCTCTGCCTGCATTTACGTGGGTGAAGCGGTGGGGGAGGGGTGAGTTTTGTGAGGGACGAGGCAGTGTGAAGTTGAGGGAGAAGAGACCAGGAAGACTGCTGGATAACTGCAGCGCAATGCAGACTATATAGATATAAATGATATTGTCTCATCATAAATCTAATTTATAAATATATTGATATTTCTTAAAAACTTGATATATCGCTCAGTCCTTGTACACATTACCTCTTTATCCTCTCTCTTACTGGTAAATGAGTGACTGGATCAAGTAATTTAATTCCACCACCACACATGCCCAAGTGACTGAGTGACCACAGTCCACAGTGAGTAATTTGATTTGCATGGTATAGGGGGTTATGGAGAATTGCCTGTAGTCTTATTTATTCTAATAACTCACACATCATCTAAGCTAGAGCTATTCTGATTGTTATAAAACTCCTGTATACCTACTGTACGTGGAAGGTCAGCATATAAGGGAGATTGTTACTTTTTTCGCAGTTAAGCATTATCTAGCTTGTTCATGTTTTGCTATTTATCACGAGCCAACACTAACGTGGGGTAAACTTTCAGTGTAAACATGGCATGGCCAACAGGATCTTGTTTGCACAAGTGACTGAGCCCTTAAGAGCATCTCTTTATGTAAAAGTAATTTTGAGCAAAACTTCATATTGCCCTTTAAAGATGTAACTGTAAGCGTTAAATAAAATGTAATTGAATTACAGGAAGTTGGTCCTGCCCCAGAGTGCACTGGTGGCGGCACTGGAAAGGGACTTCGACCTGCATGGGTACGTGTTTGAGGCAGAACCGGAGCAGATCAGGGCAGCGAGAACTGTCCGCGTGGGGCTTATTCAGAACAAGATAGTTCTTCCAACAGATGCTCCTGTTCTTGAACAGGTAAAGCCTTCTAACCCACATTGATCTGTCTCTCACACTTGGCACTATAGCACTTTATAAGCTCTATGTTAATAAAAATATTGTCTCTCTCTCTCTCTCTGTATGAATGTTTTTGTGTGTGTGTTCTGATAGATTACAGCTCTGCATAAAAGAGTGGGTGAGATGGTCGATGTCGCTGCTGCTTGTGGAGTCAATATAGTCTGCTTCCAGGAAGCCTGGAGTGGGTAGCTTTTTAAACAGTTTTCAGTCTCACAATGTTTCACAATGATTTTTTTTGTTGAACCTGTCATTTTTTACATCAGTTGATTTATCCAGATTTGACGTCTGTGCTTGTTCAACATTACACTGCCCCTCACAAACAAACCTAATTGCCCTCTAGCCACCAACAATGGGCATATTAGTAACCTCTTTGCCTTTTTTATCAAAGGCATTTGCTAAAGACATAAGCATCTGATCATGCCACGTATAGTAACCGTGCAACAAGCTCACCTAACATGCTGATGTGTTTCAGTGTCTCATTCCCAGCACAATACTTAGTTTGGATCTTTACCCTTTATCTTTGGGATCACTGCCCAAGTTTTTTTTTGGCACTGGACGGACAACATGCATAGCCCCTTGCAGAAACTTGACATTACTCGCATCTGATGCCCACAACTCCCCCCCGATGCCCACAACTTTCCCTTCAAGGCCGCAGTTGCATGCCATACCTCCTTTTCCTGTTCTTCAATAAAAAACACTATCTTCTTGCTGGTGACATAGCCTTGCTAAATGCTTTCCATGACTTGCCACACTTGCCCTCCTATATTGCACCTGTCCTACCATGTCCCTGTGATTCCTGCACACCCTCACAGGGAATCTACTTTCTCGCTGCACAGCAAAATTGGCCCTGGGGGTGGGTAGATGGCGCTCTCTCCCCACTTCACTCCTAGGGTGATGTCCACAGCACAGGGCGTCTGTGAGCTAATGTACCAGAACCGAGCCGCTGCGCTTTCCTCCAAGCGCGCTGGCTGCTCGGTAATGCTGCATCAGCAGCAGCTCAAAAAGAAGCGGTGGCTGACTTCAGAGGAAGCATGTGCTAGTCTTCACCCTCCTGGTATGTTGGGGCATTACTAGTGATAGGGGGAGTCCTAATGAGTGGGTTGGGTAATTGGCCGTGTAAATTGGGGAGAAAATGGAAAAAAAATAGAAAAAAAAAATCCCATAAACACATTAAAGAAAAAGAGATAAAGCTGTTATAGCAGCAAAGGGTGACATCCTTAATCCCTATGGATTAAGAATGAATTGTCTCTCAAATGGGTGAACCACTGTATACATTTGACTGTACACATGCCATTGAACAAGGACCTTTATAGTATGAAGCCTCTTGATACACAGGTCTTTAGATATGCACCTAATAAATTAAAGTACTTTTTTGTTCAGTATTTATTTGCAGCACATCTTAAAAAACTGGCCTAAATTGCTGCCTAGTCCTAATATAATGAATGGTTTATTTCTATTTTCAGCAATGCCATTTGCTTTCTGCACAAGAGAACGGGCACCATGGACAGAGTTTGCTGAGTCTGCTGAAGATGGTTTTACCACTCGATTCTGCAAAGAGGTGAAACATTTTAAGTGATTTCTTAGCTAAATTAAAATTTACACAGTTTTGTACCTCAAATGTGGTGCATCAGTGTGTTTTGTTGTATTGAAGTTAACTTTGTTAGTTTTGCACTGGTGCTGCGACACCAAAAAGTTATATGTCTTCTATTTCTTGGCCTTGTTTCACTTTTCTTTTGTTGATAGGTGGTTGACATATTTGAATGTGAGCTACAGGATTGAAATTTTTTTTTAGTAAATCATTGAATATGTTTTATATTTAATGCATAATTTCTTTTGAAAATAAGCAAAACAATGATGGATCAGAAAGCTGAGAAAGCAGAAGGTGACACATTTGGCTTCACCTTAAAGAAACAAACAGAAAAACCATGTGTTTATAATATATGCCTCTACTGGTTTAGTGCTGAAGCTGGGTGTTCAGGTGTGTTACAGTGAACTAAAACTGGGTCAGACTGAACTTTTCCTTTAGTGTTTGAGTCTGAGTAAGTGAGTGAATCTGCATGAATAAGTGAGAGTTGCTGTGTACATATTACATTTGTGAATAACATACTATCAAAATGTTATAAACTAATGAAATATTTAAACTATTAGCTATAGTATATGTATCTAAGAGCATTATTTATGTATTTAAATGCAGTTCATATAATATAGTGTGACAAAATAATCATATGGTGTGACAAGAAATCCCTGTCACACCGTATGATGTGTCACACTGTATGACACTTCATGTACTTAGCATGACTTTAAGCAATGTGGCTTTATGCTATAATCATAAAAGCATGCTAACTACAATATGACAATATAGTTTTAAAGGTAATGTTGACTGAAAAGTCATTTTATTTGGGCATTTTTGTGTAAAATGTGTCACACCATATGACAGTGCAAACAGTGTATGACAGTGTTTTTTGTTTTTCCTCCTGAAAGAAGGAGGACCCCCCACTCCCCAAGGTCTCCAAACAGTAGCCTGTTTAAAAAAAGGAGTATTGAATCGCACCATATGACATTTATTTTTAGGACAAATGTTTTAGTTATGGTGGCTTCAAAATATTATGCCCAAACTTTTAGCCAAGCAGAATTACAAGTAGACATATTGATTATTAATATATGATTGATTAAACAGAAAATAAATTAATTTGCTTTTTATTCAAAATCTAACTTTGTGAAATGTGATTGGAACAGTCGCAGCATATGAGCTTTTTCTGGTTTGAAAATGGTGAAAAAATTAAATGAATGCTCTGTATGTTCAATATGTATAATTTACATATATTTGACACACTGTACCAAAAAAAGGCCACGTCATGTCAACCACCCTGGTGCGAAATGGAGTAGACATGTACAATGGGGGGAAAAATCAGACACTGATTGTGCAAGTTCTGCTAGTTAGAAAAATGAGAGAGGTCTGTAATTTTTTATCATAGGTACACTACAACTGTGAGAGAAAAAAATGAAAAAAACTAATTCCAGGAACCAGTAGCTTGGAATAGTGGCTTGCAAAAGTATTCATTCCCTTTTTCACATTTTATCACCTTACAACTACAAACTTAAATGTGTTTTATTAAGATTTTAAGTGACCAACACTAAATGGCACATAATTGTGAAGTGGAATGAAAAATTATACATTCATAAAAAAAAAATGTATCAAATAATAACCTGAAAAGTGTGACGTGTATTCAGCCCCCCTATATCAATACTTTGTAGGGCCACCTTTTACTGCAATTACAGCTGCAAGTCTTTTGGGGTATATATCTACCAGCTTTGCTCATCTGAAGACTGAGATTTTTGCTCATTCTTCTTTATAAAACAGCTCAAGTTTAGCCAGGTTGAATGGAGAGCGTCTGTAAACAGTAATTTTCATGTCTTGCCACAGAAGCTCAGTGGTATTTAAGTCAGGACTTTGACTGGGCCATTTTAACACATGAATATTCTCTGATCTAAACCAGTAGTTCTCAAATTAACTTTTTAGGCCATGTACCACAAATCACCAAACTAAAACCTCCAAGTGCCACCTACAAGCCATATGGGAAAAATATGGGAAAAATCATATATCACGATATTGAATTTTTTATATCACGATAATGATATATATCACGATATACCACATTTGAGTATGTTTTCTGTTATTCTTTTAAACACAATATAATATTATTGCTTACTAACTTATTATATTTATTTATAAATAAATTAACAAACACGAAAATGAGGGTATTCAATCTGTAATTTCAGTTTGTTTTAGTTTTTTCTTTTAATTAATGTTTTTATTAGTTTCAGTTAAGGAGAACTTTCACTTTCAGTTTTCGTTATTTCCTTCATTTTTGTTAACAATAATACTTGGTTACTAAGCTATATGGTGATTATCATGCCATAGCTTTATATAAAATAAAAATAGTATTAAAAAACAGATGACTACATCACAGACTATTTCCTGAAGCCCTCCTGGGAAATCTCGGGTTGGGTCCGGGCAGAGAAATATAAGTATCCTGCTATTTAAAAGAATGGAAAATTCATATAAATAATAATATAGTTCTGCATACTAGAGTTTAGATTGTTTGCCCGAACCCGAGCCTGAAAGCGAGACTGACCCGATGCCCAAATTTGGGCCGGCTAGAAGTCCTAATCGCTTTCCTGTCGTGCTGTCGGGTTCAGCTGAAGAAAACGGTCTGTGGCAGGACGTAGAACTATGTTCAATGTAATAAATCGCACTGTGATTTTTGTGCTGAGCAAAAAATGACAGCTCATCCGCACGTTTAAAGCTCCGCAGGTGGATTAATGTCAGCATATAAATCGTGTGCGTTTTTCCTACAGGACAAACCATTCAAACATGCGGATGAGCTCTCCACACCGATCACAGTGTCTGTCTGGCTTAAAATTACGAAGGCGTTCTAGGGCCATACAAAAAAAAAAATAAAAACAGTTCACTTCGAGAATAATGTAGTAATATTACAAGAAAAAAAAGCCATTACGACTTTATTCTCGTAATATTTTAAGGGAAATGTGGTTCTAACTGCGTGGGTTGCCATTTAAGAGCGGAGCACTGAAAATTGGTTTGGCTCAACTCTCTCCGACCCGGGGTTGTTTTTTTTGTGTTTTTGTTTGTATGTTGGCTCGTAAAAGTCACGTTTAGCACTGCAAATCCAACAAACAGCTGGCAGGATCTCCTAAGTATCGGATTACAGCAAAATCAGGCCGTTACAATGGAATTTCTGCAATCACAAGGTATACCGGAGGAGTTAGCCAGATCACCGGGCGCTCCGCGGATGGTGATCGGCTCTGGCAGTTGGCGGAGGAGACACAGGAAGCAAAAGCCAGGCTGCCGGTCCGGCCTAGCGGCTAGGCTAAAGAAACCTCCACACAAGCCAGCACTACCCAGCATCTGTCTCACCGACGCCAGAGCAATCACCAACAAGATGGATCTGAGGCTGCTAATTTCCACAAACAGACAAATCGAGGACTGCTGCATTATGGTAATCACGGAGACATGGCTGCACCCGCTCGTCCCGGATGTAGCCATCGAGCTAGCAGGCCGCACCGCATTCCACTGGGACAGAAACAAGGACTCCTGTAACACAAAAGGAGGAGGGCTATGCATCTACACACACAACAGCTGGTTTACCAAAATCACTGATAGACACTGCTCCTCTGATTTGGAGTACATGACTTTGAAATGCAGGCCATTCTATCTTCCCCGCAAGTTTACCGTTGCCATGGTAACTGCTGTTTACATTCCCCCAGATGCTAATGCTAACACAGCGCTAAGTTATCTGCTCAAGGCTATCAACTCTCAGCAAAACAGATACCCTGAAGCGGCCCACATAATAGCTGGGGATTTTAATCATGCTGATTTAAAATCAGTCCTCCCTAAATTTCATCAGCACATCAAATGTGCTACCAGGGGGAGCAATACATTGAATAAGGTGTACTCAAATGTAAAAAACCCTTTCAAAACTACTCTGCTACCACACCTGGGTCAATCAGACCACTGTTCTATATTTCTAACTCCAGCCTACACCCCCTCAAAAGAAGATCTCAACCTATCACAAAGACTGTCCAGACATGGCCTGAAGGAGCTTCCTCACAGCTGCAGGACTGCTTCAAAAGGACCAACTGGGACATCTTTGAGGATCAGGACCTGGAAGAGTACACTTTAACTGTACTCTGCTACATTAAGAACTGTATGGACAATGCAACAGTGGAAAAAAAATCAGGGTTTACCCAAACCAAAACCCCTGGATGACAAGAGAGGTACGAATTCTCCTGCCTTCAGGTCCGGGGACAAAGCTTTATACAGCATGGCAAGTGCCAACCTCAGGAGAGGCGTGGAGACAAACATAAGCCATCCAACAGTCTCCAATAACCACATCCTCACAGTGCAAGAACATGAGGTGAGACGCATACTCAGACCAACTCTGTGGCATTTTCACCAAAATCTTCAACCTGTCCCTGTCAAAATCCATCATACCACCATGTCTGAAGTCTGCCACCATCTTCCCGCTGCCAAAAAAGAACACCATCAGCGACCTCAACGACTACCGCCCAGTTGCACTCACACCGGTCATAATCAAGTGCTTTGAGAGACTGGTTCTACTACACATCAGAGCCATTCTCCCACCCAGCTTCGATCCACATCAGTTTGCCTACAAAGCAAACAGGTACACTGAAACTGCCCTTCACACAGCACTCACACACGGTCATCCCCAGCAGACTGGTGACCAAACTCTGCATCTGGATTAGGGACTTTTTAACAAATCGCACCCAGTCTGTTAAGTTAGGCTGCCACCATTGCTCCAGCGTTACAGTCAGCGCTGGAGCTCCACAGGGTTGCGTGCTGAGTCCTCTCCTCTATGCACTGTACACACACGACTATACCCCCACCTTCTCCAGCAACACCATCATCAAGTTTGCGGATGACACGACCGTGGTGGGACTCATATCTGGTGGAGAAGAGACTGCATATAGGGATGAAGTTCAGTGACTGGCCAAGTGGTGTGCAGAGAACAATCTCTCTCTGGACTCCTACAAAACAAAATAACTAGTTTTAGATTTCCGTAGGAAACCCACAGACCCCACACCACTCTTCATTAATGAGTACTGTGTGGAAAGAGTCCCCTTCTTCAGATTCCTGGGTACGTACATCTCTGAAGATCTGGACCACAAACACCACAGCTGCAGTCAAGAAGGCACAGCAGAGAATATCCTGAGAATTCTCAAGAAAAACAACATTCAGGAGAAGCTGCTAGTGTCCTACTATCGCTGTGCTATTGAGAGTGTGCTAACCTACTGCATCTCAACCTGGTACAGTAGCTGCACAGTGGCAGAAATAAGAGCACTACAGAGAGTGATCAATGTGGCCCCTGCCCACTACCCAGCCTGGAGGACCTGTTCTCGCTTTCTCAGCAGAGCAGCCAACATCCTGAAAGACTCCTCTTACCCTGGACATCATCTTTTCCAACCCTCTGGAAAACGCTTTAGGTCCATCACTTCCAGGACAAACAGAATGAAAAACAGTTTTTACCCCTGTGCTGTACGGGAACTGAACACTGCAAAACGCACGCACACTCTCAGACCACTACCAAAACGAACAAACCTTAATAACCGAACTTTCAACGCACTGTGCACTTTCTGTATTCATTATTGGGTAAATTTGTTACTTGTATTGTATATATTTTTATACATCCACTGTAAATTTTGTGTATTTGTACATAAAGCTGTTTTTTATTTTATTTTATTTTTGTTCAGAAACCGTAAGGATTGCTGCTAAATTTTGTTGTACACTGTGCAAAGACAATAAAAGTATCTTATCTTATCTTATCTTATATTCCACTCATTATCTGTTACAGGGCTAATCGCCATTTATCTAGTTATTATGTACATTTATAACCTGCAGATTATTAATGTAGTGTTACAGTTAGATAATACAGTGTCCTGATTTTATGCAGATTATTAATGTAATGTTACAGTTAGATAATACAGTGTCCAGAATTTTTCTATGGTGGCGTAGCCGAGCCTACAGCACCCCTGCCACGAAAATCCTCCCGTGTGGGGAGAGCGTGAGCTGCTGCACGGACATTCCCTGCCTTTTAGTTGGCTTTTTTTGACCAAAGGAACAGAAATACAGTAAATTCCGGTCATTAATAAAGGAAATAAACATTTTACTGATGCATAATGACTGTGTATTATAAACTATCAAGATCAAATATACTGTGTGAAGTATACGTGAAATGCACGTCAATTATCTCAACAATTGTGGAATTGTGTTTAAAACAGAAAAATAGACATGAAATAGGAAAATAACCAACTAAACTAAGCTCAAAATGCTAAAAAAAATATAATCTAATGAATTCGAAAACGAAATAGTGAACACACAGGTACAAATATAAATATTAGTTATATAAAAGTAAATAAACTGTGTCTGGGCGACAACACCAAAAAAAAAAGAAATGAACAAAAACAACAATTTGAGAGCCAATAAAGTTGTACTAATCTCAAAGCAGTAACTTAACAGACAGAACATTCATTTTTACCAGTGCTATGAGACGCAACACCTATAAAACAGGAGGAGCAGCGGCAGTGTGACGGTTCTATTAAAATAATTAAAATTATCTGACGATGTATGACTGTATGAAAAACTTCAATACGCCCAACCCTAATTGCCATGAATAATTGATTAAACTACTGTAGAAATGATAGGGACGATAGAAGGTAAGTAGCATGATAAACACTTTTCTATCGTCCCCACGATATATATCGTCATATCGCACAGTACTACATCTTCCCATCAACTCTGACCAGCTTCCCTGTCCCTGCTGAAGAAGAGCATCCCCACAGCATGATCCTACCACCACCATGTTTCACAGTGAGGATGATGTGTTCAGTATGATGAGCAGTGTTACTTTTCTGCTACAAAAAGCATATATTTATTTATATTTATATTTAGGCCAAAAAGTTCAAGTTTGATCTCATCTGATCACAGCACCTTCTTCCACATACTTGCTGTACAAACAGCACTTCTTATGTCTTTCTTTCAGCAGTGGTTTTCTTCTTGCCACTCTTCCATAAAGGCCAGATTTGTGCAGTGCACGACTTATAGTTGTCCTTTTGACAGATTCTTCCACCTGAACTGTGGATTTCTGCAGCTCCTTCAGAATGACCATGGGCCTCCATGGGCCATTCTTTATTCAACACCACAAGTGATGTCAAGTAATGTTAGAAATCACTGCTGATATCTAATTACAAAATTGTAGAGCTTGTCAGTGTGACGTGGTTAGCTGCAAAATTTAATTCTAATCCTGACTCCATTCAGAAGAAACTGTACTAAGGATATCGTATGACAACCACCAGTTTACTGGCTAGTTAACATGAAAGACACTAAGAGGCGTAACAACTTTGCAAGCCAATTTTAACAGACAATAATTAAAAGCTGTGCTTTAAATCCGTGGAGACCGAGGATTATAAAATGAGTTTGAGAATCCGGGGACAAGAATGAGGAGTTGTAAGGTGCAGGTGCTCCGGCTGATACAGTTGCAGCCAAATAGCTTGCTGGTTCAGAACATTATTTTTGTTTGATTTGTTCTTAGTGAGAAGACCATGGTGATATACAGTGAGACAGACACCGAGGGTAATGCTACAGTTTATTTTGCTCATACTGGATGTATATTTATTTTATCGCAGTGGTACAAGACACGATTGTTCTGTGTTAAAATATGTGAAAGGGGTGAAGACTGGAATGAGCATGACAGGATGAATGGGGAGTTTTTAATTATATATACTGTTATCTGATAAAAATATGACCCCCCTCCCCCATCTAAAAATGACTGAACATCCGATATGAATTATTTTTGATATGAAAATAATATGAACATTTAAGCTTAATACGAACATACAAAATAAGCTCATATAACTTAAAAAATAAAAAATAAAAATACTTTTAAACCTAAGTTGTAAAATGTAAATAACAGAAATGCAAATGTTTTGTGATGGAAAGTAACGACCTGCCTTTGGCTGAAAGAACCTCAATTGGACATTTATTTAAACCAGCTACCATCTGAAATCAACTGAAAGAAAGTGTTTCTCACTCTTCCATGCTGAATTCTTTCAGTTGTTTGATCTTCAGTGTTCAGTGTATGAATTTTTCTTCAAGTACCTTCTTATATAGAGGAACCACTATGAATTATTTAATGATCGAGAGCTCGGCAGGCCCTGCTGTAGCTAAGCAGCTTCAAACAATGAGCCTCTAAACCTGCTCAACATCAATCATTCCTCCAGCCAAATTTCTGCACCCTGGGTTGGCAGGTCTCGAACACAAGAGCAGGCAAACATTTTGCTGCAGCCATGGAAGACCTTGCAGACTTTTTGTTGCAGTTATGAGCAGCACCGAGGAGAGTTCCCAGAAAGTAATGTGTGGGCATATATCAGCATAGACAGTTAGCATGCTGCCTAATCTAGCAAACTACCTATTGAGACATCCATGAGATCATATGAAACAGAAAAGAATAATCAGTAGCTATAAACCTCTCTGTCTTGTTCAGAACCACACTCCTGGGTTAATAAACAAAGTACAGTAACAATCAAATGTAAAAAAACACTTGACATTTGTTTCCAAATCCCAGCTACAAATCACAACCTCTCAAATGACTGGTCACTTGTCACTCTGTCACCTACCAGTTAAAATGCAGGGTTAGAATTGCATTGTGGAGCTATTTTACAGTGAAGAATAAAAAACATCCCATAATCAGCTCCCGCAGGCACAGGCACATTTTCTTTTTTTGAAGACGCACTGAACAGAGCACATTTAGAACTGAGTGGAGGCTAATACTAACGCTAATACTCACATGCAAAAGAAACCTGAATCAAAGCACTTTCATCCACTATAAACCCAATAAAACACATCAGTAAATCAGTAAACCACAACAGCTATCAGTTCAGAGTGTGTACTACTACTACACACACACACACACACACACCCTTTGAGGCACAGTTGTCATTGTCAGAAACATCTTATTTTTTTCTCCTTTGTCACTTTTGAAGGTAAACAAGAAAAGAATTTTCAGAAAATGTTAAATGCTTTTTGGAGACATTTAAAAGCACACAGGAAGTGATGTAAGCACCATAGCTTTTCTGCAAAGCTTGGCTTGGCCCTGTTAATACTGATATTCTGACCAGCCCAGTGGACATTTTTTATCTGCTTATTTGAAATATATCCTGACATCAGGACATTCCTGATGTAGACACTTTCTTGAAGTGTATACAGTGTCAAATTTGCACATTTTTATAAGACATTATAAAGTTATCTATGTCTAGTAGGCCTGTAGTAAAAGTTTTTTTTTCTTTTCTATCAAATAATCGTTAGTGTGCAATAGTGTACTAAACCACAAATGTTAAATATGTTTATTTCTATTATTGCAGCTGGCGAAAAAGTACAACATGGTAGTAGTGTCACCCATTCTTGAGAGGGATGAGCTTCATGGAGGTACACTGTGGAATACAGCAGTTGTGGTGTCCAACACTGGTAACGTTCTGGGGAAAAGCCGGAAGAACCATATTCCACGTGTGGGAGATTTTAATGAGGTCAGTTTGTCTGTTTTTTTAAACTATGTGAACGGTTTATACCAATACTCAAGGCAAAGAGTGTCTTTCTGTCATTACTAGACTATTAGAGTTTCCAATATATTTAACCAGTTTTTTTGTTTGTTTTTTCTTTATAATTTTATTTCTACTTTTTCCCATTTTCTCCCCAATTTACACGGCCAATTACCCAACCCATTCATTAGGACTCCCCCTATCACTAGTGATACCTCAACACACCAGGAGGGTGAAGACTAGCACATGCTTCCTCTGACACATGTGAAGCCAGCCACCGCTTCTTTTCGAGCTGCTGCCGATGCAGCATTGCCGAGCAGCCAGCGCGCTTGGAGGAAAGCACAGCGGCTCGGCTCTGGTACATCAGCTCACAGACGCCCTGTGCTGCAGACATCACCATAGGAGTGATGTGGGGAAAGAGCGCCATCTACCCACCCAGAGGGAGCAGGGCCAATTTTGCTCCCTCTAACGCCGGCAGCTTGATGGCAAAGCTGCATGAACCTGTTCGAACCGGCGACCTCCCGCTCATAGTGGCAGCGCTTTAGACCGCTGGACCACTCGGCCCCCATATTTAATCAGTTTTAAACAATAAACCCAACACACTCAAGTGCAGACCAAAAAGACAAGGAATTCAAGTTAAGGTGTTTGATTGAAGTGGAATGAAGGGCTTTGGCCTGATGGACGGTCACTTCGTCAGCTATAGCTCCGATTAGATTTAACTTTTTTGGTCCCACATCGGGAACCAATAACTTGTTATAGCATCAGAATTTTAATGAATGACTTGAATGAATGCACTGCAGCCAATCCTTTACTTTCTTATTGCCTCAATTGTTAGTTAAAGTAAAGCTATTTGACTAGATTCCTAACTCTTCCAGTGTCTTTCTCAGCTATATGAGCTTAGAAACTACCCCAAGGGTGTTATTGTGTTATTGTAAGCACTTTTTCTTTAACTTGAAGAGGTTAATGCTTTGTATGTTTTGATATAGCTTTGAGAATTCATAGTCATATTCATAGTCAAAAATTGTGAGAAAAAAAAGAAGTAAAAAAAAAAAAAAGAAGGACGAACCACATCCAACAGGATTAACTGTGGATGCAAGAGGAATCTGTCTGAAAGGGATGTTCGGGTGCTAACCCGGATTGTATCCAAAAAACATAAAACCATGGCTGCCAAAAAAAAAGCAGAATTCAACCAGAACTGTCCGTCAGGACAATAAATTATTGTGGTCTAAAACCAGGTGTTTTAGTTTCATTGCCCAAGCCCTGTATATTGTAGAGTATCTCTGAGTTATCTGAATGCTTCTGTATATGTTTGAAATGATACAAATGAGATACAAAAGCCCAGATTAAATTGCCCTTTGGAATACTGATCTATTTTAATTCTTTGTTATAATAATCTCTAATTTGTAGATATGTTTAGTCATAAGCGTGTATGATAAAAAATCCCCTTCTTTAACCATTGTACAGTAAGCAGTTATTCCCTTTTTAACCCTCTATTTAAATTTTCTATCTATTGTAGCTGGTTTAAAATGTTGATCATATCCTGTCCATAGTGCTGGACGATATGGCCAAAATTTATATCACGATATATTCCTTAAATTTCGGTCGACACGATATAATTTCGATATTGATATAAATACTTTGAAGGCCTCAGAAAACTGCTAAGAAGCCCTGCAATCCCTGCAGCACTGCGAATTTAAATTTTTATATAACTGTGTATTTGCACTTTTTGTATTGCTGGCATCAGATACCCTCATTATATGCACATCTATCTATCTATCTATCTATCTATCTATCTATCTATCTATCTATCTATCTATCTATCTATCTATCTATCTATCTAATGGAAATCTGTACCTACTACTGTCTGAAAATTTAATTTAAGACATTGAAACCTCCTTTCACAAAAACTGTAATACTTTAGAAATAAAAGTAGTCAAAATAAATTAATGCTCAATATTATTTGCATATAGCAAAATAATAACATGACATCCCTGTCAAACACAAGCCTATATAACTATTACCAATAAAAATAACTTTAAATTACAACAGAGGCAGAGCTTTTTATTCTTTGTGAACAAATTTAACAGATTAAAACAAGTGTTTCAACTAGGATATAGAATACAATAAGCCTTTATAAACATAAAAGCAACAAGATTTTCCCGTCAAATAAACAAACCTACAGGCTCTATCAACTATGAATAACTTAGTTACAACATAAGCTATAAAAGTGCTTCAGTCAGTATAAGAAAAATATTGTATGTAGTGGAGTTGCTTGAAGTGGTGGAACAGATTAGATGTATTAACATTACCGCTGCTGGTCGGCTGCACTCTCCGGCACAATTTGCAGCAAAGCGGCAAGGGAGCGGACCCGCGGGCGAGCGAGCGGACCCGCGAGCGTTCCCGCGGCCGGCCTCGAGGACCCGCGAGCGGACCCGCGGCCGGCCTCGAGGATCCGGGGCCGACCGAATCGAGTCTACCTTAGCCTTGGATCCGCTCGTCCCGGCTCCGTTTGGCTCCAGCGCGAGACATATGTGCTGCGTAACGAAGCGGACCGGAGCCTAGCCATTTTAACCTAGCCTTGCCTAGCCTAGCCTATTTGGCTACGTGCCTGTGTGGTTACGTCATCACGCACTGACGTAGCCCAGCTACGGGGGCTGAATGTGTTGAGCTCTGCGGCGAGCTGACGCCAGTAAAAAACGCCTGTCCGTGATTCTAACACATATCGATATACCACAAAACTGATATCACCGTTATTGAAACATTTCTTATCGCGATAAATACCGATATCGAATTATTGTCCAGGCCTACCTGTCCACCTCAAAATTTTCACCTGTTCCGTCTCAATTTCTTGACCTCTTTAAACCAGACTGTTAGGGTTAGATTAGTCCATATTTAGGTTATCAGTAATATTACAATCCAAATTACTGTTTCCGAATAATGACTGTAAAGGGATATATATTTGTGTTATTTCATAAGTTTTCCTTCTAGCTTTATACTCTGGGTTGCACCAATATGCTAAGACTCTAATGCCTGGTTCACACTACACGATTTTGGGCCAGTTTTTCCATCTCCAACAGTTTTTCGCTGATTGCTGACAAAAACTCTGCTCAGAGCGAAATCGGGGATCTCGCGCTGTCGCGTAGTGTTCACTACTGAAAGACGCTCGCTAAGCCGTCGCTGATCACTGAAGAGTCGCAGACGCCCGGCAAATATTCAACATGTTCAATAGCTGGCTCAGTCGACGACTAGAAGCCAGGAGCAGCGGCTACATACAGCCAATGAGCTCACCTAAGTTGTTTATGGAGAGACTGACCCCCCCCTTCCCATTCCCCTGTTATATCAGTAAATGATTCTAGTGGGAGCCCATGAGTGAGTCCTTTATGAATAGGGGTGAGTGGAGCTAAAAACTTTAAATGAAAAATAATTATGAACTTCTTGTTGTGAATGTTTCTTTAATTTTAGAAAGTAGAATAATGTATTTTACTAAAAAAATCTAAAAAGCATGCCTGTATATTTTAGCTTATCTATAGAAAACAGTTTATACACAGTAAAGCACTAGCATTACTGATACTGTGAGGTGATTGGTTGGTGAGTTGATCCTGGAGATACAGGTAAAACATGGTTAAAAGGCGTATAACTAAAGTTCAAAATGGAACAAAATGATGTCTGCAGTACAAAAACATAAGTACACATTTCAATATAAAACTGATCAGACATTTATAAATTCTAATTTTGCTCAATTCCTTCATATTAACCTGTTCATGTTGGACTCCTTGCAAGTGCGTATTCTCCTTTATAGAGATTCTCTGGCATGGCATGGCTAGTGTTCGTGTGTGTATAGTTCAGGTGTGTTCTCGTGATGAAACCTGTTTCTGGAGAGTCGTGATTTCCCACAGTGAGAAATCGTGTGATTTGTGACCCCTCGCTGATCAGTCATTCAGTGTAAAAGTCTCAACAACTGAAGGACTCAGGATTAGAGCACAACCAGTCGTGTAGTGTGAACAGCACAATGACTGAAGACTCAAAAAGTTGTGTCATGTGAACCTGGCATAAGTTGTGCTGCTATGTAGTAAGACCTCTCTCCCCTTTCTCTTTGGAAAGCTGTAACGTCCTGTATCTTATCCTAGACCTCTTTTCACTCCATATAAATCTTGATATCCATATGTCCCATTCCCTAAACTGTTATTGAGGAACAGGTAGTGACTGAAAGAGATATAATAGACGTGGGAGTACACTTATTTTTATTACTTCTATTCAATTAGACAAATCTAGTGGTAATAGAGACCATCTATCAATAACTAATTTTATTGCTTTATTTATGCGGCCATAATTACTTTGGTACAAGTCTGTAGTCTCATTTGGTCAATTTATACCCAGGTATTTAATTTAATTTAAATATATACTTTTCTTTAATTTCTTTTGCAGGTTGATAACTGTATGCAAGTATTTGTGTTTTGGATACATTTAATTTATATCCTGATAGAGTTCCAAATTGTTCTAAAAGGGTGAAGAGTTCTGGAATACTGGAGTAAAAGCACATCATCTGCATATAGACAGATTTACTAATCTTCCCTTTCAGTTACTATCTCTTGTATTTTAGAGTTTTCCCTCACTGCCTGGGCCAAGGGTTCTGTGAAAAGGGAGAATAAAATGGCAATGGGGGAAACCTTGGCGCATTCCTCTTTTTAACTGAATTGTTTTGGTAGATGGCCATTTACCTTTATTCTGGCAGTTGGAGAAGTATATTATGATCTAAAACATTGTATGTTTCTTTTTAAAGTGTTAAATATAAATATTCACATCTAACCTAGTCAAATGCTTTTTCCACATCTAAGCTAATCAATACAGAGCTAATTTAACTAATTACATGTAAAGTTCTTTGTATATTATCTAGTGTCTGTCTATTTCGTATGAAGTCTGTTTGATCTAGGTCTACTAATTGTGGGATAATATATTATAGTCTTTTTGCCTAAATGGATGCATATAATTTGTAATCTATATTTAATACAGAGATAAGCCGATATGATTAGCATTCTGCTTTATCCTTGCCTTCTTTAGGGATTATAGAGATAATGGCTTCATTCCAGGAAGGTGGGATAATCCCCCCACCAAGTGTGTAATTAAAGCATCTGAGTAGTAAAGGCATTATGTGAGCGGGAGGTCGCAGGTGTAAACCCCCGCTCATGCAGCTTTGCCATCAAGCTGCCGGCTCTCAGAGGGAGCAAAATTGGCCCTGCTCCCTACGGGTGGGTAGATGGCGCTCTCTCCCCACATCACTCCACTGAGCTGAACCGAGCCCCTGCGCTTTCCTCCGAGCGTGCTGGCTGCAGGGCAATGCTGCATCAGCATCGAAAAGAAGCTTCACATGTATGCGAGGAAGTCTTCACCCTCCTGGTGTGTTGGGCATTACTAGCGATAGGGGGAGTCCTAATGAGTGGGCTGGGTAATTGGCCGTGTAAATTGCGGAGAAAATGGGAAAAATTTAAAATAAAATTATAAAAAAAAAGAAAATCCGGGTGCCTTTGTAGTAGATCTCTGTCTTTCTCCATGCAGCATGCAACACCTGTTTTTCGACTCTGTAGTCTAATAAACAAACCACCAAAGACCGGGGCTGCACTCCTCCTCCTGGTTTCGGTACGAGCGCTTTGTTACCTCTTTTCCACCAACAAAGAACAGGCCCATGTTTCCATTGCTTTAAGGAGTTACTCACTACATATGTGAATGTGGGCGTGAACAGAAGTCAGGGGGGCAATGTGAAAACAACATGGCGGAATCCAAGCTCCTTTTAAAAGTTTTGCTGCTCCCCTCGGTGGACCACTGTTGATTTATTTTCATTCATTTTGCTGCTTCTGCTGCCCTTAGCTGTGAATGGAGGTGAGGTTTGTAAACAAATTTGCCCCAGAGGCGCTTTAACACCCGCCTTTTGGCCACTTGCATCACAGGTTCTCTGGTTTCAGATCAGCAAGATTGTGGGGCCAGAATGGAATGGGCTTTTCTGGCCCAGAACCTGTGATTTTGCGGTGAGCTCGCTGTATGTTCAACTCCTCTGTGATTCCTAGCTCCGTGCTAATGATCTTAGCCACAAGGGCCACTGCATCGCCATTCTCTGCCCATTTCAGTACGCTATAAATACGGAATTTTTTCCACCTTAATCGGCTTTCTATGTCCGTCAACTTGGCTTGTAGGGAAACTTGTTTCTCTAGGGCTTTGAGGAGTGCTTCCCACATGTCCGTGTTCACCTCCTTCAGTTCAGCAACATGACCTTCCATTTCTTCTACTTGAGACGGCGTTGTGTTCTCAGCGGCATTGCTCATTTTCTTGGTGATGTCATACTTGAAGGTGCTAAACTCCCTTCTTATAATGAGGCTATAGTTGGTTTGATATTAGCAGCTCCAGATTTGTTTGGCTCTATATTCTCTGCCTCGTATTACCTGGCTTGGTTGGATACTCGCATCTCCCGCTTTACTGAACCACCGTGAACTAAAGGGAGCGTTCACACAACATCTGCTGCTGCTCAGATTATACTAAACACCTCACAGACTAATACTAAAGGAGGTATAATGAAGGAAAGCAGTACAGCTGTTTAGGAACAATGAAAAATGTAAATATACAATATTTTATTAAATGTCATTTTATTTACATGATCTTTCATCACTTATTTTCTCCAGTTTTACTTACAACATGAATTTGCAGGAAAATATGTAGGAAATGTATATTGAATATGTAATTAATAATTTAATATATAATAAATCATTATTTAATAAAATGTAGAGGAATACAAGGCTGTGAATATAGAGCCAACTTCAGCCTCGTCTTCTTATGTCTGACCGAAACCCTTGTCTAAATTCAGCCAATTACTGCCGCAGTTCTGCTCATAGAGATTATATTTCTGTGCAGATGGCATCCATACTGTCTTGCACGGTGGATGGTGTTTGGGAGTTAGCATCCAGGCTAGGCTCCTGCACATCGTTTATCACACAATCACAAACATTGATTTCCCTCTGACCCTTCTTTGTTTCCCCCCCTCCATATTTTGCTTACTAAATATCAAACACACGAGCTCTTACACAGCCTCTCAAACGGAGCCATCTTAAACCCAAGGAATTCATTGTCATTATAAAAACACACTTCATCCAAAAATAAATCTAAGAAATGATCAAAGTAAAGATGAAAATGTCAATCAAATGAGTTCTCAAAAGAAAAACATTAGTAAATTATTGAAAATAAAGAAGAGGAAATATTACTAAACCAGGGGTTCTTAACCTGGGGTTGAAGCCTCAAATAGATGTCCTTTCTTGTCCCTCGGGGGATCACTCAGGATTATTCAGGTTTAAAAAATGTATAATGAAGTTTATTGTCTATATAATTGAGCTACTTTTATATTGTATTTTTGAATGTTTTAGCTGTCTGCTATCAAAATGTATACTTGGAATCTTATAATATTTGCAAATAGTACTTGTTGTTGCAAGTTACACTAAGTGTAAATACCAGCAATATACTGTTTACATGAGTGTGTATAGAATTAAGCTACAACCTGCAGATACTATGTACACTAAATGTAACTTGTAACACAATAATACTTCTAAAATACCATGTTGGTGCTCTCAGCTTTCCATTATACAGTAGTTGAGTACATTGAAGTGAATTTCCATGTTATTAAACTCTATCATAGATTGGGCCTTAATTCTTACACCATGTCAAGGGAACTGACTGTGTGGTGCATTCGGATTGTGTGTGTGTTTTTTTTTTCCCGCACATTCTCTTTACAACTGTCTCTTCTTAGACTCATTGCTGAGGTCATGCAAGAGATGTCACACTGTGTCACTGGATCATTTATCAGCTCTACTGCTACTCACTGGCCATAGTGGTCACAGAAGAGGCCTGGGCAGAGACGCACTAGCACATGACTGCCAGTGTTTACTTTGGCATTCATTATAAAACCACAGTTCTAAAAAGTGATTTTTTTTCAACTAAAAGAGGAAATACTAGCTAGCAAATATTTTGTCAGAAGGACAAAATAAATAGTGAAATTGAATATGCCATTCTGGACATTACCCCCAATATATATATATATATATATATATATATATATATATATATATATATATATATATATATATATATATATATATATATATATATTTTTTTTTTTTTTTAATTATAAATCTGTTTCCCTTTCTTTTCTCTTTATTTAGTCCTCATACTATATGGAGGGCAACACAAGACACAGAGTCTTTAAAACACAATATGGAAAAATAGGTGTGAATATCTGTTATGGTCGTCACCACCCTCTCAACTGGCTGATGTACAGCATGCATGGGGCTGAGATCATCTTCAACCCCTCAGCCACAGTAGGAGAACTGAGGTAAGAGTTTCAGTCTTCTTTTTATTTGAAAAAAATGGCTGACTTTCCTGTGTAACATAGATCTTGGCTGTGTTTTACAGTGAACCAATGTGGCCAATTGAAGCAAGAAATGCCGCCATTGCCAACCACTGCTTTACCTGTGCCATCAATAGAGTCGGGACGGTACGCTTCTTTTAATAAACACTCTCAAACATTACCATTGACTTAAATATTTAAGAGTAAATTGATAGTCACATTTATTTATTTTTGGAAATAATAAGAAACTTATGGTAAGGACTCCATTTGGAATCCAAGTATTCATCTATCTATATGTGAATATATGTAATCCTATTTTTTCCAAGTTTGAGTAATTTAGGTTTTACATAAAAAATGTTACAATTGCAAAACATGTCTTTCTGCACAGGAATATTTCAAGAATGAGTTCACATCTGGAGACGGCAAGAAAGGTAAATATTTGCCTCAAACAAGTAATCAGAATGCAGCTGGTATACAAGTATTTGTAGTTGTTTTTCAAAAATAATTTCCTTCTGGTAAATCAATTTTTAAAATGCAATTCATCACTTGCAATGCATACATTTTCCTCTGAATTCCATTGGGACAGACAAGCTTTATGCAAGCAAACACTGCTGCACAATGAACTAACATCAACCTTTGTAACCTTAGTAAGTTTAAAATGTTTATCAGCTCAGTTGGTTTGGCATTAATTGAATACAGTTTGAATAACTGAGATTATGTAACAACAGCAGCTAGACGAAGTGTATTGCACAGATTGTTGATCATGATCTACTACTAGGTTCCTTAGTTTTAGCAACAATGTAACCCTGTGGGCCCAGGGTTCCGTTTCTGGCAAGAAGCAATGTGTGTCTATTGGCAATCATAAATCAGACCTACAGCCCATAACAAAAGGAGTCCCACAGGGCTCAATCCTGGGTCCGGTTTTAATAAATATTTTATTAATGATCTTGCCGCCTCTATCTTAGACTGAAATTTACACCTTTATGCAGATTATTTAATCTTATACTGCTCAGCAGAATTTGCACACACTGCGCTAGAAAAACATTCTTTTAATTCTTTTAAGACTGCTCTATATAAATTCAAGTTGGTTTTAAATGATAATAAAATTATTTTCAAATAGTGTTTTAAATTCCAGAACTATAACTACTCTGACAGGATCCAGCATCAAACAAGTCAGCGAATATTAATATCTCAGCATCTGGCTCAATGAAAAACTTTCTTTTAAATCCAATATTAACAAATTCGCCATTAAGTGCAGACAAAAGCTCGTATTTCTTTATTGGAATAAGTCCTGTTTACCTGTGCACGCTAGAAAAAGAATAGTGGAGGCAACCATACTAGCAGTGCTGGACTATGGTGTTGTAATTTATAAAAAAGCGTCCGCCAGTGCTCTCAAACCATTAGATTCAATCTACCATTCTGCTCTGAGATTCATTACTGGCAACCCTTACACTACTCACCACTGCACACTATACGATAGAGTTGGTTGGTCCTCACTAGCTGCCCAAAGAGAATCTCACTGGCTAATTTTTATCTATAAATCACTCTCTGGCCATTTGCCATCTTATATCTCTTCACTGATCTCACTTAATGTGGCTGGATCACCTGTCAGATACCAAGAGTTTTTAGTGAACTGGGAAAATCTGCTTTTAGCTACAGAGCATCAGCGATCTGGAATTCACTACAGGAAACATTGAGACTCAGCTCGCTGGAATCACTGAATCATTTTTAACTTTTATTATTATTTTTATTATTACCTTTTAGTTTCTGATCACCATCAGAAAGCCTGTGATTGTTTTAATTGAGTTTTTTTTCCTATTATTTATTTTATATGTATTTATTTTTTTTCTATTGTTTTTGTTCTTAGTTTATTATTATTATTCATTTTATTATTCCCTATTATTCTGCTTTACTTTTACTATTATCTTTTTCTTTATGTTTTGTGTTATAAATTCTTTACTTTTTGCGTGTTCATTTTTTTATGGTCTTTTAGAATGTTCTATTTTACATTTATATTTTATTCATATATATTACATGTTGATTTAAAATGAGTATTTTTTATTTATTATTTCTCATTTCTTATTTAATGTTTTCAATCCCTTTTAATTGTAAATGCTCGGCAACACTGTTTTCCAGACTGAAAATAAAGGTTGATTGATTGATTGATGTAGCACCTGACACAGATAACTGTAAGGATCCTGTCACAGTAGAGAGAAACATTTACACAAGACACAATGTATTTAATGTTGAAGTCGATACAGATATGGCATTAGTTTTGCACTACATGAGCAAGCAATCTGCCCAGTGCTGTTCAATCAAACACAACTTTTTCTCAGCTTACGTGAGTCAGAGGCAATGAAGGTTTTGCTGCAGTTAAAGGGATAGTTCGGTATTTTTGACATGAGTCTGTATGGCATCATCATAACCAGTGTCGTGCATCCACACTGACTTACCCCCCACAGCGTCCTGTGAGCCGAGTTCTTGTCCAGTTTAGGTCAAAGCGAAAGTAGTCCGGCATGTTTGCTGGGGTCAGGAAAATAACTCCTTTTTCTTCTCAAAGCAGTACGTGTTCAAAAGAGTGATTTATTTACATCACAAAAAACTAACCCTGCAAAAGTCACGCCTCGTAAATCACTTGGGTCCTACTTTCTCTCATTTCGTATCAGTGCGCGTCATTCTGACAGCGAGCTGCGCACGCGTCAACATCAGTCACAGGAAAACGATGAAAACTCTGCGGAGAATCAGCCACATCTTTGTTGCTACAGCCTGGATAGTCACAAGTCCGCACCATTTTAACACACACACACACACACACCTAGCTATATATATATATATGTGTTTACAAAGCTTATAAAAGCCAATAGACTTCTCCCTAAAGTTAGCTCGTTTGAGTTGCTAGTCTGAACACAGCTGCTAAGCACTGCCAAAACACAGAACAATTTGACGCGTGCGCAGCTCGCTGTCAGAATGATGCGCACTGATACGAAATGAGAGAAAGTAGGACCCAAGTGATTTACGAGGCGTGACTTTTGCAGGGTTAGTTTTTTGTGATGTAAATAAATCACTCTTTTGAACACGTACTGCTTTGGGAAGAAAAAGGAGTTATTTTCCTGACCCCAGCAAACATGCCGGACTACTTTCGCTTTGACCTAAACTGGACAAGAACTCGGCTCACAGGACGCTGTGGGGGGTAAGTCAGTGTGGATGCACGACACTGGTTATGATGATGCCATACAGACTCATGTCAAAAATACTGAACTATCCCTTTAATATTTCACACATGCCTCTGAAGAGTGCCTACTATAATAATATAATAATAAAGTATTACACTATATATTGTAATAAGTGATTTATACTTAATAATTGTACTATAATAATTCTCCTTTGCAGCGCATCATGAATTCGGTCACTTTTATGGCTCCAGCTATGTGGCTGCACCCGATGGAACTCGGTCCCCGGGGCTATCCAGAATTCGTGATGGGTTACTGGTTGCAGAACTGGACTTGAACCTGAACCGTCAGGTTGCAGACAAATGGAACTTCAAGGTGAGTGAGGAAGCATGTAACCTTAATATACTAGCATCATGCCTAATGCCAGGCTAGAGGTGTATAAAGCACCCAGCATTGAGCTGTGGAGCAGTGGAACTGTGGAATACTAGTTGTGAAGTTGGGGATGAATGAAGTGGGGTAGTGGTTATCCAAAAACCTTGCTAACACTTCTGGATAAATGCAATCAAATCCTCACAGCAATGCTCCAAAATCTTGTAGAAAGTTTTTTTTCTCTGGACAATGTAGACACTTTTGTCCAGATAGTATATATTGCTCTTGTATTCAGAAAAAGGGATCCAGAGTACATATTCACCAAACATCTCAGAAAAAGACTCTTGGACCAGGATATAGTATATGGCTATTGTATAATCAAAAATAGAATTATTACATTTTGTTCAAAAGTGAAAGTCAAAATCATTAACATATGAATTATTAATCTTTCTGCAGATGACCGGGCGGTATGATATGTATGCGGATGAAATCACCAAGGCAATCCAGCATGATTTCAAGCCCAATATTGTCAAAGAGTGAGCCCACCACTGAACACCAAAAAACAATTTGTATCAAAAGGGTCCTCTATTATTGTGGTAAATAGATGACATTTTTATTTGTAATTAAAATGATTAATAGCTGCTTTGATTGTTTATAATGTAGGGTAATTCACCCCAGCATGACTTGGATGTGCAAAACTCGGATTTGAGAAATCCTAGAACATGAAAAGATGACCAGTGAGTCAGAGCTTAGAATTTAAAATATATTAAAGTTTACTGGAAAAATAGTTTCAGCATTACAGATGATATATATATAAAAGGAACAAAAATTGATATATATATATATATTAGAAAAGAGTAAAGGTACATCAACAAGTTAACACATAGTGTAATAAACTCTAGACAGATCGACACATTCACAACCCAGAGAGAGAAAGAGAGAGACAGAAAGAGGGAGAGAGAACAAGATGAAAAGAAAGCCAGTCGAGGGAGTGAGGACCCTTGGGCGTCTCCTCCCCTCATTCAACACAGACTTCATCCAAGCAGTTATACATTTATGCAAATGACATATGATTGGACAGAATCTATCAATATGATTACGTCAGCAGAGTCCAGTTAACAGCTTGTTGTCCAGTTCCTATGACGTGATCAGCTCCAGCCTGTCTGAGCAACAAGTTCTTATCATGATGTTGTTCAGCTCTATGTCCTTTTTAAACACAGCAAACAGTGCTTGTGTTTCAAACAATCCTTAAGTGTCTGTGTGAAGATGAAACAAGAGGAAAAGAGTGGATGGAAAGATCTTCTGGCCTGAGTATGACCTTACACCGTGTAGAACAGGCATGCACTGGCTATCTGAGGAAAGGTTCCCAGCACTTCACTCAGAGAGCTTGTTATGTTTATTAAGAAGCATAGCATTGATAGAGTACAGCATATCAAGAAGAACTTTCTTCAGATTTTCAAATGACAAGAAATGTGTGTATACATATATTTATATATATTAATACTTATTCATAAAGAAACCACCACAACAACAACAACAAAACAATCATAACCCCCTTCCTCCCCTTCCCAGTTGCTGTGCGTGTCAAGTGCTTTTACATTCAGTTACTTTCCAAATAAGAAATAGAAGTGGACCACATTTTTTCAAAAGCCTTAAGATTATCTGTTAGAATAAATTGTATTCTCTCCACGTGTAGCATATTTGTCAGTTATTTTATAAAGGTATAGAAAGTATGAGCCTCTTATTTTATTTTTTTCAGAAAATAAAGATAACTTTTTTTACAATGAGTACATATATAAACTATATTATAGCCGTAGATGTCTAGGTGTGACCTAATAATTTCTGCTAAAGGCTCGATAGCTAATGCGAACAACAACGGACTCAGCGCACAACCCTGTCTTGTGCCTCCAGATAACCTGAAAGGAGAAGAAACAGTTTTATTAGGAAGAATGTTGGCTGTAGGGTTGCTGTATAGTATTTTGATCCATGATCCTAGTATTAATTTCCTCAAAACCATAAATAAGTATGCCCATTCAATACGATCAAATGCTTTTTCAGCTTCAAGTGACACTACAGCAAGTTCTTCTATGGGTGCTCTTGGTGAGTATATGATATTATGAAGGCGTCTGAGGTTAAATGCTGAATGCTTATTGGAAATATATCCTGCCTGGTCTGGATGTATTAAAGTGTCAATAAAATGACTGAGCCTTCTTAAAAAGGTTTTGGCTAGAACTTTTTTATTTGAATTTAAAAGTGAAATAGGTCTGTAAGATCCTACTTCTTCTGGATCTTTTTCTTTTTTTGGTATTACAATAATTATTGCTTTGGTGGTAATATACATGAATACATTTTGTATAAAATTCATTACCATTCAAAACCATCCAGAACAGGTGATTTGCCATTTTTAAGGGTTTTTACAGTTGCAGTAATTTTTTTCACTTGTTATACCTGCATTGAGTTGTTCACAATCTTCTTGGCTCAGGGTAGAAATTTACAAGCATCCAAGAAATCCTGCATTATAACCATAGGCGACCTGCTATCGGATGTGTATAAAGCCTCATAATAATCGAAAAAACGTTCATTTATATCTGCATGTAATAGAACTGTTTCGCCTGATTCACATTTAATTTTATGTACAGTACGATCATTTTCTAATTTTTGCAACTGACGAGCTAGCAGTTTTTGTGGTTTGTCACCAAATTCAAAATGTCTCTGTTTTACATACATAAATGCTTTACTAATTTTGACTGAGGTTAGTTTTAGTTTATATATCAGGGCCATCATTTCTTTAAGCTTTTTCCAGGATTGATTTTTAGAGTTCTCATTGTCCACTAAGTGATAGGAATATTCTCTAGCTAAAGGGTTAAATACCCTCCATACATCAGGCACATTCATATATTTGATAAATGTTTTCAACACTGTGCTAGCAGCAGGGTCACAGCCCTGTGCTGGTCAAGCACAAAGTCGCCTCCTATTATTAGGTTAGTATTTTCTATATCTGGAATTTGACCTAGAACATTTCTAAAAAAAAAACACTGTGGGCCGTCGTGATTTGGCCCATAGATGTTAAGGAAGGTAAAAAACCATATTTGCCCAATAACCAAGATTAACCTACCATCCCTAACCTATAGTATTGCTAAGCTTAAAAGGAATACCCCTAAACAGAATAGCTGTTCCTCAGGCTTTAATGGGGAACATGGGGTGGAATATGTGTCCAATCCATTTAGACCTAAGTTTAAGGTGGGAATATTTTTTTAAATGTGTTTCTTGTAGAAATATTATGTTTTCTGAAAGACTTTTAAATGTGAAAGCACTCTCCCTCTCTTCACTGGACCATTGATTCCTCTAAAATTCCAGGAGACACACGTTCTAATTCCTAATTAGTTTTGGTACCTGCCATCTTTCCAGTGTTCAAACAGAAATGGATACATCTGAACTGCACAGCAACATAACACCCACCCAACCTTAAACAAACTAATCCTAAATACTGAAACCATGTCTAGCTGACAGTCTATGTAGGCTACAGCGCGACTACCTAACCCTGTAAAGGATAAGATTAAAGGAAAAACTGATAAAAAGTACAAACATGAACTTACTACGTAGTTAGTGCAGTTCTGTTACAAGGCAGGTGAAAGGCAAGGTAGTTGTATTCATTTAAAGCAGTCTGAGCCTTGCATAAAGAGTCAGAAACACCCACTTCCACAAGTATAGTAGCAAACATCAAGTAGAAAAAGTAGAAGTCACAGTGAACACAGTCAGTAACTGATATTTGTTAAGGATGTCCACCAGGGGAGACATTAAATCATTTAAGCCTCTACTTTACTGTTCCCTCTCCAAAATGCTGTTCTGCTTACCGGAGGGCATCCTTTGGGTTGGTGAAGAGTGTCTCTGTACCATTAAACGTCACCCATAGTTTGGCCGGGTAGAGAAGTCCAAACTGCACTCCAGGCTTGTCCCGAAGAATGCCTCTAACGGGTGTGAATGCCGCTCGTCGCTTTACCACGACGGCCAGAAGGTCTCTGAAGATCTGTATTCGCTGACCTTCGAAGCTCAGATTTCTGGCCTTTGTGACTTTATGCATGATCTCTTCGAATAAACTGCAATAGTGTATACTTTGGATGATGTTTCTTGGCGGGGCATCACCAGGATGCGTGCAGAGAGCTTGGTGTGCGCGGTCAATGAACGTCCATTTTCTTTTCCTTCCTTAACACCTGTAATTCTTAGATTCTGCGTTTTAGATCGCTCCTCTAGATGCAGACACTTTTCCGCAAGCTGCTCCACTTGGCTCTGGAGGCGCTTTACCGTCGTTTCCATCTCTGTGACCATGTCTGTTGTACGGGAGACCGACTTTGTCAGGTTGGTCAGGGCTTCGGCATGCAAGTGTCAGATGGGAGAAGTCTAGACTCACTAGGGGCAATGGTTGGTGTGTTTTGTAGGGGGGACTTTTGTTTTGACAGGTTGCCATAGAGTTTAGGGTTGGAGACGGAAAGGGGATGGCGGAAGCGCTATCAATTGCCTGATAGACAGGCCAACTAGCCTGTGACTGTATGGGGCTGGAGACGCGCGGGCCAATGGGAGCCGTGAGGAGGCGGGACTTGCCGCATGTTTTCCGCAGATAAGGCTGGCTGGTGTCATGGCGGGGGAGAGCATCCCGGAGCAGGAGGGGCGAGTCGGAGAGTGGAAGCCGAGGGAAACGGAGAGGTCAACGGCGGTCCGCAGCAGGGTGGCGAAAACTACAGCGACGGAGGATTCTTCCCGGCGGTGACACGCTGTAAGGGCGAGGTGACAGCGTACGGGGCACCAGCAAGTATCGGCGGGACGGAGGCTGCCGACACAGTGCGGAGAGCGGCCGCCATTAACATCCACCCAGGCGCTGGATACTCGCACTGGGGGCTGGGGTTTCTCTGCTCCCAGGCAAAGTGTGAGTATAAACTTGAATTGGGTGGAAAAGGATACGTTGACTGGGTGCTAGCTGGGTGTAGGATCCGCAGCTTGTTAACTGGGGAGTGATTGTGTCGGTGTGTTTGGCCAGAGTACTGCTGCTTGTTTTCTCTGCCGTAGTGACGCGTTGGAGCACGTGTAGACGGCGTGGGACGCAAAGGACGCCGTAGTAGCTGGGACACGTGGAGTACCAGCGCCCGTAGCCACTCTCTGCCGCCTGGATGCTCGGGACTTGCCTTGTAATTGGCTGAAAGGCCTAGCCACTGTAACTGGAAGTAAGACTGTTTTATGTGGGTGGGAAGCTAGAAATAAGGTTTATTGTTTTGGTAGTTTGATTTGTACCTTACTTGAATTGAGAACTGTGCTTAAGCATTACCTGTAACTACGTCTTGGCTGTATAATAAGGGGATGTGGTACACCTGGTAGGACTGTGTTTTGGCTATTGTTAACTTAGGGTTGGCCAGGGTATCACCTTCAGTCCAAGTTAAGTTTAGCAGGTGGCTAGGCTAAGAGAGTTTTGATTATTTCTTTGAGGTTTATTAACTAGTGTTTGATTTACTTTCTTTTTTTGCGTATATTTGGATGTTTTGACTTATACCATTCGTTTAAAGCTTTGGTTTGAGCTTTCAGTTTGAGCTTTCAGTTTGAGCTTTCAGTTTGAGCTTTCAGTTTGAGCTTTCAGTTTAAGCTTTCAGTTTAAGCATTCAGTTAAGCATTCAGTTAAGCATTCAGTTAAGCATTCAGTTTAAGCATTCAGTTTAAGCATTCAGTTTAAGCATTCAGTTAATGGTTTCATTAAATAGTTTCATTTATTGTTTTTGCTTATTTTATTTAATGTTTTTTGGTGAATAAGTTGGCTTAATGCCTGTGGTGAATAATTTCATTTAATGCTTTTGTTAATAATTTCATTTGCTGTTTTTGGTTGAATTCATTTGCTGATTTGGTTAATAATTCCAACTAATGTTTTTGGTTAATACGTTTGGTTAATAATTTCAGTTAATCTGTTTAATATTTTGTTGGTTTATAGTTTTGGGGCAACATTTATAAAAGTGGGTAATAATTGAGTATTTTAGCAGATGGAAGCCGGTATTTTAAAAGAATGTATTGTCTGACAGACATTTAATAAAATTTGTAAGCGTTAATTGTTGTGTGGTCTCCTTGGATTGCTCACCCTCAGAAAAAGAACTAATAATAGTCATTCTTGCATTATAACAGAGTCCTGGGACTCTTACATTCCTAGGTGGCGTAGTCGTGTTAATCTATTTCACTGTGCAGTACACTTGGCACAGATTTTTGGCGTAGTGTCGGCAGGGTCTGAGTACTGTGAGCAATCCAAGTGACTACTTTTTTGTTATTTTTATAAAAATGATGATGATGCCGGTATTCGCGGGTGCACCTTGGCTACCAAAATTTAGTGGGGAAAAGGGTGAGTCTAAATATATAGAATGGAAGGAACAGATGCTGGGTCTACTAGGAGCGGCGCAGTATACAGAGGCTCAACAAATAAGTATTATTATGGGCGCATTGAGTGGTGAGGCTAGACGAGAGGTTAGTGTGCTAGAAGCAGGGGCACGTGATAGGCCGGTAAAAATTTTTCAGTTTCTAGATAGCTTGTATGGGGATCAGGTGGCTGTCCCTGTATTGCGTGCACACTTCTTTGGCTGTCGACAGCGCTCAGATGAGCCCTTAAGGACATTTGTTTTACGTTTGAAGGAGCTATCTTGTAGGCTGCGGGCTCGTGACCCGACTGAGGCACCGTCGGATGGCCAGTTGAGAGACCAACTGCTGCTGGGTATGGGAGAAGGGAGTCTGAGACAAGCGCTCAAAACGTATGTACGACGGAACCCTGAGGAAACGTTTACGGCTGTGTGTGAGGAGGCACTACTGTTGGATGGAGAACAGCGGAGTCCTGAGTTGGCAGGAGTGGTGCGTCATGGCCAAGGTGAGTGCTGTAGCGCTAAGGCTCACCCCCCAAGCGAAGATTGGAAACAGGCCCTGAAACAAGAACTTTTGAGTGAAGTAAAAGAGCAGATGAAGGAATTGACTCAAGATTTGTTGAGAGGACTGAAACCTATGGTTAACACGCAGACCCAACCTGACCCTCAATCGGTTAGTCCCCCTGTGAGCCGTCGTCGAGTCCACCCTGATGTAGATAGGTGGGATCCAGAAGGTAGACCTGTCTGCAGGCAGTGTAAAGAGGTGGGTCACTATGCACGAAATTGTCGGACTGAGTTTAGACCTAGACCTAGGCCAGCTTTAAACTAAGTCCTCCCACTACTGGGGTCCGAGCGGTGGGACAAGATGTATTATTGGAGACCGTTGATGCATTTATTGGTAATTGCCCAAATGTCGAAGTGTTTGTTGATGGCGTTAGACTGACGGGGGTATTAGATACGGGGTCTCAGGTTACCTTAATGCGTCAGGGCTTGTATAATCAACATTTTTGGAATAAACCTAAGAGTATGACAGACTCTACTGTGTTCACACTTAAGGCGGCTAATGGGCTAGCTATCCCTTATTCGGGTTATGCTATTTTGGATTTCGAGTTCCAAGGAGTCAGAGTTCCAAGACGGGGGGTTGTGTTAGTAGAGGATGAACATCTCACAAGCCCGTTTTTAATAGGAATGAATGTGATATCCGAATGTTGGGAAACTGTTTTTGAGAAGCCACAAGCTGTAACCTCTGCCACTTATTTCTCAAGGGAGAGTTGGAAGAGGGCATTTGCAGTATGTCAACGCATTAGTGTGACCACGGGGGAGGATGGATATATGGGGTATGTTTGGCCCTCTGGCCGTCGGGGCATAAAAGTTCCTGCCGCAAGCGAAATAGTGGTGTGGGGGCGAGCTCGCATGGGCCCGCGAGGGACAGAGTATTGCGGGCTGGTGGAGGCCCTTCCAGGACCCCATCCGATTGAGGTTGCGAGGGTAGTGGCCAAGGTAAGACATGGGAGGATCCCTATTCGTATCCGTAATGTAACCCCTTGTGTTGTGTCTATAGGACGTTATCAGAAGTTGGGACGACTCTTCAGAGTGACTGAAATGGATATCTGCGGATCGCGGGAGCTGGACTTGTCTCAGGGAGTGGGAGGACAGGTGCAGGTTAGCATCGTGGAAGCTGGTGTCTCTGTGGAGGTAGGTGAGCCTGGGGCTAGAATGGGAGTCCTAGGGGGTAGGCCTGATTTGTCCACCCAACAACAGGGAGAACTCCAAGCATTACTCAGCAAGTGGGGTAGGGTTTTCGCTGATAATGATGAGGACTTTGGTCGGACTGATATGGTCCAACATCAGATACCGACAGGTGAGGCAGCACCTATTAGAGAGCGGTTTCGTCCACTCCCACCAGCAATGTATAGAGATATGAAGGTTTTGTTGGCGGAGATGTTGGAGTCGGGAGTTATCCGTGAGAGTACAAGCCCTTGGGCTGCGCCGGTAGTGATGGTAAAAAAAAAAGATGGCAGTTGGCGCTTTTGTGTGGATTATCGGAAACTAAATGCGATTACTCATAAGGATGCATTCCCTCTCCCTCGGATTGAGGAGACGCTGACTACATTAACCAAGTCATGTTGGTTTTCGACCTTAGACTTGGCGAGTGGGTATTGGCAGGTGGGGATGGATCCTAGGGATAGGGAAAAGACTGCTTTTACTACTCCTATAGGGTTATATGAGTTTGACCGCATGCCTTTCGGCCTGTGCAACGCTCCAGCTACCTTCCAACGTTTGATGCAGCATTGCTTGAGTGGTCAAGTATCAGAATCTGTGTTGGTTTACCTAGACGATATTATTGTGTATTCACCAGACTTCTCTTCTCATTTACAGCACCTAGATGCAGTGTTCGCCCGTTTATGGAATCATGGATTAAAGCTGCGCCCTGATAAGTGCAAATTATTGCAAAAGGAGGTAAAATTCCTGGGTCATGTAGTAGATGGCCGTGGGGTGAGGCCAGACCCAGAAAAGGTCAGTGCTGTGCAGGAATGTAGGGTACCTGTCACAGTGCGGCAAGTACGTGCTTTTTTGGGTTTAGCCGGGTATTATAGGCGTTTTATTCCAGGGTTCGCTAAAATGGCCTTACCACTAAACCGGTTATTAGCTGGCGCTCCAGCCGCCCAAGCACGTACACGCAAGGTTGAGTGGACGCCAGAATGCCAAGATGCATTTGTTAATTTGAAGGCGGCACTTACTCAGGCTCCTGTGTTGGCTTATGCAGACTTTTCACTGCCCTTTGTGGTGTACACCGATGCTAGTAACCAGGGGTTGGGCGCGGTGTTGGCGCAAGTACAGGGAGGTCGGGAAAGGGTAATTGCGTAAGCTAGCCGGAGTCTTCATCCGACAGAACGGAATGATTCTAACTATAGCTCGTTTAAGTTAGAACTATTGGCGTTGAAATGGGCGGTAACTGAGAAGTTTAAGGATTACCTTATGGGGGTCAAATTTACCGTATATACAGATAATAATCCTGTGGCACACTTGCGTACGGCTCAGTTGGGGGCGACCGAACAGAGGTGGGTGGCGAAATTGTCTGTATTTGATTTTGATGTAAAGTATCGTGCCGGTCGAGAAAATGTTAATGCCGATGCTTTGTCCAGACTGCCTAGGGAGTCTGCTGTGATTGAGCAGGTGGAGGTGGAAGTAATGGAGTCTATGCCCAGCGGATTGGATGGGAGGCATGAGGACTGGTTCCACGCCCAAGAGAATGACCCTGAGCTCCGAGAAGTTAGGGCGACAGTGCATATGGGTAGGCCGCCCAGTAAAGTGGAGCGGGTAAATCTGCCAGTGGGAGTGAGGCGGTTGCTGCAGCACTGGAGGAAGTTGGTGGTACACAAGCAGGTGCTGTGCCGGCATATCATCGATCCAGGTACCTGTGAAGAGAGGTTTCAGGTTGTCTGCCCCATAGCACGGCGTAAGGAGGTTTGGGAGTGTTATCATGAGGCCATGGGACATGCGGGGGTGGAACGGACTCTGACGTGTATCCGGCGTCACTTCTTCTGGCCTGATATGGACAAGGAGGTACGAGAGTTTCAGTCGGGTTGCGTTGCTTGCAGCCTACAGAAAGATAGGACTGAAGTAAGGGCCCCGTTAGTGCCAATGACCGCATCGTTTCCCCTAGAGGTGGTGGGGTTGGATTTTTTGTCGTTGGGGAGGCCTGAAGACACGTATCAGAATATTCTTGTAATGACTGATTGGTTTACCCACTATGCTTGGGCTGTACCCACACGGGATCAGACGGCCATAACGACCGTTAAAGCTTTATGGACCCATGTTATTTCCAAGTTTGGCTGTCCTATGCGATTTCATGCAGATCAGGGTCCGAATTTTGAGGCTACAGTAATGCGGGAATTATGTTCTCTGTATGGGATAACAAAAAGTAGGACCACCCCTTATCATCCCCGTGGGAATGGAAAGACAGAGAGGTTAAATCAGACCCTGTTGAATATGCTTAGGACCTTAGGTGAAGAGAAGCAGAACCGCTGGCCTGAATTTCTCCCTGAGCTGCTAATGGCCTATAATAATATGGTCCATAGTGTTACGGGGTACGCCCCGGCTTACCTTATGTTTGGGAGACATTGCCGTCTCCCGGCGGATGTGGTTCTCGATGTAATATCCCCCCAGGTTCCGATGGTAAGGGAAGAATGGGTAAGGGGTCATCATGAGAGACTCTCCCAGGCATTCCAGCTCGCTCGGAAGCGGACTGACGTTGCCGCAAACCGGTCTAAAGTGAAATATGACCGGAAGGCCACGGCGGAGCCTCTGTTGCCTGGTGAGCGGGTGTGGGTACGAGACAGAAGGCGGCAAGGTAAGGGGAAGTTAGCTAGGTGGTGGGACCCTACTGTACATGTGGTCATGGGACAAGTCGGAGATACAGGAGTTGTCTATCGAGTTAGGCCGGAGCTAGGAGGAAAGGAGAAAGTTTTGCATAGGAATGCATTAAAACCCTGTGTTTTGGTTCCCCAAGGTGCACCAGTGTCCCCGGTAGCGGAGGTGACACAAGAGCCTTTTGAAGGAGGGTATGTAGTGTCTCTCCAGCCAAGAGTTGAAATGGAACCCCAGGACATTGGACCTAGACGCTCCAGTAGGCCTAACCTTGGCAGGCCACCTGTTCGGTATGGAGATTGAGGCACTGAGGCTGCCCAGGGACTGGCCAGGTAAAAGACTGGGGGGGTGTCAGATGGGAGAAGTCTAGACTCACTAGGGGCAATGGTTGGTGTGTTTTGTAGGGGGGACTTTTGTTTTGACAGGTTGCCATAGAGTTTAGGGTTGGAGACGGAAGGGGGATGGCGGAAGCGCTATCAATTGCCTGATAGACAGGCCAACTAGCCTGTGACTGTATGGGGCTGGAGACGCGCGGGCCAATGGGAGCCGTGAGGAGGCGGGACTTGCCGCATGTTTTCCGCAGATAAGGCTGGCTGGTGTCATGGCGGGGGAGAGCATCCCGGAGCAGGAGGGGCGAGTCGGAGAGTGGAAGCCGAGGGAAACGGAGAGGTCAACGGCGGTCCGCAGCAGGGTGGCGAAAACTACAGCGACGGAGGATTCTTCCCGGCGGTGACACGCTGTAAGGGCGAGGTGACAGCGTACGGGGCACCAGCAAGTATCGGCGGGACGGAGGCTGCCGACACAGTGCGGAGAGCGGCCGCCATTAACATCCACCCAGGCGCTGGATACTCGCACTGGGGGCTGGGGTTTCTCTGCTCCCAGGCAAAGTGTGAGTATAAACTTGAATTGGGTGGAAAAGGATACGTTGACTGGGTGCTAGCTGGGTGTAGGATCCGCAGCTTGTTAACTGGGGAGTGATTGTGTCGGTGTGTTTGGCCAGAGTACTGCTGCTTGTTTTCTCTGCCGTAGTGACGCGTTGGAGCACGTGTAGACGGCGTGGGACGCAAAGGACGCCGTAGCAGCTGGGACACGTGGAGTACCAGCGCCCGTAGCCACTCTCTGCCGCCTGGACGCTCGGGACTTGCCTTGTAATTGGCTGAAAGGCCTAGCCACTGTAACTGGAAGTAAGACTGTTTTATGTGGGTGGGAAGCTAGAAGTAAGGTTTATTGTTTTGGTAGTTTGATTTGTACCTTACTTGAATTGAGAACTGTGCTTAAGCATTACCTGTAACTACGTCTTGGCTGTATAATAAGGGGATGTGGTACACCTGGTAGGACTGTGTTTTGGCTATTGTTAACTTAGGGTTGGCCAGGGTATCACCTTCAGTCCAAGTTAAGTTTAGCAGGTGGCTAGGCTAAGAGAGTTTTGATTATTTCTTTGAGGTTTATTAACTAGTGTTTGATTTACTTTCTTTTTTTGCGTATATTTGGATGTTTTGACTTATACCATTCGTTTAAAGCTTTGGTTTGAGCTTTCAGTTTGAGCTTTCAGTTTGAGCTTTCAGTTTGAGCTTTCAGTTTAAGCTTTCAGTTTAAGCATTCAGTTAAGCATTCAGTTAAGCATTCAGTTAAGCATTCAGTTAAGCATTCAGTTTAAGCATTCAGTTTAAGCATTCAGTTAATGGTTTCATTAAATAGTTTCATTTATTGTTTTTGCTTATTTTATTTAATGTTTTTTGGTGAATAAGTTGGCTTAATGCCTGTGGTGAATAATTTCATTTAATGCTTTTGTTAATAATTTCATTTGCTGTTTTTGATTGAATTCATTTGCTGATTTGGTTAATAATTCCAACTAATGTTTTTGGTTAATACGTTTGGTTAATAATTTCAGTTAATCTGTTTAATATTTTGTTGGTTTATAGTTTTGGGGCAACATTTATAAAAGTGGGTAATAATTGAGTATTTTAGCAGATGGAAGCCGGTATTTTAAAAGAATGTATTGTCTGACAGACATTTAATAAAATTTGTAAGTGTTAATTGTTGTGTGGTCTCCTTGGATTGCTCACCCTCAGAAAAAGAACTAATAATAGTCATTCTTGCATTATAACAGAGTCCTGGGACTCTTACATTCCTAGGTGGCGTAGTCGTGTTAATCTATTTCACTGTGCAGTACACTTGGCACACAAGTCTGTTTTATACTTTAGGCTTGCTCTCCTTCCTCAGCGCTGAAATTTCGGTTTGCAGGGTTTCGCAGCCTACTTATTCAGTTGTGTCAGTCTTCGTATTTCCTCTCATTTCTAGCATTTTGCAGTTCTTAATTGCCACAATCTACAAAGCAACCTCTAAGCTGAAATATTTGTCGGTCAAATGTAGAAAGTTGTGCTTTCAGTAGGTTTTTTTAGTGCATTTTGCCGGAGCCACCGGGGAGTACGTCCTATCTGTACGTTGCTCAACAGACCCCCCACAGATAGCTTGTTGTTTCCTTATTCATATGCACTGGTCCTAAAACAGCAGGACAGCAGTGAAGCTTCTCTGCCAATTAGGGTCACGTTCTTCTCACAGCTCTCATTGTTATTGAAAACACTCTGACCTTCCTGATTCCTGAAAAAGTACAAACAACCTCAAAACCTACGTTCATGAAGGACACAGAGCTGAACAATAATTACAGTGACAGTGTACTCTGTAAAGAACTTACTAGCTGAGGAGAGGAATTAACCTATGTTCTCTTAAACAACTAAACTTGTTTAGCTAGCTGATGTGAAATAGGGACTTCTTAAAGGAAACAGCTTACTTAGCTGGTTAGCTAGCTGACGTGAGGCGGAAGACTTTTCACAAATTAAACAAAAAGCTCTAACGTGGGTTAAATTGGGATCCTCTCGCCAGAAAAGGCTAGGTTAGCTAACCTAGCTAGCCTAAGCTTACGTGAAATGGGCAACTTATTGCAAGAAACAACCTAAAGTTTTCTAGCTAGCTAGCTGAGGCGAAATTGAAAAGTTCTTTGCATGTAGGCTAGCTAGATAACTTATGTAGCTAACATTTAAGGTGGATTGTTTTTCTTCTCCATCTTACACTATGCAATAGGTAAGTTTTGAAATTACTCCTGTTGTACCCTACTGCAACATATCTTGATTCATATCTATGAATGTGTTTAAATGTGATGCATTTTTAATAAAAAATATCAAGAACATGAACAATAAAAAAGGATATGTTTTCATTTTATTATTTATTTCATTTTTACTATTCAATGTCATCAATACTAAGTTTAACACTTAAAGGGCCCTATTTTAACGATCTATAGCGCACTAGTTATTTGTGCTTTGCACAGTTGGATTTAGGGGCGTGTCCTGTGTCTTTGGTATCTTGAGGGGCGAAAAATACGCCTTGCGCAGCTCCAACGGCACAAAGGGTATGTTTTAATTCCCTTATTTATTCATGGGTGTGTTTTGGGCGTAACGTGAAAAAAAAACAATCAGTGTGTCTGTATCCATCCCCTTTAAGAGACAGCTGCGCTCTGACTTCTGTTCATTCATATTTTAAGAGCGCATAAACTAACTGCACATCACGCTTTTCAAATAAGGGAAGCAGCTCAAATAAGGTAAGTGTATTATAAGTGAATATTAATCAAGCAATCAACACTGGAGGAGGATCCTCATTTACAATGCCACTAATCATTTACAGTTTAAAAGGGATTCAAAATATTTTTTAAAAATTAGAAATAAAAACTGACATTTACTATAGACTTAAAAAAATAGAATTAAAATATATAAGTAAAAAAGGAAAAATATGACATTTTTAAAAGATCCTAAAAATCTATACATAAAAAACAAAGAATTTATATCTTATGAAGAAAAACATAATAGTAGTGAATATAAAGTAAAATGATAAGAATTATAAAACATTATTAAATTTATATGAACGAAGAACATGGGAATCATGGGAAAAATATTTAAATATATATATATATTTTTAAACATAATTTGATCAATAAAATAATTAAAATGAATTAAAAAATAAATAATCTAAAATATAAACGTATTAAAAACTAATTTAAAACAATCACAGGCTTTCTGATAGTGCGCAGAATAAAAAAAGTTTCAGTTTCAAATAATTGAAACAGCTTCCCAAAACCTCAACCTATCCTTTATATTTGACAATATTTGATTAACTTTAAAGGTCCTCACTCATCTTAATTTATTTAACTAAACTGAGTTTTATATAGTTTATAGCCTCACGCTGAATTTGAGAGGGGGTTGGATTATGGCAAGCCAACTAAGCCAAAACGTGTGGGAAAGAAACGCCTCCACGCGTAAAAATATGACGTGTCCACACGTAAAAAAATCACGTGTACAGGCGGTAAAACTGTTCGTGTATACACGTTTTGGCATCTAACATCCAATCGGTAAACGCGCCTATGCATACATTTGCATTGTAATAAGGCAGCCTGACAACACATGATGTCATGCAACGTATTGTATTCCATATTCATAAGACGCTTACGTGGGTTACAACGCAGTGTCTACGTACCGTGACATAGCCCCATACATACTCATACACACTCTGCACGCAAGGTCCACATAACTGAAATGTTGTGATCATGTGTCTATGATGTACCCCCTATTTCACATGATGTAACCCCCGCCATTTTATATCCATAGTGATTTGCTTTAGGACAATAAAAATGTAAAAGAAACTAATAAAAGATACAGAGAAATTGTGACTCTAAATTTACTAAATTCAGTGGCTGAACACCGAATGTTGTTTACTAGGGCTTAAAAAAGCAAAATTACAATTTAAAAGTATAACATTTTAAAAGTTAAGACTTTAAGTGTGGACAGTTAGGACTGAAATATTGTGTTTATATTGATTGTAGTTCATTTTTTTTATTTTTTTTTAGACCTAACATTTTTAATAACAGCCTTGCTTTAGTGTTAATTGTGCCGCTATAATACGACTTGACTTAATATGACTTTCCCTGTGGGATCTGTCGTAAGACAGATCCCACAGGGAAAGTCATATTAAGTCAAGTCGTATTATAGCGGCACAATTATTTTTACTATTTTTACTATTGCTATTTTTACCTAGCAATAATAGTTATATTTCTTGTGTGTTAATGTAGGGAATGTTATGTTCCCTGAGTAGGGCACTGTGGCATTAAAAATACTTGTTTATCCACATTTTAATCTGTCCTAGCAGATATGAGGTGTTGTACAGACTGCTTCTACAGCTCAGTAAATGTTGCCATCTACAGGCTGCATATTGCAACTGCGGCTTTTTGAGATGGACAGTAAATCCCAAGACATTAATTTTTTACGTCTGTACACGTAATATATCCACGTCTGTACAGGTGAAAAAAAGCACGTGATGTACAGACGGCATAAATTTACTCCTCCACACGTAAAAAGATTCCGTCTGTACACGTAAAAAGATTATGGCAAGCCAACTAAGCCAAAACGTGTGGGAAAGAAACGCCTCCACGCGTAAAAATATGACGTGTCCACACGTAAAAAAATCACGTGTTGACAGATAAAGACATTAGGCTTGTTCGACTTAACCCGGCGCTGCGCAGTCCGATCGCCGCCTGGCTCGGTATGGTGCATGCTGGTTAGTTTTTTTGTCCGACTTGCGTCTGCGCCTTCATCACGTGACGATGACTTCCGGCGTTATAGTCCCGCGAGTGAAATCTGCCTGCAGCCGTCTGACCCAGGCGCTGCAGTTGCTTCCCACCAACTGCGGGAGCCTAGAGCCGCCCTGATGACGACAGAGCTTAATCCCTATTGGTTAGAAGATCCACCGACACCTATCACGTGTGAATCTTTTTATTTTAAAATATATATCTCCTCTAAAACCCCTTAAAAAACACAGTATTTACACTGTCATATCTAGTAGCAAGACAGTTCATTTTCATGCAGTATTCAAAAATATTTATTTGTTCATAATCTGCATTTTATATCATAATAAAGCTCAACTGCTATCATTTTTACTGTTTTATAAAGCGCCCTGAACTGCTCTTATTATCTTTAAACCTACATAACTATTATACTGAGATCTACTTTTCTTTTCTTCTATTGTTTTTGTGTTGTGAAATGCGCTAAACAATTAAAGCTGTGTAAATGAGCATGATGTATTTATTTCCAAGAACAAAGGACAGAAAAGCTGGTCTGCAAATAAAAATTTATTCCCATTATTAATTTAGTGCTACACAATACATCTGTAACATGACAGTATGTTTTGTGAATATTTATAACAAGTTTTAATCTCAATTTAATAACACTCATGTTATCTCTGTTTCACTTTTGCGATTTTATTCACACCAGAAGTAAACAAACAGCGCATTCATCGCGAGATCCTGTGTTGTTCACGTGGGCTGCAGGTGGAGACTGTCCGACCTTATGGCAAGCCAAATGGGTCAGAATTCGCCTGGGTCTGACGGCGCTTAAAGCGTGCGTAATACTTAAAAAACGCCGTCCAAAACGCCGTGCAGGGCTTACTTTTACGCCTTGGAACAAACGCGAGGCGCCGCCAGGCGTTTAAGAGCATGTGGCGGCGCCAGGCGCTTACATAACGCCACCACGCGTTTTCATAACGCCTCCAGGCGTTCCATATGCAAAAACGGACAGAATATACATATCCCCTCCTTCTCCAAGCAGTTCAGCCCTCTGACTCTGTCAGGGAACTATATCTCCTGTTAAAATAAAAGCCCCCAAGTGCTTCAAATGTCTGCTGTGTTATTAGATGTGCTAGATTCATGTATTTCTGGCTAAACTGGGCTTTGCAAAATGTAGTCCCTGATTAAAACATAACAAAATGTAATCAAATGTACTTATTTTTTATCAACTCTTTCATTGCTGGCCTATTTAGTAATCATGTTTAATTTGTCTGATGCCGCAAGACCTGAGCCAGCAAACACACACACACACACACACACTCTCTCTCGAAGGCATTGGGGATTTTAATAAAATGCGCAATACAGAGACCACCACAGCATACAGAATGAATGCATAAATGGAGAAATTAGGAAATCAACCGGACACACAAAATCCAGCAACACATTTAGCAGATCTGTGTAGAGATTCTATACGTTTTAGGGTCACTCTTAAAAAAATAAAAACTGTTCACTAGATCGTAATATTCCGAATCATTCAGTATTCAAGGTATTCCTTAATTAAATTGTTTTTGATCATGGTATATCCTTATATTATTTTTTGCTTTCTTACTTTTTAAATAAAAGCCCTTTCTGTATCGCTGCCGCTCAAACGGGCAGCGTGGGTCTAAAATGAGCCACATTCATTTTCTATGCTACTTCAAGTATGGCTGTGTGGTTCTATGATATATTTTAGCAACGCATTAATTCCGTCGTTCAGAATTTAATTGACGAATTTATGAATGAGTGTTTCTTTTGCACAAATCTTCATTTTCATTCTCCTTACACAGGTTTACACACACGGGTCAGACACAACGCACATGAATTTACCATTTCACAGCTCAGCACAGCTCCCTCAGTACTGTTTTACGATAACATCACCTTAGAAAATATTTGATGCCACTAGTGAAAGATAACTGTATATAATATTTGATTAGGATTAGGTTACCATTAGAGTGAGAATATTACCTGTCAGAAAGTTACAAGTACGTATTATTAGATGTTGACATATTCTATTTTAGTTAGCTTAATATACTGTAGTACTTTGTTAGGCCATTTAGCTACAGGGTGTGTTTATAATAATGTTCTTGGTGACAGTAACTGAAATATTTTATTAATTTAAAGAATAAACATTTTTAATAAAATAAATAGTACAGTCTAATATAGGATAATGATAATAATAATAATAATAATAATAATAATAATAATAATAATAATAACAATAATAAACGTTTTATGTAGAACATTCAAACAAAACATCTGTAAATCTTTTGGATTTTGTAAATAATAGTAGTAGTAATAATAATAATAATAATAATAATAATAATAATAATAATAATAATAATAATAATAATAACACGCTTTAGCAATTGTGCCCATTTTTACGAGCAGGCGTCCTACAGCGATCATATTTTTCCTGAATCCTAAATAAAAATGCAAAACATATTTATAATGCGTGCAGAGTAGAATATTTTCGCTTTGTTTAAGTGCGCAAACTAAATTTTTCCCGCACTTTATTTACCGCGGTGGTTACGCAAAAAAAAAAAAACGGTAAAACATTTAATTCAGGGCCGGAGTGGGCCCTTTTTTCAGCCCGGGAGTTTCGTGCCCAAATCCAGCCCATTTTTTCCATGGAGCAGGAATTTGAATAAATAAAACAGCAGCTAGATCTTACAATGCCTTTTTATTACATATAAGTACAAGTATATGTTGGTAAGTTAACAGAACACCCTTCACCTAAACACGTTTAATTCCAATTTAAATCAAATAAAGATTTAAAAGGTAATTAATTTGACTTAAAAGTAGTGCTGGGCGATATGGGAAAATATTTTATATATATATATATATATATATATATATATATATATATATATATATATATATATATATATATATATATATATATATATATATATATATCACAATAACGATATATATCATGATATACCACATTTATATAAATCAATTATAAATAAATTAACAAACACGAAACTGAGGGTATTTAATCTGTAATTTCAGTTCGTTTTAGTTTTTTTTCTTTTAATCACCGTTTTTATTCGTTTCAGTTAATGAGAAGTTTCGTTAACAATAAGACTTGGTTACTTAGCTATATGGTGATTATCATGCAATAGCTTTATATAAAATTAAAATAGTATTAAAAAACAGATGACATCACAGACTATTTCCTGGAGCCCGACCAGCTGAGGAAAGTGATGCGCTCATCTGCGCGTTTGAAGCTCTGCAGGTGGATTAATATGTGCGCGGCTCGCGGGGATCTGGCGCTAATTCTATTGCTTTGGGGCTGCATGACATTCAGTCTCTCAGTCTGCCAGTCAGACTACAGTGTCAGCATATATCAGGTGCGTTTTCGTACAGGACAAACCATTCAAACATGCGAATGAGATCTCAGCACCTGATTAAAAAAATCACACAGTGTCTGTCTGGCTTAAAATTAGATACAGCTATTATATTATATTATAATTAATAAATAAATATTCATTTAAAAGACCAGGGAAACGTTCTGTATGCTAACAAGCTAGAAGCTAATAACAACATTTAATAAAAACAGAAAAATAGATGTAAAATAGGAAAATAACCAACTAAACTAAGCTCAAAATGCTAAAAGAAATATAATCTAACGAATTCTAAAAGATCAAAATGAAATAGTGAATCCTCAAAGCAGTAGCTTAAAGACAGAATATAAAGCTTTACCAGATTCAAAATCTTAATTCTAATAAACAAGGCATATTTCGCCCTAAATGTTTATTTCCTGAAAGGACATACAGCTAAATAGGCTAGATACTGAAAAGCAGAAATTCTAGGCTTTAAAATTAAAAAAATAATTATTCATAAACACAAAAAGATATTAACTATGACATATTTCTGGCCCGTCGGCGGGCCAGGGCGTGTTAAGAGGTTAATGATGTGTATTGGGCTCTACAAAATAAACTACGCTAAATCGACATTGCAAACGTTGCCCAATAGCTGACGATTCAAGATTATTTCCATATCTCTGTTTACCGGCTGCAGCTGAAGTCTGTCTTCTGGAAAACAAGTTTGTTAATTTTGCACATTTGGCTGCTTCTTCTTCCATCTTCTTTCTTTTTTTAATCTGGCCTTTTCGGCTCCACCTGGCCTCTTTTTACCCTCCATCACAGTCGTCTGACGCTTTGTGCTATTCTGTTGCTGCATTTAATTTGATCGCTTCAGAAAAGACCACTCGTGGACGCAACCAACTCAAACATTTGGGAGAGGAGAATTCCCTCAGATGGTTAAACCCGACGTAGGGGCTGTGTTGTCAGACGAATAGAGAGTGCATACGTAGTTGAATGGCAATGAATGCAAGAATAAGATTAGAGAAGTGAGGGTAAATAATTTTTTTCCGTCCAACCGGCCCAAACTCGCCCCGGCCCATCGGGAATCCTCCCGATTAGCCACTCCGGGCTTGTTTAAATAATTTATTAATTCAATATAATAATAATTATATCAATATAATAATAATAATAATAATAATAATAATAATAATAATAATAATATCAAATTATATTAATAATAATAATAGTAATAATAAAAGTGTGTGTGTGTGTGTGTGCAGTTTTAAAAAAATCTACAAAATATTCAGAATGCTAACTAAAATAGAATATGTCAAAATAATGTCAATATTATTATTATTATTATGATTATTATTATTATTATTATCATTATCCTATATTAGACTGTACTATTTATTTTATTAAAAATGTTTATTCTTTAAATTAATAAAATATTTCAGTTACTGTCACCAAGAACATTATTATAAACACACCCTGTAGCTAAATGGCCTAACAAAGTACTACAGTATATTAAGCTAACTAAAATAGAATATGTCAACATCTAATAATACGTACTTGTAACTTTCTGACAGGTAATATTCTCACTCTAATGGTAACCTAATCCTAATCAAATATTATATACAGTTATCTTTCACTAGTGGCATCAAATATTTTCTAAGGTGATGTTATCGTAAAACAGTACTGAGGGAGCTGTGCTGAGCTGTGAAATGGTAAATTCATGTGCGTTGTGTCTGACCCGTGTGTGTAAACCTGTGTAAGGAGAATGAAAATGAAGATTTGTGCAAAAGAAACACTCATTCATAAATTCGTCAATTAAATTCTGAACGACGGAATTAATGCGTTGCTAAAATATATCATAGAACCACACAGCCATACTTGAAGTAGCATAGAAAATGAATGTGGCTCATTTTAGACCCACGCTGCCCGTTTGAGCGGCAGCGATACAAAAAGGGCTTTTATTTAAAAAGTAAGAAAGCAAAAAATAATATAAGGATGTACCATGATCAAAAACAATTTAATTAAGGAATACCTTGAATACTGAATGATTCGGAATATTACGATCTCATAGTGAACAGTTTTTATTTTTTTAAGAGTGACCCTAAAACGTATAGAATCTCTACACAGATCTGCTAAATGTGTTGCTGGATTTTGTGTGTCCGGTTGATTTCCTAATTTCTCCATTTATGCATTCATTCTGTATGCTGTGGTGGTCTCTGTATTGCGCATTTTATTAAAATCCCCAATGCCTTCGAGAGAGAGTGTGTGTGTGTGTGTGTGTGTTTGCTGGCTCAGGTCTTGCGGCATCAGACAAATTAAACATGATTACTAAATAGGCCAGCAATGAAAGAGTTGATAAAAAATAAGTACATTTGATTACATTTTGTTATGTTTTAATCAGGGACTACATTTTGCAAAGCCCAGTTTAGCCAGAAATACATGAATCTAGCACATCTAATAACACAGCAGACATTTGAAGCACTTGGGGGCTTTTATTTTAACAGGAGATATAGTTCCCTGACAGAGTCAGAGGGCTGAACTGCTTGGAGAAGGAGGGGATATGTATATTCTGTCCGTTTTTGCATATGGAACGCCTGGAGGCGTTATGAAAACGCGTGGTGGCGTTATGTAAGCGCCTGGCGCCGCCACACGCTCTTAAACGCCTGGCGGCGCCTCGCGTTTGTTCCAAGGCGTAAAAGTAAGCCCTGCACGGCGTTTTGGACGGCGTTTTTTAAGTATTACGCACGCTTTAAGCGCCGTCAGACCCAGGCGAATTCTGACCCATTTGGCTTGCCATACGACCTGACTTCTCCGCTCCTCCACCCCGCCCACCTGCACGCGGCTGCTCTCGCTGACCAGCAAGGCGAGGCGCAGCAGCATCTCGAACAAGCCTGTTATCTTTTTACGTGTACAGACGTAATCTTTTTACGTGTGGAGGCGTAAATTTATGCCGTCTGTACATCACGTGCTTTTTTTCACCTGTACAGACGTGGATATATTACGTGTACAGACGTAAAAAATTAACGTCTTGGGATTTACTGTCCATCTCAAAAAGCCGCAGTTGCAATATGCAGCCTGTAGATGGCAACATTTACTGAGCTGTAGAAGCAGTCTTAATATGCCTGTACAACACCTCATATCTGCTAGGACAGATTAAAATGTGGATAAACAAGTATTTTTAATGCCACAGTGCCCTACTCAGGGAACATAACATTCCCTACATTAACACACAAGAAATATAACCATTATTGCTAGGTGTAAGACAGATCCCACAGGGAAAGTCATATTAAGTCAAGTCGTATTATAGCGGCACAATTAACACTAAAGCAAGGCTGTTATTAAAAATGTTAGGTCTAAAAAAAAATAAAAAAAAATGAACTACAATCAATATAAACACAATATTTCAGTCCTAACTGTCCACACTTAAAGTCTTAACTTTTAAAATGTTATACTTTTAAATTGTAATTTTGCTTTTTTAAGCCCTAGTAAACAACATTCGGTGTTCAGCCACTGAATTTAGTAAATTTAGAGTCACAATTTCTCTGTATCTTTTATTAGTTTCTTTTACATTTTTATTGTCCTAAAGCAAATCAAAATGACAAAATAACCATAGATTATTGTGCAGATGACTAGTACTACAAAAACTAATAATAATAATAATAATAATAATAATAATAACAATAATATGACTAATATATATATATACTATGAATTGCATTTTAATAAAATAGACATCCAAAGTATACAATACAAATAATGCTATATTAAAATATAGCTTTTTTAAACTGTTTTAGCATTCTCTGTTTTATAGATGTGAAGTGTTTTTATTGTCTTTTTTTCGTTTTGAGCGCACGCCCCCCCCCCCCCCCCCCCACCCCACCCCCAGAGGATGGCGAGGAACCCGTATGTAATTTACTGTAATTTAATGTAATTTATTTAGAGCTAACAAGTACTGAAAGCAATGGCAGGGCGAAGATTTAGATTGCTTCAGGAAAACTTTAACAGAATTGTGAACAGCCATCACCTTTGGGAAGCCCAAACACAGTTCTAAACTGCGATAAAAACTGTTCGTAGTTATTACTGACCGTGGGATTCTGTGACCAGAGTGCAGTGACCCATTTTAGCGCTTTACCAGTGAGCAGTGATGTTATAAACATAACTTTGGCGTGATCAGTGGGGCCGGGTGGAAGTTGCTGAGCGAAATAAATGTTACACTGCAGTAAAAACCCTTCACAACCCTCTGGGTCCCCACAGTACTTATCTGGCAAGGCAACTTTTAATGGAGCTTGGGCAGTGGGTAGAGGCGGTGGTGGTGGGATAGCTTGGGGTTGAGCTGGCTGTAGGACTGGTTGCTGGGCTGGACCCGGAGCTGGCTGGTTGGTAAACAGAACCTCTAAGCGTTGTGTGAGGTTCTCAAACGCAGAACCTAGTTGAGTTAGCTGCTGCTGAATGTGTTGTACAGCCCGGCCTTGTTCAGCTACAACCTCCGGCAGATCTCGGCTCTCCGCTGCATCCATAGGTGGCGAGATATTCTGTAACACGCAGACCAGGTAATGGGATGCAAATGCAGAGACGCTTTAATATCAAAAATCACGAGGCAAAATCAGAGTCGAAAAAAACAGGCAAATAGTCATAAAATCCAGAAAACCAAAACACAGGATGAATAACGCTCAATAAAGACACAGAGTGGCAATATCTCGCAGAGAAACTGAGCTAGAGTCCCAATATATATACACATACACAAGTGCAATTAGCCAATATGCATCAGGTGAGTGAGGGCGGAGTCTCAGAATTCCGGAGAGGCTGATCTCAGGACAGTGGAACGGTGGGTAGGTGTGACATTCTTGAAGAACACATTCCATACTATTAATGACATGAGTAACAAAGGATATTACTGTATCATTTTGGAGTAATTGAATAGGAAGCTTAGGAAAAATGTCTATTTGGTTGCGCAAAAACCTGATTTTGGAGTCCTGTAAAACCAGCAAATTAAATTGTTATCAAATGCTACTGAGACTGTCTTGAAGAACACATTCAATTCTATTATTGACATGAGTAATAAGTTATATTACTGTATAATGTTGGATTAATTGGGTACCAAACTCAGAAAAAATGTCTATTCAGTTGTGTATAAACCAGATTTTAAGGTCACATAAAACCAGCAAATCAAATTGTTATCCAATGCCACCAAGACAGTCTTGAAAAACACATTCCATACTATTAATGACATGAGTAACAAAGGATATTACTGTATCATTTTGGAGTAATTGAATACGAAGCTTAGGAAAAATGTCTATTTGGTTGCGCATAAACCAGATTTCAGAGTCCTATAAAACCAGCAAATCAAATTGTTATCCAATTACACTAACAAAGTCTTGAAGAACACATTCTATACTAGACATGAGTGTCAAGTGATTTTACTGTATCATTTTGAAATAATTGGATACCAAACATGGAAAAAATGTCTATTCGGTTGTGCATAAACTACATTTCAGAGTCCTATAGAACCAGTAAATCAAATTGTTATCCAATGCCACTAATAAGGTCTTGAAAAACACATTCTATACTATTAATGTTATGAGTATCGAGTCATATTACTGTATCATTTTGGAATAATTGAATACCAAACATAGGAAAAATGTCTATTCGATTGTGCATAAACCAAATCCTATAAAACCAGTAAATCAAATTGTTGTCTAATAAAACCAAAACAGTCTTGAAGAAAATATTCCAATCTACCAAGAACATTAGTCAAGTGATATTACTGTGTCATTTTGGAGTAATTGGATAGCAAATTTAGGAAAAAATGGCTGTTCAGTTGTGCATAAACCAGATTTTGGAGTCCTATAAACCAGCAAATCAAATTGTTATCCAATGGAACCAAGTCCTTCTTGATAAACACATTCCATACTAGTTTTATAGGACCCCGAAATCTGGTTTATTCACAACCAAATAGACATTTTTTTAAAGTTTGGCATCTAATTCATCCAAAATCATACAGTAATATTCTTTGTTACTCATGTCATTAATAGTATGGAATGTGTTCTTCAAAACTGTCTTGGTATCATTTGATAACAATTTAATTTGCTGGTTTTATAGGACTCCGAAATCACGTTTTTCCACAACCGAATAGACATTTTTCCTGAGCTTGGTATCCAATTACTCCAAAATGATACAGTAATATCCTTCGTTATTCATGTGACTAACAGTAAGGAATGTGTTCTTTAAGGCTGTGCCATTGGATAACAATTTGATTTGCTGGTTTTATGGGATCTTAAAATCTGGTTTATGCACAACCGAATAGACATTTTTTCTAAGTTTGGTATCCAATTATTCCAAAATGATGCAGTAATATCACTTGTTACTCATGTCAATAATAGTATAGAATGTGTTCTTCAAGACTGTCTCAAATGCATTGAATATCAATTTGATTTGCTGGTTTTATGGGACTCCCAAATCTGGTTTATGCACAACCGAATATATTTTTTTTCTATGTTTGGTATCCAATTACTCCAAAATGATACAGTAAAATCACTTGATACTCATGTCATGCATAATATAGAATGTCTTCTTTATGGCTGTCTCAGTGGCATTGGATAAAAATTTGACTTACTGGTTTTATAGGACTCCGAAATCCGGTTTATGCACAACCAAAGATACATTTTTCCTAGGTTTGGTATCCAATTACTCCATAATGATACGGTAATATCCTTTGTTACTCACGTCACTAATAGTATGTAATGTGTTCTTCAAGAATGTCTTAGTCGCATTGGATAACAATTTGATTTGCTGGTTTTATAGGACTCCCAAATCTGGTTTATGCACATTCAAATAGATTTTTTTCCTAAGTTTGGTATCCAATTACTCCAAAATTATAAAGTAATATTCTATGTTACTCATGTCATTAATAACATGGAATGTGTTATTTAAGGCTGTATTGGTGGCATTGGATAACAATTTGATTTGCTGGTTTTATAGGACTCCAAAATCTGGTTTATGAACAACCGAATATACATTTTTCCTAGGTTTGGTATCCAATTACTCTAAAATGATACAGTAATATTCTTTGTTACTCATGTCATGCATAGTATGAAATGTCTTCTTTAAGGCTGTCTCAGTGGCATTGGATAACAATTTGACTTGCTGGTTTTATAGGACTCCCAAATCTAGTTTATGCACAACCAAATAGAATTTTTTCCTACGTTTGGTATCCAATTACTCCAAAATTATACAGTAATATTCTATGTTACTCATGTCATTAATAACATGGAATGTGTTATTTAAGGCTGTATTGGTGGCATTGGAAAACAATTTGATTTGCTGGTTTTATAGGACTCCGAAATCTGGTTTATTAACAACCGAATATACATTTTTCCTAGGTTTGGTATCCAATTACTCCAAAATGATACAGTAATATTCTTTGTTACTCATGTCATGCCTAGTATGAAATGTCTTCTTTAAGCCTATCTCAATGGCATTGGATAACAATTTGATTTGCTGGTTTTATAGGACTCTGAAATCTGGTTTATGCACAACCGAATATACATTTTTCCTAGGTTTGGTATCCAATTACTCCAAAATGATACAGTAAAATTCTTTGTTACTCACGTCACTAATAGTATGTAATGTGTACTTCAAGAATGTCTTAGTCGCATTGGATAACAATTTGATTTGCTGGTTTTATAGGACTCCGAAATCTGGTTTATTAACAACCGAATATACATTTTTCCTAGGTTTGGTATCCAATTACTCTAAAATGATACAGTAATATTCTTTGTTACTCATGTCATGCATAGTATGAAATGTCTTCTTTAAGGCTGTCTCAGTGGCATTGGATAACAATTTGATTTGCTGGTTTTATAGGACTCCCAAATCTAGTTTATGCACAACCAAATAGAATTTTTTCCTAAGTTTGGTATCCAATTACTCCAAAATTATACAGTAATATTCTTTGTTACTCACTCCATTAATAACATGGAATGTGTTATTTAAGGCTGTATTGGTGGCATTGGATAACAATTTGATTTGCTGGTTTTATAGGACTCTGAAATCTGGTTTATGAACAACTGAATATACATTTTTCCTAGGTTTGGTATCCAATTACTCTAAAATGATACAGTAATATTCTTTGTTACTCATGTTATGCATAGTATGAAATGTCTTCTTTAAGGCTGTCTCAGTGGCATTGGATAACAATTTGATTTGCTGGTTTTCTAGGACTCTGAAATGTGGTTTATGCACAACCGAATAGACATTTATTCTAAGTTTGGTCTCCAATTAAGCCAAAATGATACAGTAATATCATTTGTTACTCAAGTCATTGATAGTATAGAATGTGTTCTTCAAGACTGTCTTGGTGGCATTGGATAACAATTTAATTTGCTGGTTTTATAGGACTCTGAAATCAGTTTTTTTCACAACTGAATAGACATTTTTCCTAAGCTTGGTATCCAATTACTCCAGAATGATACAGTAATATCATTTGTTACTCATGTCATTAATAGTTTGCAATGTGTTCTTCAAGACTGTCTTGGTGGCATTGGATAACAATTTAATTTGCTGGTTTTATGGGACCTTAAAATCTGGTTTATGCACAACCGAACAGAAATTTTTCCTAAGTTTGGTATCCAATTACTCCAAAATGATACAGTAAAATCACTTGATACTCATGTCAATAATAGTATAGAATGTGTTCTTCAAGACTTTGTTAGTGCCATTGGATAACGATTTGATTTGCTGGTTTTGTAGGACTCTGAAATGTGGTTTATGCACAACCGAATAGACATTTTTTCCAAGTTTGGTATCCAATTATTTCAAAATGATACAGTAAAATCACTTGATACTCATGTCAATAATAGTATAGAATGTGATTTTCAAGAATGTCTTGGTGGCATTGGATAACAATTTAATATGCTGGTTTTATGGGACCTTAAAATCTGGTTTGTGCCCAACCGAACAGACATTTATTCTAAGTTTGGTCTCCAATTAAGCCAAAATGATACAGTAATATCATTTGTTACTCAAGTCATTGATAGTATAGAATGTGTTCTTCAAGACTGTCTTGGTGGCATTGGATAACAATTTAATTTGCTGGTTTTATAGGACTCTGAAATCAGGTTTTTTCACAACTGAATAGACATTTTTCCTAAGCTTGGTATCCAATTACTCCAGAATGATACAGTAATATCATTTGTTACTCATGTCATTAATAGTTTGCAATGTGTTCTTCAAGACTGTCTTGGTGGCATTGGATAACAATTTAATTTGCTGGTTTTATGGGACCTTAAAATCTGGTTTATGCACAACCGAACAGAAATTTTTCCTAAGTTTGGTATCCAATTACTCCAAAATGATACAGTAAAATCACTTGATACTCATGTCAATAATAGTATAGAATGTGTTCTTCAAGACTTTGTTAGTGCCATTGGATAACGATTTGATTTGCTGGTTTTGTAGGACTCTGAAATGTGGTTTATGCACAACCGAATAGACATTTTTTCCAAGTTTGGTATCCAATTATTTCAAAATGATACAGTAAAATCACTTGATACTCATGTCAGTAATAGTATAGAATGTGCTTTTCAAGACTTTATCAGTGGCATTGGATAACAATTTGTTTTAATGGTTTGTAAGACTCTGAAATGTGGTTTATGCAAAAGTGAATCAACATTTTTCGTATTTTTGATATTTAATTACTCCAAAATGGTACAGTAAAATCACTTGTTACTCATGTCATTAATAGTTTGCAATGTGTTCTTCAAGACTGTCTTGGTGGCATTGGATAACAATTTAATTTGCTGGTTTTATGGGACCTTAAAATCTGGTTTATGCACAACCGAATAGACATTTTTTCCAAGTTTGGTATCCAATTATTTCAAAATGATACAGTAAAATCACTTGATACTCATGTCAATAATAGTATAGAATGTGTTCTTCAAGACTTTGTTAGTGCCATTGGATAACGATTTGATTTGCTGGTTTTGTAGGACTCTGAAATGTGGTTTATGCACAACCGAATAGACATTTTTTCCAAGTTTGGTATCCAATTATTTCAAAATGATACAGTAAAATCACTTGATACTCATGTCAATAATAGTATAGAATGTGATTTTCAAGAATGTCTTGGTGGCATTGGATAACAATTTAATATGCTGGTTTTATGGGACCTTAAAATCTGGTTTGTGCCCAACCGAACAGACATTTATTCTAAGTTTGGTCTCCAATTAAGCCAAAATGATACAGTAATATCATTTGTTACTCAAGTCATTGATAGTATAGAATGTGTTCTTCAAGACTGTCTTGGTGGCATTGGATAACAATTTAATTTGCTGGTTTTATAGGACTCTGAAATCAGGTTTTTTCACAACTGAATAGACATTTTTCCTAAGCTTGGTATCCAATTACTCCAAAATGATACAGTAATATTCTTTGTTACTCATGTCATGCCTAGTATGAAATGTCTTCTTTAAGCCTATCTCAATGGCATTGGATAACAATTTGATTTGCTGGTTTTATAGGACTCTGAAATCTGGTTTATGCACAACCGAATATACATTTTTCCTAGGTTTGGTATCCAATTACTCCAAAATGATACAGTAAAATTCTTTGTTACTCACGTCACTAATAGTATGTAATGTGTACTTCAAGAATGTCTTAGTCGCATTGGATAACAATTTGATTTGCTGGTTTTATAGGACTCCGAAATCTGGTTTATGAACAACCGAATATACATTTTTCCTAGGTTTGGTATCCAATTACTCTAAAATGATACAGTAATATTCTTTGTTACTCATGTCATGCATAGTATGAAATGTCTTCTTTAAGGCTGTCTCAGTGGCATTGGATAACAATTTGATTTGCTGGTTTTATAGGACTCCCAAATCTAGTTTATGCACAACCAAATAGAATTTTTTCCTAAGTTTGGTATCCAATTACTCCAAAATTATACAGTAATATTCTTTGTTACTCACTCCATTAATAACATGGAATGTGTTATTTAAGGCTGTATTGGTGGCATTGGATAACAATTTGATTTGCTGGTTTTATAGGACTCTGAAATCTGGTTTATGAACAACTGAATATACATTTTTCCTAGGTTTGGTATCCAATTACTCTAAAATGATACAGTAATATTCTTTGTTACTCATGTTATGCATAGTATGAAATGTCTTCTTTAAGGCTGTCTCAGTGGCATTGGATAACAATTTGATTTGCTGGTTTTCTAGGACTCTGAAATGTGGTTTATGCACAACCGAATAGACATTTATTCTAAGTTTGGTCTCCAATTAAGCCAAAATGATACAGTAATATCATTTGTTACTCAAGTCATTGATAGTATAGAATGTGTTCTTCAAGACTGTCTTGGTGGCATTGGATAACAATTTAATTTGCTGGTTTTATAGGACTCTGAAATCAGTTTTTTTCACAACTGAATAGACATTTTTCCTAAGCTTGGTATCCAATTACTCCAGAATGATACAGTAATATCATTTGTTACTCATGTCATTAATAGTTTGCAATGTGTTCTTCAAGACTGTCTTGGTGGCATTGGATAACAATTTAATTTGCTGGTTTTATGGGACCTTAAAATCTGGTTTATGCACAACCGAACAGAAATTTTTCCTAAGTTTGGTATCCAATTACTCCAAAATGATACAGTAAAATCACTTGATACTCATGTCAATAATAGTATAGAATGTGTTCTTCAAGACTTTGTTAGTGCCATTGGATAACGATTTGATTTGCTGGTTTTGTAGGACTCTGAAATGTGGTTTATGCACAACCGAATAGACATTTTTTCCAAGTTTGGTATCCAATTATTTCAAAATGATACAGTAAAATCACTTGATACTCATGTCAATAATAGTATAGAATGTGATTTTCAAGAATGTCTTGGTGGCATTGGATAACAATTTAATATGCTGGTTTTATGGGACCTTAAAATCTGGTTTGTGCCCAACCGAACAGACATTTATTCTAAGTTTGGTCTCCAATTAAGCCAAAATGATACAGTAATATCATTTGTTACTCAAGTCATTGATAGTATAGAATGTGTTCTTCAAGACTGTCTTGGTGGCATTGGATAACAATTTAATTTGCTGGTTTTATAGGACTCTGAAATCAGGTTTTTTCACAACTGAATAGACATTTTTCCTAAGCTTGGTATCCAATTACTCCAGAATGATACAGTAATATCATTTGTTACTCATGTCATTAATAGTTTGCAATGTGTTCTTCAAGACTGTCTTGGTGGCATTGGATAACAATTTAATTTGCTGGTTTTATGGGACCTTAAAATCTGGTTTATGCACAACCGAACAGAAATTTTTCCTAAGTTTGGTATCCAATTACTCCAAAATGATACAGTAAAATCACTTGATACTCATGTCAATAATAGTATAGAATGTGTTCTTCAAGACTTTGTTAGTGCCATTGGATAACGATTTGATTTGCTGGTTTTGTAGGACTCTGAAATGTGGTTTATGCACAACCGAATAGACATTTTTTCCAAGTTTGGTATCCAATTATTTCAAAATGATACAGTAAAATCACTTGATACTCATGTCAGTAATAGTATAGAATGTGCTTTTCAAGACTTTATCAGTGGCATTGGATAACAATTTGTTTTAATGGTTTGTAAGACTCTGAAATGTGGTTTATGCAAAAGTGAATCAACATTTTTCGTATGTTTGATATTTAATTACTCCAAAATGGTACAGTAAAATCACTTGTTACTCATGTCATTAATAGTTTGCAATGTGTTCTTCAAGACTGTCTTGGTGGCATTGGATAACAATTTAATTTGCTGGTTTTATGGGACCTTAAAATCTGGTTTATGCACAACCGAATAGACATTTTTTCCAAGTTTGGTATCCAATTATTTCAAAATGATACAGTAAAATCACTTGATACTCATGTCAATAATAGTATAGAATGTGTTCTTCAAGACTTTGTTAGTGCCATTGGATAACGATTTGATTTGCTGGTTTTGTAGGACTCTGAAATGTGGTTTATGCACAACCGAATAGACATTTTTTCCAAGTTTGGTATCCAATTATTTCAAAATGATACAGTAAAATCACTTGATACTCATGTCAATAATAGTATAGAATGTGATTTTCAAGAATGTCTTGGTGGCATTGGATAACAATTTAATATGCTGGTTTTATGGGACCTTAAAATCTGGTTTGTGCCCAACCGAACAGACATTTATTCTAAGTTTGGTCTCCAATTAAGCCAAAATGATACAGTAATATCATTTGTTACTCAAGTCATTGATAGTATAGAATGTGTTCTTCAAGACTGTCTTGGTGGCATTGGATAACAATTTAATTTGCTGGTTTTATAGGACTCTGAAATCAGGTTTTTTCACAACTGAATAGACATTTTTCCTAAGCTTGGTATCCAATTACTCCAGAATGATACAGTAATATCATTTGTTACTCATGTCATTAATAGTTTGCAATGTGTTCTTCAAGACTGTCTTGGTGGCATTGGATAACAATTTAATTTGCTGGTTTTATGGGACCTTAAAATCTGGTTTATGCACAACCGAACAGAAATTTTTCCTAAGTTTGGTATCCAATTACTCCAAAATGATACAGTAAAATCACTTGATACTCATGTCAATAATAGTATAGAATGTGTTCTTCAAGACTTTGTTAGTGCCATTGGATAACGATTTGATTTGCTGGTTTTGTAGGACTCTGAAATGTGGTTTATGCACAACCGAATAGACATTTTTTCCAAGTTTGGTATCCAATTATTTCAAAATGATACAGTAAAATCACTTGATACTCATGTCAGTAATAGTATAGAATGTGCTTTTCAAGACTTTATCAGTGGCATTGGATAACAATTTGTTTTAATGGTTTGTAGGACTGAAATCTGGTTTATGCAAAAGTGAATCAACATTTTTCGTATGTTTGATATTTAATTACTCCAAAATGGTACAGTAAAATCACTTGTTACTCATGTCATTAATAGTTTGCAATGTGTTCTTCAAGACTGTCTTGGTGGCATTGGATAACAATTTAATTTGCTGGTTTTATGGGACCTTAAAATCTGGTTTATGCACAACCGAATAGACATTTTTTCCAAGTTTGGTATCCAATTATTTCAAAATGATACAGTAAAATCACTTGATACTCATGTCAATAATAGTATAGAATGTGCTTTTCAAGACTTTATCAGTGGCATTGGATAACAATTTGTTTTAATGGTTTGTAGGACTCTGAAATCTGGTTTATGCAAAAGTGAATCAACATTTTTCGTATGTTTGGTATCCAATTAATCCGAAATTATACAGTAATATCACTTATTACTCATGTCAATAATAGAATGGAATGTGTTCTTCAAGACAGTCTTGGTAGCATTTGATAACAATTTAATTTGCTGGTTTTACAGGACTCCAAAATCAGGTTTTTGCGCAACCAAATAGACATTTTTCCTAAGCTTCGTATTCAATTACTCCAAAATGATACAGTAACATCATTTGTTACTCATGTCATTAATAGTATGGAATGTGTTCTTCTAGAATGTCTTAGTGGCATTGGATAACAATTTGATTTGCTTGTTTTATAGGACTCTGAAATCTGATTTATGCAAAAGTGAATTAACACTTTTTGTATGTTTGATATTTAATTACTCCAAAATGGTACAGTAAAATCACTTGATATATATGTTGTTAATAGTATAGAATGTGTTTTCCAAGCCTTTGTTAGTGCCATTGGATAACAATTTGATTTGCTGGTTTTATAGGACTCTGAAATCAGGTTTTTTCACAACTGAATAGACATTTTTCCTAAGCTTGGTATCCAATTACTCCAGAATGATACAGTAATATCATTTGTTACTCATGTCATTAATAGTTTGCAATGTGTTCTTCAAGACTGTCTTGGTGGCATTGGATAACAATCTAATTTGCTGGTTTTGTGGGACCTTAAAATCTGGTTTATGCACAACCGAACAGAAATTTTTCCTAAGTTTGGTATCCAATTACTCCAAAATGATACAGTAAAATCACTTGATACTCATGTCAATAATAGTATAGAATGTGTTCTTCAAGACTTTGTTAGTGCCATTGGATAACGATTTGATTTGCTGGTTTTATAGGACTCTGAAATGTGGTTAATGCACAACCGAATAGACATTTTTTCCAAGTTTGGTATCCAATTATTTCAAAATGATACAGTAAAATCACTTGATACTCATGTCAATAATAGTATAGAATGTGCTTTTCAAGACTTTATCAGTGGCATTGGATAACAATTTGTTTTAATGGTTTGTAGGACTCTGAAATCTGGTTTATGCAAAAGTGAATCAACATTTTTCGTATGTTTGATATTTAATTACTCCAAAATGGTACAGTAAAATCACTTGTTACTCATGTCATTTATAGTATGGAATGTGTTTTTCAAGACTGTCTTGGTGGCATTGGATAACAATTTGATTTGCTGGTTTTATGCGACCTTAAAATCTGGTTTATACACAACTGAATAGACATTTTTCTAAGTTTGGTATCCAATTAATCCAAAATTATACAGTAATATCACTTATTACTCATGTCAATAATAGAATGGAATGTGTTCTTCAAGACAGTCTCGGTAGCATTTGATAACAATTTAATTTGCTGGTTTTACAGGACTCCAAAATCAGGTTTTTGCGCAACCAAATAGACATTTTTCCTAAGCTTCGTATTCAATTACTCCAAAATGATACAGTAATATCATTTGTTACTCATGTCATTAATAGTATGGAATGTGTTCTTCAAGAATGTCTTAGTGGCATTGGATAACAATTTGATTTGCTTGTTTTATAGGACTCTGAAATCTGATTTATGCAAAAGTGAATTAACACTTTTTGTATGTTTGATATTTAATTACTCCAAAATGGTAGAGTAAAATCACTTGATATATATGTATATATTAATAGTATAGAATGTGTTTTCCAAGCCTTTGTTAGTGCCATTGGATAACAATTTGATTTGCTGGTTTTATAGGACTCTGAAATGTGGTTTATGCACAACCGAATAGACATTTTTCCTATGTTTGGTATTCAATTACTCCAGAATGATACAGTAATATCACTTGTTACTCATGTCATTAATAGAATGGAATGTTTTCTTCAAGACTTTCTTGGTTTCATTGGATAACAATTTGATTTGAAGGTTTTATAGGACACCGAAATCTGGTTTATGCAAAACCGAATATACATTTTTCCTAAGTTTGGTATTCATTTACTCCAAAATGATACTGTACAATCAGTATACATGCATGACATAAATAGTATGGAAGGTATTCTTTAAGGATTTCATGTTCTGATTTAAGAAGAATTAGATTTTCTTTTAGATTTATAGCACTCCGAAATAGATAGTTTTGGTATTCAATTACTCAAAAATGATACAGTAATATCACTTCAAACATATATCTGGGATACATGAGAATAAGATCTTTAAGAATTTAGGGATGTGATTTTATAACAATTACTTATTTAATAACACTCCAAACCTTTTCAAAACGTTACACTGTTCTACAGATAAGAAGTGGTCTTTCTGGTGTATATTTGTGGATTAGATCTCGTTAAATCATTTTTATTTAGGTGTAAAACTAGTTTCTGTTCCATTTTAAGTCTCTGCACGAGAAGCGCCAGTCTCCGCTCCTCCGGGTGCGCTGTGCACGCTGCTACAGTAAAACACGGTTTAGACGCGCACTTCAGTTTTCGGTGTAGATAGCGCGACCGAGCGTTTTCTAAGTGCAGATGGCGTGACCGCGGTAAAAAATGTTTAGCGTGTTTTGCCTCGGCATATCAGAGTGGAGTTTATGATGACGTGCGGTCTCAGCAAATCAGAGTGGCGTTGACTGGTTGAAATCAACTTAACAATTTTCCACATAAATTGCATTTCCAAATAAAAATAAAAACATACGTAAATAAATACCTACATTCGTTAATTAATTAAATAGATAAAAAATATAATACTCAAATAAATAATTAGAAATAAATGATGCTTAATCATAAATAATCTATATTCATAGTGATTAACAATATTGATAACAACAATTTTGACATACATTTAAAAATAAATATATTCTTAAATAATGTTAATTTCCTGCACCTGTATTAGACGTCCCCATGACGTCCAAAAAAGTGACCTAGTCCGACGTTCAAATGTTTAACTGCATATTGACGTCCAAGTGGGGTCATAGTTAGACGTCCAAATAGCGGACCTAGTTTGCACGTCTTGTAGACGTACAGAATTGGTCTTGGACCGACCGACGCAATATAGACATGATCTGCACGTCCATAAGACGTCTAATGTTTAGTGGGTTATTTCAGCACGAAAAGGGCGGATTCAACTGAGTCGGCTGTATTATGTAGGATATGTAGTATTATGTAGTTTATAGATATATAAATACTTATAGATATTATAAATATTATTTATATATTATATCATTTATATTATTTAGTTTATATATATATATATATATATATATATATATATATATATATATATATATATAGTATTATTTAGTTTATATATGTAGTATCATGTTTATGTTGTTATATGTTAATAGTTATAGATATATAAATACTTATATATTTATTTACATAAACTAAATAATATATATAGTATTTATATATATTTATATATATATATAAAAATACATAATACTATATAATATATAATATATATAATAAATAATATAACATAATACTTTATTCTAATTTATGCTCTTTTTTCCAACTTCATTTCAAACGCCCTTTTATTTGTTTATGTTCAGTTCCACCCGTTCACATTTAAAATATTTAAGTAACTGGCTCATTTCTCAGCTCTTACTTTGGTTGTGGCGGGTAGAATCTCAAACAGGAAACAGGAAATACTATAGAGATATTTTTACGGCTTTCTACGGCTCTGGACTGTCCCATTTCAGTACTGCCATCGCAGCCTACACATCGAAGGACACACCTTCGTAGACTGCGTCCTTCGAAGAATGCAGCCCCTGAATTGAGACATAGATATAGACAGACACCGCCTATTGGAGCTGATTTTTCAGCACGGCCGCCATTTTAGATGGGTCTCCCGTGTACCCTAAGTGAATTTATTTGTACTGAGGAAGGTGTATAATACAACTATAATAATCACAACTTTGTTTGGTTTGTTACAAACGGCAGATATGTAGTTATGATACAGGACGCTCACTGGAACATTAATAGGAAACATGTTATAAATATATCTAACTGATATATGTATAATATATACTCTGTTGCGTGTGCTCTGGTGCTAGAATTGAGTGGAGACCCAACCAATATGGCGGCGATTTTGGATTTACGCTCCAACCAATAATGTGGCCGGAGTTGGACGCCAACCACTCTTGAATGCAGCGAGAGGCTAGACTTATGGACCGGCTTGGCAAGTAGTACTAGTGTTTTTTGAACAGGCGTCACCAAAGCAGCCCGAGGGGCCTTGCGATGGGGAACCAGGACGGGCATATAGGATTGTGCATCGGTTAAAAACAGTAGCACACAAAGTAATATTAGATATTAATGGTTATAAAATCAAGGTAATATTAGTGTTACTGGCCATAAGTGCAGGGCAATATTAGTTTTACTGTTTATTAGGGCTGGGTAATACTAGTGTTACTCGTTATTACTGCTGGGTAATACTAGTGTTACTGGTTATTAGTGCTATTCGGCTCTACTCTCATAACGCTTTCAGAAGGACAGAACAGCGCGCTGAACTAAAGGTAGACTTTAAAGTTAATAGTAGTTAACCAGGGTAATAAGTAGTGTACTGGCTCTAACCCAGCGAGCTGAGCTAGGGCTGTTTGTGCGGGTGAAGCCGGGGATCTGCTTATTAAAACATACGTTAAACCGTAGAATGAAGAACTGCGCTGGATAAATGTTAATGGGAAAGTAACATTAACTAGCTCAATACATCATGACAGGTAAGCTATGCTAAAAGTTTTGTTTTTAGGGTAGCTTTACTAACCTTCGTTAAGCTAGCTTTCTACATAGGTTCTTTGAATGTCTTGTTTAAGTGATACTTTGCCATGCCTCAGATTGTGATTAGATGTTCAGGGTATCTGCTTCACATTCACTTAGCAGATGGATATTTACCTGGTTAATCTAACTAGCTAGTTAATTTTCTTGATTTTGCCATTAAAGTCCAACGACAGATGTCCTTGTTATCTTAACCTGCGAACTATTTTGTAGATGATGTCGTTTTATTGAACGTACCAATAATTCGACAGCTCTATCACTGGGATTGCGGACTGGCATGTTCTCGGATGGTTTTAAAGTAAGTACAGAATCACTTTTTCTTTTTTTTTTTTTCTTTTTTTTTTTTTTAATCTCACATCGCAATTACTTTGGTTTTCATTCGAGGCATATGTTTCTCCGGCTGAGCTGCTGATTCAGAATAACGGGAAAATGTAAGGAAATGTGGAAAGTAATATAAACTAAATAATATATTAATATAAATAAATATACTTCCAACTATAAATAGTTAGTCTGGCTCAAACTGATCTCATACTTTAAAATGTCGTAACACTCTTTTGTGTTGCATTGCACATACAATCATTTCCCAAGATATTGAGAGCTAATTTCTTTTATATTTGCTGTAGACTGAAAACATTTGTCTGGGATCAGATACATAGCTCAGAGGATAGCACCTTCTGTCTGAACCCACCCATATTTGTTGTGAGCAAAAGTACATGAAAAACATGAGATTGGCAAGTGTGTTTTGTTGCCAAGGTGTCTCCTGATACATACATTTTTCAAACAATAAATAGTGCTGAATGTCTGTACAGATTTGGGTTTTATCTTCGCAGACTGTGCATTTATATCATATATATAAGTAACCAGTATGAAAACCAGAGAGCTGTCTATGGTAAAGATCAGAGCCATTGACCAAATATTGGCCATAGCAACCATTTGAAAAGTAATAAAGAAAAGGCATTTTCATGAAAATATTTTAATGAATAAAAGTACAGTGGCTTCACCAGCAGATGAAAACCACTATTAACCTGAAGAATAAGAAGGCCAGATGCACTTTAATTTACTTTAAGCTTATCTGTTCCAATCATTCTTCTCACATGAATAATGGGTTGGTTTACACAAAAAGCTTCCATCCTTTAAACTCTGTCAGATGCAGATATAAATACATATAAACATATATATATATATATATATATATATATATATATATATATATATATATATATATATATATATATATATATATAATATGTTGAAATGCCTGAAAAGTTTTGTCTACCGAAAAAAAAATTATATGAAGCTAAGGTTCTATAAGGATAAAAAAGGCTTATTTACAGTGGCTTGCAAAAGTATATACCTTATACATTTGCCATTCTAACACATATATAACATATGGAGTTATATATAATGTATGGAGTTTCCTGGAGGATTTTGATAGATTTATCTAGAACCAGAACTGATCTTGTACTTAAAAAAGGTTTAAGGTCCTTAGCTGATTTCATATATAAAAAAATATGATTTGTGTGGCATATTTCATAGTAGAGCACATACAACATCAAAATGAAGCAGGTTCTTGCTACAATTTAAATCATTGGCCCTTTTACAAAAGTACAGCCAAGAGAATATGACTCTCTGGAGCAGATCAGTAAACATTAGCCTGTTTGCACCATGCCTAATACCAGGCCCTGTGGAACAGTGCAACTGTGTTCTCTGAAATGAAGGTTCTCTGTCCAGTAATTTTACGAGTTGGGAATGAGGTAGGGTGGTGATCCAACATCCTGACCTTGCATATGCTTTTTTTATTAGTGCCATTAAATCCTCAATGCTTTACATTTTAGTTGAACGTCTTCTCTGGGCAGTAAAGACAGTTACTCAAAAATGGCAGGATACATTTTTTTTAATATGCTTGAACTCAGAAGAAAAAATGTCCCAATACTTTGTTCATGAAATGTACTTCTAAAACCTCAGTTTTGCCATATTGTCAGTTAATTATAAAATATAAAAGCAGTTTGTGTAATGCCAAGATTTTATTACTGTAAAAGTCTGTGACTTGATTTGAGAAACAGTACCTCACAAAAGTGAGTGCACTCCTTACATTGCTGTAAATATTGTATGATACCTTTCAATTGAACAGCACTGAAAAAATTATAGTTTGATTCAATGTAAAGTAGTCAGTGTCCAGCATGTATAATAGTGTAATTTATCTGTGTCCTCAAAATAACTCAACACACAGCCATTAATGTCTAAACCACTGGCAACAAAAGTGAGTACATTTTCCTTCTCCAATGTTATGCGGTTTGTTAGAGTTAGAGGTGTGAATGGGGGCAGGGTTATTATTTTGTTGTTTTTGGTATGATTCTCTCATACATGGCACTTCATGGCAAAAAATATGAGATGGCCTAGGCTATAAAAATATTGCTTATAACTGAGAAACAGAACAATGGTCAAAGGTTTCCACTCAGAACAGTCCTTCTCAGGATCGACCAAAGAAGTTTTGTATAATGTCCAGTGGTTGGCTTTAAGAAATAGATTTACGAGTGCTGCAAGCATTACTGCAGAGTTTGAAGAGGTGAGAAGTGCAATGCAAAAAAAGGCACAAGCCTGCAAACAGATTGCTAAAGACAGGCAGTCCAAAAAATATGTCTTGTGGTTTGACAAGATCAAGATAAACTTTTTTTTGGCTCAGATTGCTTTCAGCATGTGCCAGCATCCTTGCTAGGGCTGTGTATTGAAATTCAATATCAAAAAGCACTGAACAAAATGACTTTGTACTACAGAGTACAGAAAGATTTAAAAACAAACTGTGCTTCTTTTTGATATTTTGTATGAAATGCTAGCTTTTAGCTTATGCTACTTTACAGATTCTTCACAGAGGTAAAGACATGGGTGATGTTGAGCAGTCTAGTCTGTGTTTCTGTTAGAGCTTGTACAAGAGATCTGTTCAGTTCTCTTTTGAATACTTAAACATTGAGTATTTTATGTCCATTTATAGGGTTTATGGAACTATTAAAAAAAAAAAAACGCTTTAAATTAAGGCTTTGATTAGTGTAGGGTTTACTTTATCCAACAAAATTAAACAATATATGAAGAAATCAGACCTCCGAAGCAGAATAACAGCTAAAGAATGTAAACATATATATATATACACATGTATATGTATATGTATATGTATATATATATACATATATATATATATGTATATATATATACATGTACACACATATACATATATATTAGAGTTGCACGGTGTACCGAAGGTTCGATTCTTTTTCGATACTACGTCATCACAAACGATTCGGTTCTTTAGCGTTCGATGCTTTCGATACTGTATATAGCCCAGTCACTAGCTTCAAATGAGTCAAATTAGTAGGCGCGATTTGATTCAGTTCATAAGAAAACTGATTCACACCGCAGCAGTCGGTGTGGCAGGATTCAGATAAACTTAGTGTTCTGAACAAATGAATCGATTCACGCGCAAGCCAGCAGAGCAGCAGCGAGTGTAGAATGGCGACGGCTAAAATAACAGATGTCTCTCGTCCGCGACTTGTGGACAAAACGGGCGCGAGGAGTGAAGTGTGGGAAAATAGTCTGAGATGTAGGCATCTGTTTTTTATTTATATTTTTATTTTTAAATAAAATAACGAAAATAACGAAAACTGAAAGTGAAACTAAACTACTTTATTTATTAGCGCTGTTTTCACTCCCGCAGTTGTACAGCGGGGGGTGTTGTGCCGATTCTGTCCGCGAAGCGGGAGTCGGATTCAGTAGCGGATTCGGCACAAGCGCGGCGGCACCTCGCGGTCCGCGGTGTTAGTTGTAAGCGCTCGCGCTAGCCGCAAAATACGACAGAAAACACTGAGGGAGCTGCAGACTTATGTGTGGGACTAGAATATGAGCACGATGAGATAAAAGAGAACCTTTACCTGTGAGTAGCTCACATCAGAACATGCAAATCTCTCTCTCTCTCACTCTCGCTGTGTCTCTTTCTCTGTTTCTCTCTCTCTCGCACGTGAACGCCTCCGCGTTTGACCTGCAGCACTGTGTTTAGCTGTTCTTAAAAATCATTTTAATTAAATAATAGTTCTATGCTTCTATGTTACAGTGTTATTTAACATAATAGCAGACAAGCACCCTGATCTCTACAAAGGGCTGAGAAGTCGACAGGTTAGTGGAGTTAGTCAAGATACACTCTGTCTGTAGCTTTACTAAGATTTACTAGCGACTGCTTATTAAAAACGGTAAACGGTTGATTAATAAAACGGAGCAGTGAGTGTTAAAATGAACATAACATTGTAACGTTCTTCTGTCTCTTTATTTTCCTTATTCAGAACTTAACTTCTGCCCGCCCGTCAGGTTCACATAGTCAGGCTACCATGACCTCTGGTTTTAGTTTTAGTTTTTAGGAAGTGTTTAGATAATTATGTTATAGTTAAGGTTATAATAACGAAACTTGTTTTTTGTTCAAATGTTTCATTTTAGAATAAAAACGTTTGCACCTATTGTTCAGTGTTCAATCCAGTTCAGTCAAAAATAAACATTTTATGTTCAGATATTTTTATTGTTTTTTTTTTTCTTCCAAGTATCGTTTTGGTATCGAGAATCGTGATACTACAGTTGGTATCGGTATCGAAGTCAAAATTTTGGTATCGTGACAACCCTAATATATATACATATACATATATATACATGTGTGTATATATATATATATATATATATATATATATATATATATATATATACATATATATATACATATACACACACAATTAATAAGCAAGCCATGTTAAAGTTGTTGGCGATACGCCAACAACTTTAACATGGCTTCCTTATATGTATGTATGTATGTATGTATGTATGTATGTTTACATTCTTTAGCTGTTATTCTGCTCTTGAGGTCTGATTTCTTCATATATTGTTTAATTTTGTTGGACAAAGTAAACCCTACACTAATCAAAGCCTTAATTTAAAGCGTTTGAGTTTTATATTATATGTACTCCTAACAGTACAGTAACTCACAAACCTATAGTAAAGCCAAGTCATGCAAAAAATAAAAAGTAGAAGTTAAGTAGAAGTTAAAAAAATAAATACAACAAAGAACTCCAGACTAACTTTTTCCCCAACAATCCTAAAGCTTGTCAGCCGCTCCAAACTGAAATTGTTCGTCCCATTTTTTACCCCATAACTTCAATAAATATTTGTTTGTGCATTTTACTACAAATATGTTGTCATCTGACTTAATGAAACCATTTATAATACATATGGCTGCTCCCGCCTCCAAGACAGTACACAATGACTGTGATCAACCAGTTTGTTTTATATTTCATGTGGTTTGCCAATTGTTTTGGTAAAGTGTCTTCTCTGTTCTTCAGTTGATTTTTTTTGATAATGAAGTCTGATTTCTTCATATATTGTATAATTTTGTGGGACAGTAATCAAAGCCTTAATTTAAAGCCTTAATGTTTTATATTATATGTACTCCAGTACAGTACAACAATTCACAAACCTATATTAGAGCCCAGTCATGCAAAAAAAAATAAAAAAATAATAAAACACTTTGATATACCGTGAAACCTCCAGATTCATGAAAAACACTGTGATATGCATTTTTGGCCATACCACCCAACACTAAATGATACCCAGCCCTAGTCCTCGTGAGGAGTACCAAGGTAACTCTCCCTTGTCTACAGGCAAGCGTGATGATGATAGCATCTTGGTTTGGGGCTGTATGAGTGCAAAGCAAGATGACGCAGTGCTAGTTGCTGATCACAGCAGCTCCGTCTTGAGAGCCTATTTTAACCTACATTGGGTTTTATTACTCCTTTTTTGGTAACTTTGCTAAGTATATATATCAGACAATCTTTCTTCTTGGTCCGTTAATGTTCCCATTCCTGAAGATCTCAGAAGAATGTTCAGAGGATGCAGAGCTGAAGTTAAAATGAAGGCAAAGAGGAGATGCTACATGCCCTTCATCCCCTTCATCATCATGGGAAACGTGAGATCTCTCTGGAACAAAGGGAATGAGCTGAACACACAGTTCGCAACCCAGTGGGAGTACAGGGAGTGCAGCCTGCTGTGTTTCTCTGAGACCTGGCTCTCTGCAGACTGTCCGGACACTAACCAGTTCCTGGCTTTCAGATCGTGAGGGTGGACAGAGACTCTTAACAGGAGCAGTAAGAAAAAAGGCGGAGGTGTTGCTATATTTGTCAGTCAAAGATATTGCCATCCTGGACATATTGTCGTGAAGGAGAGTCACCGTTGCCCGAACGCCGAACTTTTAGGGGTCAGCTTACATCCATATTATCAGCCGAGGGAATTCACAGTCGCCATCATGTTATCGATTACATTCCGCCAGCAGCAAACGCAGATGAAGCCTGTGAAATCATACTTTTGTCTATTGCGAGACTTCAAACTAGACATCTTGACAGTCTGATTGTAATCTCAGAATATTTTAACCTTGTCACACTCTCCACCACGTTACATTACTAAAGTTCCACCAATTTGTCAAATGTACAACAAGGGAAAACAGTGTGCTGGATCTTCTGTATGCAAATGTTTTAGATGCTTACAGTTCTTCTAAACTTCCTCCACTGGGAAGGTCTGATCATAGTCTTCTGACCGCCACATATTGGCCTGTGGTCTTAAGGCAACCTGTGGCAACGAAGACCATAAGGAGGTAGTCGCCAGAGGCAGAGGAGGCTCTACAGGTCTGCTTTGAGACCACAAACTGGGGAGTCCTGTATGATTCATCTGGAGATGACACAACAAGACAGTGTGCATCACTGATTAAATCAACTTCTGTGTGCACACCATTGTTCCACTGAGGCGGGTGCGTTGTTTTCCCAACAACAAACCATGGATCACCAAAAACCTAAAGGAACTTTTAAATAAAAAGAAGCAGGCCTTCAGACTGAAAGACTGAGACATGTTGAGTGTGCAGAAACATCTGAAGGTAAAGCCTAGGGTGAACAAGGAGGCCTACAGAAGGAATCAGGAAGACCAACTACAGCAGAAAAATGCCAAGGAGGTGTGGACAGGCATGATAAAAATCACAGGCTTTAACAGAAGGAAACAAGGTTTTGGGGAAAGTCTGGACAAAGCCAACAAGCTGAATGCTTTCTTCAACAGGTTTAGCACAGCTCCACCCCCACCCATCAGCATTAGCACCCCAAACTCCCCCTCGCCCCACAGCCATTATCTGTGGACACACATCCTCTCCTTGAAGTGACTGCTGGACAGGTGAAGAGGCAGCTGGAGAAGCTGAAGCCTGAGCCTTAAAGTGGAGCACGTGTCGGTGTTGTGGAAAACATCATGCCGGGTTCTGTCACAAATAAATCAGTAACCTCCTCTCTTAATGACCACATCACATGTCATAAATGCCCTGGAAAGGCTTGTTCTGTTACATATTAGACCTCAGGTCAGCCCTTTCCTGGACCCCCTGCAGTTTGCTTACCAACAGCAGGTTGGTGTGGATGATGGTGTGATGTGCAGAGGGTGCACTCTCCTCTTGACCAAAGTGAATCCTTTTTGGACTTTTCGAGTGCCTTTAGTAAAATACAGCCTCTCATACTGGAGGAGAAGATAGTTAAGATGAGGGTTGACCATACCTGTCAAGTTTTGGACTTAAAAATAAGGGATTTTTTCCGCCGCCCCAACAGCCCAACCGAGGGCTTGTGCTTTATATATATATATATATATATATCTATATATATATATATATATATATATATATATATATATATATATATATATATATATATATATATATATATATATATATGTGAAATTGAAGGGTGCACAAATTTACAAGAAGGACATGGATCAGATATATTCCATAAGTAAATAATAGTCCTAAGGGGCCTACACAATTACTAATCTTTCATTAATACTTCTTTCTATCGTTCAGTCCACTCCTGATCAGTTCAGTTAATTTCAGCCCTCTTCACATTTTCTCTCTCTCCAGCTCAACCATCTCTTCTACCCCTTCTAAATAATACATTACACCACAATACTTGAGATTTAAACAAATTCTAACAAACCCTAAAACTAGCCCTGAACAAATAGAGTTTGGAAATTATAGTTATTGGCTGATCAGGCACATAAGGGCAGGGCATTATATATATATATGTAGATTTTTCTCAAACCCTGAATATCTATCTAGCTAATTCTAAAGTTAAGCTAACTGAGTCACAAGCTGGATTTTATTAAACACACAATGGGTTTAATTTATGTTTTGATTCAGAGAAGAGTCTTTTTAACCAGCTATCAGAAACAATCTCATCACAGTTTACATGGTTAGTTACCTTTCTTTTAGAAAAATCTCCGTACATCCAGATTAGTTTTAACGACAGCTGCTCCGACTAGCTGCCTGAACTCACAGCGAGGGGAGGGGCGGGGCTTCCCGCACACTAAACAGCTCTCCGCAAAACCAGCAAGCTGATTGGCTGTTTCTCCTGAAAGGCGGGACTTTCTCCTTGAACCGGCACCACGATTGGTTAAGAGACACACAGCGGTCAGTGCATTGTCGCCTGTGGCCTATATATTTTTTTATTTAGTATAATACGGGAAATTTACGGGAAAATACTAATACGGGAGGACGGCGGGAAAGAGGAGTAAAATACGGTAGTTTCCCGGCCAAAACGGGAGACTTGACAGGTATGGGGTTGACAAGTCCATGATCTTCTGTGTTTTGGACTACCTGTCTGGAAGAAGTGAAATTACATTCCTCCAGAACCATGGTGCAACATGGGACAACAAACAATAGACAACATAAAGTGCAAGGTGTGATGATAGTGCAACATAAGACTAACACTACAATAAATACAAAAGACGAGACAATTTTAAAAAAAGGACAGTGCATTACCAATATATACCGGTATAATAATATGTATAGTGAGGATAAGTTGCAGAGATGTGTAACATACTGTAACATATAGAATATATATAGTGACAGCAGTTACTGAGGTAGAAAGTTTATAGTATTTGGGAGTTGCACCAAATATTGCTGATAGGGATAAAGACATTTCAGTCTGTGTGCTGAGTGTGTGTGTGTATATATAAAGAGTGGTGGAGGGGGGGGGGTTCAGTTCCATTCCATTCTGTGTGAGTGTGGTGGGGTTCAGGTCTGTCTCTGTGTGTTGAGGAGTCTGACTGCCTGTGGATGAAGCTGTTGCAGAGTTTGGTAGTGGAGTCTCTGATGCTCCTGTATCTCCTGCCAGTGGCTTGCTGGTGCTGGTGGCTTGGCGGATGCTGCGTGTGGTGTAGATGTCAGTGATGGAGCGGAGAGAGACTCCGATGATCTTCTCGGCTGTCCTCACTATTCACTGTAGGGTTTTGCGATCTGGAGTGTTGCAGTTCCCAACCCAGATGGTAATGCAGGTGCTCAGGATGCTTTCTACAGTCCCTCTGTAGAACATGGTGAGGATTGGAGGTGGAAGGTGTGCTTTCCTAAGTCACCGCAGGAAGTAGAGGCGCTGCTGAGCTTTCTTCGTTATGGAGCTGGTGTTGAGGGACCAGGTGAGGTTCTCTGCAATGTGAACACAGAGGAACGTGGTGTTCTTCACAATTTCCACTGCAGAGCCGTTGACGTTCAGTGGGTGGTGAACACCTGGAGCTCTCCTGAAGTCCATCTCTTTGGTATTATCTACGTTTAAAGATTAGAGGTTATTGGTTTTGCACCAGTCCGTCGGCCACTGCACCTCCTCTCTGTATGCTGACTCATCGTTCTTGCTGATGAGGCCAACTACAGTTATCATCAGCGAACTTGATGATGTGGTTTGAGCTGTACTTTGCAGTACAGTCATAAGTCAGCAGAGTGAACAGCAGTGGACTGAGTACAAAGCCCTGGGGCGCACCAGTGCTCAGTATGGTGGTGCTGGAGTTGTTGTTTCCAATCCTAACTGATTTTGGTCTCTCAGTCAGGAAGTCCAAAAACCAGGTACAGAGGGAGGAGTTCAGGCCCAGCAATCTGATCAGATGCTGAGGGATGATGGTGTTGAATGCAGAACTGAAGTCGATGAACAGCATTTGAACATAGCAGTCTTTGTTGTCTAGGTGGGTGAGAGCCAGTGGAGTGCAGTTGAGATGGCATCATCTGTTGATCTGTCTGCAAACTGCAGTGGGTCCAGTAAGGAGGGAGCTGGTTTTTGATATGCCTCATGACTAGGGCTGCCACAAACGATTATTTTTATAGTCGACTAATCACCGATTATTTTTTATGATTAGTCGACTAATCGGATCATACGTTAATTGAATATAAAACACAGTTTATCACAATAGAATGCAGCTGCTATTATACAACCATCATTAGATTTCAGCTATATGCTAACTAAAAATAAAAACATGAAACCAGAGCCTGTCTGTATAATGTCCTGAGATGTCGTCCACTACCTACCCCGGTTTCCACTACTGCGCATGTGCGTCCAGGACAGAAAGGCAGTCGCAGCAGTTTGGAGAGCAAAAACAAAGAAAAAAAAAAAAAACGACTAATCGACTATTAAATTAGTCGTCGACTATTTTAATAGTCGACATAATCGTGACTAGTCGACTAATCGTGGCAGCCCTACTCATGACCAGCTTCTCAAAGCACTTCATGATAATGGAGGTAAGTGCAATGGGACAGTAGTCATTGAGGCAGGACACTTGAGACTTCTTTGGCACAGGGACGATGGTGGTTGTCTTGAAGCACGTCGGCACGACTTTTCTGGCTTGGCACGTCTGATGGGCTGTCTGTATGCTGGGATGAGCATCACAGAGATGTGGTCCGAGTAGCCGTAGTGGCTAAACTCGGACCACAAACTCACTGCTATACTGGACAACCCATCTCACCCTCTATATGATCTTCTGACTCCTTCGACTCTGCTGTAGCGAGGATCGGTACAGGAGGTCGTTCATACCAACAGCGATCACACTCGACAACGGCTCTTCTCTGTGCCGGGTCCTTATTTACGCACTGAACTAACAGGACAGGCTCTATGAGCACCAGCTGAAAATTATATCATCTCCTCATATCACCGGCACTGTCACTTTTACTCACACCTATACATATCATTAAGCTTATGCGTCCAGGTTGCAAGTTTTATTTATTTTATTTTTACATTTTATATTTACAATAAAAGTTAATAGTAATATCACTTACTACTGGTTTAGATATTCCTGTAGTGAAATTCATTATTGCACAATTACCTGCATAATATTTTTTACCTCTTAGATCCTCTTAGTTTCTTTTTTATTTTGTTGTTTTTGTTTATTATATATCTTATATCTTTATACAATATTGATCAATCTATCTGTCTGTCTGCCAGCAGTGGGGAATTTAATTCTAACATGTACTGTGACATTCTGAAGCAGAGCATGATACCTTCAGCAAATGGGCAGCACAGCAGTTTTCCAACACATTTCTATGAAGCTCTGATGAACTCCATGCCAAAGAGTGCTAAGGCAGTGCTGGAAAATAATGGTGGGCCTACTTAGAATTATGACAAAAATCATATATCACGATATTAATTTTTTTTAAATCACTATAACGATATATATCATGATGTACCACATTTATATAAGTAAATTATAAATAAATTAACAAACACGAAAATGAGGGTATTCAATCTGTAACTTCAGTTCGTTTTAGTTTTTTCTTGTAATTACTTAATATTAGTTTCAGTTTTCGTTATTTCCTTCATTTCCGTTAACATTAATACTTGGTTACTTAGCTATATGGTGATTATCATGCCATAGCTTTATATAAAATAAAAATAGTATTGAAAAACAGATGACTACATCAGACTATTTCCTGGAGCCCAACCAGCCCGAGAAAAGGGATGGGGAAATTTTGGGTCGGGTCCGGGCAGAGAAATAAAAGTCAAAGTATCTAAAAAGTATTTAAAAGAATTGAACATTTTATAACAATAATAATAATATAGTTCTGCATACTAGAGTTTAGGTTGTCTGCCTGAACGCGAGCCTGAACGGGAGCCTGACTGACAATGCCCGAATTTGGGCCGGCGAGGATTCTCACTGCTTTCCTGGTGCATTGTCGGGTTCGGCTGAAGAATATTGGTCTCTGACGTGACGTAGAACTAGGCCTGGACAATAATTCGATATCGGTATTTATCGCGATAAGAAATGTTTCAATAACGGTGATATCATTTTTGTGGTATATCGATATGTATTATTTACAGAATCTGTCACGGACAGGCGTTTTACTGGCGTCAGCTCGCCGCACAGCTGAACACAATCAGCCTCCGTAGCTGGACTATCTCTGTGCGTGATGATGTAATCACATAGGCACGTAGCCAGATAGGCTAGGCTAGGCTAGATTTGGCTAGGCTAGGCTAGGCTCGGGTCCACTACGCATCTAAAATGCCTCGCGCTGGAGCCAAACGGAGCCGGGACGAGCGGATCCAAGGCTAAGGTAGGCTCGGTTCGCATCTGAAATGCTCCGCGCTGGAGTGGAACGGAGCGGAACCAAGCCGAGCCTAGCCTAGCCTAGCCTCGGGTCCGCTCGGTCCGCCCACGGGTCCGCTCGGTCAGCCTCTGGTCCGCTCGGTCAGCCTCTGGTCCGCTCGGTCAGCCTCTGGTCCGCTCGGTCAGCCTCTGGTCCGCTCGGTCCACCCACGGGTCCGCTCGGTCAGCGGTCAGTCGCGGGTCCTCTCGGTCAGCCGCGGGTCCTCTTGGCTCCCAGCACGGGACATTTTTGATGCAAAATGAATGCCCCTGCCGCTTCCACAAGTGATCAATTGAAGGAGGGAGGTCTAATTCAGTGGTGAGGATTTGGTTCAACTCTCGAAGGTCTGCTAAACTTCAGTTTGCTGCAAATTGTGCCGGAGAGTGGAGCAGGTTAGCAGCGGTAACGTTAAAACATCTAATCTGTTCCACCACCTCAATCAGTTCCACTACATACAATATTTTCCTTATACTGGCTGAAGCACTTTTATAGCTTATGTTGTAAGTTATTTAAGTTATTTAAAGTTTATGAATCCTTTAGGTTTGTTTATTTGATGGGGATATCATGTTCCTTTTATGTTTATAAAGAGTTGTATTTTGGCTGAAGCACTTTTGTAGCTTATATTGTAACTAAGTTATTTATAGTTGATAAAGCCTATAGGTTTGTTTATTTGACGGGAAAATATTGTTGCTTTTATGTATATAGGCTTCTTTTATTCTTTATCCTAGTTGAAACACTTTTGTTTTGATCTGTTAAATTTGTTTACAAAAGAATAAGAAGCTCTGCTCCTGTCCTAATTTAAAGTTATTTTTATTGGTAATAGTTATATAGGCTTATGTTTGACAGGGATGTCATGTTTTTATTTTGCTATATGCAAATAAAATTGAGCATTGATTTATCTTGACTATTTTTTATTTCTTAAGTATTATGTTTTCGTGAAAGGAGGTTTCAAAGACTTAAATTAAATTTTCAGACAGTAGTAGGTACATATTTCCATTGCAGGGATTCTTCGCAGTTTTCTGTGGCCTTCTAAGTATTTATATCGATATCGAAATTATATCGTATCGACCGAAATTAAGGAATATATCGTGATATGAATTTTGGCCATATCGTCCAGCACTACGTAGAACTATGCTCAATGTAGCGCATTTAAAGCTCCGCAGGTGGATTAATGGGTGCGCATCTCGCAGGGATTTGGCGCTTCGTCTACTGTCTACAGCCTGCATGACGTACAGTCGCTCAACTTGCCAGTGTCAGCATATAAATCGCAGGACAAACCATTCAAACATGCGGATGAGCTCTCCACACCCGATTAAAAAAAATCACACAGTGCCTGTCTGTCTTGAAACCGTTAGATACAGCTATTAAATGAATAAATCAACATTCATAGAAAAGACCAGTTAGACCTACACTATTATTCAAGCTGTACACTAACTAATTTATTAAAGTATCATGTCTTCAAACATTAACAAAAATCTAAGGGGTGTATAAGACATTGTGTGTACGATTGATTTATGTGCTATTGGCCAATCTTTTCCTTACAGTAGAATTGTTTCTCCACAGTTTGATGGTTGTTGAGAAAATTAGCCTTATATTCAAATTTCTGGCAGCACTATAGACCACTAAATTCATGCATCCTATTTGGCACTGCATATCTTAGCTCTATTTTCAATGGCAGGAGTAAGTACGATTTTCAAAAAGTTGTGTTCATTACTTCTTCTGGTACATAAGTATGTTTAGAACCCTATACAATTTGCCCTCATTTCTCTTCTTAAAAAGCTTGTTTAAATTCAAACATATGTAAGCTGATTATTCTGTGTATTTAATTTTCAACTGGTAATCCAAAATCGGAAAATTAAAAAAACAATTATTTTTTTAAAGAATACCAATAATATAATTGCTTGTATTTTCTGTTTTTTATTTTATGATCCAAACAAAAATGGGAAATAAAAAATGGGCCAGAGGCCAAAGTTGATTTAGATTTTTCACCAGCGTCTTATTTAGATTTCTTACTTAAATGCTTACTGCAATCACACACGGCCGCATTTAAAGCACAATTCAGTGCACTGAATAGAATATAGATTAAAAAAATAAAACAATAGAACATAACACTACATAAAATAAGAATTTACTATATTATTTAATAGATCTTTAAGACACAATATATCTGTTAAAATCCTGAAAAAACAACAAAAAAAAAAACAGCCTGTGGATATTTTCCATACCGATCCGTTATCTCCTCATTCTCACAGTTTCAAAAAACTGTCTGTCAGACCTAAGAAACAATATCGGAGTTCTAAAATCCTAAAGAGGAATCATTTTTGGGTGGAGGAATTTTTTATTAATGTCCCTGTAATAGCGTGTAATATAATTGAATGAACAGTCATCATAAGAAACAATATATCAGACCATGAAAATCCTAAAGATTAAACAAATATTACTGTTTGTTCATAATGATCCTGTACACAGCTTGTCATTTAATACAATTTAAAGGCCAAATTGCACTTGGGTCTAATTCCCATTATCTTCTCACGTTTTAAGATGATTAGTTGTTAGTGCCATTTGACCATTTATTCTATATTGCATGTCTATACATCTATATTGTATTACATGCCATGTTCACAGGGACATTATGTAACATATCCAATGTTTTTGTTCTTTTTTAGGATTTTAACAGCAGGATGTATTGTGTCTTAGGTCTATGTTTAATAATATAATTGATTCTTATTTTAAGTAATGTTATGTTATCTTCTATTATTATCAAATCATCAAATTAAATTTGTTTGTATAGCGCTTTTTACAACTGATGTTGGCACAAAGCAGCTTTACAGAAACATGATCACAGGACAAAGAATCAGGCAAAACATTAAACATAGAAAATACAGAATACAGAACCCCCAGTGAGCACGGAGGGAAGGAAAAACTCCCTCAGAGCTGCAGGAGGAAGAAACCTTGGGAGGACCGAGACTCACATAAAATGGGGGACCATCCCACCACTGGTTAAATGGCTTTTAAATTAATTTTAACAAATCTTTATACATCCATACAGGTTTTATATATTCAAGAGTATAGTAGTGCCATTAATGGCTTGGCTGTAATCTGTAGTGGAGAGTAAGATGGATGATGAGCAGCTGATCTGTGGTGGGTGGTGGATGGAGAAGAGCTGACTTCAGAAACTTCCATCAGTCTGGTGGGACAGAGGACATGAGAAGGAAGGCAGAGAGATGGAATTAATTTTGACTGGATTTATGTAAAACGGAGAATCCACAATTTCACATATTTTACACATCCCTCGATTGTCCTTAGTTAGTTCTCACTCTGTCATCAGGTTTGGCTGATATGAAGAGCTGAGTGTCATCCGCATAACAATGAAAATTAACATCATGTTTTCGAATAACTCCAGTGGGAGCATATATAATGTAAATAATAACGGTCCTAATATAGAGCCTTGTGGAATTCCATATCTTACCTTTGTACAGTGTGTGCAGAATTATTAGGCAAGTTCTATTTGAGAGGATTCTTTTTGTTATTGAACAACAACTATGTTCTCAATCAACCCAAAAGACTCATATATCAATGCTTAATATTTTTGGAAGTTGGAGTGGGTTTTTTTTAGATTTGGCTATCTAGGCAGGATATATGTTTGTGCAGGTAACTATTACTGTGCAGAATTATTAGGCAACTTAATAAAAAACAAATATATACCCATCTCACTTGTTTATTTTTACCATGTAAACCATTATAACAACTCAAAATTTAGAAATAAACATTTCTGACTTTCAAAAACAAAACCAAAAACAAATCAGTGACCAATATAACCACCTTTCTTTACGATGACACTCAAAAGCCCTCCATCCATAGATTCTGCCATTTTCTTGATCCGTTTACAATTAACGTTGCGTGCAGCAGCCACGACAGCCTCCCAGACACTGTTCATAGAGGTGTACTGTTTTTCCTCCCTGTAGATCTCACATTTCATGGGGACCACAGGTTCTCTATGGGGTTTAGATCAGGTAAACAAAGAGGTCATGTCATTATTTTTCCTTCTTTTAGGCCTTTACTGGCCAGCCACGCTGTGGAGTATTTGGATGCGTGTGATGGAGCATTGTCCTGGATGAAAATCATGGGGTTTTTTTAACGATACCGACTTCTTCCTATACCACTGCTTGAAGTAGGTGTCTTCCAGAAACTGGCAGTAGGACTGGGAGTTGAGCTTCACTCCATCTTCAACCCAAAAAGGTCCCACAAGTTCATCTTTAATGATAGCAGCCCATACCAGTACCACACTTCCACCTTGCTGGTGTCTGAGTCGGAGTGGAGCTCTCTGCCCTTTACTGATCCAGCCTCAGGCCCATCCATCTGGCCAGAGACAAATCCAACCGTAGACAAATCAGTCTTAAGATTTTTCTTGCCCCAGTCTTGACGTTTTATCTTATGTTTCTTGCTCAAAGGTGGTTGTTTTTCAGCTTTTCTTACCTTGGCCATGTCTCTGAGTTACGCACACATTGTGCTTTTTGATACTTCAGTAACGTTGCAGCTCTGAAATATGGCAAGACTGGTGGCAAATGGCATCTTTGCAGCTTTACGCTTGATTTTCCTCAATTCATTGGCTGTTGTTTTGGGCCTTTTTTTTTTCTCAACATGCTCCTTGCGACCCTGTTGGCTATTTGCCATGAAACGCTTGATTGTTCGCTGATCACGCTTCAAAAGTTTGGCCATCTCTCAATTTTTGACTTTCCAGAGTTTGTCAAATTTGTCTTCTGAGCCATTTTGTCAAAGAAACGGCAGTTGCCTAATAATGAAGCACACCTTATATAGGGTGTTTATGTCATTAGACCACACCCCTTCTCATTACAGAGATGCACATCACTTGATTTACTTAATTGGTAGTTGGCTTTCAAGCCTGTACAGCTTGGAGTAGGACGACATGTATAGGATGATGTGATCAAAATACTCATTTGCCTAATAATTCTGCACACAGTGTATAACTGGAAGACATATAATTTATCCTCACAAACTGATAATGATCGGTTATGTATTATTTGAACCATGATAAGGCAGTTCCAGTTACACCAACCATGTTCTCTAATCTTTCTAAAAGGATAGTATGATCTATATGGAGCTAAATTAGTGCCAAAACTACGCAAATAAAGAAAACGTATTCTGTAAATATGATACTACTTGCAAACAAACACAACACGTTTTACAAATACAAAACTCGACTCTCTAACACACACGGTGTGTTTTACAAACACAAAACCTGATGGTTGTAAATATATATGTATTAAATAAATACACAGCTGTTTTCTAATACATTGCTCTTAACCAACAAATATAATACGTTTTACAAATGCAAAAAGCAATAAATAACAAGTAAAACATGATTTTCAAACATTACCGTTTAATGATTCACGAACAGGCACAGCCCATTTGTAAATCACGTGACTTTTGGCACACTTTTAGCTGTGGCAAACTCGTGTTGAGATTTTCTCACAAATACACCCAACCTTCCTTCAAATGCATCGCCCCAGAACAGCAGGTAGCGCTGTGGGACACTTTACAAGATGTGGCTGTGCACCAAAGCAAGCTCTGCTGTCCAGCGCTCCCCAGTACTTTAATTTACACTGATTAAGGGGTTTAATACATCAGTAATAATCACAACTCGAGCATTTTATACCCGATTTCCACACGGTTTGGTTTGTTACAAACAGCAGAGATGAAGTTATGATATAGGATGCTGTTACACATTACAAGTATCTTTCAATACTTTATATTATGCTCTTTAACAAAGAAAGAAAAAATATTTATATAATATATTTATATTTATATAATATTTATATTTATATAATATATATATTTGTTGTGATTATTACTGATGTATTAAACCCCTTAATCAGTATAAATTAAAGCACTGGGGAGCGCTGAACAGCAGAGCTTGCTTTGGTGCACAGCCACATCTTGTAAAGTGTCCCACAGCACTACCTGCTGTTCTGGGGAGATGCATTTGTACGAGGGTTGGGTGTATTTGTGAGAAAATCTCAACACGAGTTTGCGACTCTGCTAAAAGTGTGCCAAAAGTCACGTGATTTACAAATGGGCTGTGCGTGTTCGTGAATCATGAGACAGTAATGTTTGAAAATCATGTTGAAATAAAAATACGTTTTAGATGTTTATTTGAGTGGGCAGTTTATATTATAATTTGGATAATTACCTTTAAGATACTTCTGAAGACAGAGTTCTTCAAAGAGCACTTACTCTTGTAACACCTCTAACAAACCAACCATTACTAACCTCATTTCCTCTATCCCACTTTTTCCCTTCGGCCTCCTTTAGGCCCTGCCTTAAAATGTTTTTGCCTTGAACTTCAATGTCATCTATTGCTATCAATTGCTTGTAATCTGCTTTGGAAAAAAAAGTGTCTATCAAATGTAATGTAATTTATTCCAATATGTTTCCTATAATGTGCTTTTGATGTGACCAAAAGTAATTGTAAGATAATTTCATGATCTTACACTAAAACAGTTATCCTGTTCATATACTTTATTTGTATGTCTAGTCAAAATTACATTTGTATGCAAATTATATGTAAATTTAACCATTTACCATACTACTTTTGATACATAATTACTAATCAAAACTATAAGACAGATATGTGAGCTTAGAAACATTCATAAGCAGTGTAGTCATAGAGTGTAGTCATAGACAGTGTAGTCATAGACATAGTTTATTGTGCATATTTTAGTAAAACCAGCTGGACCAAGGTATTTAAGCTTCCCAAAGGTACAGTGGCTTGCAAAAGTATTTATACCCCTTGAACTTTTCCATATTTTTGTCACATTACAACTACAAACATAAACATATTTCCTTGTAATTTAATATGAAAGACCAACACAAAGTGGTATACAATTGTGAAGTGGAAAGGAAATTATGCATGATTTCAAAACCTTTTTTACAAATGAAAAATTGAAAAATGCGGTGTGCAAAAGAATGAGTCAATACTTTGTGGAACCACCTTTTGCTGCAATTACAGCTGCAAGTCTTTTAGGGTCTGTCTCCCCCAGCTTTGCACGTCTAGTGACTAAATTTTTTTTGCCCATTCTTCTTTACAAAACAACCCAAGCTTAGTTAGATGGAGAGCGTTTGTGAACAGCAGTTTTCAGATCTTGCCACAAGTTCTTGATTGGGTTTAGGTCTGGACTTTGACTGGGCCATTCTAAGTCATGAATATGTTTTGTTTTAAACCATTCCATTGTAGCCCTGGCTATATGTTTAGCCCCAGTCTCAAGTCTTTTGCAGACTCCAAGATTGCCCTGTATTTGGCTCCATCCATCTTCCCATCAACTTCCCTGACTAACTTCCTTGTCGCTGCTGAAGAGAAGCAGCCCCAGAGCATGATGCTGGCACCATGTTTGAGAGTGGGGATGGTGTGTTTAGAGTGGCTATGTTTACATGCAAAGCTTTCCTTCAATTGGAATGAATTCATTCCGATTCTAGAATCTAATTGAGGTGTTTATATGTACACTTTCCCCAACAGTCTAAGTCAACTCTGTTTATATACACGCTACAAGTAATCCGATTAAACATGACGCGCATGTGTAGTATCGCTTAGTATACAAGTAACCATGACAACAAGTATCAGGTGATGGCAGCCAGCATGAGCGGACTAACAGCAACTGAATAACTAGCTATGTTTCCAGAGTTTCCAGTTGGTATCAGAGATGTTCACAAGTCTCTGGTCACAAATCCAAGTCCAGTCTCAAGTCTCGTCTGGTTGTAATGAGCTTTCTCTCGTCGTCTGCTCTTCTGTCTGCTAAAAATACTGCACAGCTATATCTAAAAAATCCAGACAATTACTGATTTATCACTCCTTTATCTAGTCGTAATTAAAATCGTAATATTACGAGAATAAAGTGGTAGTATTTTGAAGGAAATTTAGCTGTAACTGCGTGAGCTGCAGTTTAAGAGCGGGGCACGCACAGTGTGCAGATTTTTCCGTGGTGGGTGTCATTTCAGTATCCACGAGAAGCCTCCTGGGAGAATGCGCATTTTGGCTGCCTTTTAGATCTGGTTTTGTGACCAAAGAAAAAAAAACATCCTAAAACATTGTAATATAATTATTTTAGGCCAGCTATTATAATTTTATATATAGTGTTTTTTATATAGTGTTACAGATAAGAAGAGAAAAGAAGAAGCAGCTTTTTGTTTTTATGCAGAATAAAAATGAAACATCTTACCAGTTAAGATCAGGCAAGCAGCATCAGTAAACAGCGTCTGAAGACATTTTTTTAATTAACTTTGTTTTAATAATTTGTGTTTGTATTATTATACATCGATATGTATTTATTTACATTTTTGTTACTTTTTTCTTTTAATTGATTTATTTTAATATCATAGCCATATCATAATAATATCATAACCCTAACCCTTATTACCTCTCTGTATGTACAGAACTGAGAATTGAGCTGAAGTTTAATGTATGAAAAGTGCTTTATAAATACAGTTTTATATTATTATTTTATTTATTTATTTATTTATTAAAAGAACGAAAATCTCCACACAGGAGCGCGCGCTCTTCTGGGAGGCTCCCAAAGGAAAATCTGAACATTATATTATGTACAGTAACTGTAAGATAACTGATAACATGCAGATAACTGATGGTGATTATGTAACAGCTTGTGAGGGCTCATTTCCTACTGCTTCGCTCCTAAACTGCAGTTTAAGCAGTTAGAATTAGATTTACCTAAAATACTATGAATATCTCCTCTCCTAATATTAGGACTTTAATCTCGAAGCGAACTGTTTTTATTTTGGCCCTAAAATGCTGTGAACCATGTGCAAACGTATTTAAACATTCCGATTGGGGATGTAATCGGGTACTGGTGTTTACAAGGCTGTTAGTCTTCTTTGTATTGGATTATTTAAAGGATTATCCATCTCGTTCGATCGGATAGAAATTGTATTCGGAACAATTTCTCTATTCGGACTACTCTATTCCGTTTGAGGTGTTTACATGGACGTGCTCTATTCCGATTGAGCCAGTAATCCGATTGTTAACGGATTATTAGGCTGCAGGTAAACGTACCCAGTGATGTGTAGTGTTAATTCTCTGCCACACATAGCATTTTAGAATAGATTACACACAGGTGGACTCATTTTAGTCATTAACAGTCATCAGGCAACTTGGTTGCACTCAGAGAAAACACAAAATTGCATCACATAAATAACTTATGCTCTTTCTATATCTGCATATTGTCAAATCAGTGTCCTGCTCAAGAAACATGTCCCACGCTTCATGTAAAAAGTCATAGAACCAAAAAATGATACATTTAAGCTATTAGCTATATTTTCTGAATTATGTGTTTATTTTGTTGCTACAAAAATTCACATATAGAGGATAACGTAGTATCGTGAATGTAATAATGATGTAACTAGATTTAAGAAGGGGTGAATTTCCTTGGAGGCTGACAATGTCTAATACTAAAAGTATTTCATGCTTTGTAAGATATGTGCTGGGAAATATTGGGAATATTTTTATATTAATTAGGTTTATCCAATTATATATGTTACCCCTATATTATTAAACAGTTATTGAGAAATTAGTAAACACAATTTCACATTGTAGAGATAACTTTGATGCACATATCATGTTTCATGCTTATATTACTCACACAGTAAAAGTTTATTTACCACCACTACCTTTGGTAGTGCTGGGCGATAAAACGATATCGATATTTATCGGCATATATATTTTCCTCACACCGCTGATCCACACAGCGGCTCTTCTCCCATTTACTGGATGAACATCATTTATAGGATAAGTTCAGCTGCGCTTCCATGGAACACTCAACTCCTAATTATGTGTCATGCGTCTCGTCCCCAAGATATTTAGAGAGATTAGCCTGTTTAGATTTCTGAAGGCAGGTAACGCTGCTGTTAGCTCGTTTGCTAGGTTAGGTTAGCTTGTCTGATATGTCTCCGGTTCAGAGTTAGCGCTGTTTAAGGTGTAAAAGGGATCTGTGCAGTCTGTCATCATTAGCTAAAGTGTTTCAGTAATATTAGACAAAAACATCCCTCTTTCTCGAGCCGCGAGACACCATTCATACAGCCTTCACTGCTTTTTACATTCTAATAAACTATGAGTAACGCACGTTAGCCGTGTTAATCCACTTGTCGTGTAAATTAACGTTAACTTCAGCGTGAGTGGTGGGTTAGTATATAAACACACAGAAAAGCAGCACTTTCCGCCTTTTTTCCTTACCCTTCTGTTCGAAACCCTGTGGGCAGAATTATCCTCTGTCTGTTATACAGTGATTACTTTATGTATTTTTAACAGAAAGAGAGTCTGTTGTGCTGGATATTTTACTAAATACAGAAGATTATAAAATCTGTGTAGTTGTATTTAAACGAGCTAAACATTGCTGTTACTGAACTGGATGAGTTTTAAATACACTTGTTAAGTAATGTAAGTCTAGTCTACTGAAAGCCAGTAATGTTAGTATAAATCTGCACTGCAATAGAAGTGGATTATTTCAGAAACTTGACTTTATTCCTCCCACCTCTATTACAGGTCACTTGCTTTAAAATATTTAAATGTTAGCATAATTTAAATGCAACAAAACTTAAAGGCTATTATTTTAATAAACATTAGCAGTAAATAATCTCAAAATAACAACAAATATAAAACAGAAAAACAGTAATACATACTTTTTATATGACCAAAATGTATTAGACTAAAACTAGACTAAAATGTTTGTTTTCATCGACTAAAACTTGACTAAAACTAATAATATCCGATAGACTAAAATGTACCTAAAACTATTAAACATTTTAGTCAAAAGACTAAGACTAAACTAAATCAAAATCACCTGTCAAAATGAACACTGTATTTTGCTTTATGTAGTTGCCTGCATTCAGGGAGGGGAATAATCCTTTGATTAAATATAATTTAAAAATTTTAATAATATTAAATAATATTAATAATATAATAATATTAAAAATCCAAGTGCTATTGCAATTTAATTTAAACAGACAAATAATGTGAAGGGTCTGATGATTTTTTTTTTAGTTTATATATGTGTACCCTTGTACTTGTTTTAAGGGCCAAACATGTGGAGGTGTTCCGAACCTGTGTGGATGTATAATGTCTTTTTAAAATTAATTTAAAAGCTGTCTTGGTACACACCTGGCAAGATGTGGACAACCTAGTGTCTGTCCACAAGGCTCTGAGCCTGCTAGTGAGCTTGGCCATAACTCCCTTATTCTGGCACTTATGAGTAAAAAAAAAAACTTTAAGCGTAACAGAAAGTGATTTGATTTATATCATGATACATATCAATATCGGCTGATATGGAAAACTAATTTTTAAAATAATAAAACAATTTTTTTTTCTATATTGCCCAGCCCTATCCTTTGGTTGCAAAAAACAAACTAAAAGGGAGAAGAAAAACTCCACATAGCAGGCACTCTCCCACACAGAAACGCCACCACAACAAAATCTGGACACTGTATTATCTAACTGCAACAACAGAGCTATAATAAGCAGCAGGTTAGAAATGTAGATAACTGCCATGCGAGTCGTTTTTTGTGAAAATATTGCTCAGGTGTTTCTATTTAGCCTTGCTTTAATTCACTATATTGGAGCTCTCTGAAAAAAGCAAGGATTTGCCCCCCCTTCACCCCACGGACCCCCTCCTACTCCGGCTTCAGCACTGTCTGTGGGCGGTCCTGAGGCAAGGCCATGAACTCACTGGTTCACGTAGACTTCTGAGCCTTTCCTGATCAACTTGTTTTTCTGAGGATTTTCTTTTACTAGCTACTGCAGACAATGGTGGTTGAGGAAGAGTTCCATATGCTGCATTCATATACAACTCGGGAGGTCTCCTATTGTATTTCACAGTACAAGGAAAAGTGAATTTTAGCAGAAGGAGACCTTTAAGACACAATACATCAGGCTGTTAAAATCTTGAAAAGAACAAAAAAACACTGAATGTTTTCTATAATGACCCTGTGAACATTGCATATCATATAGTATAGATGTATAGAGACATGTAATATAGATTAAATGGTCAAATGGCACTTAAGGTCTAATTCTCAGGGCGTTGTCTTAAGTCTAACAGTCAATATTTTTTGAGTCGTCTTTAGAGTGAGAATATAATGGGAATTAGACCCAAAGACCTTTTATTATATTATATTACATGCTATTTGCTATGTATACAGGGTCATTATAAAAAGTAATGTTTGTAATATTTGTTTCTCTTCACTTCTCTTGACTGTTTACTCTGTTATTTCTGTGTGATTTAGTTTAATTAGTAGTTGGCTTGTGTTCTGTAATGTAAACTTGTGTGCAGTGTTCTTTTGTACATGCTTGCTCCTGGACAAATTAATTTCCCCATTAGGGATTAATAAAGTAAATTCAATTTAAGGATTTTAGCAGTCTGATAAACATCTGACAGTTTTTTTTAAACAATGTGAGAATGAGGAGATAATGGGTTGCTATAGAAAATATCCACAGGGTGTTTTTGTTCTTTTTCAGGATCTTAACAGCCTGATGTATTGTGTCTTAAGTCTCTATTTAATAATATAATAAATTCTGATTTTATGTTATGTTATTTTCACTTATATTATCTTATTTTATCTATATTCTATTCAAGTTAGCACAGTGTTGTGCTTTAAATGCGGCCATGTGTAACTGCAGGAAGCATTTAAGGTTAAACCAGACACAGATTCTTTTTAACTCTTTGTTTGATTCATTTGGGAAGGTGTGAAAACACTCCAAATCCATGAACTTTATTAACTGATTTGGACTAGAGCAGGCCAACAACAGTTGTTGCAATTCCACCACATTTTCCTGCATAAACCATCGTAAACCTTGTCTGACGTCACTTCCGGGTGAGAGTATCACCGGCGTCTCTGTGTGACTGCTGCTTCTTCCCGCGTCTCCTGTGTGATTATTTGACCAGTCTTTGTTTATTTGTTTTGTTTTTTGTGGACCTTTGTGGTTGAAGTCTGTAGCTTTCTGAACATAGCTGCTTTATTGCTGCTGCTCTTCCCTGCTTGTACATCGATACTGTGTGACTGCTGCACTGCGACAGTGTTCCTCTAGATGTGGTTGTACTCTACTCTGCACGCCGGCTGGAGGTGGCCTTACTGCCGCAATTGTATTCTACTTTACTCTGAAACCTAGCAATCAGCTGGGGATTTCTTTGCTCTAAATCAGGCAACCCCACCTTATTTTAAATGTATCTGCAAACCTCATTCTTCTGGAAGAGGAGGTGGTCTATCTGTGATTTTCAATACTAAAGTCAACATCACAGGAGTTATTCTGCCACTTCCTTTGAAAATATCGCTCTTAAGTTACCTAGCTCTGTTATTGCACTATTACTTTACTGTCCCCCATAACCTAGCGCCCTATTTTAATCTGTAGCGCACTAGTTAATTGCGCTTTGCACAGTTGGATTTAGGGGCGTGTCCTGTGTCTTTGGTATCTTGAGGGGCGAAAAATACACCTTGCGCAGCTCCAACGGCACAAAGGGGGGGTTTTAATTCCCTTAATTATTAGGGGTGTCACGATTCTCTAAATCCTCGATTCGATTTCATTTTCGATTTGAGGGTCACGATTCGATTCGATTCTCGATTTTCTTGTTTTTTTTTCTTGTTATTATTTTATGCCTCATAAAATTTAAATAATATATTTATTATTATTATTATTATTATTATTATTATTATTATTATTATTATTATTATAAATATTATAAATATTATTATTATTATTTATTAAGATATATATGGTAATGCCATCTAGTGACTTTTTTTGGTAGCAACAGTGTGCACTATTAAAACAAGCAGTTTATCAGAGCTGTGTGTGGATGGCTGGTGAAACTGCTCATTACATGAAGCTGCAGTTCTTCATCCAACCACTAGCAGCAGCAGCACAAGCCCCGCTCTCTTCACTCAGTCACTACTTCAGTAGAGCCCAGCCACGGGCTACAGAGCTCAGCCAGTCCGTTTTTACTGTTTCTGTAAACAAATAAAGGTTTTAACCCCACTAACCGGATAATACAGCTCACTACAGTTCATCTTTCAGCCCAAGCAGCTAACAGCAGCAGGTTAGAACAGCCGACACGGAGTTACTGCTCGGATTACATTATAAACAGGTCAGGTAGCGCGCTGCTAACCTCAGGATGTTTATAACTACGGAGTTTAGTGGACACACCACGGCCGCCAGGTAAGTCTTTTAAAGGCTACTGAAGACTATTAAAGGCTATTAGAGGTTATTGAAAGCATTATTGGGGGGCAGAAATCAGTACAGGCTGGTTAGATAAGTGATGTGGTGAAACTGTGACTAGCGCTGTCACAGTGATGTTTATTAACGTCATTAAAACAGATTTTGTCAGGTATTGTCTTATAAATATTTACACATAACTTATATCTCTCCTGAAAAGCTTTTATTTTAGTCAGAAACACGCTTGTGTTTACTTTATCTGAGAGAAAGATGTTTTTTTAATTCAATGGAAAGCAACAGGTGTAGTCAATTATAAGTTTAAGATTTTTAATCCACCTCACTGTGATCTATAGTCAGTGTTCTCAAGTTACACTGACACACGCATTTCAGCGAGTTCACACGCTCTCACCTGCGCGCACCCACCCCTCCGTTAGATACAGATACAAAACCTGCGCGCCCAACCCCCGCCCCCCCTCCCCCGTTGGACAGATAAAAACAGTGATCACACTCCCGCCGACTGCGCTCATGCAGTGGCTATCTCTATTTAAATGAATAGGATGCGCTGTGTTGGTGCCGCGCCATTTGCGTAGCGCGCTGCGCTATTTGCGTAGCGCGCGCGGGAGGGATCGTCGATCCTCTTTTTGACTTCGATACTCGAGACCGTGACCTCATTTCGATTCGATTTCGATAAAATATTGAGATCGTGACACCCCTATTAATTATTCATGGGTGTGTTTTGGGCGTGACATAAATCAGTGTGTCTAGATCCATCCCCTTTAAGAGGCAGCTGCGCTCTGACTTCTGTTCATTCCTATTTTAAGAGCACATAAACTGACTGTGCGTCACGCTGTTCAAATAAGGAAAGCAGCTCAAATAAGGGAAGTGTATTATTATTTTATTCTTTATTCTGTTTATTGTTTATGTAAAAACTGGGTTTGCAACATTGAATATTAATCAAGCAATCGATCATTTACACTGGAGGGGGACCCTCATTTACAATGCCACTGAGCATTTACAGTTTAAAAGGGATAAAAAATAATTTTTAAAAATAAAAATAATAGTAGTGAATATAAAGTAAAATTATAAGAATGATTAAAAAATTATAAAATGTATATGAATAAACTAAGAACATGGGAATCATGGGAAAAATATATAAATGTGTATGTATATATATATATATATATATATATATATATATATATATATATATATATATATATATATATATATAATTTGATCAATACAATAATTAAAATGAATTAAAAAATAAACAATATAAAATATAAACGTATTAAAAACTAATTTAAAACAATCACAGGCTTTCTGATAGTGCGCAGAATAATAAAAGTTTCAAATCATTGAAACAGCTCATCAAAACCTCAACCTATCCTTTATATTTGACAATATTTGATTAACTTTACAGGTCCTTACTCATCTTAATTTATTTGACTAAACTGAGTTTATATTGTTTGTAGCCTCACACTGAATTCAGCTCTGCACTGAGAAAGATTTTGCCTGATTTCTTTTGATTAATTATCTGTAAATATAGTGAGTTTATAACATGGATTTCACTACACTTGATACAACCTTATTTATTGAAATACTTTTTTTTAAGAAAATAGAGCTAATCCTGCGCCGTGCGCGCTGCCAAACCCGCTACAAACGCCTGCGGCATTTTTGAGCGCTGGACCAGATTTTCGTTAATAAATTAATATATTTAATATTTTAATAAATTTGCCCTGGTGATAAGAAACAAACGCTAACATATAGCTTTAGGTTTCTGTGTATTTTAAAAGTTTTAAGTTTTATATAATTGACGGACAGCCCCAGAGGCCAGGGTGACAATGTGCTTTATTTTTCAGATATATAAAAAAAATAAAAATAAAAGTGAATTTTTAGGTAAATAATAGCGAAGTGAAATAAAAAATATATGTTTAATCGATTTGTCCATTATGTTTATTTTTTATTTCTAAAACTCCAGCATTTGAGTGCTGTTCTCAAACAGCAAAATGCCTGTGTCTGATGAAATTAAGTTACAGTTATTAAGTCTGTGTACTGAACATAAATATAAGTCCTTATAACTGTCATGCAAATTTTTAAGTATATTTTATTTTTATAGTTAATTGCTGAAAGCTCTGGGTAAGTTTTTTTTTTACTGTGGTAAAGAAGTGATGGTATGGGTTTTTTTGGAGCGCAGGGTGATCATGATTCAGTTTTTGGTGCGCGACTGACCATTGAATTTCGACGTCCTTTCACAGGATCAATCGCGCAACACATTTTTCCGCCGCCAAGATAGAAACACGCTAGACATTTACCTGAACACACGTCATTTCCAGACCACCACGCCCATCAGCGTTAATATATTCCAGAAGTTCATTGCTATTTTGAGGACGCGTGCGCAAGGCGTAAAAATAGACTGTTGACCGGGTGTAAGATGGCAACCCGCCACGCTACACCCCTTGCGCGGGGTGTACGATAGGGCCCCTAATGTTTCATTCCTTTCAGAGTTATCTGAGTTATCACTTACCTGTTCAATTTCTCCCTGCCTCCTCCTAGTTGGTGATTTAATTTCTATGTAAACTCTCTGGACTGTAACTTTGCTAAGGACTTTCTAGCAATCATTGACTGCTTTCATGTTGCACAGCATGTACATTTTTCCACCCATGACAAAGGTCACACCCTCAACTTAGTCTGTTCTTCCTTCTTGTCTGTTAATAATCCACATTCTCTGCTGTTTCCACTCTGATCACAAGTTGATACTGCTTAATGTTCCTCTGGCTGTGCCATGTCACTGTACTGAGAGAATTTTCTTCTGTAAAACTCAGTCTGTTGATCCTCTCCTTCTCATCCAGTCCATTTCCTCTGCCCTTCCTGATGACTCTGCTCCTTCTCCTCCTAAAGCTATGCTCTGTTGTTAAATAAGGCTCTCTCTGAGTTTTGTATGCATTAGCTCCTTTGAAAACCAAAACGGTCTTTTTCCACCCCTGCTCCTTGGTATACTGGTAAGCTCTGTATTATGAAGCAGGTTAGTCGCCACCTGGAGCGACTTTGACAACTACTACTGCTGATATCCAGAGGTGGAAAAAGTACTGAAAAATTGTAATTGAGTAAAATTACCTTTACTTTGCTAAAATTCTACTCAAGTAAAGGTAAAAGTACCCATCTAAAAATCTACTTGAGTAAAAGTAAAAAAGTACTTAAAATGTACATTGAGTAAAAGTTACATAGTTACTTTTAATTCATATAGGTGACTATAAACCGTATTTTTATAGTTTTACAGTTCATAATTATTTTTTTATTTTCTTTCCATTGCTATGCTTTAACTGCTATTTACATGTTTTTTTAACATTCAAGCAGATTGTTTACTGTTTCCAATAAAAACTTAAGGATTTATCATTAAAAACATGAAATCATACAAAAAAGAATGTTGGTCAGCGCATGCGCAGTGCCGTAAAGAAGCACATATCCATGGGTAGATTCTGTGCATGTGCATTAGTAAGCTGTAAACCTCATAAAATAAGTCGTTAAAATCGATATTACAAGCACTGCTTTGACAAAAATGAGGATTACTGGTGAATGGATTGATGGATTTACTTATTTGGAGCGATTTTGAAGCAGCAGGGAGAGGTAGGCGTTGGTGGGGGCTGGGTGTGTGTGTGACTGAATGACCTCTAATTACCCAGGGGGATTAATTACACAAGCTGCTGTATAAAACAGTCTAACGCACTCTTTAGGCTCTTATTCAGGAACTGTACAGTAAAATGGTTTGCTGTTTCGTAATCCTGAGAGTCAGGCTTTTGTAGCTTTTGCTTTGATGCCAGTGTTGCCTCCTCTCAACGCTCTCTTAGGTCAGCTTGAAACCTAGAATGTTTTTTTTTAAGAATGAGCCAAACTTACACGCAGCTTAAGCTCCAGGTCCAGAAATTAAAAATTCATCCCATGGATTAGGTTGAACTAAGTTAGCTCCAGAGCCAGCCAGGCAATGGGAGAGAAATCCTGGGATGGATTTTTACTTTTTGAACCTAAATTACCCACCTCTACACCTAAACTCATCAAATTAAAAGCTCACACACGCTCTCCAAACGAACTTACAACACCAAATCCATAGCCTAGACCTAGCAACAAACCTCGGCATGTCTTGGCATGTACCAAGCCATGGAGTGCATCACTAGTTTACTACATTATCTTATGAACATATAACTGTAGGAAACAATTAGTTTACCTTAATATGCTTTTTTAAATAAGATGGTGAAAGTTTGAACGCCATTAGCTCGTGCTGCTGAGCTGCAGCTGGAGACGCATAACTGGGGTTTTCTGACCAACTTTCTCACGGCGCAAACTGGAGTTTGACGTGACGTGCAGGTCATGCATTAAATACAAACAAATAGAGGGTCTGAATGGTATATGTTTATACTTGTTATCCAACCACAAGCTTTCCGGATGATGCGAATTATCTATTTGTTTTTCTATGTTACCGGAATGAAATATGAGTAATGAGGCTATTTTAATTTAATTTAATCATTTTTTTTTAGTTCAGACAGTTTTTTTTCCCAGCATTTTATTTTTTACTCAGTAACGGGAGTTTTTCAATGTAGCGAAGTAAATTACTTGTGTCAAAATGTACTTGAGTAAAAGTAATTTTACCTATTTTAAAAACTACTTAAAAAATTACAAATTACTCATAAAATCTACTCAATTACAGTAACGTGAGTAAATGTAATTCATCACTTTCCACCTCTGCTGATATCCCTCTTCAATCTCCTCCTTCTACTCTTCCTCCTAGCTTTTAAATCATTCTCTTCCTCTCTGGTTTCTGTCTATTCCATACTATGGAAACAGCTCTAATTAAGGTCACTAATGATCTCCTTGTGTGTGCAGATGCTGGTGATTTAAACATTCTGTTACTACTTGACTTAAGTGCTGCCTTTGACACAGTGAGTCATTCCATTTTCCTCTCTAGGCTGCATAAACTTGGTTTACTTTCAGTTTATCACGCTCTCTGATCACACTTCCTCTACTTCGGTGGTCTCTCAAGGGGCCCCTTAAGGATCCATCCTTGGACCTCTCCTTTTCATTGTATATATTCTTCCCCTTGGGCACATACTGCATTGTTACAATCTGGATTTTCACTGTTATGCCTATGACCCCCAGATTTACCTCAACGCCAAATCACTTAAAAATCCAGAGGCCTGCTTGTCTCAAGATCTGGATGGAACAGAACTTTCTGTTAAATATCGCCAAAACAGAACTCATTCTCATTGGATCCAAATCCACCCTCAAGAAAACTCCCCCCTTACACTTTGATGATGTAGTTATATCTCCCTCCCCTCTCATCCAAAATCTAGGAGTCATTCTTGATTTAACTCTTTACTGCTCATAATATTACCTCCATTTGTCAAAATTTAATTTTTTTCACCTGCTCAATATTGCCAAAATCAGACCATCCCTCCCTATCAGCTGCAGAAATCCTTACCCATGCTTTCATTTTCAGCTGTCTTGACTACTGTTACTCTCTCCTATTGGGTATCAACTCTTACTCCATTCACAAACTTCAAATGGTTCAGAACTTTGCCGCCCGTCTTCTCACCCACACTCACGCACATTACCCCTGTCTCCATTGGCTTCTTGTGAAATATCGGTTTCAAAATTCTTCTGCTCACCTATAAAGCCCTGATCAACCACACCCTTTCTTACATGTCTGATTTTCTTTCTCCCTATACACCCTCTCGTTCTCTTAGGTCATCCTCAGCTGGAATTCTCACCATCCCTCCATCTACCCTCCAGGGTTTTGGTGACCGAGCCTTCTCAATATCTGGCCCTAAACTCTGGAACTCTTTTCCATTGCTGGTTAAAAAAATCCAATTCACTCTCCATATCCAAATCTAACCTGAACTCTTTTTGCACTTGCCTTCAACCTCCCCCCATGCCTTCAATATCTAAAACTGTATCTTAAATTGTACAGCTTTTATTATGTAAACAGCTCTTTCTCACCTCACTCATAACCTGCCCTCAGTCTGTTATGCTCTTTCATTAGACATGTCTATATAGTCCTCTATTTGTATTGCTGTGCTCTTGTTGACTGTTAATTTCTTTGTAGTTTGTAGGGCTGGGTGATATGAAAAAAAACTTATCACAATATAGTTTTTCATATCAGCCGATATCGATATGTATCACGATATAAATCAAATCACTTTCTGTTACAAATAAATATTTCTTTTTATTCTTAAGTGACAGAATAAGGGAGTTACGGCCAAAATCACTAGCAGGCTCAGAGCCTTTTGGACAGACACTAGGATGTCCACATCTTGCCAGGTGTGTACAAGGTGCTCAGACAGCTTTTAAATTAATTTTAAAAGTCATTATACATCCAAACAGGTCCGCAGGCAACTGAATAAAGCAAAACACAAGAGTATATCACAGTGTTTATTTTGACATGTGATTTTGATTTAGTTTTAGTCTTAGTCTTTTGACTAAAATATATACTAGTTTTAGTTACATTTTAGTCTATCAGATATTATTAGTTTTAGTCACATTTTAGTCTAGTTTTAGTCTAATACATTTTGGTCATATAAAAAGTATGTATTACATATGTTTTACTGTTTTTCTATTTTATATTTATTGTTATTTTGAGATTATTTACTGCTAATGTTTATTTAAATAATAGCCTTTAAGTTTTATTGCATTCAAATTATGCTAACATTTAAATATATAAAAGCAAGTGACTTGTAATGGAGGTGGGAGGAATAAAGTCAAGTGCGTGCTGAGCTGTGAGGCAGTTCCGCTGCCTGATCGCTGCGCTCTTGCGGTAATTTTGGTCGGCCGGCCACTCCTGGAAAGGTTTACCAATGTTCCATGCTTTCACCATTTGTGAGTAATGGCTCTCCCTGTGGTTTGTGGATTCCCAAAACCTTCGAAATTACTTTTAAAACTGTTTGGATATTGGCATGATGTCTAGCTTTTAAATATCTGTTGGTCTACTTTGTTTTGTCAGGCAGGACTTATTTCAATTTTGTATTGATTAAGAACAGATGTGGCAGTAATCAGGCCTGGGTGTTTTAAACCTTTATTTAAAAACTGCATTTTGTGTTTTCTTGTGTTGTCTTTGACTAATATGTAAATTAGTTTGATGATCTGAAACATTTAAGAGTGACAAACATGCACACAAATAAGAAATCATGAAGAGGGTAATCACTTTTTGACACTACTGTATTTAGGGTCAAACAACCTTTAAACAACTATGCAAACAAGCGCACTTTGTTATTGTAGTTGAGGGGTATTAGTAGGGGGTAGAGGGGTGTTTTTTTTTTTACCTTTACATGTGTGCTATAGTGCTAATTAAAATTGAAAGCTTGAGGTTTTCTTTGTGGACATAAGCACTTCACTGTCAGTATGAATTCATTTATAGCTAACTTAAGCCGGCTGGATTTTAATGTGGTAAAGGTTGCATTAATATGTTGTCCCTTTGTAACTGACCAGATATCTTCATCCAGTGAGTGAGGAGGAGTTCCAGGGAGCCTGTTGGGATCTGAAGTTGACGGAGAGCGTATGGACCATCGACCTGGCTTATCTCATGTGCCAGCTAGGCGTAAAGCACTGTTTCTGCACACAAACTTTAGGAGTAGACAAGGGCTTCAGACACCAGGTAGACAACTGAACACGTTGAATGTCTTCTTTTACATTTACATTTCGTATGTATTTAATATGTGGTAAATTAAATATAATACAAACATTGCAGGTCACCTTTTCTCTTACTTTTAAATCCTTTAGACTTGACAGTCCTAACATTTTGCTAACGTCTTTCCCCATACTGTCTAGGGCTACCCATTACCTCCACATTTATTAGAATGTTAGGATGTCTTTAGTCACAGGGGTACTTAAACAGCCAGCAGCTAAAAAATATAGAAATTTACCCAAGCTTATTTACTGTAATTAAATGATCTCTTTTTGTTCTTGTAGTCATTCTACAAAAAACATTTTGACACTGAGGAGGACAGAGTAAATGACCTGTTTCTGAAAGCAGAAAGCAAAGGAGTGGTGGTGAAAAAATGGTAAAGTAAGCTTGTTCTTCAGCACACTAACTGCAAATAAATAGGGCTGGACCCGAATATTGGGGTATTGGGGTATTCGGATATTTGCTCGTTGAGTAGGTATTCGGTTTTTAATTTTGGTATTCGGATATTCGTTTTTTTCCTTTCCTTAGCTCCACCTCGAGCTAACATCACACATCCTCTCAGGTTAATGGTGGTATAAGACGGACAATGCAGAGAAGCCAATGCTCACATGTCTTTGGGCAGGAGTCCGAGTCAAGTCTTTGGTCATGTCTCAAGTCTGTTCTGGGGAAATTGAGGCAAATAAGGCCTGCTCTTAAAAATAATGGAAAATTAATAACAAAATTAATAACTGCAAAATAAATATGAAATTGGAAAATAACCAACCAAAAGCCCAATAAAATCTAATCTAACGAATTTCAAAAGATCAAAAACTAAAAGAAAGACAAGTAAGCAAAGCTTTGCGCTTTCTCAACGTTTTGTTCTGCTTAACCGAGTGCTGGTATCAAAAAGAGTTCTGCATACTAGAGTTTAGATTGTCTGCCTGAATCCGAGCCTGATTGACCCGATGCATGAAGTCGGTCCCGTCGAGAATTTCCACCGCTTTCCTCGGGCCCGGACAGGTTCGGTGGAAGAAAATGGTCTGTGTTTAATGTAACAAATCACACTGTTATTTTTGTGATGTTTCACCAGTTACAGCTCATCTGCGTGTTCAAAGCATGAATTAATTGGTGCGCTGCGCGTGCTCGCGGGGGGATTTGTCGCATCTGTCAAGCAAGATAATGGACAGTTTTATGGGCATAGATGAAGAAGTACAGCAGGTACATCTCAGATTTGTAGTTTAATGCTCTACTAAATTAGTGGCTTTAATATGTGCTTAGGCTCGGGGCCGGTCGGGCAGAGTGTGCGGATCGGGTCGGTTCTGGCTGGATTTTTTCCTGCCTACGGGCTGCATTTGATGGAAAGTCTAGCATCTTCTCAGTCAGACTACAGTGTCAGCATATAAATCGCGTGCGTTTTCCTGCAGGACAAACCATTCAGAAGTGTGGATGAGCTCATTAAAAATCACACAGTGTCTGTCTGGCTTTAAATACATAGGGACAGCTTTTAAATTATTAAATCAACATTCATTAAAAAGATCAGTGAGAAGTTCTGTATGCTAAATGACAAATAATCTAGCAAGAAGCTAGAAGCTAATAAGCTTCTATAAACATTAAATAATAACATAAAAATATATATGATGTTGGAAAATAACTAACTAAAGTAAGCTCAAAATGCTAAAAGAAATGAAATCTAACGAATTTCAAAATATAAAATTGATATATTGAACTGCAGCAGTACAAAAGCCTAAGTGCCTCAACACAAAAAAAACAGCCTATCACAGATCGTTTTCTTGAGCCCGACCCGGCGAGGATAGGAAAAGCTGGGGGTCTGTGGAAAATTTTATTGTGGATTAAGGGGGCCTTGAATTGCATTTTTTTTCGTACTTTAATCTGTTTTTAACCCGTCTTTTTAAAAACGAATATTTGCTACTAATCAGTGCCGAATACCTGGAGCTTAAAAAAAACGCTATTCGGGCCAGCCCTACAAATAAACTTTAGCTTACCAATTCCATTTTGCAAACACAAATCCAAAATATTTTTGTATCATAAACAAATAGCTTATCCATTTTCTGACCTGTGTTTTTTGCCTGTAGCTCTGTTACCATTCAGGAGATCGAGACTCATCTTGACCAGGGTCATGTAGCCATCGTGCTAGTCAATGCTGTAGTGCTCGTGTGTGAACTGTGCTCCACTCCAGTCAAATACTGCTGCTTTCTCCCTGTGGGCCAAAAGTGTTTCTGCCGGAAGCCTGAATACCAGGGGCACTTTGTGGTGGTGTGTGGATTTAATCGTACCACTGGCTGCATCTTTTATAACAACCCAGCCTACTCTGACCGTAAGTACTGTGCAATTGTTACCTTTTACTTGACTTTTCTTGATAATGCTGATTATTACCTATTACATCTCTGACCCTGACTCTCTTTGATGTGCAGGTGTGTGCAGCACTAGCATTAGTAATTTTGAAGATGCAAGAATGAGCTATGGAACAGATGAGGATATACTTTTCATCTTCAAGGACAGTTGATAATAGTTTTGTCTTTTGACTGGCTGACAACTGGAATTTTCCATGTAGACACATGCATTGAAAAACAGGTAAAATGTCCCTGGGCTTTGCTTTTTGCTTCAGACCACGGTGCTTAACATGTCATATGATAGAGGATCAAGCTCTTGTAATGGACAGAAAAAAAACAAAACTGAAGGATAATTAGTTTACATTCTCCAATTCACTGTCATCTGTGAATGAGAGAATGAAGAATCATGAAAAAATAGTTCTTTGGTAATTCCTATATTACCTTTTTATAATTTTTGTTTAGTTATTTCAGATTGTAGGCATATGCAGTGAAATATGTACTGTAATCTCAGGTATACTTTTTATGGTCCCACACACCGGAAACATCATAGACGGCAAAATATTGTGTAATTTCTTTATAAACAACCTATGAAAAAAATAACTATTATGAATACATCTTTGGTAGCTTAAAAAGGGTGTGACTGCTTATGCCAGTTGAAGAGTTACGTTATGCACGATTTACACATGCTCAGAATACTGGGACATCATCAGGTCTTGCATCAGTATTGATTCACCCTAAAATTAACCAGTTTTATATAATGTTGTCATAAATTAATAGTTAATGTCTTTTACTTAATGCAATACCAGCAACTTTTTATAAAGTCCCTTTATCAGCTTAAATGGCTTTAAGATGTATGTGTTTAAACAATGTTAGTCATCCATTTGTTTTTTGACAGGACTAGAGACCAGGTAACATTTATTTTACCATTAGTTAAAAACACTAGTCATTGGTTAACTGCAAGCTGTAATACAGAACAATCAACAGTTGTGAATGTGTTTGCATACAGTCATTATCGGAAATAAATGTGATGGCAATATTGGCCTGTATCTGCCTCACTTATATTTCTAATATAAAATATTGAATAATGATGATGCTGTGTTGCTTGACAAAATGTTTTGAAACTTTTAGCACCACTGAATTAATGTGTACCTTTTTTTATTATTTGTAATTTTGCCCCCTAATTCTAAAATTTGTGTACTGAATTAATGGATTTGGGATGGAAGAGGTAGGAGGGAATATTCTGCCCCAGTTCATTGAAAACCCAATAATAGCATGATTTTGATGTCCATTTATGTATGTAAAGATTCAAAAACACCTGGAAATCTACTCACTAGGTTCACTTAGGCTATGTTCACACAGCAGGTGAATGTGGCCCAAATCTGATCTTTTACATCATATTAATCGCAGATGCTTGTTTGTTTGGCAGTGTGAATGGCAAAAAAACACAGAATTTCTATGTGTGCTTCTAAGGCTTCACCATCAATAACTAAAAACTAAGCTTATAGAAATTACTGGCTGTCCATAGCTGAATAGCGTGCCCTATTTACAGAGAAGCTCCAACAAAACTCACTGATAAACCCAGCTGCAGCCAAAACTTATTCATAGCTCTAAAGATTCTGGCAAGAAGTAAAGTAAATTGTTAAGCAGTGCTGTTCAGAGCATACACAGCGTGGACTGTTCAGTCATATTATACAAATGTCACATTCAAAATACTGTCAACAACTTAAAATGACCATTGGATTTGGTGAGAGAACTATTGGGACACTTTCACCTCTTGTGTGAATGTAGCATTTGTTGTTGTGTTTTTTTCTAATGTCCATTTAATTCCAATAGACTACAGATCAGTTTTTTTATTTTGTTGTTGTTGTTGCTGCTTTTGTTGTATTGTAATTGTAGTCTAAACTGTTTTTCATTAGTTTGATTTTATGGCATTTTATTTCTTATTTCCTTAAGTGTTGTTTACGTAGCTGTATTGTATACAGCATTATCCCTCTGTATTTTGAGTTAAATAAATGCTTGATTGATTTACCCCAACTGTGTTAGTCTGAAGCTTCCATATTCTGGAAAAGACAACTTACTGTTCTTCATAATCTTCTTCTTATTATTTTTCCCTCAAACTGTTAAACGCTACTCCTCCAACAGTTTTTAACGCAAAATCACAGAACTTTGAGGGATCGTAGGACCTACACTGAATTATGTGGCTTCTGCTTCTGCTGGAGTGATATATCGTACGGTTTTTGTAAAAAAAACTTTGTTAATGTGCGCCTTTTTTCCCATAGACAATAAACTAGAATTTTGAACGTCCATGTCACACCTTAGCAACCACCTGGGATATGTTAACAACTGCCTAGCAACAACTTAGCAACCACTTCAGAAATTATAGCAACTGCCTAGTAACTGCCTAGCAACCAGTTAGCAACACCTTAGCAACCACCTGGAAAATGTTAGAACTGCCTAGCAACACCTTACCAACCACCTGGAATATGTTAACAACTGCCTAGCAACATCTTAGCAACTGCCTAGCAACATCTTAGCAACCACCTGGAATATCTTAGCAACAGCTTAGCAACCACTTTAGAAATGATAGCAACTGCCTAGCAACCACCTAGAAAATGTTAGCAACTGCCTAGCAACACATTAGCAACCACTTGGAAAACACCAACACCTTAATATATCAGACAATTATTAGCATTCCACGTTTCAGCCAAAACTTTTTGGACTTTTACATTTAACCGAAAGTCAACAGTATAGCAAACACTTTTCACACGCTTCAGACAGAAACAGCTTAGCAACCATTTTAACTTTTCATTGTTATTAACACACTTTTCCAAGCCAACTTAAAGTTCGTTATCAAACGTTCCTTTTCCCTTTCGTAATTATTCTACGCTCAAATTTCTCAACACTACTCCTCCTACAGTTTTCAACCTAGAACTTCACACGATGGTAGAACCCATAGCTGCGAAGTGTGTTATTGCTAGGTAATCGGAGAACCAGGGTTCTAGCAGGTTCTGTCAACAGTGGAATTTTTCCTTAGACTTCCATTCAAGTGTCCAAACCTTTGTTATTTACTGACTCTACAGGTTTTTTTTTTTATCTAGAACCGGCACACACACTCCACAATACACACCACACACACAGTCCTCACCCCATACTACACAATACATACCCCACAATACACACCACACACCCCACACCACATACACAATACATACCCCACACTACACACCACACACACAGTCCACACCACACACCCCACACTACACACCACACACCCCACACTACACACCACACAGACAGTCCACACCCCATACTACACAAAACATACCCCACAATACACAACACACACCACACACAGTCCACACCCCATACTACACAATTCATACCCCACAATACACAACACACACTACACACCACACACTACATACCCCACACTACACACCGCACACAGTCCACGCCCCATACTACACAAAACATACCCCACAATACACAACACACACTACACACCACACACACACAGTCCACACCCCATACTACACAATACATACCCCACACTACACACCACACACAGTCCACACACTACATACCCCACACTACACACCGCACACAGTCCACGCCCCATACTACACAAAACATACCCCACAATACACAACACACACTACACACCACACACACACAGTCCACACCCCATACTACACAATACATACCCCACACTACACACCGCACACAGTCCACGCCCCATACTACACAATACATACCCCACACTACACACCCCACACTACATACCACACACACAGTCCACACCCCATACTACACAATACATACCCCACAATACACAACACACACCCCACACCACAGACAGTCCACACCCCATACTACACAATACATACCCCACAATACACACCACACACACACAGTCCACACCCCATACTACACAATACATACCCCACACTACACACCACACACAGTCCACACACTACATACCCCACACTACACACCACACACACAGTCCACACCCCATACTACACAAAACATACCCCACAATACACAACACACACTACACACCACACACACACAGTCCACACCCCATACTACACAATACATACCCCACAATACGCAATACACACCACACACTACACAAAACACACACAGTCCACACCCTATACTACACAATACATACACCACACTACACACCATGCACACACACTCCACAATACACACCACACACCCCACACTACACACCACACACACACAGTCCACACCCCATACTACACAATACACACCACGCACACACACCCTACAATACACACTACACACCACACACACAGTCCACACCCCATACTACACAATACACACCACGCACACACACCCTACAATACACACTACACACCACACACAGTCCACACCCCATACTACACAATACATACCCCACACTACACACCACACACACAGTCCACACCCCATACTACACAATACATACCCCACACTACACACCACGCGCACACACCCCACACTACACACCACACACACACAGTCCACACCCCATACTACACAATACATACCCCACACTACACACCACGCGCACACACCCCACACTACACACCACACACACACAGTCCACACCCCATACTACACAATACATACCCCACACTACACACCACGCGCACACACACGCCACAATACACACCACACACCCCACACTACACACCACACACACACAGTTCACACCCCATACTACACAATACATACCCCACACTACACACCACACACACAGTCCACACCCCATACTACACAATACCTACCCCACACTACACACCACGCGCACACACACCCCACAATACACACCACACACCCCACACTACACACCACACACACACAGTCCACACCCCATACTACACAATACATACCCCACACTACACACCATGCACACACACTCCACAATACACACCACACACCCCACACTACACACCACACACACACAGTCCACACCCCATACTACACAATACACACCACGCACACACACCCTACAATACACACTACACACCACACACACAGTCCACACCCCATACTACACAATACACACCACGCACACACACCCTACAATACACACTACACACCACACACACACAGTCCACACCCCATACTACACAATACATACCCCATACTACACAATACATACCCCACACTACACACCACACACACAGTCCACACCCCATACTACACAATACATACCCCACACTACACACCACGTGCACACACACCCCACACTACACACCACGCGCACACACCCCACACTACACACCACACACACAGTCCACACCCCATACTACACAATACATACCCCACACTACACACCACGCGCACACACACCCCACAATACACACCACACACTACACACCACACACACACAGTCCACACCCCATACTACACAATACATACCCCACACTACACACCACACACACAGTCCACACCCCATACTACACAATACCTACCCCACACTACACACCACGCGCACACACACCCCACACTACACACCACACACACACAGTCCACACCCCATACTACACAATACATACCCCACACTACACACCATGCACACACACTCCACAATACACACCCCACACTACACACCACACACACACAGTCCACACCCCATACTACACAATATTTACATTTACATTTACATTTATGGTATTTAGCAGACGCCCTTATCCAGAGCGACTTACAACAGTGCTTCAAAGTTACTTAAGATATCCAAAGCTAGTTTGTAGACTAGGATCAAGAGATACATAGAGCTTAATCATGTTAAGAACCCTAGGAACCTTTTTTTTTTTTTTAGTTTAGGAACTCTTTGAAAAGATGTGTCTTCAGTCGACGTTTGAAGACCGTGAGTGACTCTGCTGTTCTGACAAACAGTGGAAGTTCATTCCACCACCTTGGTGCCAGCACAGAGAAGAGTCTGGATGTCTGTTTTCTGTGTGTTTTGAGGGATGGAGGTTTGATTCGAGCCGTACTGGAAGCTCTAAGAGCTCTTGGTGCAGATCTGGCTTTGACCATCGCCATCAGGTATGAAGGTGCTGGTCCGTTTTTTGCCTTGTAGGCCAGCGTCAGGGTTTTGAATCGGATGCGGGCGGCAACAGGAAGCCAGTGGAGGGAACGCAGCAAAGGAGTCACATGACTGAACTTCGGAAGATTGAAGACGAGTCGTGCTGCCGCGTTCTGAATTAACTGTAGTGGTTTGGTGGCTCGCAGTGGAAGACCAGCCAGTAGAGAGTTGCAGTAGTCAAGTCTTGAGATGACAAGAGACTGCACAAGCACCTGAGTGGCAATACATACCCCACACTACACACCACACACACAGTCCACACCCCATACTACACAATACATACCCCACACTACACACCACGTGCACATACACCCCACAATACACACCACACACACACAGTCCACACCCCATACTACACAATACATACCCCACACTACACACCACGCGCACACACACACCACACACCACACACGCACAGTCCACACCCCATACCACACAATACACACCCCACACTACACACCATGCACACACCCCACACTACACACCATGCACACACCCCGCACTAAACACCACACACACAGTCCACACCCCATACTACACAATACATACCCCACACTCCGCAATACACACTGCGCACACACACCCCACACTACACAAACACACTCCAAACTACACACCACGCACACACACTCCACACTACACAAACACACTACACACCCCACACTACAAACCACGCACACACACCCCACACTCCACAATACACACCACGCACACACACTCCACACTACACAAACACACTACACACCACGCAGACACAGTCCACACCCCATACTACATACCCCACACTACACACCACGCACCCACACTCCACAATACACACCACGCACACACACGCCACACTACACAAAAACACTACACACCACGCACACACACTCCACAATACACACCACGCACACACACTCCACACCCCACACTACACAAAAACACTACACACCCCACACTCCACACCATGCACACACACTCCACACTACAGAAATACACTACAAACCACTCACACACACCCCACACTCCACAATACACACCACGCACACACACTCCACACTACACAAACACAGTACACATCCCACACTACACACCACGCAGACACACCCCACACTACGCACACGCACTCCACACCCCACACTACACAAACACATTACACACCCCACACTACACACCACGTACACACACTACACAAATACACTACACACCCCACACTACAAACCACGCACACACACCCCACACTCCACAATACACACCACGCACACACACTACACACTACACAAACACAGTACACACCCCACACTACACACCACGCAGACACAGTCCACACCCCATATACACAATACATACCCCACACTACACACCACGCGCACACACACCACACACTACACACCACACACACAGTCCACACCCCATACTACGCAAACACACTTCACACCCCACACTACACAAACACACTACACACCACGCACACACACTCCACACCACGCACACACACTCCACACCCCGCACACACACTCCACACTCCACAATACACACCACGCACACACACTCCACACTACACAAACACACTACACACCACGCAGACACAGTCCACACCCCATACTACATACCCCACACTACACACCACGCACCCACACTCCACAATACACACCACGCACACACACGCCACACCCCACACTACACAAAAACACTACACACCCCACACTACACACCACGCACACACTCCACACCCCACACCACGCACACACACCCCACACTCCACAATACACACCACGCACACACACTCCACACTACACAAACACACTACACACCACGCAGACACAGTCCACACCCCATACTACATACCCCACACTACACACCACGCACCCACACTCCACAATACACACCACGCACACACACGCCACACCCCACACTACACAAAAACACTACACACCCCACACTACACACCACGCACACACACTCCACAATACACACCACGCACACACACTCCACACCCAACACTACACAAAAACACTACACACCCCACACTCCACACCACGCACACACACTCCACACTACAGAAATACACTACAAACCACGCACACACACCCCACACTCCACAATACACACCACGCACACACACTCCACACTACACAAACACAGTACACATCCCACACTACACACCACGCAGACACACCCCACACTACGCACACGCACTCCACACCCCACACTACACAAACACATTACACACCCCACACTACACACCACGTACACACACTCCACACTACACAAATACACTACACACCCCACACTACAAACCACGCACACACACCACACTCCACAATACACACCACGCACACACACTACACACTACACAAACACAGTACACACCCCACACTACACACCACGCAGACACAGTCCACACCCCATATACACAATACATACCCCACACTACACACCACGCGCACACACACCACACACTACACACCACACACACAGTCCACACCCCATACTACGCAAACACACTTCACACCCCACACTACACAAACACACTACACACCACGCACACACACTCCACACCACGCACACACACTCCACACCCCACACCACGCACACACACTCCACACTACACAAATACACTACACACCCCACACTACAAACCACGCACACACCCCCCACACTCCACAATACACACCACGCACACACACTCCACACTCCACACTACGCAAACACACTACACACCACGCACACACACTCCACACCACGCACACACACTCCACACCCCACACCACGCACACACACTCCACACTACACAAATACACTACACACCCCACACTACAAACCACGCACACACACCCCACACTCCACAATACACACCACGCACACACACTCCACACTACACAAACACACTGTACACCCCACACTACGCACACACACTCCACACCCCACACCCCACACTACACAAACACATTACACACCCCACACTACACACCACTGGCTGAAACTCCACCCTTTTATTAGGTCTGCCTAAGAACAGAGCGATCTATATTCCGATTGGCTCAACGAGAGTATATTATAATATGCAGCCGATGGATTGGCAAGCGTGAGAAATACCATGTGTGGCGTGTGAACTCGCTGAGGTGCATGTGTCACACGCTCAAAGCGCGAGACTTGAGAACACTGGTTCACCCTGCATTGTAAATCTTTCTTGTGTCAACTTCCCTTTAACAAATGATAGACTCCTAGATTTACTCGGTTTAACTTTCATCCTACCCAGCATAATTTTATCATTTAACATTCCCAGTAGTCGCCGGGTACATGGGACAGTGGTGGTTAATGTTGTCATATCGTCCATAACTGCCCTAACTGGTGGGAGCTAGGTGCCATTATGCAGCCTCTCCCACCTCAGACCCATATAGATGCCCTAATAATCACCTCCATTGCCATCGTAAATGCTAACCGTGAAATTGTGCACCCTGCCTTTATACCTATTTCCAGTCTTTGCCAAGACGTGACAAACTCCACTGTACTAAAGCAAAACTGAATGTCTTCAAAATAGGCTTTAACTAACCTTGTAATCTGATCCGGAACCTGAAAGAATTCAAATGCCTTCCACAACAGTGTATGCGGTACTGAACCAAAAGCATTCGCCAGATGTTCCTCTGCTCTTGCTCTTTGAATTGGGATTAACATCCATCTTTCTCTTACTGGCAGGATGTCTGCTGGCAGTTGGACAGTTTTTGGACAACAATGTCTGTTTTTCTGCCTATATACCACTTTTGCTGTGACAAACACTATGTTGGTACAATGGAAAAAAGAGTGATCAATCAGATCAATCATCTAAAACGTTTTTATTATTATTTTATTATTTTAATTAATTTTGATTTCTTGAAAATACAAACACATACACACAGACAAATGGACAAACATTCTTAATCCCCTAAACCCTCCCTCAAACTATTCCAGCATGTAATGCATTTTCCCATTGACCAAAGCAGAGAAGAGAGAGAAAAAAAATACAAATACATAATAATAATAATAATAATAATAATAATAATAATAATAATAATAATAATAACAATAATACAGCATATATATATATATATATATATATATATATATATATATATATATATATATATATATATATATAAAAGGGTAAATAGATAAATGTGATAAAGGATGTTAAGGGATGGCTGCTGAATTTTAGGAGGACTCGAAATACATCATAAATGGAAGTCAGCTTTTATAGAACCTCCTAACTGATCCTCTGGTAGTATGTTTCATATGCTCTTATTTAAGATTTGCCATGACCTCTTTAACCAAATTTTTATGGGATGGTGGTTCAGCTCTCTTCCAATTACGAAGAATCATTCGTCTAGCTAGTAGTGTAGAGAATGCTACCACTTCTAATTGTGCTGAGGTTACCAGTATATCTTCAGAGACCACACCAAATAGAGCTCTTAGGGGGTTAGGTTTTAAATCCGTATTCCAGATATGTGAGAATGTATATAAAAAAAAAAAAAAAAAAATCTAGTAGTTTTGGGCATGACCAAAACATGTGACCAAGGGTGCCTGGGTCTTGTTTACATCTAAGGCAAATTGGATCCATGTCAGGGAATAATTTTGCCAGTTTACTTCTGGAAAAATGAAGCCTATGGAGAACTGTAGTAAACCATGTCTTATACATATGGATGATGAGTGCACCCACTGCACAGCCCATTGCCAAACTTCCTGTGAAATTTCTTCCCCCAGTTCCTCTTCCCACTGTGCCTTTATACGATTCAGGGTAGGTGAGGCAAATCTTTGAATGTTGTCGTACAGAATGGACACCACTCCTCTGTCTAAAGGGTTAATATTTAAACAATCCAATTTGCTTCAGGTGGACTTAAAGATGGTGAAAAATATTTTTTTATAAAACTTGAAGGTATCTGTAAAAATGTGATTTTGGGATGTCAAAATCTGATTGCAGCTGATCAAATGAGACCAAACTATTACCTTTGAACAAGTCTTTGACTCGACCGATACCCCTCCTCGCCCAGATCTGGAATGTGGAGTCAATTAGTGATGGAGGAAAGAGGGCGTTTGCTGAAATCAGAGCAGAGGGGAGAGCCTGTCTCATGTTAAAATGAATCCTAAACCATGAAGATGAGTCCAGATCTTCAGTGAACCACTCACAACTGGATTTCTGGTAAAGAAGCATTTGCTTAGTGGTAATGGGGCACAAATAAGGGAGAGCAGCAAAACCGGATTACAAGAATGCCGTTCCATCACTGCCCATGTTGGCAATTCTTCATCCACTGAATCTAGGGCCCAAAACCCTAATTTGTGAATATTAGCTGCCCAGTAATAGTACATGTAATTCGGCAAGGCTAATCCCCCCTCCTCCTTCTGCCTTTCTAAGAATTCCTTCCTAATCCGGGGAAGAGTCTTGTTCCAAATAACAGTGGAGGTAATTTTGTTTAACTCTTTAAAGAAAGACTTAGGGATAAAAATAGGAATAGTTTGGAATAAAAATAGAATTCTTGGCATCACCATCATTTTAACGGAATTGATCCTCCCAGCAAGAGACAGGGGGAGGGAAGACCATTGCTCAAAGTTCTGCCTAGCCTTATCCAGTGCAGGTTTTAAATTATTGTCAAACAGATCTTTATACGTAGATGTCACTGTTATTCCTAAATATATAAACTTATCCTTAGTTACTGAGAATGGGAAATGTTGGAATGACATCTGACGTGCCTTGTCATTAATGGTAAATAAAAGGGCTTTTAGTTAAGTTTACTTTATATCCGGATACACGACCAAAATCAAAAAAGCTATAGGTATAGATGTATTTGAATCTGATAGAAACAGGAGGAGATCATCCGCATACAAAGATATTTTATGGAGTTGCCCCTCTCTAGTAATGCCAGACAAGCTGATACTATTTCTCAGTGCTATTGCAAGAGGCTCAATCGCCACATCAAAAAGTAATGGGGACAAAGAACAACCTTGTCTCGTGCCTCTATATATATATATACGAAAAGATTTGGATAGAATCTGGTTTGTTCTGACCATTGCTTTAGGTGACGCATATAAAATCTTAATCCAGGAGGTAAAAGTTGGCCCAAAGCCAAATGACCTCACTGCTGCAAATAAATAATTATATTCTATCCTGTCAAATGCTTTATGAGCATCTAATGAAAGAATAACTTCAGGACTATTTTCATTATTAGGTAGATATATGACATTGAATAACCGACGCAAATTATTAGATAAATGTCTACCAGTCTGATCTGGATGAATTATATTAGGCATAATTGTTTCCAGCCTAGATGCCAGCACCTTACTCAAGATTTTATAATCACAGCAGAGGAGACTGACTGGGCGATACGATTCACACTTAATTGGGTCTTTGTTCTTTTTAAGAAGAACTGATATTACAGCTTCTGTCATTGTTGGGGGTAAGGATTCTTTTTCTAATATCTCCTCAAAGACACGACAAAGTAGGGGTATCAACCTCGCCGAAAATGTTCGGTAAAACTTGATAGGGAACCCATCCGGGCCCGGTGCCTTTCCCAACTTCATTTTTTTATCTGCACTCTCTATCTCTTCCACCGTTATAGAGCTTTCTAAACTGGCTTTCTCGGATTCGCCAAGAGGGGGGACCCGAAGGTTCTTAAGAAAACCTTCTATAAGTTCCTCGTTATCCACCTCTGATGTGTATATATCTTCATAAAAATTCCTAAATTGGTCATTAATGTCCTTTTGATCAATAACTTTCTCACCCTCCGGATTTTGGATAGCTGATATAAAACCCAGCGAAGCTAATTGTTTCAACAGGTGGCTCAAAAGCTTGCTCGCTCGTTCGCCAGATTCATAGTAGGTCTGCCGAGATTTCAAGTATAGATCTGTCGCCCTCTCATTAGTTAAGAAATCAAATTCTGTCTGTAGTGAAAGTCTCTCCTTTAATCCTGTTTGAAATATCTGTAGTGCGCTTTGTTTTCCTTTTTTTTCACCCACAACGTATGAAATAATTTACCCTCTTATACACGCTTTTATGGTTTCCCATAGTGTCATATAGCTAATATCAGGCAATTCATTCGTTTCAAGGAAAAAATCTATTTGTGATTCTATAAATTTAACAAAATGATCGTCAGCTAAATTGAAAGCTTGTACAGGAGGTCTGTTTCCTGGAAAGCTAAGCTCAAGTATTACTGGGCAATTATCTGATATAATTATACTATCGTATTCTATTAATCTCAGCAAAGAAAGCAATTTCCTGTCTATCAGAAAATAGTCAATTCTGGAATATGTATGATGAACTGAAGAGAAAAAGGAAAAATGCTTCTGAGTTGGTTATTTAAATCTCCAAGGATCAATCATACCATATTCCAAAAGAAAAGAATTAATGCACTGAGCTGATTTACTGCTTGTGTTAGGCCAGGGATTGGAGCAGTCAAGTGATTGGTGTAACACACAGTTAAAATCACCTCCTAGAATCAAACTGTATGTGTCTAATTGTGGGAGAAGAGAAAAACCATCCGTAAAGAACTGAACATTGTCCCAGTTATGGGCGTATATATTGACTAAAGTTACTGGCATATTAAACAACTTTCCTTGAATAATTAAGTATCTTCCAATTTTGTCAATTTGTTTCCTCCAAAAATTGAATTTTCCTATGTAAGAGAATGGCCACCCCTCTACACTTACCCCCACAGCCTGAATGATACACCTGAGTAAATCCTCCCCTTCACAATTTCACTTTTCAGCTTCTCTAAATGTGTAAAAATTTTGTTCCGTTTTATCGGATTGGTTAGCCCCCGCACATTCCAGGATACCACTCTCGTAATTGCCTTTCGTGACTGGCTGTTGTCGCGGTTATTTCACGACTCTTCTAGGCCTCCCAGAAAGGGAAGCCTGGGCTAGCTAAAATGAGCTCTAAAACTTATCTAGTCATGCATCTCTACAAAAGTTCCAAGTTCAAAAGAAAGAAGGTAAAAACAGACGAGTGCCTCAAGTTTAAAGAAAGGAGAAGACGAATCTTTCCGAAGTTCTAAGTTGATCTTTTATTGTTCTTGAAGTCAGCCAGATAGGGTCAGGAAGCTTCAGTCTTCTGACAACACAAAGAATTACACACACTTTTATACAGTATTTGGGTGAACAAAGGTGGGGGCTTTAAGCTCCACCTTTTAACATTATATAACTATACATCGGTTGAATATAATCGTTACCAGACACGTTCAGTTTTAGGGAGGATTCTTCCGGCCCCATCTCTTGGCATCATGCCATGTTCCCATTTTTGGAGTTAATCGTGGACAAATCAATATGGTATAGTTTTTTTAAAAACCCTGTCCTTCACCTGCCCAGCTTTCCCGTGGGAGAAGACTGACTTTGGGCCTGTTGAGACATCTGGTACGACTAATGAATCAACGATGGTATGATTAAGTATCTTAAGCTGTCATTTCAGAACATAAAGATTATGACTTTATAAGTTATTTTTAATTATTTTATTATGTGTAAGTTCCGTGCTCGTAAATAGTTTTAAGTCCCAGGTCCATATTAAACCATGTTGATTTGATACGTTTTTATGCATATATGTGAGTAAGTATGACAGAATAGTAGAAAATACATGGTTATATACAAGGGCGTAGGAGCGGGCTTGATATTGGGGGGGACACATTTGCCAATATGAACCCAAGCCCACCCAATAGTTTCCTAGAACAACATTTGTGGAAATTACTTTTAATTAAAAGTAAATTATTATTATAAGGTGATTTTACAACCTAAACATGTTACTCCACATTACAGCTACTGTTGTTAGAAAAATTATGCAAGCAATGTTTCAGTTATCACCTAATATTTAAAATAATATAACAGATTATTATTATTGTTATTATTATTATTATTATTATTATTATTATTATTATTATTATTATTATTATGTATTGGCATGTCAATTCTGTTGTATATTTACATTTTCTCCTGCACTTTTATTTTTTTCTACTGAGAGCTCTTCTTAAGATGGTGTCCTTTTATGTAAAAGAATGTAACTTTACGTTTCATAGAGACTTTTATAAACGTCAGGATATGTGGTCTTACTGTGAAATACAAATGAACAGAAGTCACGTTACAGCAGTGTTTCTCAACCCAGTTCTTATATATTCTACTGCATATTAAAACTGTTCTGCATATTCTAGAGCTTCCTCTGGTGGATATACATGATTAATTTAGGCTCCATAGGGGGCTAAAGGATTTTAACAGGTAAACTCAGTAAATGACTGTTTATTAGCTGATCAGGTGGAAAACACTAGTTTAGGGCAGAGATTGGGGTTAAGTAACTGCTTTAAACTACCAACTTAAAGTACTGTACGAAATTCTGGCGATCATCTACATCCAGCTTCTAGATAACTAGTTAGTTAAATCAATTTTCGTTCATTATAGCTCACAGTAAGTCCTGTAATCCTAAATGAATAAACAGTTTGAAAATTAAAGTGATTAGCTGATCAGGTACAGGGAAACATTACATATATAGTTTATTTTTTTTTCTTTAACCCTGACTCCCAATCTAGCTAATTCCAAAGATAAGCTTACACACTAACACAGCTGCAGTTTATTAATCACAGTGGGTTTAAACTGTGTGCTGATTCAGTGACGTGTATTTTTAACCAGCTATCAGAAACATATCATCACAGTTGAAGTGGTTAGCCTATCGTTACCTTTCTTTTAGAAAAATCTCCGTATATCCATCTCTGTTTTAAAATCAGCTGAAGCTGCTGCGTCCCGATCCCGCTGCTAAATCTCACAGCGAGGGGGCGGGGCTTCCCCAACAGCAAACTGCCTCTGCTCCATGCGCCGCAAAACCAGCAAGCTGATTGGCTGTTTCTACTGAGAGGCGTGACTTAATACCTGAACCGGCTCCGTGATTGGTCCAGTCTGTCTCCTCATTAATAGTTCAGCTGACCTGAGCGAACTGATATCATTTTTGGGGGGGACAAATCCACCTGTTTCTAATATTGGGTGGGACATGTCCCACCCATCCCCCCCGGTTCCTACGCCTATGGTTCTATAACATCTACATGACACCAAAACAGATGGGTAAATGAGGGTGTAACTACAAGAGGTATGAAAATACACATATACAAATGGATTACATATGATATATAAGGATTACATATACAAATGGATTACATATGATATATATATATAAGTTGAGTAGCATATATGGTTTAAGTTCCATATTAATATATTGTCCACTAGGGGGGGTCAGACAGGTCCAAAGGAATTTACACATCTCAAGTATTGAGATGGCCGTTTGTTACAAAAATTGACATAAGTATCTTAACTTCGCCCCACATTCCCCACCTCAGCTGGAAACTGGCGACTAATCGAGCATAGAGCGGCACGTCAAACATAGCACCAGGCAAAGCGACCCAACGTGACCCCACATGCAGCAGCATACCCCAAGAACCAAGGGTTAAGGCAAACCACCCCGGAACAAAGTCAAGGATGGCCAACCCCCCTTAGAACCAAAGGCACTTTGCCGATGAGAGAGTAGCTACGTCATTTGGTGGCTTCCCGGAAAAGCTACCTCATAGGTCCCTTATGGGATTGTGTAGCATTACTAAGACAATGCACAGTCAAGAGGCTCCTCTTCACGCCTCTTCAGAGGATGTTGGGAATGCGAGCAGAGAAAAAGTATAACCCAGAAATAAGCCTAGGCAATGAAGGGTCAATTAAGCCTGTCCCCCCTTGCGCACAATACACATATGTAACTCTGAAACATTTCACCAGACAGTGAAAGGCACTCTTGAAACAAAATAAACAAAACGCACAACCAAGTATGATGGAGCATTGGGACAAAAACGGAATAAAAGGGTGTATGAGTAAATAGTCCATAGAGTTGGAGAAGTAATCCAAAGGCAAAACACAAAAGTAAAAATACAAGTCCAGTTGAAGGCGCCGAAGATGTCTTCCGCCTTTTGTGACTTTACGCCACGTAGAAAGGCACGGTGCAGGTCAAGGGAGAGGTTACTAGCACTTCACCTTGACCCGGAAGTAGCAGTCGCCTTAGCTATCCGGCCTTGCCCTGGCCCATGTGGTAAGTTACTGCAAGTCCCGCTGACGAGTCAACGGACGCATGAAAAACAGCATATTGTCCAGAGATAGACGGAATTGTTCGCTCAACCAACATTCTCAGACAGGGTACAACACAACAGGCAACAAACATCAAAATCAAAATGACATATAAAAGCATCATAGCTTTCCTCATTAAGAGAGCTTTCCATTGAACAGAAAATAACCAGTTAAACCAGGAGGTTTGAGCAGCTTGCGTGTTTCTAACATGTTCATCTCGCAGTTTTCTAAGTTTAGACATAACCTTTGTGAAGTTGCCCTCAGAGCCAGTGTGTAAGGCAATATACGAACAACATTCGTCGCCAATCAAAACACAGACACCATCATCAGGTGCTCTCATTTGGTCAATAGCAAATCTGTTTTGAAGGGTCATTTTTGAAGTAGCGTCCAATTGTTCACCAAGGGCTTCTAAAGCAGTAATGGTATGATTGAGGAATCTCTGTTGATTGTACCAAATGTAATTAATCCAGTGCCCATTTCTATAGGCTTGCATTCCAGCAAACTGTATACCTGTAGCTCCAATACTACCTTCACTCATAACTAGGTGTTCCTTAGGAATTTTTACAGGAATGCCTAGGTAATTTAGTTCAGGAACATTCTGTATGTCTGAGATGTCAGGCAGTGAATAGAGGTCCCTCTTGTGTCTGGGTAAAGCATCATCAAAGGTCATGACTGAGACTGATCCGGTCAGAGTGACTGGAGCACAGCAGCCAGTCCATGTATTAGTAAGGGACTGGAGCAATTTAGTATCCGTTTGACAAATCCAGAAAAGATCAGCAAGAGGAAGGGTACCATTGGCTAGATCAACCTTGAGATATCTATGTCCTGTGAGCATATCAGTACCAGTTGGAGTAAGTCTGGTACGACACCTGTGGTCAATTTCAGGGCGGTTGTGGTGTGTAATGGGCTTGCAAAAACAAAATGGATACTGAGCACCAGTGTCCCGTATTATGGGTGGAGGTGGAACAATTGGGCTGTCAATATCAGTACATGTAAGATCCACAGTTGAGTGTTGGTGTGGAATGGTCAATGAAGACATTAAGCATTGAAGAGGGGATGGGACTGTTCTATTATTAACACCATCCAAACCATCTATAGGGGTAATAGTTGGGACGCTGTTACCGTTGTGACAAGCCAAACAGGCAGTTGAAGCAACTGATTGAGCAGTGTATGTCAAATATTGATAGAACATATTCTGTTCAGCATATTGAGAGATTACTACACTAGGATCATTATCTGTGTCGGGTAGGTCATTAGGGTTTAAGGAATCAAATGTAAATAATCTCTGGGCTTCCCAGGAATGAACCACAGCTCTTGGAGTTCTGTTCAGGCGGGCTTGTTCATAACAGAGTAGAGGCTCACAGAATGCATTCAAGGTATATTGAGCCTGATGTGAGCAGTTAGAGCCAACTGGGTAAGCCTTCACAGAGAATGTACCTTTTGTGTCAATTAGGAATGCTACTGAGTTCATTGATCAATATTCAACTTGGAAGTAGGTGTATCGAGCTCGTGTCAAAGGTGTAGTGGTAAGAAAGTAGGACATTAATAAGGCTATGCTACAACGCAGAAGCTTGGATGGGCGTCTTTTAAGGCGGGCAGAATTGAAACAGTTAGCAGGTTGGTCACAGATATTCTCAGGTGACGCCATGCAACGTTTCCTAATTGTTTTGTAATCAGATTGGCGATATAGTGTCCATTCAAAGTAAATATTTGCGTAAGAGAATGATGAGAACAGGTTGGATGTCGATGTCATACAAATCGTTGGGACAACATAAGGACAGTACCGTTCGCACGAGCGATTGCCCGATTCAGACCAAGTCTGATGGACAATGGATCGTTTGTACTTGTTCGTATCAAGTGAGCGTTTAAAGACAACTTGTGAAGTGTCCGTCTTAGAGCTGGTCATCGTGCCATGCGAACAGATTTGGTATCCGCTACATATCATAGATATGGCTAAGGCACCTAACGCAGAGGTAATAAAGACTGCCAGGACAACTGTGAACCCAAGTAAAAGATGGTCCTTATGAGATCTCCAAAGGTCAATACTCTTAGTCCTAATTTGTATGAGTGTCATGGTTACAACGCAGTCCAATGACAGCAGTAGGTTAGTAGGGAGGATTTATTTGTTACAAACGAACGAAAGTATTGTCGTAGACTTAAGGATGCTTTATCACCCGGAGTGGCAAAGTACCATACAATGGTGGTGGTAAAGTTTGGCCGAATTATTTCTGCAACTAGAAGGTGCTCAGGGTTAATCAATAGAGTTGATTCCAGAAAAGGAACAAAATCAGTGTATGTTTCTAAACCAGTGTCTATAATACCAGTTGGTCCAGTGTGGTTAGATGAATGTGCTATAAATGTATGGGCTGTAGTAATGTCTGCATTAATCAAGTATAAAGGCAAGTCTTTGAAAAAGGAAAAAGTGGGTAATGGGTATGGGAGGGTCGGAATATGGAACGCTCGGCAGGGATTCATCCGATGGAATCGAGACAAAAACATATATACAATGAGCACACAGAAATATTATAAGGTATCAGTAGGTCTATCACATAATGAACTTAGTACTCACTCAACAGCAGTTAGAAAAAGAAAAAAATAAAAACAAGAAAAAGAAAAAATTAAAAACAAGAAAAGGTTATGTACTTGATTAGTACTGTCCAGTAATATTTGATTCAAGAGAGCAATTTACGCAGAGTTCCAGTCCAGTGTAAGATAGCTTGGCGGCCTGTCTTGTGAAAAATATGACAAAGACAACAATGCAGGAGCTGGTGATCAAAATAAGGGTGGTACCTGTAAGTCCGCAAAAACCAGGGTGCCTAAAAGGATGCCATGGGGGCATTTCTTTCCAGAAGGATAGTAGTTGCAAAGTACTGGGATTTTTGGTCGGCAGTGATTTAGCTGGTATCAGAATCTGAATCAGGGTCAGAAACAGCTTGACGTGCACGGAGCCGTGTCTGGATCTGGTACCCGCTTGGTCCTGCCCTAGGTGAGACAGGAGCAGGGTCACCTTGTGTTTGTTCATCAGGCTGTTCATCAGATTGTTGTGGTGGACGGAGCATTAGGGGAGCTCTGGAACAATGGTTCAAATGGAACCACACACTTTTCCCTTCCACTTTAACAGCAGTGGGTGTGGCCAAGACCACCTTATACGGACCTTCCCGTCGGGGTTGATCCCACTGCCTTTTGTGGACTCTGACATAAACATAATCTCCAGGGAGCAAGTCAGCGAGTGAACTGTCAATGTCAGCAGATCTATCAGCATTTGCACCTTTTACTTGTACAGTCAGGTCTCTGTGAATTTTTGTAAGGCATGTGACATAATCATGAAGTTCAGCTTGGAGCTGCTCAAGACTAGGGCCTTGGTATGGTGCCCTAAGAAAAGTGATTGGCATTGGTCTTCCTGTCACCATCTCATGTAGTGTCAGGTTAGTCACCCTGTGGGTTGTCATTCTCATACTCATCAAGGCTAATGGCAGGGCATCGAGCCAGTTAATTTTGCCTTCACTGTGTGCAATGATTTTTGCAATTTTTGCTTTTAGGATGCCATTCTGTCTTTCAACAATGCCTTGACTTTGTGGCCTATAGACGCAACCTAGTCGGCGTTTGATGCCGAGGGATTTGGTTATAGCTGCAATGACTTTATTTGCAAAATGTGATCCGTTATCCGAACTTATCGTATCAGGGATACCAAACCTAGGAATGACTTCTCTAAGTAGGAATCTTGCAGCAGCAGTTGCTGTTTCTTTTTGGGTTGCTTGTGCCTCTGTCCATCTTCTAAATCGATCAGTTATTACTATAATGTAGCGGTAGCCCCTAATGGTTTTTCCCATGTCTAGGTAATCCATTACCAAGTGTCTGAATGGGCCATCAGGAATAGGAATGTGTCCTAGTGGAGCAGTCAGAGACTTTCTGAAGTTATACTGCACACATACCGCACAATTTGCAAGAAATCGGTCTACTGTTGGAACTAAATAGGGAGTCCACCACTCAGCTCTGATTAGTTAAATTACTTCTTTCCGATGGACATGAGCAATTCCATGTGCATCAGCGATTAGCAGATTCAATAAAGTTATGGGAGCTACTGGCAGTGCATTTGGACCGTACCAGACACCATTTTGTTGTTTAGCTCCTCTCTTGACCCAAACGTTTCTTTCATAGATACTGGCATTTTCTTGGCATTCACTTAGGCTAGTTAAGTCTGCTGCATATTCAGTTTGTTGTTCCTCAGCCAGTTGGAGTCTGTCTGGAGACTGCGCAGGACATTGTAACGCTGCGGCAGCAGCATCTTTTCATCAGCTCGTACAAACCCGCGCTGAGCCCAGATAGATCCATACACCTGAGCAACTCCGTATGCATACGCGCTGTCGGTTATCACAGTAGCTTGTTTACCTTTAGCTAATTGACAAGCAGTTGTCAATGCTTTAAGTTCTGCCAATTGGGCAGAGCATGGCTGTGGTACTTTGGCCTTAAAGAGAGTCACAAATTGATGTGTGGTCTGATCGTAATTTACTATGGCAAAGCCAGCTAGGTTGCCATCTGGTCCTCTAAAACAGGAAGAGAATCAAGTCATTGAATGTCAAAGGCTCACTTGTCAGGTCATGTCTTGTCTTCAGGAAGTCTGTAGTATGTTGCTCACAGTCATGTGGAATACCCTCCGTTGGGAGGGGTATCTTGTCAGCTGGGTTGATTTTATTGCATCGTTTGATGGTTAGTTCAGGGGCAGAAAGAATGACGTCATAGCCTGTGCGTCTGGCATTGGTCAGCACAAAAGAGTTTGATGTTAACAACGTATGTAAACAATGGTTAGTATACATGGTAACTGGATATCCCATGGTAATTGTAGTAGCTTTTTCAAAAGCATAGGCCGCTGCTGCCAAACCTTAATAACAAGGTGGCATGCCTAGTTCAATTTTGTCGAGTTGCGTACTAAAGTAGGCTATGGTGTTTATTTGAGTATATCCCTGAATGGGGTTTGACAGTTGTCTTAAAATCGCATTAACAAAACCCTTCTTTACAGACACAAAGAGTTCAAAAGGTTTTGAGTAGTCTGGGTTGGCCAATGCGGGGGCAGTACACAGATCACGCTTAATCTGCATGAAAACTTGTTCAGCTTCCTCGTCCCAAACCAAGATTCCTTTGAGGTCTCTCTGTCCGGCTGCCTTTACCAATCTCCTCAGGGGGGTAGTTTTAAGTGCAAAGTCACAAATCCATTGTCGGCTATAGCCAGCCATTCCTAAAAATGTAAGCATTTGGCCCACTGTGATTGGCTTGGGGACAGATTGGATAGCTTTAATATGTGCCGGCATAATTGTACGCGTATTACCCTTTAAGCGTCTACCAAGGTAGTCTACTTCTTCTGCACAAAATTGTAGTTTATCCTTGCTGATTTTATGGCCTTTTTCTGCCAATTTAGTTAAGACTGTTATTGTGTCTTGTTCACATTTCTGTTTGGTTTTAGACGCAATTAGTAGATCGTCAAAATACATGATCAATGTACTGCTGATTTCGATGTCGCCTAGGTCCTGTGCTATTGTTTTGTTGAATATACTAGGGCTTTCACTGAAACCTTGTGGCATACGGGTGTATGTGTATTGTTTGCCTCCATATGTGAATGCGAACAAGAATCTGGATTGCTCATCAAGTGGAATGCTAAAGAAAGCTGAGCATAAGTCAATGACACTATAGAACGTAGCATCAAAAGGAATATTTGAAAGTAGAGTGTGTGGGTCAGGTACTACAGGAGTTTCGCCTTGCACAATAGCGTTTACAGCCCTTAAGTCATGTACCAAACGGCACTTATCAGAGTTGGGTTTTTTCACAGGGTAAATTGGGGTATTGCATCGGCTGGTGGTCTCTACTAGAACTCCGGCTTGTACCAAGCCCTCAATTGTTGGTTTGATTCCCTCAAACGCAGCTTTACTCAGTGGATACTGTCTTTGGTAAGATAGTCTGGCATGTGGCTTAAGAACCACTCGGACTGGTTCTACAGATTTGACAAAGCCTATATCAGTGTGATGTCTAGTCCATAATTGCTCAGGTACTGCTTTTAACAGTTCTTCCTGATCCTTGGTCAGTTTAGCTTGAATATAAGGCGCTAGTCTGTCTACAGCAACTTTTTCAGCTATTGTTCTGTTAACAGATTTGGTGGTTATTTTATAGTATGTTCGATCAACTGATGCGAGAACACACTCTTCCTCTGTTTCAACCCATATCATCTTTTTGCTGGCCAACATCATTGGACCTAAGTCTATCGGTTGGTTATATTTAGCAATCATAAGAGAGACATGTGGTACAGAATTTTCGCTCTTGTACCACTGTAGCAAGTTGTCATCAAGGATGGCTGCTACAGCGACTCCTTGTGGACCTATGATCATGTCTCCAGTTCTTAGTGTGAATGATTTGCCCTGTAGGCACTGCTGCCAACATGCGTCATACTCAGTCTGCGAATTGTCATGATCGTACAAAAGTGTACAGTGTAGTTCGTCCGACACTTTTTTCATGTCAGGTCTATGGCTCTCGATCCAAGGTTCCCACTTATGGTATAACCTGTCGAGTAATTTGTCAACTAGCTTTAGCCAGTAAACTGTTGGTAAGTCTTTAACTGGCCTTCCTTCTTTTGCTTTTATGTACATCTGGTAGGCTGGGGTTGGGAAGTCTATGCACAGTCCAGTGGGTGAGCATTTGATGTCTGCGTTCAATTTACATAGTATATCCCTCCCTAGGAGATTAGCTGGACATGCTTCCGAGTATAATAAAGGAGCTATCACGGTTTGTTCATTTATAGTTAGGTGTACAGGTTCCGTAAATTTTAGTGTTTGTGTTTTCCCTGAAAAGCCTTGTGCCCTTAGTTGATGAGAGGACAGGGGAAGATGTACTCCTTCTGGACCAATTACGGAGTGGGTGGCTCCTGTATCAATTAAGAACAATACGTTTCTCTCACCATTAATTTTAACTTGTACTTTTGGATCACTAATAGATGAATTTGATACTGCCAATTGGATATTCTCCCTCTCAATGCTTTTCGGGCACCCTCAGTACCATCCAGCATTCGGACAGTTTCTTGAGTAGTGGCCAGGTTGGTGGCATGTATAGCAAACCGGAGGAGTTCCAGCTTGTTGGTGGCTTTGACCTTGTTGGTTAAATAAATCCGGTTGATAGTTTGTGTCAGCTGGGGTCTGCACATTAGGCATTCCAAAAGGATTAATACTAGCCCGTGGCATTCCACGGCCTCTACTTCTACCTCTTCCTCTGCCTCCTCCTCTATTGCCTGACCCTGTGTTAACATATACATTGACAGGTGGCATAGGCTGTTGGAGCTGGTTGAGAGTAGGGTTGGTCATCTGGACATTGTTGGGCTGTATGGCTTGGTTCTGTGGCATGGTATTGATCGGTACCATCGACGTTGCAGGTGCAGGAAGCATCTGAATTGCCGGAGCAGATTGTTGTACAGGTGCTTGTGTGGTCAAAACTGGCAAAATCTGATCAGTTGTACTTTGTACCTTAGGTTTGGCAGGGGTCATTACTGCCATGAGGTCAGTGGATTTTTTATCTTTCTTCTTCAGCTCGGTTAGTTGGGCTCTTTGTAGCTGTAAAGCTATTTTTTCCAATTCTTCTTTGTTCTGTGCTTTCCTTTTCTTGTATCGCTCTGCATGATGGATGATGTGATCTTTGAACATGTTCCAATCCATGTTATTCAGGCCCACTACTTCATCAAGTGCGTCCTGCACTTCCTTGGGCAAGCTCTTTCTTATCATCATCTTAAACAGACACTGGTTGGAAGAATTCCAAGCAGTACCTGTTTCCTCTAGCCATTTCTTTTGAAAGTTAGTGATATACTCGCTGGCAGAGGTGTCAGGTTTCAGTTCAAGTGAGTCCAGTTGACTTGGATCCATGTCAGTGGGGAATTCTTGCCGAATGGCATCCCAGATGTTGTTTCTGTAGTAATTGAAGGGAGTATCTTCAAAAAATTGTTTTGTGGCCAGATTCTTAAAGTTGGCCAGTGAGAATATGTCCTCCATTCTGGCTTTGCCAATGGAGTGTGAGAGGATAGCCTTTATATCTCCAATGGCTAGGGTGTAGCCTGATGTCTTGTCTTCAAAAGCAGTGATCCACTTCTGCCCTCCTGCGGTTATGTTGGGTAGTTGTTCAACCAGGCCTTTCAAATCCATAAATGACCATGGCACATATGAGTTAGTATGGCCCTGAGATATTATAGGGCAGAACAGGGATGACCTGTATGGTTCAGTTAGTTTAGACCTTTGTCTCAGTCTTATGCGCTCGGAACGTCTTGGGGGTGGTTGCCAGTCCGGCATGTCTTCATCTTCATCGGTACTAGGGAAGTCTGGACCTAGAGCAGGTTTTTTCTTTAATGATCTTTGCAGCTCAACAGACCGGCTTCTACGCAAGCCGTGAGCGAAGCGTGAAGCTTTCGGCTTCTCTGGGTCACTTCTACTATGCAATTTCTCTAATTCTTCCTCAAAGGCCTTCTCTGTTTTATTGTAGTGGCGCAGGAAGTCATCTCGTTTTTGTCTAGCACTTGCTTCAGATTCTATCTCTAGCACTCCACTGACTCTCCGCTGTAGTGGGCTAGCCAGGAATTGTACTTCAGGGAGTTGTCCCTCAGCAGCTGGAGTGCTGGATCTTGGTCCTTCATCCTCTTCAAATGGTCCTTGTATGCTGTTATCATAATTGTTTTTTGGTATGGTTTCATTCTTCATTAGTTCTTTGGCGTGGTCCGTCAAGGATCCACTTGCATTAGACACGCCTGGAGTAAAATTTGGCACTTTCCAAATTGGTGTCCATTTCTGAGACCTACTGGATGAAGAATTTCTTGGTGTATTTTTGCTGCAACCTTCTCCCGCTTCTTAATCACTTGTTTGTACGGCCACAGATTGGACGACTGGTGGGTCAGGTGCTCCATGGTCTGATGTTTTGTCAAAGTTTAATGTACCTTTTAGTTCAATTGAAGCATCAGGCCAATACTGTGTTGTAACAGGGTAAAGTCCTGTGGTTGGTGTTCGCTCAGAAGCATAGGGTGGAGGCCTTTCTGGAATTGGGATTGGGCAAGAAGGGTCAGTATTGGTAGGGCCAGTCTGGGCATTATTTGGCTGGCTGCCATGGTCTATGAATGCCTGCAGCAAAATCAATCTTCGCTGCTGTTTGGTTCTCTGACGGCTATTCCATACATAAGATTCTTGTTCTAAGGCTCGTATCATGTTACACAGCCCTATGTCAAAGGTCCCTGCAAGGGGCCATTGCTTACCAGCTTTAGCTGTTAACTTATGCCATCTAGTCATACACTGGGTTAGTTCAGTATAAGTGCCAACCCCTTCTTCAATAAGGAGCTGTACTGGGTCTACCTCATTTTTACATGTCTTGGTATTTTTGTTACCCATATTGTATGAGTTAATAACGAGTGAAATGTACTCTTATCTGTTTCTGCGCAGGGTGTCACCACGTTAGTCTCTCATTCTCTCCTCAAGTGGAATAGTTGTCCCGTTGATTGAAGTTTTTCTAAAAAGAAACTGAGAGAGTATATTTATGTTTCAAAATAGATTTTCAAGGTTAAATTTAAATGTATTGCACCCTTTTATTACATATAAATGACAACCATGACTACTTCTGCTTAGTTCAAGAGCTAACATAGCATTTGCATGGTTTAGTGTATGAGTGTATGTGCCTGTGTGTGCATGTGCATGCCCATATATGGGTGGGTCAGCGTGTGTGCGGTTAAAAAGTGTGTGTGCGGTACCTGCGTAAGCATACGTGTGTGTGTGCGTATTAAAAAGCCAGCACATTTACAAGCCTGTACACTTTAGATAAATGTTTACACTAGAGATTCTACTATGTGTATATATACATATGGCTTTCCTCTCTTCGCTCTGGCACTCATAATTTACTCCACTTCTTAAGCCTGGTCATTACTCTGGCGTGTGCTCGTCTGCGCTGCTTTTGGCTTTGTTTATGTCTGGCTCTGACTACCCTTCTTCGAGCCCTCCGTGTCAGTTCAATATCTATTGCTACAGTTGGTTCAAGGGCCGCTAGGCCTTGTAATCGCATCTGCAGCTCAGACAGACCCTCAAATCTACATCTGCCACTCACCAGAGAAGTGAGCCATGGCTTAGTTGTGAAAACCATAATTTCACCGATCCACACTCCAAACAGCTTCCAATTGCTTGGTCTGTACTGTTTACAGTATCTTACATTTCTGTCAGCACTGATACTGGCAAATACATCTATAGGGAATTTTTGATAGACCACTGTCACTGTAGTTATAGTTATCGTCAGATTGTTGTACTGTATTTTGGCATAGTGCTTTACCGAATCTAACACTGTTGTAGGTGGGCACATTTTAATATTTTTACTCTCTTCTTCTTAGGGTATCAGGGTCGATAAACATCTGCAGCTGTTTAACTCCCTTAACCACTTCACAACCAACCCTTCTTACAATAACAAAGCGAATGTCCACTCTACAAAAAATGTTACGTCTGCGGCATACGGTAATGGACACAAGACACGCAATAATCACTCTATTACAAATTCTCACTACCCGTCTGTGCCTGCCCATCTCTGAACAACACTAAGTGGCCATTTAAGCAGGTTATCTAATAAATCACAGTCAACAGTAAACAATTTATTTATGTTTCAGCACGACTTAAGCAGTTATTAACTAAAAATAACAATAGGTGCTTTTTATAGCGTATAGCTGTTGTTTTTTGTATTTTAATGAACTAGAGATCTCAGACATTAATTAAACATAGACCTTAAACAGACAACACAAAACATATACCCCACTAGCCGGTTAGGATAGTTTCCCTCGTCTCTCCGTCAGTTACAGTGGCGTTCTGCACTAAGCGTTTTTCTCCGAGTGAAAATCAATCTCCGCTGTAAACAGTCAGGATAGAGTGTTTCAACTTACGCTCATGGAACAGAGAGACAGACTTGAGTTTCTTATTACCCTCTGTTAAACAGACGGGTGTCCAAGTCTTTTCCCCTTTTTCTCTTACTCTTTTTAGGCCTTTTTAGCGCACGCTTCTCTCTCTGGCGTCGCTCTTATTATATTTTCCTGTTTCCTTATACTTGTTTTCTTTTTCTGTATTCTCTTTTTCTCTCTGTTATCAAGTCTAACGTCGTGCTTTCGAGATCGCACCTTATGACGTGTCCCGTCTTTAACGCCCAGGAGATGAAACGTACAACATACACTACATACAATTATTTTATTGTAATTTACTTGAATTTAGGCGTCTAGACGCTAAGATGCCCATCAGGCATTTTTTATTAAATTTGGTCAATTGCTTTCAATTTATGATGTTATACACATATTTCTAAATACGTATATATCTTTCTTTAAATCACAGCCCTCGTCTGCTTATTATACAATTAGTTGTTATATTATCTTTTATAAAAGTTTTAATTTTCTTTTAACCTCTAAGGCAATGACATCTTTGTGACCAAGAAAACACAAAATTTCCCTTTCAGTAGTTAAATTGAAAAAGGTTTTTATGCTCACCTTTCCTTCAGCACTGAAGTGGATTGTCTGTTCTTCGCCACAGGATGTCACGGCTGTTTGTCTCTAATCGTTACTGCGTATGGGCTCTTTTTCTGGCCCCACGTTGGGCGCCAAAATGTCGCGGTTATTTTACGACTCTTCTAGGCCTCCCAGAAAGGGAAGCCTGGGCTAGCTAAAATGAGCTCTAAAACTTATCTAGTCATGCATCACTACAAAAGTTCCAAGTTCAAAAGAAAGAAGGTAAAAACAGACGAGTGCCTCAAGTTTAAAGAAAGGAGAAGACGAATCTTTCCGAAGTTCTAAGTTGATCTTTTATTGTTCTTGAAGTCAGCCAGATAGGGTCAGGAAGCTTCAGTCTTCTGACAACACAAAGAATTACACACACTTTTATACAGTATTTGGGTGAACAAAGGTGGGGGCTTTAAGCTCCACCTTTTAACATTATATAACTATACATCGGTTGAATATAATCGTTACCAGACACGTTCAGTTTTAGGGAGGATTCTTCCGGCCCCATCTCTTGGCATCATGCCATGTTCCCATTTTTGGAGTTAATCGTGGACAAATCAATATGGTATAGTTTTTTTAAAAACCCTGTCCTTCACCTGCCCAGCTTTCCCGTGGGAGAAGACTGACTTTGGGCCTGTTGAGACATCTGGTACGACTAATGAATCTGGATAGCCGTTCTCAGCCGTTATGAAGAGCTTTTCTGGGTACTTTCCAACTATGGCCAGTTATTATCATATATCATAACTGTCTCCCCCTCAGTTCACAGCTGTACCTGGTGCAGACTGGGCCTTACTGAGGAAGAGCAGACAGAGTTTTAACAGAACTCAATGAACTCGTTCATATATGGCCAAATGTAATATATGAGTAGTATAACATATATTGATCTCTAATATCCAGATTTAGGGCCCCACACTGTTACTCGTATTCCCAGAATAAAAAAAAGTGTTAGGCTTTGCTGTTGAAGGCTACTAAAACACGATAGCATCCCAATAACCCTGAGATCCTTCCATGAAGCAGGTATTGTAATAAAAAAAAGGAGGGGGGAGGACAAAGAGGGGGAGGGGGGGCCTTGGGGAAATAAAATAACAACACAAATAACAACCATCACCCGCAACCCATATCTGAGTGAACTTCTCAGATACCAAAAACACACCAAATCTTGAGAGGCAGTAAGAGCAAAAACTGTCCCTGTCCTGTTGCTGCTGTCTAGCGACACCCACCTACTGTCCCGCGACACTCACATACTGTCTTGCGACAGTCACGTACTGTCCCGCGACACTCACCTACTGTCTCGCGACACTCACCTACTGTCCCGCGACACTCACCTACTGTCCCGCGACACTCACGTACTGTCCCGCGACACTCACCTGCTGTCCTGCGGAGCTCTTTAACTGACCTGAGAAGCTCAACGACTGTCCTGCGATGCTTTTTAACTGTACCGTGGAGGTTTTTAACTGTCCTGCGAAGCTTTTTAACTGTCCCGTGGAGCTTTTTAACTGTCCTGTGGAGCTTTTTTAACTGTCCTGCGAAGCTTTTTAACTGTCCCGTGGAGCTTTTTAACTGTCCTGTGGTGCTTTTTAACTGTCCTGTGGAGCTTTTTAACTGTCCTGTGGAGCCTTTTAACTGTCCTGTGGAGCTTTTTAACTGTCCTGTGGAGCCTTTTAACTGTCCTTTGGAACTTTTTAACTGTACCGTGGAGCTTTTTAACTGTCCTGTGAAGCTTTTTAACTGTACCGTGGAGCTTTTTAACTGTCCTGTGAAGCTTTTTAACTGTCCTGTGGAACTTTTTAACTGTACCGTGGAGCTTTTTCAGTGTCCTGTGGAACTTTTTAACTGTCCTGTGGAACTTTTAAACTGTCCTGCAGTTTTTTTTTGTAGACCTAATAAAGCAGATAAAATCAAATTATACAATGCAGACGTGGCAAGCAGTTACCCAACACTTATTAAACAAAGTTAAGTTATTACAATATTGTCGTAGATGTATCATGGGGTACGAGTTTACCTCGGTGGACGAAATACAGATTGGAGATGAGTGCAGGTGTTGCTCTGAATTCAGAGGATTTAAAATACAGTATTCATGCTGATAAACTGTGTGTCTATTACTATTTCACCCAGTAACATTTGATCTCTCTCTATACCTCTTTAATTCTGAGAACACAGGGGGAAAAGTTTTAACCAGAACCTAAGAAAAGTGGTTTCCCCACTGTTTATTACAGCAGAAGAGGATTAAAGCACAGTAGTTGCTCAGGTGACCAGCCAACGCCGCTATAGCCAAAAAAGTTTGATTAATAAATTACTAATAATATTTAAAATGAATAAAAAAATAATTAATATAAAATAAAAACTAATTTAAAACCCAATCAAAGGGCTATCTAATATTGTGCAGAATGATATCTGTTTCAGTTTCAAATAATTGAAACAGCTCACCAAAACCTCAACCTATCCTTTATATTTAACAATATTTGATTCAATTTACATGTAGCGAATGCAGTAATATAAGCATTTATTTTTGTGTGAATTTATTTATTTATTTATTTTTATTATTTGATGTACATTTTATATTTGTATATTTCTTGATTATTATGTGTATACTTCAGAAAATTGTTTAAGTAATAACATTGTCTGACCACGTCAGCAGTTCATCAGTTGGTCACATGGTGCACTTGGGTAAAAAAGTTAAGTTTCGTTTTTAGTCAGTCGGTGAGTGCAAGCAGTCTAAAAGGACAAAGGGCTGTGAAATAGGACGAAATGGACTTCTAGCAATGCCTAACCTTCTGGTTGGAGCTGCACACGGTATAGTCATTTAAGTTAAATATTCTTGTGTTGTATGTGTGTAAATTACGTTTGAGAGCATTAAAGTTTTGTGTAGTAATTTTCAGTTTAACAATTCATAGACTGTAACATGGCGGAGTTACTGATGTGTATTTGCCACTGTGTATTCTATTTCAGTGTTCACGGTGGTGTTGGGCGTTGTAAGACAGAACATACCTGTAATAAACGTTTGAACCATCAGTCGGAGTCGGCACTTTTATCAACCAGTTAAGAAAAAGTTGGGAGCAGCTATATTACAGGTCCTCACTCATCTTAATTTATTTAACTAAACTGAGTTTTTATTTTTAGCCTTGCGCTTAATTCAGCTCCGGGCTGAGAGACAGAGAGAGAGAGAGAGAGCGAAGCGCGGCGCAGCGCATTTTGCCTGATATCTTTTGATTAAATATCAATAAATATGTGAATTTAATACAATTTAATACCATACATTTAACTACACTTGACAGGACCTTATTTATTACAACGTTTTTTTTTTTTATTCGCAATGCTGCGCGCGCTTTCCTTATGACTGACGCTAAATCCTTATAACTGTTGGATCCAAACTGTTATATTAATACCATTTTAACTTTTTCGTTTCTATGTTTTGAAATTCGTTAGATTATATTTTTGTCAACATTTTGGGTTTATTTTCGTTTGTTATTTTTGTAATAATAATAGAAATCTAGCAAGCTTATTCTATTTGTGTGAATAACATGAAATGTTTAAAATGAATATGTATGTAATGAATGTAGAAAAAAAAACGAAGACAAGCTGTAACCTAGATATAAATAATAATATCTTAATAATAATATAATAATAATACACAACCCTAATTGTAACTAATACAAGTACACAGTGATGGGATTTTGATGGAATAGGACAGTGTTTCTCAACCCTGGCCACGGAGGCCCACTGTCCTGCACTTTTTGGAGTTGTCCCTGCTTCTAATACACCAGACAGCTAATCAGCTGTCAATTTTGTGTTAATGTGGGGCTGTCAAAGTATGAAAATTAATAAAATGTGCAGGGCAGTGGCCCTTAAAGACCAGGATTGAAAAACAGTGTAATAAGCAATAGAATAGGCTCTACCAAAAGACCACAAATTCAACGGTGTCACTGAAATCGTTTCATACCTACACTGCAAAAATCTAAATATCAGCAATTGAAATTATATTTTACATTATTTGAGTAATTCAGAGCCCCAAACAAGTACATACGTTTTTTTTCATGATGCTTGTGTCTATACACTTAATAATTTAAATCAAGGGTATTCACTTGATTTATGAATTTAAGTGTAACGCAAACACCTAGATTTTATTGATTATTTTTAAAGAAAATTTACCAAGAAAAAAATAAGCAAAATGCTGTGCAAACGCTTTAACTAAAATTTAGACTTTAATAGAATGTAGATAAACAATAATAAACGAGAATATAGCATAAAAAAATTAATTATTAATTTATTAATTAGACTGTTCCAGGAACTTACATACAGACACACATAAGTACACACACATCAGAAAAAAAATGAATAATAAAAAATATAATTATACCAGAATGTGATATAGAATATAAAAGAGATATATGAGTGTGATAACTGAGAGATTAGGCTAAATACACATGTAAAGTGTGTGCAGACATGCACAAGGTCGTTACCTGTGTCCATATTAGTTATTAATTTAAAGTCATACTATTTTTGATATTTGATATTCTGTATTATGACACTGGAAATATTATATAATAGATTTGATGGTCAAATCTAGGGGAATTATCTCATAAGTCTTAAGTCGTCTCAAAAAAACTAAGACACAATGTATCAGACAGTCAGAATAGATAGGCTCCGCAGGACAGTTAAAAAGCTCCGCAGGACAGTTAAAAGCTCCGCAGGACAGTTAAAAGCTCCGCGGGACAGTTAAAAACCTCCGCGTTACAGTTAAAAACCTCCACGGTACAGTTAAAAACCTCCACGGTACAGTTAAAAAACCTCCGCGGTACAGTTAAAAAACCTCCGCGGTACAGTTAAAAAACCTCCGCGGTACAGTTAAAAAACCTCCACGGTACAGTAAAAAACCTCCGCGGTACAGTTAAAAAACCTCCGCGGTACAGTTAAAAAACCTCCACGGTAAAGTTAAAAACCTCCGCGGTAAAGTTAAAAACCTCCGCGGTACAGTTAAAAACCTCCACGGTACAGTAAAAAAGCCTCCGCGGTAAAGTTAAAAAACATCCGCGGTACAGTTAAAGAGCTCTGCAGGACAGTAGGAGAGTGTTGCGAGACAGCAGGTGAGTGTCGCGAGACAGTACGAGAGTGTCGCGAGACAGCAGGTGAGTGTCGCAAGACAGTAGGAGAGTGTCGCGAGACAGCAGGTGAGTGTCGCGAGACCGCAGGTGAGTGTCGCGGGACAGTAGGAGAGTGTCGCGGGACAGCAGGTGAGTGTCGCGGGACAGTAGCAACAGGACAGGGACAGTTTTTGCTCTTACTGCTGCTGCAAATCTTCCAGCAAATATTCCTATACTAAAGGCTTACCACATAGGCCCGCCTCCTCAAGAACTGCAATAAGTATTTTAAATCAATTGTTCTCAGTAAAGCTCAACTAGTTAAGCAACGAATACAAGATCGGATCTTACTCACTAGGATTGGTTTAAATCCATCCATCAAGAATACAAATTATGTCCATCAGTTCAGGACTGAGTTAGCAAATCAAAAAGTCATTTAATGCGCTGAGTGGACATCCCTGGAAATACCTGGCCCTTCCACTGACGGTGATTGAGTCGGGATGGTCATGTTGCTCCGGAGGAACACCTTCGCTTTTTTCTGGATCATCAAAGCGGATCTCTTTACCCTCGGATGTGGTGAATATCAGCGTCGCTGAGTACATCAGACCGTACGGGACACCTTCACAGCTCCGGAGCATGCTCCTCATCTCGTTAAAAGCCGCGCGCTGCCTGCTCACGGTAAGGGTAAAGTCCGGGAGTACTCGGATCTTGTCACCGTCAGCTGTCGTCAGGAGCCTCTTTTCAACCGCTTTCCGCAGAATCGCCTCTTTTTCGGAGAAATAGTGCTCTGGGTGGCTGGTTGACCTCCGTCGGTTTGCTTCGGAGAGAGCGGTGCGCTCGGTCCAGGAGTGGGGGCGTCTCGAGGTTCAGAGCGTCTTTTAGTAAATTCGCTACGAACTGAGTTAGCTTCTTACCCCCTTCTCTACCTTCTTTCACTCCAGTAAATTCACTGTGGTCAAGCCAGCCCCCACTTCAAAACGCTTGGTCAAACTAGCCCCCACGCTGTTTCTTAGAGCGCGCATACACTGAACATTGCGGCAAGCGTGAGAAGGAACACATTTCAAAATAAAAGTCCCCCCCCTTAATATCAAGACATTATGCTGTGGAGTGGTATTAAAAGGAATCCACATGATATCACATGTTATGTCTGATATCACATGTCAATTTCATGTAGTCCTGGTAGTACACAAAATAAAAGCCCTGTAAATTATAAAAATTATGTTATTTTAATAATAATAATACTACTAATAATAATACTAATAATACTAATAATAATAATAATAATACTTGTATGTGTCACTCACTTAATAACAGGGCATTATAATGTGTCATTTCAAAATAAAGGCCCTTTAAATTATAACAATATTTTATTTCAACACAATGTTTAGACTGTTATTAAAAGGAATCTGTCTGATATCACAGGTCAATTTCATATTGTCCTGATAGTACACTACTTGTATGTGTCACTCACTTAATATCAGAACATTTTGATGTGTCATTTCAAAATAAAGGCCCTTTAAATTGTAACATATGTAATTTTACAATGTTTAGACTGTTATTAAAATAAATCTGTCTGATATCACCGGTCAATATCATATAGTCCTGATAGTACATCACTTTTATGTGTCACTCACTTAATATCAGAACATTTTGATGTGTCAATTCAAAATAAAGGCCATTTAAATTATAACAATCTTTTATTTTAACACTAGGTTTAGACTGTTATTAAAAGAAATCTGTCTGATATCACAGGTCAATTCCATATAGTCCTGATAGTACACTACTTGTATGTGTCACTCACTTAATAACAGAACATTTTGATGTGTCATTTCAAAATAAAGGCCCTTTAAATTGTAACATATGTAATTTTACACAATGTTTAGACTGTTATTAAAAAAAATCTGTCTGATATCACAGTTCAATTTCATATAGTCCTGATAGTACACCACTTGTATGTTTCACTCACTTAATATCAGAACATTTTGATGTGTCATTTCAAAATAAGGGCCATTTAAATTATAACAATATATTATTTTTACACAATTTTTAGATTGTTATTAAAAAAAATCTGTCTGATATCACAGGTCAATTCCATATAGTCCTGATAGTACACTACTTGTGTGTGTCACTCACGTAATAACAGAACATTTTGATGTGTCATTTCAAAATAAAGGCCCTTTAAATTGTAATATTTATATTATTTTAACACAATGTTTAGACTGTTATAAAAAAAAATCTGTCTGATATCACAGGTCAATTCCATAGAGTCCTGATAGTACACTACTTGTATGTGTCACTCACGCAATAACAGAACATTTTGATGTGTCATTTCAAAATAAAGGCCCTTTAAATTGTAACATTTATGTAATTTTACACAATGTTTAGACTGTTATTAAAAAAATCTGTCTGATATCACAGTTCAATTTCAAATAGTCCTGATAGTACACCACTTGTATGTTTCACTCACTTAATAGGCTTGTTCGAGATGCGGCTGCGCCTCGCCTTGCTGGTCAGCGAGAGCAGCCGCGTGCAGGTGGGCGGGGTGGAGGAGCGGAGAAGTCAGGTCGGACAGTCTCCACCTGCAGCCCACGTGAACAACACAGGATCTCGCGATGAATGCGCTGTTTGTTTACTTCTGGTGTGAATAAAATCGCAAAAGTGAAACAGAGATAACATGAGTGTTATTAAATTGAGATAAAAACTTGTTATAAATATTCACAAAACATACTGTCATGTTACAGATGTATTGTGTAGCACTAAATTAATAATGGGATTAAATATTTATTTGCAGACCAGCTTTTCTGTCCTTTGTTCTTGGAAATAAATACATCATGCTCATTTACACAGCTTTAATTGTTTAGCGCATTTCACAACACAAAAACAATAGAAGAAAAGAAAAGTAGATCTCAGTATAATAGTTATGTAGGTTTAAAGATAATTAATAAGAGCAGTTCAGGGCGCTTTATAAAACAGTAAAAATGATAGCAGTTGAGCTTTAATATGATATAAAATGCAGATTATGAACAAATAAATATTTTTGAATACTGCATGAAAATGAACTGTCTTGCTACTAGATATGAGAGTGTAAATACTGTGTTTTTTAAGGGGTTTTAGAGGAGATATATATTTTAAAATAAAAAGATTCACACGTGATAGGTGTCGGTGGATCTTCTAACCAATGGGGATTAAGCTCTGTCGTCATCAGGGCGGCTCTAGGCTCCCGCAGTTGGTGGGAAGCAACTGCAGCGCCTGGGTCAGACGGCTGCAGGCAGATTTCACTCGCGGGACTATAACGCCGGAAGTCATTGTCACGTGATGAAGGCGCAGACGCAAGTCGGACAAAAAAACTAACCAGCATGCACCATACCGAGCCAGGCGGCGATCGGACTGCGCAGCGCCGGGTTAAGTCGAACAAGCCTAATATCAGAACATTTTGATGTGTCATTTCAAAATAAAGGCCCTTTAAATTATTACAATATTTTATTTCAACACAATGTTTAGACTGTTATTAAAAGGATTCTGTCTGATATCACAGGTAAATTTCATATAGTCCTGATAGTACACTACTTGTATGTGTCACTCACTTAAAATCAGAACATTTTGATGTGTCATTTCAAAATAAAGGCCCTTTAAATTATAAAAATATTTTATTTCAACACAATGTTTAGACTGTTTTAAAAGGAATCTGTCTGATATCACAGGTCAATTTCATATAGTCCTGATAGTACACCACTTGTATTTGTCACTCACTTAATATCAGAACATTTTGATGTGTCATTTCAAAATAAAGGCCCTTTAAATTATTACAATATTTTATTTCAACACAATGTTTAGACTGTTATTAAAAGGATTCTGTCTGATATCACAGGTAAATTTCATATAGTCCTGATAGTACACTACTTGTATGTGTCACTCACTTAAAATCAGAACATTTTGATGTGTCATTTCAAAATAAAGGCCCTTTAAATTATAAAAATATTTTATTTCAACACAATGTTTAGACTGTTTTAAAAGGAATCTGTCTGATATCACAGGTCAATTTCATATAGTCCTGATAGTACACCACTTGTATTTGTCACTCACTTAATATCAGAACATTTTGATGTGTCATTTCAAAATAAAGGCCCTTTAAATTGTAACATTTATGTAATTTTACACAATGTTTAGACTGTTATTAAAAAAAATCTGTCTGATATCACAGTTCAATTTCATATAGTCCTGATAGTACACCACTTGTTTGTGTCTTTCACGTAATAACAGAACATTTTGATGTGTCATTTCGAAATAAAGGCCCTTTAAATTATAACAATATATTATTTTAACACAACGTTTAGACTGTTATTAAAAGGAATCTGTCTGATATCACAGTTCAATTTCATATAGTCCTGATAGTACACTACTTGTATTTGTCACTCACTTAATAACAAATCATTTTGATGTGTCAATTTAAAATAAAGGCCCTTTAAATTGTAACAATCTTTTATTTTAACACTAGGTTTAGACTGCTATTAAGATAAATCTGTCTGATATCACATTTCAATTTCAAGTGGTGTACTATCAGGACTATATGAAATTGACCTGTGATATTAGATAGATTTTTTAAATAACAGTCTAAACATTGTGTAAAATGACATAAATTTTGAAATGACACATCAAAATGTTCTGTTATTACATGAGTGACACATACAAGTAGTGTACTATCCGGACTATATGAAACTGACCTGTGATATCAGACAGAATCCGTTTAATAACAGTCTAAACATTGTGTTGAAATAAAATATTGTTATAATTTAAAGGGTCTTTATTTTGAAATGACACATCAAAATGTTGTGATTTTAAGTGAGTGAAACATACAAGTGGTGTACTATCAGGACTATATGATATTGACCTGTGATATCAGACAGAATCCTTTTAATAACAGTCTAAACATTGTGTTGAAATAAAATATTGTAATAATTTAAAGGGCCTTTATTTTGAAATGACACATCAAAATGTTCTGATTTTAAGTGAGTGACACATAGAAGTATTATTATTAGTAGTAGTATTATTATTAGTATTATTATTATTAGTAGTAGTATTATTATTTAATTAACATAATTGTTATAATTTGCAGGTCTTTTATTTTGTGTACTACCAGGACTACATGAAATTGACATGTGATATCAGACATAACATGTGATATCATGTGGATTCCTTTTAATACCACTCCACAGCATAATGTCTTGATATTAAGGGGGGGACTTTCATTTTGAAATGTGTTCCTTCTCACGCTTGCCGCAATGTTCAGTGTATGCGCGCTCTAAGAAACAGCATGGGGGCTAGTTTGACCAAGCGTTTTGAAGTGGGGGCTGGCTTGACCGCAGTCATAATTCTCAGATTGGACCGACGCGATCTTGCCTCTAGGTCCTCACATCGGTCTTTTAGTGTAGCCAGCTCTTTTTTCAGGGTTTGCATGTCTCTTTCCATACTGACAACGGAATCGGAGTGACAACTCACCGCAGACTCCAGCACATTTGCTATTATGAACCGAAGCCCACCCTATAGTTTCCTAGAAAAACATTTGCAGAATCATTTTTAATCCTAAATAATTCTTTTTTTCTGTATTCTGTTTATTATTAGTTACATCCAAGTAAAGGTGATTTTACAACCTAAACAGGTTACTCCACATTACATTTATTGTTGCTAGAAAATAATTATACGTGAAAGGTCTGAATTATATACATATGACAAAAACTGATCAGTTATCACCTAATATTTAAAATAATATAACAGATTTGATTAATATTATTATTAATTATGTATTGTATGTTGTATATTTACATTTTCTCCAAACTGAGTAGCATTGTGTCCCGCACTTTTAATTGTTTCTACTGAAAGCACTTCTTATCATGGTGTCCTTTTATGAAAAAGAATGTAACTTTACGTTTCATAGGGATTTTTGTCAGAAGTTAATATAAACGTTAGACGTCAGGACATGTGTTCTTACTGAAAACTACAAATGAACAGAAGTCAGGTTAGAGTAGTGTTTCTTAACCCTGTTCTTACATATTCTACTGCATATTCTGTTCTGCATATTCTAGAGCTTCCTCTGCTTTAAATGCACTTAATAAAGTAAGTGATGGTATAATGTGTCTAATACTTCTGCTGGACAAACATGATTCATTTAGGATCCATAGAGGGCTAAGAGATTTTAGGTACACTCAGTAAAGGACTGTTTATTAGCTAATCAGTTGGATCTGGTGGAAAACAAATTTAAGGGCAGGGATCAGGGTTAAGAAACTGCTTTAAACTACCAACATTACCCAGTGTTGTACTAAATTCTAGCTATTATCTCCATCCAGCTTCTAGCTGACTTACTTCTATGGTAAAAATGTCAGAAGGAAGAGAGGGAAGCAAGAAAAAAAGACTAGGTCAAAATAAACTGACAGGCTACAAGCTGTAACTAAATGCTAAATAGCCTTGGACTGACATTATGTTCACGTAAATCATTAATGAAAAGCTATTAAACTGATAGCGTGTAAATAAAAGAGGGTTATCAGAGCAATTACACCAAATGGAGAAGTGTAAACATTGGTGGGCAGTGGCTTAGAGTTTTACGGTATTCGGCTAGGTGAAAGTTAGCTGGCTAGCCATCTAGTTAACTAGTTAAACGTTTAAAACGAAAGAAATGTACTCTACAAAGAGTTGTGTGCTTTATGACACAAACGACACTAGTTTACTCACCATATACATCGTCGGTAGACTTTGCTGGCACTTTGCCAGACCGTTTCGCCCGCTTGCTCCCCATCTTCTCACTGCCATTTGCTGGAACCTGGCGCGCTTCTGTGGTCGCGGGGGGCAGGAATTCCCTCACACCTGGGGGGGGAGGGGGGAGAATGGTGACGAGCTTTCTCTCAAATCGAATATGATGCTCAGGCGGGTCTTGGATGTGTTTGGTGTTGTCCCAGTTTGTAAAAACCTCCAAAGTAGGCGCAGTTCCACTAATTTGTACATTTCTTAAGGTGTGTATGATATTTACACTGCCCTGCATGATGCGCGCTTTTCTTTCCTACTCCAGGTGGGGTTTTTTTTCGGTCACGTTAGATCTGTTTTACATGCGCACTAGCCAGCAAGCTACAAAGACAATGAATTTGACCAGAGAATTATTATACATTTTTATTCATGCCACTGGAAAAAAAAATATTAAGCTTATCAAATGGCTTCAAAAAAGAAAGCTGCTGGCAAAGACTGTCAAGTGTCCGAAATGCAGAAGAGATATGAAGATGGAAAAACGAAACAATACTTTAGATGGCCTAGTGTGGTGGGTATTATGTTTTAACTTTATTACTTTGTTTTTACTTTAATTACTATATATTGTTTCTTAAATCCTAGACTAACATTAACATGATCTTCCATGACAGGCTACAATAATTTATGTATTTATTATATTTTCCTGTATTAGAGCTTTATTTTAGTTAATCTCCTATATAAATATTTATTTTATTATTATTTTTTTTTCCTTTAAAAAAACCCTGGCAGTTTACTGCTAATGTTTGTGTCATTTAAGTTGACTGAATTTTGTAGTTATTCACTGGACCTGAAGAGCTTAAATGGCAAAAATAAACAGAATGTTGGTGTCCTAAAATGATTAATCTGTAGTCTATATACATGGTCAGGACCCCACAGGACCAGCACAGAGCAGGTACTATTTGGGTGGTGGGTCATTCACAGCTCTACAATGATGCTGGCATGGTGGTAGTGTATGTTGTGCTGGTACAAATGGACCAGACACCTCAGTGTCATTGCTGGACTGTTAACAGTCCACCAGCCAGAAATACCTTGCCAACAGTGTATAAAAGGTCCTGAATCACTCCATCATTTGATGAGTCTTCTGATTTGTCCAGTAATTAAGCCCTTTAGCCAATCAGGGCGTTGGCTGTAAGTAGGTCATGCAACAATGTGCAGTGAAGGAAGGAGAAAGGAACTAGGCAGTAGAGGTGGGCGATACCGGGAAACGCAGGGCCAGTATTGCCGATATCGATACTGATACCGATACTTTTTAATATTTAAGCTTTATAGATCCAAATGATCCAAAAACCTAGGATATAATTTCACCAAACATTGTAAGTGATAACAAAATACTTTAGTATCACAATCAACATTTTTTTAGAAACAATGGAACAGTAACAAAACAAAGTTTAAATATAAAAAAAATTCTCCCCTCACTAGACATCTTTTCTAGTTCTTTGTTTCTTTGTTTCTTTTTTTAATAGAATTGTCATTTGGAAAAACAATAAAAAATAAGGAATTGTCTTCCTTTCAGTGCAATTCAAATGCAAGTTTTTCTTAAATAAACAGAGTGTAAAAAAATATCACTCAACACTAATCTCCTGAGGTAGAGGCGTGTCGACTCGAGGAGAGCGCTGAGTGGGCGGGGCCAGGCTGAGCCTACCTGCTGGCTTTGCTGAGCCATGTGACGCATGTGCAACAACAAGAGACCAGAGAGTAGACTGTGGTGAATCTCGTGCGAAGCAGTCAGTGCGTGCGGCAGAGAAAAAAGCTTGAATATCGATATTTTTACACGAGTATTGCTCAATACCAATACCAGCGTTGGTATCGATATTATCGATATTTGGATTGATCCGCCCACTAGTGATGGGCAGATGAAGCCTCATTGGGTGTATGGCACATTTTTCAAACTGTATCGACACTGTGTTGAAACTGTGTTGCTGTATCACTTAATGGCGACATCTGCTGGACTAAGAAAGTCATTGCAAGCAACTGCGCGAGGAAATGCATCGGTCACGTGGTTTTCCTTAAAATGATACGCGGCCCGACACAGGGGTTCGCCTTGTTTGCTCGGTGCATGCGCTGAAGTTTCAGTGTCGTCAGACCCATCGCTACCAAACGACACAGGAAGTGTATCGGTCACGTGGTTTTCCTTAACTTGATACACGCACCGACACGGGGGCTGCGTCCAGAAACCCCAAAAGTGTCTCCTTTTTCCTACCGATCCTCCTCCTCTCCTCCGTGACCCGGAAACTGATTTCGTGACGCCATCTTGCCGCCTGTCCGAATACCGTAGGAGACGAAAGAAGCCGCTTAAAATTCTCCTGTAGTAGGCTTCCATTGAAGGATACATCAGTGTATCCTACTCCGGAAGACTTTTAAGGATTTTCCAATGATATCACTGCATCCACACCCACAGAGCACGCGAAAAGCAGTGCGAGGAGCAGGCAACGCACTGGCCAGAGATGCAGCCAAAATGCCTGGGAGTAAGCAGGATTTTATTGGAATATCTGAATATTTAGCTGTGTGACAGTAATGTTCCATTGATGCTGTTTCATCTAATATTTTTTCACTTCATGTATGCAAAATATAATATGTATTATTATATTTATTATTTATTAAGATTAGTTATTTGTTTTATTACATTCAATGAAATCATATTTTACTATTAAAATAATTTAATATTTACATATGCAACCTTCATCAATTGTGTTTATTGATCTCTCGTTTTTATTTTTGTATGTGGAGCTTTATTCAGAAGCTGTGATTGGCCGGGCAGGATCCGGCATGTGCTAAAAGTGAGCGTTGTGATTGGCTCAGTTCATCGGTAGTCAACATCCTATCTAAAAGGGATCAGCTGTCCCATTTCCCCAATTACAGCTCCTTCCCTCCATTCCTCCTCCTCCTCTCCTCACCTCGATTCCTCCACCTTCTTCCGGGGTAGGAGAGGAGGAGTAGGAAAGGAGGAGTAGGAGAGGAGGAGTAGCAAAAGTTTCTGGACGCAGCCGGGGTTTCGCCTTGACAGCTCGGCGCATGTGTTGAGGTTTCAGGGTCGTCAGACCCATCACTACCGCCCACCTCTACTAGGCAGACATGTTCCTCCATTCCTAAGAAGCCTTACAGTTCCTGAGTTGTTTGAGTGTGGACTTTGGTGATTTGCAGTTTGAGTCTGTGACACAAAGTAAGCTGGACTTTTTCCTTTGTCAGCTACTTGTTTAATTCCTGTTAGTTACTTAGCTACTACTTTTACAGCTCATAGGATTAAAAGTTTAGTAGTATATTTGTATATTTACCTGCATATATGTGTATGTTTAGAGTTATTCCTTAATATTTGTGATACTGTGTTGCATACTGAATTAATTATGGTGTAGTTGAGCTGGTTAACAGTGTTGTATGTGGAAATTTCCGGAGTCAGTTATATTGCAGAGGACATTGCCTTTACCTTCTTTGCCCATAAGGTGGTGCTAACTCCCTATTATTTAGTTTAGAGCATGCAGTGTATATGAATGCTATGCAGTGGATTTATAGTGTTTGTTCTACTTGTACAATTGTGTTGTAATTGCTCTTATTGTAATACATAATATATATTGTTATGTATTTTCTCTGTTATTGCAGACTCATAGTAATACTACTGCTAATTGCCAAATCCATAAAGCCACCTAAACCATCCTATGCCTCTCTGTCTTCTATGTCCTGATTGACATACGGGAGTGTTTGCTGCTTTTCCAAAAACGTACTAGCCCTCCTAGTGAGATCTCCCTCACAAACAGCATCCTGTAAGGTCCTGACCATTGAAAAACACAGAGGTGAGTAATCCAGGTCCAGAAAGTGCAGCTAGCTCAGCTACACACATAGCCACCCAAGCAGTTTAAACAAGAAATGGAACGTGGATTTTAGGTCCAAATTTGAAGACATGTAAACATTTCATGTTTACAGGTTCTGTTTAAAACTCATACATCACATTCAGAATCAAATTTCACAACTACTGCAATTTGTGTTAACCCAAAAAAATGGCAAAAGTTGACTACAATTTTGTCTTTAAAGCATTATAAATGTAAAATAGAAGCCTTTTTCACTAGAACTAAATTGTTAACAATAGCATTATATAATTGTTTTTTTATTAAAAGTAGTTTGTGTCAGTGTTTATTTAGAAATTGTGAACTCAAGACCTGATCCAAAGGCCTTACAGAAGGAATCGCCAACAAGAAAGGTATTTCTTACACACTTGTATGATTCACAGACATAATGAAGGCAGACCTTATTTATTATTAGGGGTCCAAGCACTGTTGGTGCTGGAACCCTATTGGAATTGCTCTGATTTTTAGGGGTCCGAGCACGCAGATGTTTTGCTATTTAGCATAATATGCAACACCTACTTTTGCATACTAGTCTGTGGATTTTTGACCAATCCTGACATGTTTGTGTGAGTGTCAATTATTATTGAAAAAATCTTGAATTTTTCGAACAATATGGCCGCCATATGCAAATTAGTCTTACCGTGGCACACCCAACCGTGGCCACTTTAGATCTTTGATCATAACATGATCCTGAGGTAGCCTGTCAATCTGTGTAGACATCCACCCCCAGGGGGTGGAGCCAATGCTAGAAATGAAAGCGCAGCGAAAGTTCTACTAAAGACTCCAATGCTACGTCACCTAATTACCTATCCAATCAGCTGTTCCCTCTGCCTTTAAATAAGATCACTCATTCAGTACCTTTGCTGCCTTTCAGACGCTGATGGTCGTTCTTACCCTCCTCCTTCCCCACCGCCTCCAGGTTGGTCCCGTTTGGTTGCCCGGGGGTTGGCTCCGCCCCTGTCTCCAATGTACGACAGGATCTGCAGAGCCCAGATGTATCAAGTCCTGGGCCGATGACGGGGCCTACGCCAAAGACTCTACTAGAAGACTGTTTCATTATAACCTCTTCATATATGTATCTTTGTTTTGCTAAATATGTTAAAACATTAAATCGTGCAACTGACAACATTTCTTCCGGAGTCGTAATAGTAGAAATCTGTTTCTCAGAAACCAGCTGAGAGATTATTCCAGAATTGAGGCGCCTTATAAGAGAAAGCTCTTCCTCCTGCAGAGCTCCTCTGAATTTTAGGAACTACTAAGAAACCAGCACCCTGAGATCTAAGTACCGTATTTTTCGGGCTATAAGGCGCACTTAAAATACTTATTTTTTCCCAAAAATCGTCATTGCGCCTTATAATGCAGTGCGCCTTGTGTATGGATTTTGCTTGTGTTTACTGACCTCGATTTTATGTGGTACACGGCGCTCTGTTGTGCAGAATTCCTCACCCACGCCAGAAAAAGATCCCCCTCTTGGGCTAGCGCGCGGTTACCTTTGACTGCCGTACTGCCTCTCGGCTGTGGCTCAGGGTAGCTAGTTTCCACTGTAGCTCCGTGGCCAGAACAAGGTGCCGGTAAACTTTCCTTTCCACCCGTTCTGGGGTAATAGCACAAACTGTTTCTTTTTAGCGCCCACTTCTAAGTAAAGTTAACCTCTTAACACGCGCTGGCCCACCGGCGGGCCAGAAATATTTAATATTTCATAACTGGCTGTGTTTCTGAATAGTTATGAACAGTTACAGGTTCAATATAGACATCCAATATACCATTTTAAAGCTTAGAATCTCTGCTTTTGAGCTATTTAGCCTATTTAGCGGAATATCCTTTCAGAAAATAAACATTTAGGGCGAAATATGCCTTGGTTATGATTTTAATAATTCATAACTCTCATATTTGCATTTATCGTTCGTCCATATTTCATCGAATGCGGTCATGTCATACACCATTCGAACCGTCTGGCCCTCCGGATTCCAGAACTGTGCTTTTACTGTAGGATGTATGTTTCATGAATTAGAGCTGCGTCAGAGCGCATGTTTCCAGTAATAAAAGGCTCTCCGGTCACTGCCGCCACCCCCCGAACACACACCCGCGCTCAGCCACAGGTCCTACCTTCAAAACGCGTCCAAACTAAAGAGAATCCATCAATCCAGTCTCCTGTAATCCACAGTTATATCCAAACAGCGCTGGAAATCACTTCATCCAGAAATGAAACTTATCCAATCTTTATCTCTGTTTTAAAACCGTTTTATTCACCGAATTCGGCACAACACGCTATTACAGTCAGAAGCCTCGCGGAGTAATACGTACTTGCTGTGCTTCAACATAATATTATGGTCTGTCGGAGCGTTGCGGCTACCGTTGTCAGGAGCGTCGCGGAGTAATACGTACTTGCTGTGCTTCAACATAATATTATGGTCTGTCGGAGCGTTGCGGCTACCGTTGTCAGGAGCGTCGCGGAGTAATACGTACTTGCTGTGCTTCAACATAATATTATGGTCTGTCGGAGCGTTGCGGCTACCGTTGTCAGGAGCGTCGCGGAGTAATACGTACTTGCTGTGCTTCAACATAATATTATGGTCTGTCGGAGCGTTGCGGCTAAATTTAATTTAGTGCGCCTTATAATCCAGTGCGCCTTGTGTATGGACTAACACTAAAAATAGACCGTTCACTCATCGTGCGCCTTATAATACGGTGCGCCTTATAGTCCGAAAAATACGGTAATCGCAGTGGTTCATAATAGGAGAGGAGGTTATCTTAAATACTCAGGAGCGAGCCCGTGTAGGGCTTTATACGTTAACAGGAGAATTTTATAGTCTATGCGGAATTTGACTGGAAGCAGTGCAGTGCTGATAGTACTGGACTAATATGGTCAAATTTTCTCGTTTTAGTAAGGACCCTGGCTGGAGCATTTTGAACTAACTGAAGTTTATTTAAGTTACTGCAGGAACATCCTGACAGTAGCGCATTACAATAATCTAGCCTTGAGGTAATGAAGGCATGTACAAATTTTTCTGCGTCATGCAGTGATAGGGCATTTCTTAACTTGGCAATGTTACGGAGGTGTACAAAAGCTGTTCTAGTAACATTAGATATGTGTTTATCGAATGCTAGATCTGAATCTATAATAACTCCAAGGTTTTTAGCTGCTGAACCAGGTGTGACGGAGAAGTCGGACAGATTTAGCATTAAGTCTGATAATTTATTTCTAGCAGCTTTGGGGCCTAATAGGAGAACTTCTGTTTTTTCACTATTTAATAGGAGGAAGTTGTGCGACATCCATGATTTTACATCTTCTACACAATCCTCGATTTTCTTTAATCTCACTCTGTCATCAGGTTTGGCTGATATGAAGAGCTGCGTGTCATCCTCATAACAATGAAAATTTACGTCATGTTTTCTAAAAACTTTGCCCAGTGGGAGCATATATAATGTAAATAATAACGGTCCTAATATAGAGCCTTGTGGAATTCTATATCTTACCTTAGTATCACTGGAAGTCATATCATTTATCCTCACAAACTGATAGCGATCGGTTAAGTATTTAAACCATGATAAGGCAGTTCCAGTTAAACTGACCATGTTCTCTAATCTTTCTAAAAGGATAGTATGATCTATTGTATCAAAGGCTGCGCTCAGTACCAGTAGGGAAACACAACCTTGGTCGGCAGCTGTAAGTAGATCATTTGTTATTTTAACTAAAGCTGTCTCAGTGCTATGATGGGGCCTAAATCTGGATTGAAATTTTTCATAGATCTGGTTTCTTTGCAGGTAAGAGCAAAGTTGTTGGGCTACAGCTTTTTCTAAAATCTTAGAAATAAACGGTAAGTTTGAAATAGGTCTATAGTTAGACAGTACAGTAGGATCAAGATATGGTTTCTTGATCAGAGGTTTAATTATAGCTGTTTTAAAGGCTTTGGGTACATGGCCCAGGGTGAGCGATGAGTTTACTATCATTAACAGAGGTTTAATTATATCTGGCAGTACCTGTTTTAGTAATTTTGTGGGGACTGCATCAAGTGTGCAGGTTGTGCTGTTTGAAGAGGAGATCATTTTCTCTAGTTCTAGCTGTGGAAGTGGGTTAAAGACTTCCAACCTAACTTCTGTAACAGGGTTTTGTTCTAGATCAGCCACACCAGATGCCAGAGAGGATCTGCTATTTATCTGTTTAATTTTATCCTGAATGTTTTCAATTTTACTATCGAAGAATTCCATAAAAGCGTTGCTGGTGTGAATGGCTGGAATCTGAGGTTCAGTACCTGCCTGGTTTTTAGTTAATTTGGAAATAACACTAAAGAGAACTCTAGGATTATTTTTATTTATCTCGATCTGTGAAGTCAGATACGCTGAGCGGGCTTTATTTAGTCCTTTTCTATATTTAACAAGACTGTCTTTCCACTCAGAGTGAAACACTTCCAGTTTAGTTTACGCTCTAAGTTTCGTACTGTAAAAGACGTTATTGATAGTTTCATAGAGTAGCTAGGGGATGTACAGTGCCCTCCATAATTATTGGCACCCCTGGTTAAGATGTGTTCTTTAGCTTCTCATAAATTGAGTTTTGTTCAAAATAATATAGGACCACGATGGAAAAAAAGAGTAAAATACAACCTTTAACTCAAGTGAATTTATTCAGTAGGAAAAAAATCCCACATTAAGAAATAATTATTTAACATCAAATCATGTGTGCCACAATTATTAGCACCCCTGATGTTAATACTTTGTACAACCCCCTTTTGCCGACAAAACAGCACCTAATCTTCTCCTGTAATGTTTCACAAGATGGGAGAATACAGAAAGAGGGATCTTTGACCATTCCTCTTTGCACATTCTCTCTAAATCATCCAACGACCTGGGTCCTCTCCTCTGCACTCTCCTCTTCAGCTCACCCCACAGGTTTTCAATGGGGTTGAGGTCTGGGGACTGAGATGGCCATGGGAGGAGCTTGATTCTGTGTGCGGTGAACCATTTCTGTGTAGATTTGGCCACATGTTTAGGGTCATTATCTTGCTGAAAGACCCAGTGATGACCCATCTTCAGCTTTCGGGCAGAAGCCACCAGATTTTGTTTTAAAATGTCCTGGTATTTTAGAGCATTCATGATGCCATGCACCCTAACAAGGTTCCCAGGGCCTTTAGAAGAGAAACAGGCCCACAGCATCACTGATCCCCCGCCGTATTTCACAGTGGGCATGAGGTGCTTTTCTGCATACTCAGCTCTTGTGTTACGCCAGACCCACTTAGAGCATTTGTTGCCAAAAAGCTCTATCTTTGTTTCATCTGACCAAAGCACACGGTCCCAGTTGAAGTCATAGTACCGCTTAGCAAACTCCAAACGTTTGCGTTTATGATTGTGAGTGAGAAATGGTTTCTTCCGTGCATGCCTCCCAAACAGCTTGTTGGCATGTAGATAGCGCCTGATGGTTGTTTTGGAGACTTTGTGACCCCAAGAAGCTACCATTTGTTGCAATTCTGTAACAGTGAGCTTTGGAGAACTTTTTATTTCTCTTATCATCCTCCTCACTGTGCGTGGTGGCAAAATAAACTTGCGTCCTCGTCCAGGCTTGTTTACCACTGTTCCAGTTGTTTTAAACTTCTTAATAATTCCTCTGACAGTAGATATGGACAGGTGTAGGCGAGTAGCGATTTTCTTGTAGCCATTGCCTGACTTGTGAAGGTCAACACACATCTGCCTCACTTGAATGGTATGTTGCTTTGTCTTTCCCATGTTGAAGATAAATGGCCTCTGTGTCACGTCATATTTATACCCCAGGGAAACAGGAAGTTGTGAATTACTAATTAAATGTTCCTACATACTCTGATCAACTTAGTAAACTACTGTAGAAGTGACAGAAATACTTTTATTAAATGTATTTCCTAAGAATTGTTAGGGGTGCCAATAATTGTGGAACAGGTGATTTTATGAAGAATAATTATTTCTTAGTCAGGGATTTTATTTCCCCCTTAAAATTTACTTGAGTTAAAGGTTGGACTTTACTTTTTTTCCCATCGTGGTCCTATATTATTTTGAACAAAACTCAATTTATGAGAAGCTAAAGAACACATCTTAACCAGGGGTGCCAATAATTATGGAGGGCACTGTACGTATATTATGACTAAGATGTAATTTAAATGAAATAAGGTAATGATCTGAAATTGCAGAGGTTTGAGAACGAATATTCGGGTTATTTATGCTCACACCCAGGGTCAAAACTAAATCCAGAGTATGATTACAGTAATAAGTAGGTCCTGTTATATTTTGAATAATACAAGTCTGTGACAAAATCACTAAATTCTTTTAAAAATTCTAAATAGGGCCCTGGTGGTCTGTAGATATTAATTAAAGAAAATTCATTCTTTCTTGTAACTGGATTAATTATACTGGTGGAAAGAAGCTCAAAAGAAGTAAAATTAACATAGTGTTTCTGATTGCTAACTAAGGTATTTCGGAAAAGTGTGCAGACCCCACCTCCTCTACCGGACAATCTCGGATTGTGTATATAATTGTAGCCTGCAGGGGCTGCTTCATTTAATGCTACATTTTCATTTGGCCTAATCCAGGTTTCTGTCAGGCACAGAACATCAAAGTTCTGATCAGTTATCATTTCATTCACTATAACTGCTTTTGAATTTAGAGATCTAATATTAAGTAAACCAATCTTTAGGTTTGAAGTGTCGCCGCGCCGCCAGCTCCTGCTGCCCGAGTTGCCGCGCCGCCAGCTCCTGCTGCCCGAGTCGCAGCGCCACCAGCTCCTGCTGGTGCTGGCCCCTGGACCTCAGCCCAAGAACTGTGCCCAGGCTGGCCCCACGGACTACCCCACAGACTTTAGCCAGTCCTGGGCATCCCCATGTTTATTGTGTACCCCTGTCGCTCCCTGTTCTGGTCCCCGTGTCTGTCTGTGTTCCTGTTCCTGTCTTATCTGGTTTCTCTGTGCCTCTCCCTGTCACCGTGTATCTGTCCCAGTTAATTTTTTTTCGTCCCTGTTCCCATGCCCAGTCCTTTCCAGTCACCAGTCATGTCCCATGTCCAGTCACCGTCCCCTGTCCAGTTCCCCGTCCAGTTTCCTATCTTGCCCAGTGTTCAGTCTCTGTCCAGTGTTCCACCCAATGTCCAGTCTACGGTCACGTCCCCGGTCCAGTCTTCTTTCTTTGTTAAGTCTCCAGTCCAGTCTTCAGTCCAGTTACCGTTTGTCCCCCATGTCAAGTCCTCGGTCTCGTCTTTCCCGGCCCCTCCCCTCCGCCAGCCCCCAGGGTTCGTTTTTATGCGCCTCAGGAGCTGCGCATTTAGGGAGGGACTTCTGTCATGCCCTGCTCTGTTTTCCTGTGTTTTCTCCATTTCCCAGTGCACTGTAAAAAAAACATTTTTTTTTACAAAAAAGTTTTTTGTGTATTTTATGTAAAAAGAGAATATACCTGAAAATCACAGAAAAAACATATATTTTAATAAATCACCTGTGAAAGCACAGTCAAAATCTGTAAATGTAAATGACCAGAATCCTCCATTTTTTAACTCAACTGTACAATTTTTTTAAGGGTTTGAATGTTAATTTATGGGGTCTCGGTGTAAAAGTACACTCACTGACGTATAAACACAGTCTGAGGTGTAAAAATACACTCACTGACGTATAAACACAGTCTTAGGTGTAAAGATACACACCAGTAGTTCTACATTTCTTACATATTGCTGTAAATAAGAAGTAACATTACAAAGCCATATGAATATTAATTTAACAGAACTGTCCCATAAAATGACTTTCAATATATTGTAATACAAAAATAACTGCAAATCTTATTTTAACAGCAATTAACCTTATTAAATGTGGAATTATAGTGAAATGTTAATGATTTATATACACTATGTTTAAAAGTATTTGTTAACCTATACAAATTATTGAATGCCTGTTCCAGTAATTTCCATGGTCAGGTGTATAAAACCAAGCATCTACACATTCAGACATTTAGAAACATTAGTAAAAGAACTGTCTCCTCTCCTCTCCGCACTGTTTTTAGAACATAAGTGCAGAAATAGCTTATTAAACTCATGCATTGGATAACAATGCAACAGAACTGAACATACTTGCGTTGAAGCATGTGCGCATACATACACTCACTCATACACACACACAGGCTTATATAAGTAGACATACATTTTAAAGTTTAGGGGAGCCAATAGAGGTTGTTTTTTGCACTACCTTTGCTCTCTACAGTTTCTTTCCCTATTATTTTTATTATTATTATTTTTATTATTGTTACTGTTATTATAGCACCACAAAAATAGGCTGGCGACACAATTCACTCCAGTAATATGCATGTGAAAATAAACTTCCTTGTATATTACTTGGCTATGTTAGCCTCTATATTTTAATTTAATTAATTTATTTATTTATTTCATGGAATGACCATTAAAAAAATGTTTTACATCTGTGACTTATTTTTAGACATGCTGGAACTTTACTGGAAGGACAGACACCTCTTAAAGGTTAATTACACGATACAATTACGATTAAATTCACTGTGCAGTTGACTTCAAGTATATACATTGTGTTTATATATGTATCTGGGGATAATGGAAAGTGCTCTGGAAGCCAATGTTAATTAAGTACAAGTGTTGTGCAAAATTCAGAATTTAATTGAAAATGACTCCTAAATATTAAGCTAACAAATGTACCAGCTCAGTTAATTCAGTTATATAGCCCTCCACAATGGAGCTCTTAGGATCTGTTACATTTTGTTATTAAAAATTGTCAATTTTTCAGATTCATTTTACAATGGCTGCTACAGCTCACCACGCAAAAGCGTGGTTTTGAATAAATCGGCGCCAATACATGGCTAATCATGTCTAGCTCTGTGTGCTAAGTACAAGAGACCCTCTCTGAGAAAAAGAAGAATCACTGATTGTGAAGTTTGTAAACACAGTGTAACTTGATTCAGGCAATTCTAATGTGGTCATTGAGTCTCTGATATACACTGTGTATAGTATTGTCTAACTGGGAAAATGTGATGCATGTTTGCTTATGTAAATGTATAGCTGTATCTAAAGGTAAGAATGATATTTATGTATGTCTGGTTAATACTGGTAAGGGTTAAGGGTGGTATATAATGTAAAAGAAGGTATGTTTTTAAGGTATAGTTTATGGTTGTATATACTGGTGTATAATGTACAGCTGGTTAATTCTATTTAATGGTATATAGAAATGTACAGTGGAGGAAATAAGAATTTGATCCCCTGCTAATTTTGTAAGTTTGCCCACTTACAAAGACATATCAAAAATAAAATCCAGAAAATCACATCGTATAAATTATATAAATTTATTTGCTTTTTGCAGAGGGAAATAAGTATTTGATCCCTCTGGCAAACAAGACCTAATACTTGGTGCCAAAACCCTTGTTGGCAAGCACAGCAGTTAAAGATTAACGTCTCCAAGTGTCCCAAACTGTATCCAAATGGCACAAAGTTCCCCAATGGCCAAAAACTTCTTTATACAGCCACAAACCTCTGTAAAATGACCCAAAAGTAAAAAGAAAAGAAAGTCTATTTTGACACACAATGGCTCATTTGAAAGCCTCACGCTCTGAGCCTAATTCCTAAAAAAACAGAGCGTGCTGATTAAAATACTCTGGTGTATTTTGAAGAGGACATCTGTGGCTAAATGGAAAGCTGTATATTACTTTTTATTTGATGGATTACATTTCGATGGGGAACTTAAGGATCTGAATACTTAAATGAAACTTTGTTTTTTTTATCTTGGGTGGGTAAGCTGGTTAACATGTATAAAGCGGTTTTATTCGAGTTTTAACTGTATTTTGTAGTTGTTGCAGGTGTTTATGATTCTTTAAGATGATAAAATTAAAGTTAAGTTAGATGTTTTGGCTTTGTATGGTACGGTGGCCGAGAAAGCCCAGCGCAGTGCAAATTGAAAAGCGCTGCAAAAGCACAAAACACATCCATCAAAATTACAACACAGGCGCAGCAAATAGAAAAACGCGCTGCAAAAAGAAAAACGCGCTGCAAATAGAACCACAACACAACGGAAGTGAGTCACAACACAACGGAATTTTCCCGGGGGACCTTAAAAGATGCTGTACCTGCTGTATACAAAGGACAATAAGTGGCAAACAAGCTTCTGAAAAGTAAGTTATGTTTATTACCTGTGATTACCACGGTTGTGTGCATATTATTAAAAGTTCTGCTTCACAAAACGCCTTGTTTGCCACTTATTGTCTTTTGTACACATAGTGAAGTCCGAGACGTACAGTATCTTTTAAGGTCCCCCGGGAAAATTCCGTTGTGTTGTGACTCACTTCCGTTGTGTTGTGGTTCTATTTGCAGCGCGTTTTTCTATTTGCAGCGCGTTTTTCTAGTTGCAGCGCGTTTTTCTATTTGCTGCGCCTGTGTTGTAATTTTGATGGATGTGTTTTGTGCTTTTGCAGCGCTTTTCAATTTGCACTGCGTTGGGCTTTCTCGGCCACCGTAGTATGGAGATCTCTCTGTGTAGCTGCTGCGGGCTGCTGCAGCAGTGGGTCTCAACCCTCAGTTTTCTATGGGATTAAGGTCTGGAGACTGGCTAGGCCACATTTCTGGCTAGGAGACAGTTCTGGCCACATACCTAACTGCCAACCAGCACTCACCTGGAAGCAAGACAGAATCAAAAGAATCAGAATCAGTCTAAAACTGTGCATTCGATTTTTTTAAATAATGAATTTATTTTATTTAACATTGATGTTTTGCATGCTAAATTGATTACAAATGTGCAAAGGATGTCAGAATTTCTGTGCACATGTTAATTAACATATTTTTCCCCCCATTTTTACAGATGATGCAGTGACCTGCAATATCCTTGAGTGGAACTATCGTGTCTTCAAAGGATTCTTGGAATTTTTGTCCATCACATGATACCTTTGAAGATGACTGACATTTATGATGAACTGTATTTAGTAATGGCTATGGTTAAGTCAGTTGAGATTTGAAATATGTGCAGTGCATATATACATTCTACAGATATATGAGGTAGAAATTGGTCCTGTTTGTCCTGTTCCTGTTATTTTGGATGCACATTTATTAAAAAAGTTTACAAATGGGGTGTAGGGGTGTAAATAAATATTGATCTTTAATGTGATTTGCAACTGTGATTTTACTGTGTCAATTTTCAAAAATGTATCATTTAATTAAAAAATTAAATCGATTGATCAGTTGTCATGATTTGTTTCAACTGTAAAATATGTGAAAATAAAGATTTAAAATAGGCATTGTTGAGCATGTATTTGGTTAATGTCTTACGTCATGACCTTTTTTTTTTTTTTTTTTTGTATGTATTTAACCAGTAGGATACAGTACTGTAACAGTGAAAGCTGTGGAAAACAGTACATTGTAATAGTAGACATGTCATTTAAAGGTTATCATCTGTAAATGTATAGAATAAAGCCACTTATTGACAGGTTACAAAATTTAAAAGACAGTCAAATTTATTTATTAGGGTTCAGGCACCGAAGGTGCGTAGAACCCTATTGTTTTTGCTAAGATTTTTCTTCTTCTTCTTATTATTATTATTATTATTATTCTTTTTCTCCTGAAAAACCACTTGTGCAGCCTAAACCGTAAGTCCTAGAGATATGAAACTTGGTAGGTAGATGTAGTATCAGTGCATCTCGGTGGACAACAAAAATGGCACCGATTGGTCAAGTGGTGGCGCTATAAACAAGGAAATTCATTTTTTACAATTTTCTCAATAACTCAAAAACCATGAGACCTACATTCAAAATTCTTTTTTTGCTGGATTCCTTGGGTCAATACCTACAACTTTCCAATTTGGACCATGCACTTCCGTCTACTTATATTTTTTTCTAATTTGCATAATGTGCAAAACATTCTTTTGCGAACTAGTCCTAGGAATTTTTAACAATCCTAGCATGTGTGGTATCAAAATACTCGTGAGAGCATGCGCTTCAATATTCAATAAGAAAAAGTTTAAATATGTAAACAATATGGCCGCCATATGCAAATTAGTCCTTCCGGATATATGCCCCATTCACTTCAACAGTTAAATTTGGAACACTGTTTCTCAGCAACCGTGCAACCTAGCAAGCTGAAACTTTGCAGGCAGAATCTATCATACAACCTCTAAAGCATAGGTCGGCAATAGGCGGCCCGCGGGCCAGATGCGGCCCGCAAGCAAGAAACATCTGGCCCGTGAGGTTGAACTATAATGAAAAAAAAAAATCGGACTGTCCGTCTCAAAAATGCTCTTTATTTAGAAACTTAATTTTCCAAAACAGAAAAATTTATGAAAAAAATGTTTTTTTTTTTATTTAACAAACAGGTATATCATTAATAGCGCCCCCAATGGTCAGTCCACAGATTTCACCCACATCAGCCCACTTGAATGTCTGCTTGTCATTTTAAGAGCGCCCTCCCGCCACCGCGCCCGCCAATATTTAATTCAGAACTAGATTTAGAATAACTTTGTAATTACATGCCATATCAGAACATGCACTCCTTTGTGCCTCTGCTCAACATTAATAACAGGTGAAAAACTTTTGATAATTTCTAAATGTGACAGAATGTCTCCAATTGTGTTAGACCTTCTTACACATCACCATCCTATGCTCTAGTAGGCACCATTGTGCCAGTTGGTGCTTGATGAAGCGCCATTTAATTCACTTTGTAATTACATGTCATATCAGACAATGCACTTATTTGTATTAATTTAAACTTGTTTGGTCAAACATTTCAGCTTGTTTTGCACAGGTTAAAAGGTCAATCTGAACACCACTTAGTGAACATTCTGGTTGAAGCCTCGTGATCAATACCCATAACATGTAGACTCCTTTTGACTAATTCTAACTCACTTGATGAATATCCTACAAACTTCAATGGATTTGCATGTGAATTTAAGCGTCATGTTGAAAGACCTCTGCTCAACATTAATAACAGGTGAAAAACTTGATCATTTCTAAATGTGACAGGGCATCCCCAATCATATTAGACCTTCTCACACATCACCATTCAATGCTCCAGTAGGCACCATTGTGCCACTTGGTGCTTGAACCCGCAGATTGCCGCTTGCGGCTATATTTTTACTTAAAGCTGTAATTTGACATTTATCATCTGTAAATGTAGAGAATAAAGCCACTTATTGACGGGTTATAAGATTTAAAAGACAGTAAAGTTTATTTCTTTTACTTAAAAAAGCTGTAATTTGACGTTTATCATCTGTAAATGTATAGAATAAAGCCACATATTGACAAATTACAACATTTACAAGACAGTAAAATTGATTTCTTTTACTCAAAAAAGCTGTAATTTGACGTTTATCATCTGTAAATGTATAGAATAAAGCCACATAGTGACAAATTACAACATTTAAAAGACAGTAAAATTGATTTCTTTTACTCAAAAAAACTGTAATTTACGTTTATTATCTGTAAATATATAGAATAAAGCCACTTATTGACAAAGTACAAGATTTAAATGACAGTAAAATTATTGTTTTTACTTTAAAAAACATGTAATTTGACATTTCTATGCTGTAAATTGCTTGAATAATTCTCTCAAGTAACATAATTATACCGTTATTTAATTGATGTCAACTCTCAGATAACAGACTTTTAATGTATTAATGCAGTATTTTATAGGTTTTTTAACATTTTAGGAATGTTTACCAACAGAAAACATCATGTAATTTACTATTCTTTGACTGTAAAATTACAGAGAACATATACAAGAAAAAGCTGTAATTTTACAAGAAGTCATTATTAAATTACGTACAGTCATTTCCTGTAATTTTATGGTAACTGTTTGGCAACTTTTGCTGCCAGACATTCTACTGTTTTTTTACATTTTTACATCAAGTGTCTGTAATTTGTTGCTCTGCCCCTTGTTACCTGTCTCCCCAAGTGTTCATTGTTTTCTGTTTCTATAAATAGTCCCCTTTTGTCTGTGTTGATTGGTCGGTCTATGCACCTTCCTCTGTTGTCTGTCTTTCCACGTTTTTGCTATAGTTATTTTTACGTTCCTTGTTTTTTTGTATTTACTCTCTTGTTTATTTCTAGTTACCTGTTTATCACATATATTTCCTTGTTTATCTTGTTTATTTCCCTTGTATATATCCCTAGCCCTGTTTAGTTATTTGTTTGTCTCGTTTAGCTTTCCCTGTTTGTTTATGTATATATATTTCCTCATTTATTCCTTTTTGTTTGTTAGTTTTTAATTGTTATTTAATAAATCTGTTTGTCTGCTTTTACGTCCGCCTCCCTTCTGCACAGTTTTTTTGCTAATTTGCATAATATGCAAAACCTACTTTTGAGAACTTGAGAACTCATTGACCAATCATGCTGGTCATCCAACTTGGTCATGCCGACCAACCAGTTTTGCCATGCTGGTCATGCTCGTCATCCAGCTTGGTCTTTATGGTAAAGCTGGTCATCCTGATTGGTCCTGCTGATCAACCAGCTTGGTCTTTATGGTCATGCTGGCCAACAAGCTTGGTTGTTATGGTCATGCTACTCAACCAGCTTGGTCTTTATGGTAAAGCTGGTCATCCAGCTTGGTCATGCCGACCAACCAGCTTTGTCATGCTGGTGTGGAAATTTGGTGGTTTAAAGTGAAATAATATTGCTGAATGCTGCGTCAGGATCGAAGTGAGTAGCAAAGTTTTATTGAAGACAGACCGTGTGCTCACACAGAGAATCTGCTTGCCCTATTAACCTTTTCCACCGCCCCAGCACTTGTAGGATGATAAGCACAATGCTTCTTCATATCTATCCCTAAATATTTGGTCAAATTAACCTGAATGTAAATATGGAGTGCCATTGTGACTTGAGATACATTGTGGCAGACCCTGCCCGGAGATTATCTCTCTGAATGCTTTTTCCACTACTTCACCATCCTGTGAACCTGTAGAAAAAGAACCTCCACCCATTTGCTGAACATGCAAACACAGACCATGAGAAACTGTTTCCCTCCCGTTAGTATTAGATCAACAAAAGTAACCTGCCAATGCTGAAATGACCCACAGGCTGAACAAGAAATTTTTTGGGTGAATGTAGATATCACACACATTATTCCCCGCCTTTGCTCATGGTAATCTTCCCATGAGCAATACAAATTAAACCTTTCATGTAACCCTTTTGTCTATTTGTTGCTGTATGCACCCATACATTAATTTGTTATTATTATATATATATATTTTTTTTATATACCCTGCATTAGTTCATTTAGCTTGTTCCCCTTCAGTGGCTGTGGATTGAATGTCCAGTAAGGATAGTTTCTCTTGGTCTGTTGTAGGGAGTTGTGCGTCGTGAAGGCGTGTGCTGTATGTTTTGCCACGTGGTCTGCTAACGCCTTTCCCTAGGTTACGGGATCATTTACAGAAGTATGTGCTGCGCATTTAACAACTGTAATTTGTGATGGTAGTTGAACGGCAGGCAGGCCATTTACCTGTTTGTTTGTTTGTTTAAATTTCCATTTTTCTTCTATATACCCTATTTATTTTTTTATTTATTTATTCAGTCAGTTGTTTCTTTTATTTATTTGTTATCGACTTTATTATTAAGTCTTCAGATTTCTATAACTCTGGTTCCTTTCTCTGCCCATAAATGTTTTTCTGAATTAGTTTAACATTTAAAAAAAAAATATATATATATATATAACCACTGTTCGCTCTGCTCTCAGTTTGTACTGAAAAGAACATTTCCATGTTCCCGTGGAAGCACTGTATTTTACATTAGGGCACTCAGTGTCAGCCCAATCATTAGCTCGATATCCTGCTATGATGTGTATAACAATTTTAATTTTTTAGATCGTATATTGTTTTATTTTATCCAAATGCAATAACTACATCACCTGAAGTCTGCAAAAACTTTGCACAAACACAACATAACTTAATCAGGATTGACTTCAAGTCCGATGTTAGTATGAAAACAAAAAAAAAGAAAACAGTTTAAAAAATGCACTCAAATCTCAATAATTGTTAACATGCTACTGAGCTTATGGCACGCTCAACCTGAATGGTAAATTTAGCTTGTGTTCATAAGAAACTTAAGATTCTACTTTGTGATTTAAAACCAACAAAATCCAGTTCTTAAAAACATATAGCACAAATATGAGCTTAAGTAGCAGGACAAATTAGCTTAAACCAAAACAGGAGAAACTATTGAAACCTGTGACTCACTGTAGAGCACTGAATATCAAAGACAATTGCCCTGTGACTCCCTGCAAGGTCTTGATTATCAGTGGTATCTGTTCCTGTGAAATCCCAGCTGGGCTTCCCTGTGAGAACCCAACAAAAGAATTTCCTACTGTGAATAACGCCTCTTGCTGTTTTGTTAATAAATGAGGGCGGCCGCCGCTGTTGACATTGTCGTGTCTTTTAAATAACACACACGCGTGAGTCCAACTGTATCTTTAGCGTGTCCCTCTTTATTAGCATAGCATGTCCTTCTTCTGTTATTCTCCTACTCGTCCCCCCTCATACACGTCATCACCCCGTGACCTGTAACTCTCTCTCTCTCTCTAAATATCTCAGTTACACCACATCTCCCTTTTTTTTTATTCTGAATCAATGGGTAGACTACCATTGATTCTGCAGAACCTTAAGGGGTTATTCTGCTCTTGTGGCTGGAAGGTCTGCTCCTATCTACACCAGACACATAGCAGTAATGCTTAAACTGTAGCAATGCATTTTTAGTTAACACACAAAACTGTCTACCTATCTCTAAACCCTGAAACTTAGGCATTTACATCCAAACAGTTCAAAAACAAAAACATAGCTTAATCACAGCTTAAACACATTTTTTTTTTCTTTTTTTTTTCACACTTAGATGCATTTTTTTTTAGTCCCATTTTCTCTTACCTTTCTGTTTCTTGTTTTTCCACTTTTTTTTCTCTTTCTTTTTTTTTCAAAGTCCGTGGGAAACCCAGTTACAAGTCTAACCTAGCAGGTTTCACCACAGCTCTCCCAGACCTTGTTCTGAGTGTAGGAGTAGATGGTGGTTCTGGAACATTCTGTTGCGATGGTGCTGCAGCAGGACATTCTGTTGAATGTTGTTCTGGAACACCTCTCAGGATGTGCTCAGCTGCCCCATCACCTCTATTTCCATCAGGAGACTGCATGGCGATGAGATGACGGCGGTTTCGCCTGATGATCCCATGAGGTCCCTCCACCAGATATGAACGGGGTGTGGAGTGGTCTCCAATGACAGCTCCAGGTGATCTTTGATCTGTGACCCACACATCCTGTCCAGGAGCGAGTCTGTCAAGATTCTGTGTACGGTGTCGCAGATTATAGCGTTGCACATCTTTCATCTTCCTCTCCCTTTCCTTCAGCATTACGGCATCTCTGTTTGGAAGAGCAGGAACTAGCAGAGCAGGAAGTATAGGCACAGTGGTACGAAGCCTTCGTCCCATAAGAAGCTGAGCTGGACTGTACCCATTCTGTAGTGGGGTAGCCCTATACGCGAGTAGAGCAAGATAAGGATCATCTGCTTTCTTCAAGAGTCCTTTTACTGTCTGTACCGCACGTTCGGCTTCAGCATTTCCCTGGGGATATCTTGGGCTGCTAGTCACATGACGGAACCCATATGACTCCGCAAACTCAGCAAAAGCAGCTCCCGAGAACTGTGGCCCGTTATCAGTGACTAGAGTTTCACAGATCCCGTGACGTGCAAAAATTGACTTGAAGAATCACATTATTAGACCTTGTGGGGGTCAGCAAAGCAATCTCCACGTATCTTGATGCATAATCCACCACTAGCAGATATGTGTTATTCTTTAGCGTGAACAAATCCGCTCCACACTTCTGCCATGGTTGGCCTGGATATGGTGTTGGTATCAGTGGCTCTCTATGGTTTTGTCTCTCTTGACAGCATGCTCTGCAGTTAAGGACCAACTCATTCAGCTGCTGACTTAGCCCTGGCCACCATAGCGACTGTCGTGCCCGCTCTCGGCACTTGACCACGCCTTGATGTCCTTCATGCAACTTATTGAGAACATCATTTCTCATTGTTGCGGGTATGACCAGTCTTTGGCCTTTCAGCAGGAGACCATCCTGCACTGTGAGAAGGGTTCTTTCAGTCCAGTATAGTTTGAGTGCAGGTTCGTTGATACCATGTGCTGGCCAGCCTTCTGCACACAACTGCATAACACGTGCGCACACACTGTCCCTCTGCAGCTGATCTCTCAACTCCTCCAGATAAGCAGTGCTCGCAGGTAGGCTCTCCATTATCATGTCCACGTAGATGTTGGTGTCCTCAAACAGCTCCTTGTCAGCTGGTGTTTCACCTCTCATAACCGGTGCTCTTGACAGCGTATCAGCTGTCCACAGACACTTTCCTGACACATGCCATATGGAGTAGGAATAGCGCATCAGACGCATTCTGAAGCGTTGGATCCGAGGAGGTAGAGCATCTAGAGGTTGCGACCCCAGGAGACTCAGGAGAGGCTTGTGATCCGTCTCCAGCTGGAAATGTTTCCCAATCAAAAAATTGCGAAACCTTTCGCACGCCCAGGTCAGTCCCAATGCCTCTTTCTCTATCTGCGCGTATCTCTGCTCTGTTGGTGTGAGAGATCGCGACATGTAGGCTATTGGTCTCCACTCCTCGTCCCACTTTTGGAGCAACACTCCTCCCAACCCATACGATGATGCATCTGCAGAGACTTTGCATTCCCTGTTTGCATCATACATGGCTAGCACAGGTGGAGATGTCAGCGCATCCTTCAGATCCTGAAAGGCTCTTGCTTGGTCGACGCCCCACATCCAGCAGTTGTTTTTCGACAGGAGATCACGCAGGGGTTTGTCTCTCTCCGCTAGCTGCGGGATAAACTTGCCCAGTTGGTTTACCATTCCGAGGAAGGATCTTAACTCACTCACTGTCGTTGGCTCCTGCATCCTTTTGACAGCCTCTGTCTTGCTTGGGTCTGGGCTGATGCCCTTGGCAGAGACCACGTGACCTAAAAAGCTCACCTCTGACTTTGACAAGTCGCATTTCTCAATGTTTAAGGTGATGCCCGCCTTCTGAATTTTCTCTAGAGTGGCATGCAGGCGAGCATCATGCTCTTCCTGAGTATGACCCCATACCAGGACATCGTCCATATGACAAACTACTCCCTCTAGTCCCTCTGTGACCTCGGTTACCATTCTGTTCTGGAAGTGTTCGGGTGCTGATGCTATCCCGAACGGTAACCTTTTGAAAAAATAGCGTCCGAAAGGAGTAACAAAAGTTGTCAATTTCGCTGAATCTTTTGTCAGGGGAATTTGCCAAAACCCCATATTAGCGTCCAGCTTACTAAAAATTCTGGCTCCAGCCAGCATCCCCAGTGTTTCCTCCACTGATGGCAGGATGAATTTCTCACGGCACACTGACTTGTTCAGTTTAGTGAGGTCAACGCATATGCGCACAGCACCAGTCTTCTTGGGCACTACCACGATGCCAGCGCACCAGTCTGTCGGCTCTTCAACTCTGCATATCACCCCAAGGCTCTCCATTCGGGACAATTCTTGCTTGACTTTGTCCATCAGAGGCAATGGGATCCTCCTTGGTGTTTTCAGTGAGAATGGTTGAGCTCCTGGTTTCAACTTTATGGCATATGGCTGACGTAGTTCCCCCAGTCCTCTGCATAGTTTTGGGTAGGCTTGCTTTAATGTCTCTACTGTGACACTGTCTAGTCGTGCAACAAGACCCAGCCTACAGCTCACAGATCTTCCCAGCAAGGCAGTGTGCAGATGACGGACGACATATGTATCCTCCATCGCTTCTCTCTCTCCTCTCCGCAGCAGCAGCCTGGCGACGCCCACAACATCCAGCGGACTTCGCCCCGGTCCCAGCAGTGGCTTTGTTGCTTTGTGGAGTATAGGTGGATTTTCCCTGTGTAGTTTCTGAAATACAGCTTGTGGCAAAACTGTGACATCAGCACCAGTGTCAATCTTAAATGTCACATTGTTGTTATGGACTTTAATGTTGACCATCCATGGATCACCCTCCGTGGTGACGCAGCCAAGAAAGACAGCATCCTCCTCCTGTCCTTTCACTTCATGCACCGCTTTTGATGCCCTGCACACACGACTATAGTGTCCTTTTTTACCACATGCATGACACTTTGCTTCATTTGCAGGACATTCACGCGTTGAGTGTGATGGAGAACTGCCACATTTATGACACTGTGCTTGCAAAGATTTCCGTTTACTGCCTTGGGCACTGTGTGTCTTGTTAGCATGCTGAGATTTGTTTATAGCATGCCTGCTATTTTTGAGTGTTCTGACTCTGTCCACAGATTTAACATCAATTGCCTGTGCTCTGACGTCACCCCGTAAAGAAGCTTGCCGCTTTTTCACCTCCTCACTCTGACGTGCCATCCTTACAGCTTTTTCTAAAGTAAGTTCTGCATCCAGCTGCATGCGTTCGGACAGCCCTTTGTCCAGCAATCCAACTACGAGTCTGTCTCTGATTAGTTCATCATGCAGCACTCCATAGTTGCAGTGTTCAGCTAACGCATATAAAGCAGTGACAAACGAGTCTACAGACTCTCCTTCTCTTTGTTTGCGCATGTTGAATTTAGCACGCTCGTAAATTACATTTTTCTTGACCACGAAAAAACGCTGGAAGCCTTCACGTACCTCTTTGTAAGTGCTCCTTTCTTCATCAGTCAGAGTTAACCCACGTAAAATATCGTCCCCCATACAGTATATCAGTGTGTTTACTTGATTCTCTTCTGAGCTTGCATGCAGGTTACTTGCTAGGCGAAATCTTTCAAATCTTCAGATCCATTTGTCCCACTCTTGAGGCTTCAAGGACTCCGGCGGCTGGATATTAAACGTAGCGCATGGCCCTGCCCCCGCAGCGACTCTCTGTACCGGCGCCGCAGCCGGCTGCTGGTCCCCACCGCTCGCTTCTCCTCCGTGGCTCATCTTGTCCTCCTCTCCTCCGCGGGTGTGACAAACTTCACTGTGGGCTGCGGCTCTCCACGCTAACTACAGGACTTCTGACACCATGTCGTGTCTTTTAAATAACACACACGCGTGAGTCCAACTGTATCTTTAGCGTGTCCCTCTTTATTAGCATAGCATGTCCTTCTTCTGTTATTCTCCTACTCGTCCCCCTTCATACACGTCATCACCCCGTGACCTGTAACTCTCTCTCTCTCTCTAAATATGACGCTGAGTTTATGACTGGGCTTTTCTCAAATCTTCCTGACCTAGGTACACACAAACTGATTTTTGGCAGCGACCTTAACTGTGTTATGAATCCAATGCTAGATCGATCTGGGACCAAATGTACCCCCTGTTCTAAGATGGCCCAATGTGTGTCTCAGTTTATGGAGGACAATGGTTGTATTGACCCATGGAGAATTAGGAACCCTACAGCCAAATCATTCTCTTTCTTTTCACACCCTCACCACTCTTTCTCTCGCATTGATTACTTTTTTACTGATCTGCAAATTCTTGACTCCATGGAAAGTGTTGATTATATTATATTAGTATTGTAATCTCGGACCATGGGCCAGTGCAAATGGTCATTAGGTTTTCTTCATATGAGAAAGGGAGGGTTCCATGGCGGTTAAGTGCTCTACTCGTGTCGAGTGAAGAATTTTGTACTAAAATTACTTTCAGGTTGATCCCCCAGATCGAAGATGATACTGGCAATTTAATCACCAATCCGAGGGACATTAATAAAGTTTTTAAAAAATATAATTCTTTACTATATGCATCAGAGGCCCTGGCAATACAGATTGAATGCACTCATTCATAAATAATCTTGAAATTCCATCCCTTGATCCAGAAACAAGTACTGAACTCGACAACCCCATTTCTTTAGAAGAAATAACAGATGCCATTAAATCTATGGAGAATGGCAAGTCGCCTGGCCCAGATGGGTTTACTATTGAATTTTATAAGAAATTCTGTGATAAATTGGCCCCTCTTCTACTAGGTATGTATAATGAATCCCTTCAGTGTGGTAAGGACCCAACTTTGTGTAGCTTATACAGGCCAATAAGCCTTTTGAGTTGTGAGCATATAATATTAACTAAGATCTTGGCCAAACACATGGAAAACACCTTACCCTTAATTGTTTCGAAGGAACAAATTGGTTTTATAAAGGGACGACACTTATTTATTGTTTGTTGCCTATCACCCATTGGTCATCTTCACACATCAAAGGCATTCTGCGACAAGGTATAGAAAGCAAGGTCTCCCTATATGTAGATGACTTACTTCTGTATATTCGTTATCCTCTAGAAATGATCCCAGCTGCGGAATCGGTATTAAAGGAATTCGGCTCTTTTTCGGGTTATAAATTAAATTTCCAAAAAAGCAAGTGCTTCCCTGTGAGTCGGGATGCTCTTAATTTATCTCAGGCTGCCATTCCATACTGCCTTTCACCTGCAGGCTTTAGATACCTAGGTATTAATATTACTCATAATATATCATCTACTGTAAGTGCTAATTTCCCCCTTTGATTGCAAAGATGAATGTTGATTTTCAGAGATGGAATAGCTCTCTCCTTGGGCGGTAGAGTCCAATGTGTGAAGATGAACATTTTACCTACATTTTTATTTTTGTTCCAATGCCTTCCTTTGTTCCTACCCAAATCTTTTTTAAAGACATTGACAAGGCTATCACTAATTTCATTTGGTCTGGAAAGGTCCCTCGGATTAGGAAATCTACTTTGCAGAAATTTAAAACTGACGGTGGATTAGCACTCCCGAATATGTTTTTTTATTATTTGGCTGCCAATGTGCAAAAGATTTGCTTTTGAGTAGAGGGCACTGTAATAATCAGCTGATTTATTGGGATATTGAGTGTGGGTACAGTACAGTTACAGAACAGACAACGGCAATGTAATATCAGCTGAGTTATTAGGATATAAAGTGTGGGTACAGTACAGATAGAGAACAGTAGAGGGCACTGTAATAATCAGCTGAGTTATTGGAATATTAAGTGTGGGTACAGTACAGTTAGAGGACAATATAGGGCGCTGTAATAATCAGCTGAGTTATTGGGATATTAAGTGTGGGTAGAGTATAGTTAGAGAACAGTAGAGGGCGGTGTAATAATCAGCTGAGTTATTGGGATATTAAAATGTGGGGGTACAGTACAGTTAGAGAACAGTAGAGGGCGCTGTAATAATCAGCTGAGTTATTGGAATATTGAGTGTGGGTCCAGTACAGTTAGAGAACAGTAAAGGGCGCTGTAATAATCAGCTGAGTTATTGGGATATTGAGTGTGGTTACAGTACAGTTAAAGAAAAGTAGAGGGCGCTGTAATAATTAGCTGAGTTATTGGGATATTGAGTGTGGCTACAGTTCAGTTAGAGGACAGTAGAGGGCGCTGTAATAATCAGCTGAGTTATTAGGATACTGAATGTGGGTACAGTACAGTTAGAGGACAGTAGAGGGCGCTGTAATACTCCGCTGAGTTATTGGGATATTGAATGTGGGTACAGTACAGTTAGAGGACAGAGGGCGCTGTAATAATTAGCTGAGTTATTGGCAGTGTTGGGAAGGTTACTTTTAAAATGTAATGCCTTACAGATTACTGATTACATCACTCAAAATGTAATTTGTAACGTAATCAGTTACATTACTTCAAGTGAGTAACGTAATCTGATTACTTTGGATTACTTACAATATTGTCGTTTTTTTTAAGCCTGAATGAATGTAGCAACCCAGGGCTGGAGTGGGCCCCTTTTTCAGCCCGGGATTTTCACGCCCAAATTTTGGAGCAGGAATTTGAATAAATAAAACAGCAGCTAGATCTTACAATGCCTTTTTATTGCATATAAGTACAAGTATATGTTGGTAAGTTAACAGAACACCCTTCACTTAAACATGTTTCATTCAAATTTAAATCAGATAAAGATTTAAAAGGTAAAAAAAAATATATGAATTAATATTACTTAGAAGTAGTGCAGGGCGATATGGGATTTTTTTTTATCATCACGATAACCATATATATCCTGATATACCACATTTATATAAATCAACTATAAATAAATTAACAAACATGAAACTGAGGGTATTTAATCTGTAATTTCAGTTCGTTTTAGTTTTTCTTTTATTTGACGTTTTAATTAGTTTCAGTTAAGGAGAAGTTTCCTTAACACTAAGAATTGGTTACTTTGCTATATGGTGATTATTATGCCATAGCTTTATATAAAATTAAAAATAGTATTAAAAAACAGATGACTACATCACAGACTGTTTCCTGGAGCCCGACTGGCCGAGGAAAGTGACGCGCTCATCCGGGCGTTTAAAGATGTGCAGGTGGATTAACAGGTGCGCAGCTCGCGGGGATCTGGCTAATTCTACTGCTTTTGGGCTGCGTGACGTTCAGTCTCTCAGCCTGCCAGTCAGACTACAGTATCAGCATATAAATCAGGTGCGTTTTCCTACAGAACAAACCATTCAAACATGCGGATGAGCTCTCAGCACCCGATTAAAAAAACGAACACAGTGTCTGTCTGGCTTAAAATAATTAGATACAGCTATTAAATGAATAAATCAACATTTAATTAAAAGACCAGGCAAAGATTCTGTATGCTAACAAGCTAAAAGCTAATAAGGTAATAACAACATGTAATAAAAACAGAAAAATAGATATAAAATAGGAAAATAACCAACTAAACTAAGCTCAAAATGCTAAAAGAAATATAATCTAACGAATTCTAAAAGTTCAAAACGAAATAGTGAATCCTGAAAGAAACGAGTAATTTTATCACAAATCCACATTTTCTGATCTATATCCTCATCACGTAGGCCCACACACACACACACACACACACACACACACGCACACACACAACACTCACACAATCCACACACAAAATATACAAACAACACACACAATACACACACAAAATAAAGACAGAATATAAAGCTTTACCAGATTCAAAATTATGAATCTTAATTCTAATAAACAAGGCATATTTCACCCTAAATGTTTATTTTCTGAAAGGACATACAGCTAAATAGGCTAGATACTGAAAAGCAGAGATTCTAGGCTTTAAAATGGCATATTGGGTGTCCATAATTATTCATAAAAACAGCAAAATATTAATTATGACATATTTTGGCCCACCGGCGGTTAATGTTAATGATGTGTACTGGGCTCTACAAAATAAACTACGCTAAGTCGACATTGCAAACTTGCCCAATAACTGCCGATTTAAGATTATTTCCATATCTCTGTTTACCGGCTGCAGCTGGAGTCTGTCCTCTGGAAAACAAGTTTGCTAATTTTGCACAATGGCAGCTTCTTCTTCCATCTTCTTTTTTTTTTTAATCTGGCCTTTTCGGCTCTGCCTGGCCTCTTTTTACCCTCTATCACAGTCGACGGACGCTTCGTGCTATTCTGTTGCTGTATTTAATTTTATCGCTGCAGAAAAGACCACTCGTGGACGCAACCAACTCAAACATTTGGGTCAGGCTCCATTGCGCGGACTAGCACTGTCTGATAAACAGGTGAGGGTGTCTGACGCCTCACCAACATTCTGACCAGGAGGTTTTGAATCATAGAATATTCTTATGTCTGATTTATGTGAATGTGATTGCGTTTTGTCAGTGTTGGATTGGAAGACCAAAAATAGGAAAGTACCGCAATGTAATCCATTTATTTTAGCAGAGTAACGGTAATCTGATTACCACTTACTGAAGCAGTAACTGTAATGGATTACAGTTCCTCATAATTTGTAATCTGATTACGTAACGCCGTTACATGTAATCCGTTACTTCACAACACTGGTTATTGGGATATTGAGTGTGGGTACAGCACAGATAGAGATAAGTCGAGGGCACTGTAATAGTCAGCTGAGTTATTTGAATATTGAGTGTGGGTACAGTACAGTTAGAGGACAGTAGAGGGCGCTGTTATAGTCAGCTGAGTTACTGGGATATTAAAACATGGGGGTACAGTACAGTTAGAGAACAGTAGAGGGCACTGTAATAATCAGCTCAGTTATTGGGATATTGAGTGTGGATACAGTACAGTTAGAGGACAGTAGAGGGCGCTGTTAAAATCAGCTGAGTTATTGGGATATTAAAACGTGAGAGTACAGTACAGTTAGAGAACTGTAGAGGGCGCTGTAATAATCAGCTGAGTTATTAGGATATTGAGTGTGGGTACAGTACAATTAGAGAACAGTAGATGCCACTGTAATAATCAGTTGAGTTAATGGAATACTGCGTGTAGGTACAGTACAGTTAGAGGACAGTAGAGGGCGCTGTAATAATCAGCTTAGATACTGGGATATTGAGTGTGCGTACAGTACATTTAGAGAACAATAGACGGCGCTATAATAATCAGCTGAGTTATTGGGATATTGAGTGTGGTTACAGTACAGTTAGAGGACAGTAGAGAGCGCTGTAATAATCAGCTGAGTTATTGGGATATTGAGTGTGGTTACAGTACAGTTAGAGAACAGTAGAGGGTGCTGTAATAATCAGCTGAGTTATTGGGATATTGAGTGTGGGTACAGTACAGTTAGAGAACAGTAGAGGGTGCTGTAATAATCAGCTGAGTTATTAGGATACTGAGTGTGGGTACAGTACAGTTAGAGAACAGTAGATGGCGCTGTAATAATTAGCTGAGTTATTAGGATATTGAGTGTGGGTACAGTACAGTTAGAGAACATTAGAGGGCGCTGTAATAATTTTGAGTTATTGGGATATTGAGTGTGGCTACAGTACAGTTAGAGAACAGTAGAGAGCGCTGTAATAATTAGCTGAGTTATTAGGATATTGAGTGTGGGTACAGTACAGTTAGAGGACAGTAGAGGGCGCTGTTATAATCAGCTGAGTTATTGGGATATTAAAACGTGGGAGTACAGTACAGTAAGAGAACAGTAGAGGGCGCTGTAATAATCAGCTTAGATACTGGGATATTGAGTGTGGGTACAGTACAGTTAGAGAACAGTAGATGGCGCTGCAATAATCAGCTGAGTTATTGGGATATTGAATGTGGCTACAGTACAGTTAGAGAACAGTAGAGGGTGCTGTAATAATCAGCTGAGTTATTAGGATACTGAGTGTGGGTACAGTACAGTTAGAGAACAGTAGATGGCGCTGTAATAATTAGCTGAGTTATTAGGATATTGAGTGTGGGTACAGTACAGTTAGAGAACGGTAGAGAGCGCTGTAATAATCAGCTGAGTTATAAGGATATTGAGTGTGGGTACAGTACAGTTAGAGAACATTAGAGGGCGCTGTAATAATTTCGAGTTATTGGGATATTGAGTGTGGCTACAGTACAGTTAGAGAACAGTAGAGAGCGCTGTAATAATTAGCTGAGTTATTAGGATATTGAGTGTGGGTACAGTACAGTTAGAGAACAGTAAAGGGCGCTGTAATAATTAGCTGAGTTATTGGGATATTGAGTGTGGGTACAGTACAGTTAGAGGACAGTAGAGGGCGCTGTTATAATCAGCTGAGTTATTGGGATATTAAAACGTGGGAGTACAGTACAGTAAGAGAACAGTAGAGGGCGCTGTAATAATCAGCTTAGATACTGGGATATTGAGTGTGGGTACAGTACAGTTAGAGAACAGTAGATGGCGCTGCAATAATCAGCTGAGTTATTGGGATATTGAATGTGGTTACAGTACAGTTAGACAACAGTAGAGGGCGCTGTAATAATTTGCTGAGTTATCGGGATATTGAGTGTGGCTACAGTACAGTTAGAGAACAGTAGAGGGCGCTGTAATAATCAGCTGAGTTATTGGGATATTAAAACGTGTGAGTACAGTTCAGTTAGAGAACAGTAGAGGGCGCTGTAATAATAAGCTGAGTTATTGGGATATTAAAACGTGTGAGTACAGTTCAGTTAGAGAACAGTAGAGGGCACCGTAATAATCAGCTGAATTATTGGGATATTGAGTGTGGGTACAGTACAGTTAGAGAACAGTAGAGGGTGCTGTAATAATCAGCTGAGTTATTAGGATACTGAGTGTGGGTACAGTACAGTTAGAGAACAGTAGAGGGCGCTGTAATAATCAGCTGAGTTATTGGGATATTGATTGTGGGTACAGTACAGTTAGAGAACGGTAGAGAGTGCTGTAATAATCAACAGAGTTATTGGGATATTGAGTGTGGTTACAGTACAGTTAGAGAACAGTAGATGCACTGTAATAATTAGCTGAGTTATTAGGATACTGAATGTGGGTACAGTACAGTTAGAGAACAGTAGAGGGTGCTGTAATAATCAGCTGAGTTATTGGGATATTGAGTGTATGTACAGTACAGTTAGAGGACAGTAGAGGGCGCTGTAATTATCAGCTTAGATACTGGGATATTGAGTGTGGTTACAGTACAGTTAGAGAACAGTAGAGGGTGCTGTAATAATCAGCTGAGTTATTGGGATACTGAGTGTGGGTACAGTACAGTTAGAGGACAGTAGAGGGCGCTGTAATAATTTGCTGAGTTATTGGGATACTGAGTGTGGGTACAGTACAGTTAGAGAACAGTAGAGGGCGCTGTAATAATTTGCTGAGTTATTGGGATACTGAGTGTGGGTACAGTACAGTTAGAGGACAGTAGAGGGCGCTGTTATAATCAGCTGAGTTATTGGGATATTAAAACGTGGGAGTACAGTACAGTAAGAGAACAGTAGAGGGTGCTGTAATAATCAGCTGAGTTATTAGGATATTGAGTGTGGCTACAGTACAGTTAGAGGACAGTAGAGGGTGCTGTAATAATCAGCTGAGTTATTGGGATATTGAATGTGGTTACAGTACAGTTAGAGAACAGTAGCGGGCGCTGTAATAATTTGCTGAGTTATTGGGATATTGAGTGTGGCTACAGTACAGTTAGAGAACAGTAGAGGGCGCTGTAATAATTAGCTGAGTATTGGGATATTGAGTGTGGGTACAGTACAGTTAGAGAACAGTAGAGGGTGCTGTAATAATCAGCTGAGTTATTGGGATATTAAAACGTGTGAGTACAGTTCAGTTAGAGAACAGTAGAGGGCACTGTAATAATCAGCTGAATTATTGGGATATTGAGTGTGGGTACAGTACAGTTAGAGAACAGTAGAGGGTGCTGTAATAATCAGCTGAGTTATTGGGATATTGATTGTGGGTACAGTACAGTTAGAGAACGATAGAGAGTGCTGTAATAATCAACAGAGTTATTGGGATATTGAGTGTGGGTACAGTACAGACAGAGAACAGTAGCTGGCACTGTAATAATCAGCTGCGTTATTGTGATATTGAGTGTGGTTACAGTACAGTTATGACAGTAGAGGGCACTGAAATAATCAGCTGAGTTATTGGGATATTCAGTGTATGGACAATACAGACAGAGAACAGTAGATGGCACTGTAATAATCAGCTGCGTTATTGTGATATTGAGTGTGGGTACAGTACAGTTAGAGGACAGTAGAGGGCGCTGTTATAATCAGCTGAGTTATTGGGATATTAAAACGTGGGAGTACAGTACAGTAAGAGAACAGTAGAGGGTGCTGTAATAATCAGCTGAGTTATTAGGATATTGAGTGTGGCTACAGTACAGTTAGAGGACAGTAGAGGGTGCTGTAATAATCAGCTGAGTTATTGGGATATTGAATGTGGTTACAGTACAGTTAGAGAACAGTAGCGGGCGCTGTAATAATTTGCTGAGTTATTGGGATATTGAGTGTGGCTACAGTACAGTTAGAGAACAGTAGAGGGCGCTGTAATAATTAGCTGAGTATTGGGATATTGAGTGTGGGTACAGTACAGTTAGAGGACAGTAGAGGGCGCTGTAATTATCAGCTTAGAAACTGGGATATTGAGTGTGGGTACAGTAAAGTTAGAGAACAATAGACCGCGCTATAATAATCAGCTGAGTTATTGGGATACTGAGTGTGGGTACAGTACAGTTAGAGGACAGTAGAGGGCGCTGTAATAATTTGCTGAGTTATTGGGATACTGAGTGTGGGTACAGTACAGTTAGAGAACAGTAGAGGGCGCTGTAATAATCAGCTAAGTTATTAGGATATTGAGTGTGGCTACAGTACAGTTAGAGGACAGTAGAGGGTGCTGTAATAATCAGCTTAGATACTGGGATATTGAGTGTGGGTACAGTACAGTTAGAGAACAGTAGATGGCGCTGTGATAATCAGCTGAGTTATTGGGATATTGAGTGTGGGTACAGTACAGTTAGAGAACAGTAGAGGGCGCTGTAATAATTTGCTGAGTTATTGGGATATTGAGTGTGGCTACAGTACAGTTAGAGGACAGAAGAGGGCGCTGTGATAGTCAGCTGAGTTATTCGGATATTAAAACGTGGGGGTACAGTACAGTTAGAGAACAGTAGAGGGCGCTGTTATAATTAGCTGAGTTATTGGGATACTGAGTGTGGGTACAATACAGTTAGAGAACAGTAGAGGCTGCTGTAATAATCAGCTGAGTTATTGGGATACTGAGTGTGGGTACAGTACAGTTAGAGAACAGTAGAGGGTGCTGTAATAATCAGCTGAGTTATTGGGATATTGAGTGTGGGTACAGTACAGTTAGAGAACAGTAGAGGGCGCTGTAATAATCAGCTGAGTTATTGGAATACTGAGTGTAGGTACAGTACAGTTAGAGGACAGTAGAGGGCGCTAAAATAATCAGCTGAGTTATTTGAATATTGAGTGTGGGTACAGTACAGTTAGAGAACAGTAGATGGCGCTGTAATAATCAGCTGAGTTATTGGGATATTGATTGTGGGTACAGTACAGTTAGAGAACGGTAGAGAGTGCTGTAATAATCAACAGAGTTATTGGGATATTGAGTGTGGTTACAGTACAGTTAGAGAACAGTAGATGGCGCTGTAATAATTAGCTGAGTTATTAGGATACTGAGTGTGGGTACAGTACAGTTAGATAACAGTAGAGGGTGCTGTAATAATCAGCTGAGTAATTGGGATATTGAGTGTATGTACAGTACAGTTAGAGAACAGTAGAGGGCGCTGTAATAATCAGCTTAGAAACTGGGATATTGTGTGTGGGTACAGTACAGTTAGAGAACAATAGACCGCGCTATAATAATCAGCTGAGTTATTGGGATACTGAGTGTGGGTACAGTACAGTTAGAGGACAGTAGAGGGCGCTGTAATAATTTGCTGAGTTATTGGGATACTGAGTGTGGGTACAGTACAGTTAGAGAACAGTAGAGGGCGCTGTAATAATCAGCTAAGTTATTAGGATATTGAGTGTGGCTACAGTACAGTTAGAGGACAGTAGAGGGTGCTGTAATAATCAGCTTAGATACTGGGATATTGAGTGTGGGTACATTTCAGTTAGAGAACAGTAGATGGCGCTGTGATAATCAGCTGAGTTATTGGGATATTGAGTGTGGGTACAGTACAGTTAGAGAACAGTAGAGGGCGCTGTAATAATTTGCTGAGTTATTAGGATATTGAGTGTGGCTACAGTACAGTTAGAGGACAGAAGAGGGCGCTGTTATAGTCAGCTGAGTTATTGGGATACTGAGTGTTGGTACAGTACAGTTAGAGAACAGTAGAGGGTGCTGTAATAATCAGCTGAGTTATTGGGATATTGAGTGTGGGTACAGTACAGTTAGAGAACAGTAGAGGGCGCTGTAATAATCAGCTGAGTTATTGGGATATTGATTGTGGGTACAGTACAGTTAGAGAACAGTAGAGGGCGCTGTAATAATTAGCTGAGTTATTGGGATATTGAGTGTGGGTCCAGTACAGTTAGAGAACAGTAGATGGCGCTGTAATAATTAGCTGAGTTATTAGGATATTGAGTGTGGGTACAGTACAGTTAGAGAACAGTAGAGGGCGCTGTAATAATTAGCTGAGTTATTGGGATATTGAGTGTGGGTACAGTACAGTTAGAGAACGGTAGAGAGTGCTGTAATAATCAACAGAGTTATTGGGATATTGAGTGTGGTTACAGTACAGTTAGAAAACAGTAGATGGCGCTGTAATAATTAGCTGAGTTATTAGGATACTGAGTGTGGGTACAGTACAGTTAGAGAACAGTAGAGGGTGCTGTAATAATCAGCTGAGTAATTGGGATATGGAGTGTATGTACAGTACAGTTAGAGAACAGTAGAGGGCGCTGTAATAATCAGCTTAGAAACTGGGATATTGAGTGTGGGTACAGTACAGTTAGAGAACAATAGACCGCGCTATAATAATCAGCTGAGTTATTGGGATACTGAGTGTGGGTACAGTACAGTTAGAGGACAGTAGAGGGCGCTGTAATAATTTGCTGAGTTATTGGGATACTGAGTGTGGGTACAGTACAGTTAGAGAACAGTAGAGGGCGCTGTAATAATCAGCTAAGTTATTAGGATATTGAGTGTGGCTACAGTACAGTTAGAGGACAGTAGAGGGTGCTGTAATAATCAGCTTAGATACTGGGATATTGAGTGTGGGTACAGTACAGTTAGAGAACAGTAGATGGCGCTGTGATAATCAGCTGAGTTATTGGGATATTGAGTGTGGGTACAGTACAGTTAGAGAACAGTAGAGGGCGCTGTAATAATTTGCTGAGTTATTGGGATATTGAGTGTGGCTACAGTACAGTTAGAGGACAGAAGAGGGCGCTGTTATAGTCAGCTGAGTTATTGGGATACTGAGTGTTGGTACAGTACAGTTAGAGAACAGTAGAGGGTGCTGTAATAATCAGCTGAGTTATTGGGATACTGAGTGTGGGTACAGTACAGTTAGAAGACAGTAGAGGGCGCTGTAATAATTTGCTGAGTTATTGGGATACTGAGTGTGGGTACAGTACAGTTAGAGAACAGTAGAGGGCGCTGTAATAATCAGCTGAGTTAGTAGGATATTGAGTGTGGCTACAGTACAGTTAGAGGACAGTAGAGGGCGCTGTAATAATCAGCTGAGTTATTGGGATATTGATTGTGGGTACAGTACAGTTAGACAACAATAGACGGTGCTGTAATAATCAGCTGAGTTATTGGGATATTGAGTGTGGTTACAGTACAGTTAGAGAACAGTAGATGGCGCTGTAACAATTAGCTGAGTTATTGGGATATTGAGTGTGGGTACAGTACAGTTAGAGAACAGTAGAGGGCACTGTAACAATTAGCTGAGTTATTGGGATATTGAGTGTGGGTACAGTACAGTTAGAGGACAGAAGAGGGCGCTGTAATCATCAGCTTAGATACTGGGATATTGAGTGTGGGTACAGTACAGTTAGAGAACAATAGACGGTGCTATAATAATCAGCTGAGTTATTGGGATATTGAGTGTGGTTACAGTACAGTTAGAGAACAGTAGAGGGTGCTGTAATAATCAGCTGAGTTATTGGGATACTGAGTGTGGGTACAGTACATTTAGAAGACAGTAGAGGGCGCTGTAATAATTTGCTGAGTTATTGGGATACTGAGTGTGGGTACAGTACAGTTAGAGAACAGTAGAGGGCGCTGTAATAATCAGCTGAGTTATTAGGATATTGAGTGTGGCTACAGTACAGTTAGAGGACAGTAGAGGGCGCTGTAATAATCAGCTGAGTTATTGGGATATTGATTTGTGGGTACAGTACAGTTAGACAACAATAGACGGTGCTGTAATGATCAGCTGAGTTATTGGGATATTGAGTGTGGTTACAGTACAGTTAGAGAACAGTAGATGGCGCTGTAACAATTAGCTGAGTTATTGGGATATTGAGTGTGGGTACAGTACAGTTAGAGAACAGTAGAGGGCGCTGTAACAATTAGCTGAGTTATTGGGATATTGAGTGTGGGTACAGTACAGTTAGAGGACAGTAGAGGGCGCTGTTATAATCAGCTGAGTTATTGGGATATTAAAACGTGGGAGTACAGTACAGTAAGAGAACAGTAGAGGGTGCTGTAATAATCAGCTGAGTTATTAGGATATTGAGTGTGGCTACAGTACAGTTAGAGGACAGTAGATGGCGCTGTAATAATCAGCTGAGTTATTGGGATATTGAATGTGGTTACAGTACAGTTAGAGAACAGTAGAGGGCGCTGTAATAATTTGCTGAGTTATTGGGATATTGAGTGTGGCTACAGTACAGTTAGAGAACAGTAGAGGGCGCTGTAATAATCAGCTGAGTTATTGGGATATTAAAACGTGTGAGTACAGTTCAGTTAGAGAACAGTAGAGGGCGCTGTAATAATAAGCTGAGTTATTGGGATATTAAAACGTGTGAGTACAGTTCAGTTAGAGAACAGTAGAGGGCACCGTAATAATCAGCTGAATTATTGGGATATTGAGTGTGGGTACAGTACAGTTAGAGAACAGTAGAGGGTGCTGTAATAATCAGCTGAGTTATTAGGATACTGAGTGTGGGTACAGTACAGTTAGAGAACGGTAGAGAGTGCTGTAATAATCAACAGAGTTATTGGGATATTGAGTGTGGTTACAGTACAGTTAGAGAACAGTAGATGGCGCTGTAATAATTAGCTGAGTTATTAGGATACTGAATGTGGGTACAGTACAGTTAGAGAACAGTAGAGGGTGCTGTAATAATCAGCTGAGTTATTGGGATATTGAGTGTATGTACAGTACAGTTAGAGGACAGTAGAGGGCGCTGTAATTATCAGCTTAGATACTGGGATATTGAGTGTGGTTACAGTACAGTTAGAGAACAGTAGAGGGTGCTGTAATAATCAGCTGAGTTATTGGGATACTGAGTGTGGGTACAGTACAGTTAGAGGACAGTAGAGGGCGCTGTAATAATTTGCTGAGTTATTGGGATACTGAGTGTGGGTACAGTACAGTTAGAGCACAGTAGAGGGCGCTGTAATAATTAGCTGAGTTATTAGGATTTTGAGTGTGGGTACAGTACAGTTAGAGAACAGTAGAGGGCGCTGTAATAATTAGCTGAGTTATTGGGATATTCAGTGTATGGACAATACAGACAGAGAACAGTAGATGGCACTGTAATAATCAGCTGCGTTATTGTGATATTGAGTGTGGGTACAGTACAGTTAGAGGACAGTAGAGGGCGCTGTTATAATCAGCTGAGTTATTGGGATATTAAAACGTGGGAGTACAGTACAGTAAAAGAACAGTAGAGGGTGCTGTAATAATCAGCTGAGTTATTAGGATATTGAGTGTGGCTACAGTACAGTTAGAGGACAGTAGAGGGTGCTGTAATAATCAGCTGAGTTATTGGGATATTGAATGTGGTTACAGTACAGTTAGAGAACAGTAGAGGGCGCTGTAATAATTTGCTGAGTTATTGGGATATTGAGTGTGGGTACAGTACAGTTAGAGAACAGTAGAGGGCGCTGTAATAATTAGCTGAGTATTGGGATATTGAGTGTGGGTACAGTACAGTTAGAGAACAGTAGAGGGTGCTGTAATAATCAGCTGAGTTATTGGGATATTAAAACGTGTGAGTACAGTTCAGTTAGAGAACAGTAGAGGGCACTGTAATAATCAGCTGAATTATTGGGATATTGAGTGTGGGTACAGTACAGTTAGAGAACAGTAGAGGGTGCTGTAATAATCAGCTGAGTTATTGGGATATTGATTGTGGGTACAGTACAGTTAGAGAACGATAGAGAGTGCTGTAATAATCAACAGAGTTATTGGGATATTGAGTGTGGGTACAGTACAGACAGAGAACAGTAGCTGGCACTGTAATAATCAGCTGCGTTATTGTGATATTGAGTGTGGTTACAGTACAGTTATGACAGTAGAGGGCACTGAAATAATCAGCTGAGTTATTGGGATATTCAGTGTATGGACAATACAGACAGAGAACAGTAGATGGCACTGTAATAATCAGCTGCGTTATTGTGATATTGAGTGTGGGTACAGTACAGTTAGAGGACAGTAGAGGGCGCTGTTATAATCAGCTGAGTTATTGGGATATTAAAACGTGGGAGTACAGTACAGTAAGAGAACAGTAGAGGGTGCTGTAATAATCAGCTGAGTTATTAGGATATTGAGTGTGGCTACAGTACAGTTAGAGGACAGTAGAGGGTGCTGTAATAATCAGCTGAGTTATTGGGATATTGAATGTGGTTACAGTACAGTTAGAGAACAGTAGCGGGCGCTGTAATAATTTGCTGAGTTATTGGGATATTGAGTGTGGCTACAGTACAGTTAGAGAACAGTAGAGGGCGCTGTAATAATTAGCTGAGTATTGGGATATTGAGTGTGGGTACAGTACAGTTAGAGAACAGTAGAGGGTGCTGTAATAATCAACTGAGTTATTGGGATATTAAAACGTGTGAGTACAGTTCAGTTAGAGAACAGTAGAGGGCACTGTAATAATCAGCTGAATTATTGGGATATTGAGTGTGGGTACAGTACACTTAGAGAACAGTAGAGGGTGCTGTAATAATCAGCTGAGTTATTGGGATATTGATTGTGGGTACAGTACAGTTAGAGAACGGTAGAGAGTGCTGTAATAATCAACAGAGTTATTGGGATATTTAGTGTGGTTACAGTACAGTTAGAGAACAGTAGATGGCGCTGTAATAATTAGCTGAGTTATTAGGATACTGAGTGTGGGTACAGTACAGTTAGAGAACAGTAGAGGGCACTGTAATAATCAGCTGAATTATTGGGATATTGAGTGTATGTACAGTACAGTCAGAGGACAGTAGAGGGCGCTGTAATTATCAGCTTAGAAACTGGGATATTGAGTGTGGGTACAGTACAGTTAGAGAACAATAGACCGCGCTATAATAATCAGCTGAGTTATTGGGATACTGAGTGTGGGTACAGTACAGTTAGAGGACAGTAGAGGGTGCTGTAATAATCAGCTGAGTTATTGGGATATTGAGTGTGGGTACAGTACAGTTAGAGAACAGTAGAGGGCGCTGTAATAATCAGCTGAGTTATTGGGATATTGATTGTGGGTACAGTACAGTTAGAGAACAGTAGAGGGCGCTGTAATAATTAGCTGAGTTATTGGGATATTGAGTGTGGGTCCAGTACAGTTAGAGAACAGTAGATGGCGCTGTAATAATTAGCTGAGTTATTAGGATATTGAGTGTGGGTACAGTACAGTTAGAGAACAGTAGAGGGCGCTGTAATAATTAGCTGAGTTATTGGGATATTGAGTGTGGGTACAGTACAGTTAGAGAACGGTAGAGAGTGCTGTAATAATCAGCTGAGTAATTGGGATATGGAGTGTATGTACAGTACAGTTAGAGAACAGTAGAGGGCGCTGTAATAATCAGCTTAGAAACTGGGATATTGAGTGTGGGTACAGTACAGTTAGAGAACAATAGACCGCGCTATAATAATCAGCTGAGTTATTGGGATACTGAGTGTGGGTACAGTACAGTTAGAGGACAGTAGAGGGCGCTGTAATAATTTGCTGAGTTATTGGGATACTGAGTGTGGGTACAGTACAGTTAGAGAACAGTAGAGGGCGCTGTAATAATCAGCTAAGTTATTAGGATATTGAGTGTGGCTACAGTACAATTAGAGGACAGTAGAGGGTGCTGTAATAATCAGCTTAGATACTGGGATATTGAGTGTGGGTACAGTACAGGTAGAGAACAGTAGAGGGCGCTGTAATAATTTGCTGAGTTATTGGGATATTGAATGTGGCTACAGTACAGTTAGAGGACAGAAGAGGGCGCTGTTATAGTCAGCTGAGTTATTGGGATACTGAGTGTTGGTACAGTACAGTTAGAGAACAGTAGAGGGTGCTGTAATAATCAGCTGAGTTATTGGGATACTGAGTGTGGGTACAGTACAGTTAGAAGACAGTAGAGGGCGCTGTAATAATTTGCTGAGTTATTGGGATACTGAGTGTGGGTACAGTACAGTTAGAGAACAGTAGAGGGCGCTGTAATAATCAGCTGAGTTATTAGGATATTGAGTGTGGCTACAGTACAGTTAGAGGACAGTAGAGGGCGCTGTAGTAATCAGCTGAGTTATTGGGATATTGATTGTGGGTACAGTACAGTTAGACAACAATAGACGGTGCTGTAATAATCAGCTGAGTTATTGGGATATTGAGTGTGGTTACAGTACAGTTAGAGAACAGTAGATGGCGCTGTAACAATTAGCTGAGTTATTGGGATATTGAGTGTGGGTACAGTACAGTTAGAGAACAGTAGAGGGCACTGTAACAATTAGCTGAGTTATTGGGTTATTGAGTGTGGGTACAGTACAGTTAGAGGACAGTAGAGGGCGCTGTAATCATCAGCTTAGATACTGGGATATTGAGTGTGGGTACAGTACAGTTAGAGAACAATAGACGGTGCTATAATAATCAGCTGAGTTATTGGGATATTGAGTGTGGTTACAGTACAGTTAGAGAACAGTAGAGGGTGCTGTAATAATCAGCTGAGTTATTGGGATACTGAGTGTGGGTACAGTACATTTAGAAGACAGTAGAGGGCGCTGTAATAATTTGCTGAGTTATTGGGATACTGAGTGTGGGTACAGTACAGTTAGAGAACAGTAGAGGGCGCTGTAATAATCAGCTGAGTTATTAGGATATTGAGTGTGGCTACAGTACAGTTAGAGGACAGTAGAGGGCGCTGTAATAATCAGCTGAGTTATTGGGATATTGATTGTGGGTACAGTACAGTTAGACAACAATAGACGGTGCTGTAATAATCAGCTGAGTTATTGGGATATTGAGTGTGGTTACAGTACAGTTAGAGAACAGTAGATGGCGCTGTAACAATTAGCTGAGTTATTGGGATATTGAGTGTGGGTACAGTACAGTTAGAGAACAGTAGAGGGCGCTGTAACAATTAGCTGAGTTATTGGGATATTGAGTGTGGGTACAGTACAGTTAGAGGACAGTAGAGGGCGCTGTTATAATCAGCTGAGTTATTGGGATATTAAAACGTGGGAGTACAGTACAGTAAGAGAACAGCAGAGGGTGCTGTAATAATCAGCTGAGTTATTAGGATATTGAGTGTGGCTACAGTACAGTTAGAGGACAGTAGATGGCGCTGTAATAATCAGCTGAGTTATTGGGATATTGAATGTGGTTACAGTACAGTTAGAGAACAGTAGAGGGCGCTGTAATAATTTGCTGAGTTATTGGGATATTGAGTGTGGCTACAGTACAGTTAGAGAACAGTAGAGGGCGCTGTAATAATCAGCTGAGTTATTGGGATATTAAAACGTGTGAGTACAGTTCAGTTAGAGAACAGTAGAGGGCGCTGTAATAATAAGCTGAGTTATTGGGATATTAAAACGTGTGAGTACAGTTCAGTTAGAGAACAGTAGAGGGCACCGTAATAATCAGCTGAATTATTGGGATATTGAGTGTGGGTACAGTACAGTTAGAGAACGGTAGAGAGTGCTGTAATAATCAACAGAGTTATTGGGATATTGAGTGTGGTTACAGTACAGTTAGAGAACAGTAGATGGCGCTGTAATAATTAGCTGAGTTATTAGGATACTGAATGTGGGTACAGTACAGTTAGAGAACAGTAGAGGGTGCTGTAATAATCAGCTGAGTTATTGGGATATTGAGTGTATGTACAGTACAGTTAGAGGACAGTAGAGGGCGCTGTAATTATCAGCTTAGATACTGGGATATTGAGTGTGGTTACAGTACAGTTAGAGAACAGTAGAGGGTGCTGTAATAATCAGCTGAGTTATTGGGATACTGAGTGTGGGTACAGTACAGTTAGAGGACAGTAGAGGGCGCTGTAATAATTTGCTGAGTTATTGGGATACTGAGTGTGGGTACAGTACAGTTAGAGAACAGTAGAGGGCGCTGTAATAATCAGCTGAGTTATTGGGATATTAAGTGTGGTTACAGTACAGTTAGAGAACAGTAGATGGCGCTGTAATAATTAGCTGAGTTATTAGGATTTTGAGTGTGGGTACAGTACAGTTAGAGAACAGTAGAGGGCGCTGTAATAATTAGCTGAGTTATTGGGATATTGAGTGTGGGTACAGTACAGTTAGAGGACAGTAGAGGGCGCTGTTATAATCAGCTGAGTTATTGGGATATTAAAACGTGGGAGTACAGTACAGTTAGAGAACAGTAGAGGGTGCTGTAATAATCAGCTGAGTTATTAGGGTATTGAGTGTGGCTACAGTACAGTTAGAGGACAGTAGAGGGTGCTGTAATAATCAGCTGAGTTATTGGGATATTGAATGTGGTTACAGTACAGTTAGAGAACAGTAGCGGGCGCTGTAATAATTTGCTGAGTTATTGGGATATTGAGTGTGGCTACAGTACAGTTAGAGAACAGTAGAGGGCGCTGTAATAATTAGCTGAGTATTGGGATATTGAGTGTGGGTACAGTACAGTTAGAGAACAGTAGAGGGTGCTGTAATAATCAGCTGAGTTATTGGGATATTAAAACGTGTGAGTACAGTTCAGTTAGAGAACAGTAGAGGGCACTGTAATAATCAGCTGAATTATTGGGATATTGAGTGTGGGTACAGTACAGTTAGAGAACAGTAGAGGGTGCTGTAATAATCAGCTGAGTTATTGGGATATTGATTGTGGGTACAGTACAGTTAGAGAACGATAGAGAGTGCTGTAATAATCAACAGAGTTATTGGGATATTGAGTGTGGGTACAGTACAGACAGAGAACAGTAGCTGGCACTGTAATAATCAGCTGCGTTATTGTGATATTGAGTGTGGTTACAGTACAGTTATGACAGTAGAGGGCACTGAAATAATCAGCTGAGTTATTGGGATATTCAGTGTATGGACAATACAGACAGAGAACAGTAGATGGCACTGTAATAATCAGCTGCGTTATTGTGATATTGAGTGTGGGTACAGTACAGTTAGAGGACAGTAGAGGGCGCTGTTATAATCAGCTGAGTTATTGGGATATTAAAACGTGGGAGTACAGTACAGTAAGAGAACAGTAGAGGGTGCTGTAATAATCAGCTGAGTTATTAGGATATTGAGTGTGGCTACAGTACAGTTAGAGGACAGTAGAGGGTGCTGTAATAATCAGCTGAGTTATTGGGATATTGAATGTGGTTACAGTACAGTTAGAGAACAGTAGCGGGCGCTGTAATAATTTGCTGAGTTATTGGGATATTGAGTGTGGCTACAGTACAGTTAGAGAACAGTAGAGGGCGCTGTAATAATTAGCTGAGTATTGGGATATTGAGTGTGGGTACAGTACAGTTAGAGAACAGTAGAGGGTGCTGTAATAATCAACTGAGTTATTGGGATATTAAAACGTGTGAGTACAGTTCAGTTAGAGAACAGTAGAGGGCACTGTAATAATCAGCTGAATTATTGGGATATTGAGTGTGGGTACAGTACACTTAGAGAACAGTAGAGGGTGCTGTAATAATCAGCTGAGTTATTGGGATATTGATTGTGGGTACAGTACAGTTAGAGAACGGTAGAGAGTGCTGTAATAATCAACAGAGTTATTGGGATATTTAGTGTGGTTACAGTACAGTTAGAGAACAGTAGATGGCGCTGTAATAATTAGCTGAGTTATTAGGATACTGAGTGTGGGTACAGTACAGTTAGAGAACAGTAGAGGGCACTGTAATAATCAGCTGAATTATTGGGATATTGAGTGTATGTACAGTACAGTCAGAGGACAGTAGAGGGCGCTGTAATTATCAGCTTAGAAACTGGGATATTGAGTGTGGGTACAGTACAGTTAGAGAACAATAGACCGCGCTATAATAATCAGCTGAGTTATTGGGATACTGAGTGTGGGTACAGTACAGTTAGAGGACAGTAGAGGGCGCTGTAATAATTTGCTGAGTTATTGGGATACTGAGTCTGGGTACAGTACAGTTAGAGAACAGTAGAGGGCACTGTAATAATCAGCTAAGTTATTAGGATATTGAGTGTGGCTACAGTACAGTTAGAGGACAGTAGAGGGTGCTGTAATAATCAGCTTAGATACTGGGATTTTGAGTGTGGGTACAGTACAGTTAGAGAACAGTAGATGGCGCTGTGATAATCAGCTGAGTTATTGGGATATTGAGTGTGGGTACAGTACAGTTAGAGAACAGTAGAGGGCGCTGTAATAATTTGCTGAGTTATTGGGATATTGAGTGTGGCTACAGTACAGTTAGAGGACAGAAGAGGGCGCTGTGATAGTCAGCTGAATTATTGGGATATTGAGTGTATGTACAGTACAGTCAGAGGACAGTAGAGGGCGCTGTAATTATCAGCTTAGAAACTGGGATATTGAGTGTGGGTACAGTACAGTTAGAGAACAGTAGAGGGTGCTGTAATAATCAGCTGAGTTATTGGGATACTGAGTGTGGGTACAGTACAGTTAGAGGACAGTACAGGGCGCTGTAATAATTTGCTGAGTTATTGGGATACTGAGTGTGGGTACAGTACAGTTAGAGAACAGTAGAGGGCGCTGTTAAAATCAGCTGAGTTATTGGGATACTGAGTGTGGGTACAGTACAGTTAGAGAACAGTAGAGGCTGCTGTAATAATCAGCTGAGTTATTGGGATACTGAGTGTGGGTACAGTACAGTTAGAGAACAGTAGAGGGTGCTGTAATAATCAGCTGAGTTATTGGGATATTGAGTGTGGGTACAGTACAGTTAGAGAACAGTAGAGGGCGCTGTAATAATCAGCTGAGTTTTTGGGATATTGAGTGTGGGTACAGTACAGTTAGAGAACAGTACAGGGTGCTGTAATAGTCAGCTGAGATATTTGAATATTGAGTGTGGGTACAGTACAGTTAGAGAACAGTAGATGGCGCTGTAATAATCAGCTGAGTTATTGGGATATTGATTGTGGGTACAGTACAGTTAGAGAACGGCAGAGAGTGCTGTAATAATCAACAGAGTTATTAGGATACTGAGTGTGGGTACAGTACAGTTAGAGAACAGTAGAGGGTGCTGTAATAATCAGCTGAGTAATTGGGATATTTAGTGTATGTACAGTACAGTCAGAGGACAGTAGAGGGCGCTGTAATTATCAGCTTAGAAACTGGGATATTGAGTGTGGGTACAGTACAGTTAGAGAACAATAGACCGCGCTATAATAATCAGCTGAGTTATTGGGATACTGAGTGTGGGTACAGTACAGTTAGAGGACAGTAGAGGGTGCTGTAATAATTTGCTGAGTTATTGGGATACTGAGTGTGGGTACAGTACAGTTAGAGAACAGTAGAGGGCGCTGTAATAATCAGCTAAGTTATTAGGATATTGAGTGTGGCTACAGTACAGTTAGAGGACAGTAGAGGGTGCTGTAATAATCAGCTTAGATACTGGGATATTGAGTGTGGGTACAGTACAGTTAGAGAACAGTAGATGGCGCTGTGATAATCAGCTGAGTTATTGGGATATTGAGTGTGGGTACAGTACAGTTAGAGAACAGTAGAGGGCGCTGTAATAATTTGCTGAGTTATTGGGATATTGAGTGTGGCTACAGTACAGTTAGAGGACAGAAGAGGGCGCTGTTATAGTCAGCTGAGTTATTGGGATACTGAGTGTTGGTACAGTAAAGTTAGAGAACAGTAGAGGGTGCTGTAATAATCAGCTGAGTTATTGGGATATTGAGTGTGGGTACAGTACAGTTAGAGAACATTAGAGGGTGCTGTAACAATCAGCTGAGTTATTGGGATACTGAGTGTGGGTACAGTACAGTTAGAGAACAGTAGAGGGTGCTGTAATAATCAGCTGAGTTATTGGGATATTGAGTGTGGGTACAGTACAGTTAGAGAACAGTAGAGGGTGCTGTAATAGTCAGCTGAGATATTTGAATATTGAGTGTGGGTACAGTACAGTTAGAGGACAGAAGAGGGCGCTGTTATAGTCAGCTGAGTTACTGGGACATTAAAACATGGGGGTACAGTACAGTTAGAGAACAGTAGAGGGCGTTGTAATAATCAGCTGAGTTATTGGGATATTGAGTGTGGGTACAGTACAGTTAGAGAACAGTAGAGGGCGCTGTAATAATCAGCTGAGTTATTGGGATATTGATTGTGGGTACAGTACAGTTAGAGAACAGTAGAGGGCGCTGTAATAATTAGCTGAGTTATTGGGATATTGAGTGTGGGTCCAGTACAGTTAGAGAACAGTAGATGGCGCTGTAATAATTAGCTGAGTTATTAGGATATTGAGTGTGGGTACAGTACAGTTAGAGAACAGTAGAGGGCGCTGTAATAATTAGCTGAGTTATTGGGATATTGAGTGTGGGTACAGTACAGTTAGAGGACAGTAGAGGGCGCTGTTATAATCAGCTGAGTTATTGGGATATTAAAACGTGGGAGTACAGTACAGTAAGAGAACAGTAGAGGGTGCTGTAATAATCAGCTGAGTGATTAGGATATTGAGTGTGGCTACAGTACAGTTAGAGGACAGTAGAGTGTGCTGTAATAATCAGCTTAGATCCTGGGATATTGAGTGTGGGTACAGTACAGTTAGAGAACAGTAGAGGGCGCTGTAATAATTTGCTGAGTTATTGGGATATTGAGTGTGGCTACAGTACAGTTAGAGAACAGTAGAGAGCGCTATAATAATTAGCTGAGTTATTGGGATAATGAGTTTGGGTACAGTACAGTTGGAGAACAGTAGAGGGCACTGTTATAATCAGCTGAGTTATTGGGATATTAAAACGTGTGGGTACAGTACAGTTAGAGGACAGTAGAGGGCGCTGTTATAATCAGCTGAGTTATTGGGATACTGAGTGTGGGTACAGTACAGTTAGAGAACAGTAGAGGGTGCTGTAATAGTCAGCTGAGATATTTGAATATTGAGTGTGGGTACAGTACAGTTAGAGGACAGAAGAGGGCGCTGTTATAGTCAGCTGAGTTACTGGGACATTAAACATGGGGGTACAGTACAGTTAGAGAACAGTAGAGGGCGTTGTAATAATCAGCTGAGTTATTGGGATATTGATTGTGGGTACAGTACAGTTAGAGAACAGTAGAGGGCGCTGTAATAATTAGCTGAGTTATTGGGATATTGAGTGTGGGTCCAGTACAGTTAGAGAACAGTAGATGGCGCTGTAATAATTAGCTGAGTTATTGGGATATTGAGTGTGGGTACAGTACAGTTAGAGAACAGTAGAGGGCGCTGTAATAATCAGCCGAGTTATTGGGATATTGAGTGTGGGTAAAGTACAGATAGAGAACAGTAGAGGGCGCTGTTATAATCAGCTGAGTTATTGGGATATTGAGTGTGGCTACAGTACAGTTAGAGAACAGTAGAGAGCGCTATAATAATTAGCTGAGTTATTGGGATAATTAGTGTGGGTACAGTACAGTTGGAGAACAGTAGAGGGCGCTGTAATAATTAGCTGAGTTATTGGGATATTGAGTGTGGGTACAGTACAGTTAGAGGACAGTAGAGGGAACTGTTATAATCAGCTGAGTTATTGGGATATTAAAACGTGGGGGTACAGTACAGTTAGACAACAGTAGAGGGCGCTTTAATAATCAGCTGAGTTATTGGTATATTGAGTGTGGGTACAGTACAGTTAGAGGACAGTAGAGGGTGCTGTTATTATCAGCTGAGTTATTGGGATATTAAAACGTGGGAGTAGAGTACAGTTGGAGAACAGTAGAGGGGGCTGTAATAATCAGCTGAGTTATTGGAATACTGAGTGTAGGTACAGTACAGTTAGAGGACAGTAGAGGGCGCTATAATAATCAGCTGAGTTATTGGGATATTGAGTGTGGGTACAGTACAGTTAGAGGACAGTAGAGGGTGCTGTTATAATCAGCTGAGTTATTGGGATATTAAAACGTGGGAGTAGAGTACAGTTGGAGAACAGTAGAGGGGGCTGTAATAATCAGCTGAGTTATTGGAATACTGAGTGTAGGTACAGTACAGTTAGAGGACAGTAGAGGGCGCTATAATAATCAGCTGAGTTATTGGGATATTGATTGTGGGTACAGTACAGTTAGAGAACAGTAGAGGGCACTGTAATAATCAGCTGAGTTTTTGGGATATTAAGTGTGGGTACAGTACAGTTAGAGAACAGTAGAGGGCAGTGTAATAATCAGCTGAGTTATTGGGATATTCAGTGTATGGACAATACAGACAAAGAACAGTAGATGGCACTGTAATTATCAGTTATTGGGATATATATCAGTTATTGGGATATTGAGTGTGGGTACAGTACAGTTAGTGGACAGTAGAGGGCGCTGCAGTAATCAGCTAAGTTATTGTGGTATTGAGTGTGGGTACAGTACAGTTTGAAGACAGTAGAGGGCTCTGTAATAATAAGCTGGGTCATTGTGATATTGAGTGTGGGTACGGTACAGTTAGAGAACAGTAGATTGCACTGCAATAATCAGTTGAGTTATTGGGATATTGAGTGTGGGTACAGTACAGTTAGTGGACAGTAGAGGGCGCTGAAATAATCTGCTCAGTTATTAGGATATTCAGTGTGTGGACAATACAGACAAAGAACAGTAGATGGCACTGTAATATTCAGCTGCGTTATTGTGATATTGAGTGTGGGTACAGTACAGTTACGACAGTAGAGGGCGCTGTAATAATCAGCTGAGATATTGTGATATTGAGTGTGGGTACGGTACAGTTAGAGAACAGTAGATTGCACTGCAATAATCAGTTGAGTTATTGGGATATTGAGTGTGGGTACAGTACAGTTAGTGGACAGTAGAGGGCGCTGTAGTAATCAGCTAAGTTATTGGGGTATTGAGTGTGGGTACAGTACACACAGAGAACAGTAGGTGGCACTGTAATAATCAGCTGAGTTATTGGGATATTGAGTGTGGGTACGGTACAGTTAGAGAACAGTAGAGGGCGCTGTAATAATCAGTTGAGTTATTGGGATATTGAATGTGGGTACAGTACAGTTATGACAGTAGAGGGCGCTATAATAATCAGCTGAGTTATTGGGATATTGATTGTGGGTACAGTACAGTTATGACAGTAGAGGTCGCTGAAATAATCAGCTGAGTTATTAGGAATTTCAGTGTAGGGACAATACAAACAAAGAACAGTAGATGGCACTGTAATAATCAGCTGCGTTATTGTGATATTGAATGTGGGTACAGTACAGTTATGACAGTAGAGGGCCCTATAATAATCAGCTGAGTTATTGGGTGATTGAGTGTGGGTACAGTACAGTTAGTGGACAGTTGAGGGCGCTGTAGTAATCAGCTAGGTTATTGTGGTATTGAGTGTGGGTACAGTACAGTTAGAAGACAGTAGAAGGCTCTGTAAAAATCAGCTTGGTTATTGGGATATTGAGTGTGGGTACAGTACAGACAGAGAACGGTAGCTGGCACTGTAATAATCAGCTGCGTTATTGTGATATTGAGTGTGGTTACAGTACAGTTATGACAGTAGAGGGCACTGAAATAATCAGCTGAGTTATTGGGATATTCAGTGTATGGACAATACAGACAGAGAACAGTAGATGGCACTGTAATAATCAGCTGCGTTATTGTGATATTGAGTGTGGGTATAGTACAGTTATGACAGTAGAGGGCGCTGTAATAATCAGTTGATGTATTGGGTGATTGAGTGTGGGTACAGTAAATTTAGAGAACAGTAGAGGGCGCTGTAATTATCAGTTGAGGTATTGGGTGATTGAGTGTGGGTACAGTAAATTTAGAGAACAGTAGAGGGCGCTGTAATAATCAGCTAGATTATTGGGATATTGAGTGTGGGTACAGTACAGTTAGAAGACAGTAGAGGGCTCTGTAATAATCAGCTGAGTTATTGGGATATTGAGTGTGGGTACAGTACAGATAGAAGACAGTAGAGGGCTCTGTAATAATCAGTTGCGTTATTGTGATATTGAGTGTGGGCACAGTACATTTATGACAATAGAGGGCGCTGTAATAATCAGCTGAGTTATTGGGATTTTGATTGTGGGTACAGTACAGTTATGACAGTAGATGGCGCTGTAATTATCAGCTAAGTTATTGGGTGATTGAGTGTGGGTACAGTACAGTTAGTGGACAGTAGAGGGCGCTGCAATAATCATCTAAGTTATTGTGATATTCAGTGTGGTTACAGTACAGTTATGACAGTAGAGGGCGCTGAAATAATCTGCTGAGTTATTAGGATATTCAGTGTGTGGACAATACAGACAAAGAACAGTAGATGGCACTGTAATATTCAGCTGCGTTATTGTGATATTGAGTGTGGGTACAGTACAGTTACGACAGTAGAGGGCGCTGTAATAATCAGCTGAGATATTGTGATATTGAGTGTGGGTACGGTACAGTTAGAGAACAGTAGATTGCACTGCAATAATCAGTTGAGTTATTGGGATATTGAGTGTGGGTACAGTACAGTTAGTGGACAGTAGAGGGCGCTGTAGTAATCAGCTAAGTTATTGGGGTATTGAGTGTGGGTACAGTACAGACAGAGAACAGTAGGTGGCACTGTAATAATCAGCTGAGTTATTGGGATATTGAGTGTGGGTACGGTACAGTTAGAGAACAGTAGAGGGCGCTGTAATAATCAGTTGAGTCATTGGGATATTGAATGTGGGTACAGTACAGTTATGACAGTAGAGGGCGCTATAATAATCAGCTGAGTTATTGGGATATTGATTGTGGGTACAGTACAGTTATGACAGTAGAGGTCGCTGAAATAATCAGCTGAGTTATTAGGAATTTCAGTGTAGGGACAATACAAACAAAGAACAGTAGATGGCACTGTAATAATCAGCTGCGTTATTGTGATATTGAATGTGGGTACAGTACAGTTATGACAGTAGAGGGCCCTATAATAATCAGCTGAGTTATTGGGTGATTGAGTATGGGTACAGTACAGTTCGTGGAAAGTTGAGGGCGCTGTAGTAATCAGCTAGGTTATTGTGGTATTGAGTGTGGGTACAGTACAGTTATGACAGTAGAGGTTGCTGAAATAATCAGCTGAGTTATTAGGAATTTCAGTGTAGGGACAATACAAACAAAGAACAGTAGATGGCACTGTAATAATCAGCTGCGTTATTGTGATATTGAATGTGGGTACAGTACAGTTATGACAGTAGAGGGCCCTATAATAATCAGCTGAGTTATTGGGTGATTGAGTGTGGGTACAGTACAGTTAGTGGACAGTTGAGGTCGCTGTAGTAATCAGCTAGGTTATTGTGGTATTGAGTGTGGGTACAGTACAGTTAGAAGACAGTAGAAGGCTCTGTAAAAATCAGCTTGGTTATTGGGATATTGAGTGTGGGTACAGTACATACAGAGAACAGTAGCTGGCACTGTAATAATCAGCTGCGTTATTGTGATATTGAGTGTGGTTACAGTACAGTTATGACAGTAGAGGGCACTGAAATAATCAGCTGAGTTATTGGGATATTCAGTGTATGGACAATACAGACAGAGAACAGTAGATGGCACTGTAATAATCAGCTGCGTTATTGTGATATTGAGTGTGGGTATAGTACAGTTATGACAGTAGAGGGCGCTGTAATAATCAGTTGAGTTATTAGGAATTTCAGTGTAGGGACAATACAAACAAATAACAGTAGATGGCACTGTAATAATCAGCTGCGTTATTGTGATATTGAATGTGGGTACAGTACAGTTATGACAGTAGAGGGCCCTATAATAATCAGCTGAGTTATTGGGTGATTGAGTGTGGGTACAGTACAGTTAGTGGAAAGTTGAGGGCGCTGTAGTAATCAGCTAGGTTATTGTGGTATTGAGTGTGGGTACAGTACAGTTATGACAGTAGAGGTCGCTGAAATAATCAGCTGAGTTATTAGGAATTTCAGTGTAGGGACAATACAAACAAAGAACAGTAGATGGCACTGTAATAATCAGCTGCGTTATTGTGATATTGAATGTGGGTACAGTACAGTTATGACAGTAGAGGGCCCTATAATAATCAGCTGAGTTATTGGGTGATTGAGTGTGGGTACAGTACAGTTAGTGGACAGTTGAGGGCGCTGTAGTAATCAGCTAGGTTATTGTGGTATTGAGTGTGGGTACAGTACAGTTAGAAGACAGTAGAAGGCTCTGTAAAAATCAGCTTGGTTATTGGGATATTGAGTGTGGGTACAGTACAGACAGAGAACGGTAGCTGGCACTGTAATAATCAGCTGCGTTATTGTGATATTGAGTGTGGTTACAGTACAGTTATGACAGTAGAGGGCACTGAAATAATCAGCTGAGTTATTGGGATATTCAGTGTATGGACAATACAGACAGAGAACAGTAGATGGCACTGTAATAATCAGCTGCGTTATTGTGATATTGAGTGTGGGTATAGTACAGTTATGACAGTAGAGGGCGCTGTAATAATCAGTTGATGTATTGGGTGATTGAGTGTGGGTACAGTAAATTTAGAGAACAGTAGAGGGCGCTGTAATTATCAGTTGAGGTATTGGGTGATTGAGTGTGGGTACAGTAAATTTAGAGAACAGTAGAGGGCGCTGTAATAATCAGCTAGATTATTGGGATATTGAGTGTGGGTACAGTACAGTTAGAAGACAGTAGAGGGCTCTGTAATAATCAGCTGAGTTATTGGGATATTGAGTGTGGGTACAGTACAGATAGAAGACAGTAGAGGGCTCTGTAATAATCAGTTGCGTTATTGTGATATTGAGTGTGGGCACAGTACATTTATGACAATAGAGGGCGCTGTAATAATCAGCTGAGTTATTGGGATTTTGATTGTGGGTACAGTACAGTTATGACAGTAGATGGCGCTGTAATTATCAGCTAAGTTATTGGGTGATTGAGTGTGGGTACAGTACAGTTAGTGGACAGTAGAGGGCGCTGCAATAATCATCTAAGTTATTGTGATATTCAGTGTGGTTACAGTACAGTTATGACAGTAGAGGGCGCTGAAATAATCTGCTGAGTTATTAGGATATTCAGTGTGTGGACAATACAGACAAAGAACAGTAGATGGCACTGTAATATTCAGCTGCGTTATTGTGATATTGAGTGTGGGTACAGTACAGTTACGACAGTAGAGGGCGCTGTAATAATCAGCTGAGATATTGTGATATTGAGTGTGGGTACGGTACAGTTAGAGAACAGTAGATTGCACTGCAATAATCAGTTGAGTTATTGGGATATTGAGTGTGGGTACAGTACAGTTAGTGGACAGTAGAGGGCGCTGTAGTAATCAGCTAAGTTATTGGGGTATTGAGTGTGGGTACAGTACAGACAGAGAACAGTAGGTGGCACTGTAATAATCAGCTGAGTTATTGGGATATTGAGTGTGGGTACGGTACAGTTAGAGAACAGTAGAGGGCGCTGTAATAATCAGCTGAGTTATTGGAATATTGAGTGTGGGTAAAGTACATTTAGAGAACAGTAGAGGGCGCTGTAATAATCAGTTGAGTTATTGGGATATTGAATGTGGGTACAGTACAGTTATGACAGTAGAGGGCGCTATAATAATCAGCTGAGTTATTGGGATATTGATTGTGGGTACAGTACAGTTATGACAGTAGAGGTCGCTGAAATAATCAGCTGAGTTATTAGGAATTTCAGTGTAGGGACAATACAAACAAAGAACAGTAGATGGCACTGTAATAATCAGCTGCGTTATTGTGATATTGAATGTGGGTACAGTACAGTTATGACAGTAGAGGGCCCTATAATAATCAGCTGAGTTATTGGGTGATTGAGTGTGGGTACAGTACAGTTAGTGGACAGTTGAGGGCGCTGTAGTAATCAGCTAGGTTATTGTGGTATTGAGTGTGGGTACAGTACAGTTAGAAGACAGTAGAAGGATCTGTAAAAATCAGCTTGGTTATTGGGATATTGAGTGTGGGTACAGTACAGACAGAGAGCAGTAGCTGGCACTGTAATAATCAGCTGCGTTATTGTGATATTGAGTGTGGTTACAGTACAGTTATGACAGTAGAGGGCGCTGTAATAATGAGCTGAGTTATTGGGATATTGATTGTGGGAACAGTACAGTTAGAAACCAGTAGAGGGCACTGCAATAATCATCTAAGTTATTGTGATAGTGAATGTGGTTTCAGTACAGTTAGAGAACAGTAGAGAGTGCTGAAATAATCAGCTGAGTTATTGGGATATTGAATGTGGGTACAGTACAGTTATGACAGTAGAGGGCGCTGAAATAATCAGCTGAGTTATTAGGATATTCAGTGTATGGACAATACAGACAAAGAACAGTAGATGGCACTGTAATAATCAGCTGCGTTATTGTGATATTGAGTGTGGTTACAGTACAGTTCTGAAAGTTGAGGGCGCTGTAATAATCAGCTGAGATATTGTGATATTGAGTGTGGGTACGGTACAGTTAGAGAACAGTAGATGGCACTGTAATAATCATTTGAGTTATTGGGATATTGAGTGTGGGTACAGTAGAGTTATGACAGTAGAGGGCGTTGTAATAATCAGTTGAGTTATTGGGTGATTGAGTGTGGGTACAGTACAGACAGAGAACAATAGATGGCACTGTAATAATCAGCTGAGTTATTGGGATATTGAGTGTGGGTACAGTACAGACAGAGAACAGTAGATGGCACTGTAATAATCAGCTGCGTAATTGTGATATTTAGTGTGGTAACGGTACAGTTATGACAGTAGAGGGCGCTGTAATAATCAGCTGCATTATTGTGATAGTAAGTGTAGTTTCAGTACAGTAAGAGAACAATAGAGGGTGCTGTAATAATCAGCTGAATTATTGGGATATTGAATGTGCGTACAGTACAGTTATGACAGTAGAGGGCGCTATAATAATCAGCTGAGTTATTGGGATATTGATTGTGGGTACAGTACAGTTATGACAGTAGATGGCGCTGTAATTATCAGCTAAGTTATTGGGTGATTGAGTGTGGGTACAGTACAGTTAGTGGACAGTAGAGGGCACTGTAGTAATCAGCTAAGTTATTGTGGTATTGAGTGTGGGTTCAGTACAGTTAGAAGACAGTAGAGGGCTCTGTAAAAATGAGTTGGGTTATTGGGATATTGAGTATGGGTACAGTACGGACACAGAACAGTAGCTGGCACTGTAATAATCAGCTGCGTTATTGTGATATTCAGTGTGGTTACAGTACAGTTATGACAGTAGAGGGCGCTGTAATAATCAGCTGAGTTATTGGGATATTGATTGTGGGAACAGTACAGTTAGAGACCAGTAGAGGGCGCTGCGATAATCATCTAAGTTATTGTGATAGTGAGTGTGGTTTCAGTACAGTTAGAGAACAGTAGAGAGTGCTGTAATAATCAGCTGAGTTATTGGGATATTGAATGTGGGTACAGTGCAGTTATGACAGTAGAGGGCGCTGAAATAATCAGCTGAGTTATTAGGATATTCAGTGTATGGACAATACAGACAAAGAACAGTAGATGGCACTGTAATAATCAGCTGCGTTATTGTGATATTGAGTGTGGTTACAGTACAGTTCTGAAAGTAGAGGGCGCTGTAATAATCAGCTGACATATTGTGATATTGAGTGTGGGTACGGTACAGTTAGAGAACAGTAGATGGGACTGTAATAATCATTTGAGTTATTGGGATGTTGAGTGTGGGTACAGTAGAGTTATGACAGTAGAGGGCGCTGTAGTAATCAGTTAAGTTATTGGGGTATTGAGTGTGGGTACAGTACAGACAGAGAACAATAGATGGCACTGTAATAATCAGCTGAGTTATTGGGATATTGAGTGTGGGTACAGTACAGTTAGAGAACAGTAGAGGGCGCTGTAATAATCAGCTGAGTTATTGGGATATTGATTGTGGGTACAGTACAGTTATGACAGTAGGTGGCGCAGTAATTATCAGCTAAGTTATTGGGTGACTGAGTGTGGGTACAGTACAGACAGAGAACAGTAGATGGCACTGTAATAATCAGCTGAGTTATTGGGATATTGAGTGTGGGCACGGTACAGTTAGAGAACAGTAGAGGGCGCTGTAATAATCAGCTGTGTTATTGGAATATTGAGTGTGGGTAAAGTACATTTAGAGAACAGTAGAGGGTGCTGTAATAATCAGTTGAGTTATTGGGATATTGAGTGTGGGTACAGTACAGTTAGAAGACAATAGAGGGTTCTGTAATAATCAGCTGGGTTTTTGGGATATTGAGTGTGGGTACAGTACAGACAGAGAACAGTAGATGGCACTGTAATAATCAGCTGCGTAATTGTGATATTGAGTGTGGTAACGGTACAGTTATGACAGTAGAGGGCGCTGTAATAATCAGCTGCATTATTGTGATGGTTTCAGTACAGTACAGTACAGTACAGTACAGTACAGTACAGATGGTTTCAGTACAGTAAGAGAACAATAGAGGGTGCTGTAATAATCAGCTGAGTTATTGGGATATTGAATGTGCGTACAGTACAGTTATGACAGTAGAGGGCGCTATAATAATCAGCTGAGTTATTGGGATATTGATTGTGGGTACAGTACAGTTATGACAGTAGATGGCGCTGTAATTATCAGCTAAGTTATTGGGTGATTGAGTGTGGGTACAGTACAGTTAGTGGACAGTAGAGGGCACTGTAGTAATCAGCTAAGTTATTGTGGTATTGAGTGTGGGTACAGTACAGTCAGAAGACAGTAGAAGGCTCTGTAAACTGGGTTATTGGGATATTGAGTGTGGGTACAGTATAGACAGAGAACAGTAGCTGGCACTGTAATAATCAGCTGCGTTATTGTGATATTGAGTGTGGTTACAGTACAGTTATGACAGTAGAGGGCGCTGTAATAATGAGCTGAGTTATTGGGATATTGATTGTGGGAACAGTACAGTTAGAGACCAGTAGAGGGCACTGCAATAATCATCTAAGTTATTGTGATAGTGAATGTGGTTTCAGTACAGTTAGAGAACAGTAGAGAGTGCTGTAATAATCAGCTAAGTTATTGGGATATTGAATGTGGGTACAGTACAGTTATGACAGTAGAGGGCGCTGAAATAATCAGCTGAGTTATTAGGATATTCAGTGTATGTACAATATAGACAAAGAACAGTAGATTGCACTGTAATAGTCAGCTGCGTCATTGTGATATTGAGTGTGGGTACAGTACAGTTATGAAAGTAGAGGGCGCTGTAATAATCAGCTGAGATATTGTGATATTGAGTGTGGGTACGGTACAGTTAGAGAACAGTGTCAGGGCCAGACAGGAATGAGACTGGTGCAGATACAATAAAATAACTTTATTTAAAGTTATAGAGCAAACAGGGGTAGTCAACGGAAACAGGGTCAGTACCATAAATACACAGTGTAGAGAAACCATACCATAACCGGAGGACAGTCCAGAGTTCATACACGGGTAGGCAGTATAACAGGGTAGGCAAAAATCCAAAGTATAATAAACAGTCCAGGTCATACACGGGTATCCAACACAAGGGAGCAGGCAAAAATCAAAGTCGGTAGAAAACAAAACAAGATCATAAACGGAGAATAGCAAGGGCAAGAGAAACGCTTTGTATTGTAGGATTTACCAAACAGATACTCGGCGAGGTGTGAGCGTGAGCATGGTCCTTAAATACTGTGGGTAATCAGTACTCGGGGCTTCCTGGTGGCGTCATGTGACGTGACACGTGATCGGGAGTGTGTGTTGTGTCATGGAGTGGTGCGTTCTGGGTATTGTAGTTGTTACTGTGAGAATCGCAGATAGAGCTGGATGTGGGAGACACAGACGTGCTTTCAGCACCAGACATGAAAAACAGTAGATGGCACTGTAATAATCATTTGAGTTATTGGGATATTGAGTGTGGGTACAGTACAGTTATGACAGTAGAGGGCGTTGTAATAATCAGTTGAGTTATTGGGTGATTGAGTGTGGGTACAGTACAGTTAGTGGACAGTAGAGGGCGCTGTAGTAATCAGCTAAGTTATTGGGGTATTGAGAGTGGGTACAGTACAGACAGAGAACAGTAGATGGCACTGTAATAATCAGCTGAGTTATTGGGATATTGAGTGTGGGTACGGTACAGTTAGAGAACAGTAGAGGGCACTGTGATAATCATTTGAGTTATTGGGATATTGAGTGTGGGTACAGTACAGTTATGACAGTAGAGGGCGTTGTAATAATCAGTTGAGTTATTGGGTTATTGAGTGTGGGTACAGTACAGACAGAGAACAGTAGATGGCACTGTAATAATCAGCTGAGTTATTAGGATATTGAGTGTGGGTACGGTACAGTTAGAGAACAGTAGAGGGCGCTGTAATAATCAGCTGAGTTATTGGGATATTGATTGCAGGTACAGTACAGTTATGACAGTAGATGGCGCTGTAATTATCAGCTAATTTATTGGGTGACTGAGTGTGGGTACAGTACAGTTAGAAGAAAATAGAGTTCTGTCATAATCAGCTGGGTTATTGGGATATTGAGTGTGGGTACAGTACAGACAGAGAACAGTAGATGGCACTGTAATAATCAGCGGTGTTATTGTGATATTGAGTGTGGTAACGGTACAGTTATGACAGTAGAGGGCTGAGTTATTGGGATATTGATTGTGGGTACAGTAAAGTTAGAGGCCAGTAGAGGGCGCTGCAATGATAATGTCAGTTATTGTGATAGTGAGTGTGGTTTCAGTACAGTTAGAGAACAGTAGAGAGTGCTGTAATAATCAGCTGAGTTATTGGGATATTGAACGTGGGTACAGTACAGTTATGACAGCAGAGGGCGCTGAAATAATTAGCTGAGTTATTAGGATATTCAGTTTAGAGACAATAAAAACAAAGAACAGTAGATGGCACTGTAATAATCAGCTGCGTTATTGTGATATTGTGTGTGGGTACAGTACAGTTATGACAGTAGAGGGCGCTATAATAATCAGCTGAGATATTGTAATATTGAATGTGGGTACGGTACAGTTAGAGAACAGTAGATGGCACTGTAATAATCAGCTGAGTTATTGGGATATTGAGTGTGGGTACAGTACAGTTATGACAGTAGAGGGCGCTGTAATAATCAGTTGAATTATTAGGATATTGATTGCAGGTACAGTACAGTTATGACAGTAGATGGCGCTGTAATTATCAGCTAAGTTATTGGGTGATTGAATGTGGATACAGTACAGTTAGTGGACAGTAGAGGGCGCTGTAGTAATCTGCTAAGTTATTGGGGTATTGAGTGTGGGTACAGTACAGACAGAGAACAGTAGATGGCACTATAATATTCAGCTGCATTATTGTGATATTGAGTGTGGTAACAGTACACTTATGACAGTATAGGGCGCTGTAATAATCAGCTGAGTTATTGTGATATTGAGTGTGGGTACAGTACAGTTAGAGACCAGTAGAGGGCGCTGCAATAATCAGCTGAGTTATTGTGATAGTGAGTGTGGGTATAGTATAGTTAGAAGAAAGTAGATGCCAGTGTAATTATCGGCTGAGATATTGGGATATTTATTGTTGGTACAGTACAGTTTAGAGGACAGTAGACAGGGCTGCAATAATCAGCTGAGTTATTGAGTGTGGGTACAGTACAGTTATGACAGTAGAGGGCGCTGTAATAATCAGATGAGTTATTGGGATATTGAGTGTGGGTACAGTACAGCTAGAGAATAGTATAGGGCGCTGTAATATTCAGCTGGGTGTGGGTAAAGTACAGTTAGAGAACAGTAGAGGGCGCTGTAATAATCAGCTGAGGTATTGTGATATTGAGTGTGGTTACAGTACAGTTATGACAGTAGAGGGCGCTCTAATAATCAGCTGAGTTATTGGGATATTGAGTGTGGGTACAGTAAAGTTAGAGAACAGTAGAGGGTGCTGTAATAATCAGCTGAGTTATTGGGATATTGAGTGTGGGTACAGTACAGTTATGACAGTAGAGGGCGCTAAAAAAATCAGCTGAGTTATTTGGGATATTGAGTGTGGGTACAGTACAGCTAGAGAACAGTAGAAGGCGCTGTAATATTCAGCTGGGTGTGGGTAAAGTACAGTTAGAGAACAGTAGAGGGCGCAGTAATAATCAGCTGAGGTATTTTAATATTGAGTGTGGGTACAGTACAGTTTTGACAGTAGAGGGCGCTGTAATAATCAGGTGAGTTATTGGGATATTGAGTGTGTATATTGAGTATTGAGTTTTGAGTATTGAGTACAGCTAGAGAACAGTAGAAGGCGCTGTAATATTCAGCTGGGTGTGGGTAAAGTACAGTTAGAGAACAGTAGAGGGCACAGTAATAATCAGCTGAGGTATTGTGATATTGAGTGTGGTTACAGTACAGTTATGACAGTAGAGGGCGCTGTAATAATCAGCTGAGTTATTGGGATATTGAGTGTGGGTAAAATACAGTTAGAGAACAGTAGAGGCTGCTTTAATAATCAGCTTAGTTATTGGGATATTGAGTGTGGGTACAGTACAGTTATGACAGTAGAGGGCGCTGTAATAATCAGCTGAGTTATTGGGATATTGAGTGTGGGTAAAATACAGTTAGAGAACAGTAGAGGCTGCTTTAATAATCAGCTTAGTTATTGGGATATTGAGTGTGGGTAAAGTACAGTTAGAGAACAGTAGAGGGCGTTGTAATAATCAGTTGAGTTATTGGGTGATTGAGTGTGGGTACAGTACAGTTAGTGGACAGTAGAGGGCGCTGTAGTAATCAGCTAAGTTATTGGGGTATTGAGTGTGGGTACAGTACAGACAGAGAACAGTAGATGGCACTGTAATAATCAGCTGATTTATTGGGATATTGAATGTGGGTACGGTACAGTTAGAGAACAGTAGAGGGCACTGTAATAATGATTTGAGTTATTGGGATATTGAGTGTAGGTACAGTACAGTTATGACAGTAGAGGGCGTTGTAATAATCAGTTGAGTTATTGGGTGATTGAGTGTGGGTACAGTACAGTTAGTGGACAGTAGAGGGCACTGTAGTAATCAACTAAGTTATTGGGGTATTGAGTGTGGGTACAGTACAGTTAGAGAACAGTAGAGGCTGCTTTAATAATCAGCTTAGTTATTGGGATATTGAGTGTGGGTACAGTACAGTTATGACAGTAGAGGGCGCTGTAATAATCAGGTGAGTTATTGGGATATTGAGTGTGTATATTGAGTATTGAGTTTTGAGTATTGAGTACAGCTAGAGAACAGTAGAAGGCGCTGTAATATTCAGCTGGGTGTGGGTAAAGTACAGTTAGAGAACAGTAGAGGGCACAGTAATAATCAGCTGAGGTATTGTGATATTGAGTGTGGTTACAGTACAGTTATGACAGTAGAGGGCGCTGTAATAATCAGCTGAGTTATTGGGATATTGAGTGTGGGTAAAATACAGTTAGAGAACAGTAGAGGCTGCTTTAATAATCAGCTTAGTTATTGGGATATTGAGTGTGGGTACAGTACAGTTATGACAGTAGAGGGCGCTGTAATAATCAGGTGAGTTATTGGGATATTGAGTGTGTATATTGAGTATTGAGTTTTGAGTATTGAGTACAGCTAGAGAACAGTAGAAGGCGCTGTAATATTCAGCTGGGTGTGGGTAAAGTACAGTTAGAGAACAGTAGAGGGCACAGTAATAATCAGCTGAGGTATTGTGATATTGAGTGTGGTTACAGTACAGTTATGACAGTAGAGGGCGCTGTAATAATCAGCTGAGTTATTGGGATATTGAGTGTGGGTAAAATACAGTTAGAGAACAGTAGAGGCTGCTTTAATAATCAGCTTAGTTATTGGGATATTGAGTGTGGGTACAGTACAGTTATGACAGTAGAGGGCGCTGTAATAATCAGCTGAGTTATTGGGATATTGAGTGTGGGTAAAATACAGTTAGAGAACAGTAGAGGCTGCTTTAATAATCAGCTTAGTTATTGGGATATTGAGTGTGGGTAAAGTACAGTTAGAGAACAGTAGAGGGCGTTGTAATAATCAGTTGAGTTATTGGGTGATTGAGTGTGGGTACAGTACAGTTAGTGGACAGTAGAGGGCGCTGTAGTAATCAGCTAAGTTATTGGGGTATTGAGTGTGGGTACAGTACAGACAGAGAACAGTAGATGGCACTGTAATAATCAGCTGATTTATTGGGATATTGAATGTGGGTACGGTACAGTTAGAGAACAGTAGAGGGCACTGTAATAATGATTTGAGTTATTGGGATATTGAGTGTAGGTACAGTACAGTTATGACAGTAGAGGGCGTTGTAATAATCAGTTGAGTTATTGGGTGATTGAGTGTGGGTACAGTACAGTTAGTGGACAGTAGAGGGCACTGTAGTAATCAACTAAGTTATTGGGGTATTGAGTGTGGGTACAGTACAGTTAGAGAACAGTAGAGGCTGCTTTAATAATCAGCTTAGTTATTGGGATATTGAGTGTGGGTACAGTACAGTTATGACAGTAGAGGGCGTTGTAATAATCAGTTGAGTTATTGGGTGATTGAGTGTGGGTACAGTACAGTTAGTGGACAGTAGAGGGCGCTGTAATAATCAGCTGAGTTATTGGGATATTGAGTGTGGGTAAAGTACAGTTAGAGAACAGTAGAGGGCGCTGTAATAATCGGCTCAGTTATTGGGATATTGAGTGTGGGTACAGTACAGTTATGAGAGTAGAGGGCGCTTTAATAATCAGCTGAGTTATTGTGATATTGAGTGTGGGTACAGTACAGTTAGAGAACAGGAGAGGGCGCTGTAATATTCAGCTGGGTGTGGGTAAAGTACAGTTAGAGAACAGTAGAGGGCGCAGTAATAATCAGCTGAGGTATTGTGATATTGAGTGTGGGTACAGTACAGTTATGACAGTAGAGGGCGCTGTAATAATCAGCTGAGTTATTGGGATATTGAGTGTGGGTAAAGTACAGTTACAGAACAGTAGAGGGCTCCGTAATAATCATTTGAGTTTTTGTTATACTGAGTGTGAGTACAGTACAGATAGAGTACAGTAGATGGTGCTGTTATAATAATTTGAGTTATTGGAATATTGAGTGTGGGTACAGTACAGTTAGAGAACAGTAGAGGGCGCTGTAATAATCATCTGAGTTATTGGGATATTGAGTCTGGGTACAGTACAGCTAGAGAACAGCAAAAGGCGGTGTAATAATCAGCTGAGTCATTGGCATATTGAGTATGGGTACAGTAAGGTTAGAGAACAGTAAAGGGCGCTGTAATAATAATTTATATTTTTGTTATACTGAGATACTGTGTGGCTACAGTACAGTTAGAGTAGATGGTGCTGTAATAATCAGGTGAGTTTTTAGGATATTGAGCGTTGGTACAGTACAGTTAGAGGACACTGGAGGGTGCTGTTATAGTCATTTGAGTTATTGTGATATTGAGTGTAGGTACAGTACAGTTAGAGGACAGTAGAGGGCACTGTAATAATCCGCTGAGTTATTGGGATATTGAGTGGTGGGTACAGTACAGTTATGACAGTAAAGTTCGCTGTAATAATCAGCTGAGTTATTGGGATATTGATTGTGGGTACAGTACAGTTAGAGACCAGTAGATGGTGCTGCAATAACCAGCTGAGTTATTGTGATAGTGAGTGTGGGTATAGTACAGTTAGAAGAAAGTAGAGGGCGCTGTAATAATCAGCAGAGTCATTGGGATATTGAGTGTGGGTACAGTACAGTCACAGACCAGTAAAGGGAGCTGTAGCAATCAGCTGAGTTTTTGGGATAGTGAGTTTGGGTACAGTTAGAGGACACTAGAGGGCGCTGAGATATTGGGATATTGATTGTTGGTAGAGTACAGTTTAGAGGACAGTAGACAGCACTGCAATAATACGCTGAGTTATTGGGATATTGAGTGTGGTTACAGTACAGTTAGAAGACAGTAGATGTCGCTGTAATTATCAGCTTAGTTATTTTGTTATTGAGTGTGGGTACAGTACAGTTAGTAGACAGTAGAGGGTGCTGTAATAATCAGCAGAGTCATTGGGATATTGAGTGTGGGTACAGTACAGTCACAGAACAGTAAAGGGAGCTGTAGCAATCAGCTGAGTTTTTGGGATCGTGAGTTTGGGAACAGTTTAGTTAGAGGACACTAGAGGGCGCTGAAATAATTAGAAAAGTTATTGGGATATTAAAATATTTTTTATTTAAGTACGTTCTATAGCCACACCGTGTTGGCCATCTGAACACATGACTCACCAGGAAATCTTCTTTTCTAATACTTTTTCGACCTCTTCCTTCAGAACACTCATATCCACTGTTTGGTTACCTGCTTGGTTACCTGCAAAGACAGCTCAACATTACTTTTATGCAAATGAAATGCAACCATTAATTGATGTTTCACTAAGAGAGACAGCAGAATGTTTTGAAAGCTGTCGGTATGTATAACAACACATTTAAAAAAGCTTTGTTTTGCTTTATAATGAATTGTCCAAAATGACACAAGTGGACCAAAATTTTTAATCAACTGCGGATAGTGTTAATTATGCTTAAGAATAAGACCCCTTAGGGGAAAGGTTTCAAAGAGTCTGTGCCGATGCTCTGAAATTTTATTGTCCAGTTCAACTGTCTCCTTGAGGTTATAAAAGAAGCTGCCATATTTGCTCACACTCTGATATTTTTGCTTCAACAATGAGTGAAAAGAAGCGCAGAATTGTCAGTTTTCATGGGCATTCCCAACACTCACTCGTGGCTCAGGCCCAGGAATAAAAGCAGCATGGGAGCACCAGTGAGTGAGTATGCTTGCTCCAAGAGGCTGAAATGCTGAACCTCTGCCCTTTTTTTCCTCCTCTCTTCTACGCTTTCCCCCGTCTCGTCCTACAGGAGAGTAGCTGAACTGGACCAAGGACGATCCTGACACTCAGACCCCCTTCCTCCGTCTGGCTCCAGCTCACCAACCTAACCGGGACCCAGTGCCTGCCTGGCGGCTAAGAGAAGGACTCTTTTTGTTTTCTTTTTTTTTCTAAAAGTGTTTTTTATTTAAAATTCCTGGTGGATAAATAAAGACCCCTATGGGGTAGTTTGAGTTCACCCCTATGGTCTCTGTCTGGTTCTGGTCCTTTAATTGACTTGCTGGTGACATCTGGTGGAGAATGCGGGACGAACCAAACCAGAACCAGAACCCCCAAAAAAAAGAAGAGGAAGAAGAAAAGAGCTGAATTCTCCTTTTGGAGGCCAGTTTGCGGCAGCAGGAAGTAAGTCAGGAACTGACAAGGGGGCTGAAAGGAGTCACCAGCGACCTTATTGCCAGCCGACAGGCCATCCCCAAAGCGCCTCTCCAGGATCCCTGCCGCAGTGCTTTTGACAAAACTGGCCCCAGGTGACGACATCAAGGCCTTCCTCTATACTTTTGAGAGCATTGCAGAACGAAAGGAAATGAACGAGAAATGAAGTTCCATCATCACCGACGTGAACCTGGACCCACCCCTCCACCCCGTCGGGAGAATCCCCCTGCAATGCGGCCTGAGTTCTGCCCTTGGGACAGGGAGATTCCCTGAGTGAGACCACCTTTTTTTGCGTCCCCTACAGCCCTCGGGCAGCCCCCGGGATGAGCCCATGCCCACCAAGCCCGACTCTCCCGGACGGCATCTTGTTCCCCCCAAGGCCTGGCTGGCCAGCTGCTCTCACCATGGCCATCATACGCCCTCCTCGGTCCCCACAAAAATGCTCCGTCTGGATGGACATGACATCCAAGCAGTATTGGACACCGTGACACCGTGACCCTGGCCCGTCTGTCTGCCCTGCACTGGCTGCAACCCCAGGAGGAGACCCTAAATGTGTCCTGCATCCATGGGGACACCTGCCAAGTTCCCACCGCCCGAGTTACCCTAGTAAACCCCCGAGAACAGTGGAAAATCACTGTGGGCTTAGTTCCTGATCCCCGGTGCCGCTGTTGGTCGGACGAGACTACCCTGGCTTTGAGGCGGAGCTCCAGGGACCCACCATCCACCCTATCATACCCTCTCCTCCCTTCGCCCCAGACGACGCCGGAAAGTCCCTCCTAGACCAGCCCTGGCAGCTTGGGATCAAACAGACAGCAGTGGAGCATTGTCAGAAGGTTAGGTTCCAGCCCTGACTAACCCTCTGTTCTCTTTTCACCACCAGGTTCTGAAAGAAGGAAGTTTCTCCAAAGAACAGAAAGAAGACGAACGTCTAAGGCAGGCCTGGACGGATACCAGAGAAATCAATGATGTGCCGGTTGGCGTGAGCCCCGTACTCCCGTCATATTTTATGATTCGGAACAATTTGGCATACAGAGTCGCCCTAAACCAAGGTGAGCGTGTCGAACAGCTCCTGGTCCCCCGTTCTTGCATTGATACAGGCCACCTAGCCCATCAGCACCCCCTTGGAGGTCATCTGGCAGCCGATAATACCCTTACCCGGATCCTGTCAAGATTCTACTGGCGCTCCATACATGCAGAAGTTAAAAACCACTGCCTCAGGTGTGCCCAGGTCCGCCTGGGGACATGAATATATATTGGTGGTCCTGGACTATGCCACAAGGTGCCCAGAAGCTGTACCGCTACGAAAAGCCACCTCCAAAGCTGGGCCAGGGAACTAATGCTCCTCATGAGTCGTGTGGGCATACCCAAAGAGATCCTTACAGATCAGGGCACCCCGTTTGTTTCCAAACTAATGCTTGACCTCTGCAAGCTTCTACAGATCCGTCGTCTGAACACCTCTGTCCATCATCCTCAAACAGATTGGCTTGTGGAGAGGTTCAACCAGACCCTACAGAAAATGCTAAAGAGGCTAATAGCCCAGGATAGCCGCGACTAGTACCTCCTCCTCCCAATGTCCTATTTGCAGTAAGGGAGATTCCTCAAGCCTCTACAGGATTCTCCCCCTTTGAGCTGCTCTTTGCCAGAAGACCACGATGTCAAGGATGCCTGGAAGCAGCAACCATCCCCCTACAGGTCAGTGATTGAATATGTACAGAATATGCAGGAACGTATTGACCATGTACACCCCGTTGTCAAGGAACACATGGAGGAGGCCCAGCGGGCCCAACAACGTTCCTACAACAGGCTGGCCCAGGTCCGAGAATTCCAGCCGGGGGACCGGGTGCTGGTCCTTATCCCCACAGCCTCTTGCAAGTTCCTCGCCTCCTGGCAGGGCCCATTCACTGTAACGGAAAAGGTGGGGCTGGTGGCCTACCGCCTGAAACAGCCGGAAAGAGAAAAAAGGAACAGGTATACCACATTAACCTTATCAAAAAATGATATGAACCTCCCCCTCCTCTCTATGCCTTTTCCCAGATACTGGAGCCCTCAGCCAGCCAGGTCAGCTATGGTGAGGACCTAAGCCGGGCTCAAAAGCAGGAATTGACAGAGTGTGTCGACCGCTACCAAGATATGTTCTCAGACAGCCCAGGGTGTACCCAAGTGATCCAACTCCACATCCATACTGCCAGCAACATCATCGTGAAGCAGCGACCATACCGCCTACCTGAAGCCCGCCGCACTGCCGTCAAAGAGGAAGTCCAGAAGATGCTCAAGCTTGGAGTAATAGAGCCCTCCACAAGCCCACAAGCGTGCTGGTTCCAAAGTAACGATTTTCGTAGGTTAAATGTGGTTTCTCAGTTCGATTCCTACCCTCTACCCCGGGTGAATGATCTGATTGACCGCCTTGGTAGGGCGCGGTTTGTATCCATGTTGGACCTGACCAAGGGCTATTGGCAGGTTGCTCTTGCTGCTGAGGCCAAAGAAAAGACTGCGTTCTTAACACCGTCTGGCCTATGGCAGTACACAGTCCTGCCCTTTGGTCTGCATGGAGCCCCAGCCAGTCCTTCGACTGCATCATCGCTACGCTGCAGCATACCTGGGAGACGGAAGGAGAGAAACATCCCATCTTGTTTATCAGCCGCAAACTCACACCGGCTGAACGTCGCTACGCGGCCCTGGAACGAGAGGCCCTGGCCATCAAGTGGGTCATCAAGGAACTGAAGTACTACTTGACGGGTAGGCACTTCACATTGATCACAGATCATGCACCTCTACAGTGGCTGGCTAAGGCTAAAACTTCCAATGCCCGTGTAACCTGTTGGTTCCTGTCCCTGCAAGAGTTCTCTTTCAGGTGCAGCACAAGGCTGGGGCCCTGAATGCTAATGCCCTCTCCCGCATCAACTCCTGGGGGGCCACTGCTGTGAGCGCCCTGGGAAGGCCTCTCTGGGGGGGGACTGTGACCCACGGCCACTGCTGCAGCAAGGAAAGAGCTCTCAATGTTCCCAGTGCTCTGGCGCTGTCCATGGTACTGAACACCCGCAGCGGCCGCATAAAGAAATTCGCGGACCTTCCCAGCGCTTTACCGCTATCCATGGTGCCGAACACACTGCCCCGCCATTTATCCCGCACGTGGTGCTGATAAACAAATACAACCACATGGCTAGGGGCAGGGCCACTTCACTCGCCATGGCTGGGCGCCACTGATGAGCACACGTGGAGACACTCACTCACGGCTCAGGCCCAGGAATAAAAGCAGCAGAAAACAGCTGAAACCCAGTCAACAGCAGTAATTGTATGCTTTTTCCTGAATGCTCCAAGTGGATTACAGAGTTCAAATTTATCTATGTATAATATGAGACTAATGGCTTGTCCTGATAACAGTTTGTTGGCTTTAAAGTATGTGACGTATTCAAACGGTTCACTATTTTGCATATGTCCCATAAATGTTTGTTCTGAAACGACAATTTTCAAACACACGAGTAATAGTTTCTTGCTTTTACTTTTCCGTGGAAATAGTATTTAATGTATAACATGGACATTTAAATGCTAACATTCTTTTAGTTTTAATTGTGATAAATGGTGTCTTGACACTTGCGTTTTAATGCTACCCCATGTTATAAATAAGCAGTAATATTCAAAGACAGGGCATGGTTTGACCACTATGCCAATGCCATAGCCTATAATGCTTTAGGAGCTCAGTCTTATTGGGGGTTTTAAATTTGAAAATTTTACAGCACCAATGCATTTCGAAAAGTAATTTTTCTGTATTTTAACATCAAACCAACCAACATGAAATGGGCAATCACCTTACTCTTTAGCTCAACTAAAGAGCTAGATAGCACTATGGCAAAAAAATCTTACTCATTATTATATATTGTGCAAAACACAGCCATAGCTTGCTGCAAAGCTAGCTAGATGCAGCATTAAATACATTTATAAACCTAAGTAGCTTGTAAAAATACTAACCTAGCTGGTTGGAGTTAACTGGAGTTAAATATGCATTAAAAAAGGATTCAAAAATGCATCCAAACAAAACATATATTTAAATTACTTAATATTTCTTGTGTTAAATGGAGTCTTTTTTATGTTTTATATACTAACAACCTGAATCAATATTAGGATCATTTTTTCTGTTGAATGAGGTAAAAGCTGTTTTTGGACATTTCAGAATGAGAGCAGCATTTTGTGGATAGTGCTGAGCTCCTCTCTCACTCCTTAAAGTGATTTTATTACGAAGTATATTTAAAAGTACTAACAGTATATTAAAAATAAGTCAAAAATACTAAAAGTATACTTTCCATTTCCTATACTTTAGAAAAGTACACATAAAATATACTTGTATTATATTTGTATTATATTAATATATTTTAAATTAATACATCTTAAATTCTACTTCAATGTGTTAATAGAGATTACATTTAAATCTAAATATACTGAAGCATGTTTAACCAAAAGTGTACTTAATTATTATGTCAATTAAACATATTAATTAAAATGTGTACTGCATAGAAATCTATTTTAAAGTGTGCTTCAGTGCAACTTAGAACGTATACTTTAAATAATGGATTTCATGTAATAAAACATGTTTTAAGAAAATTGTTATATCAACTGAAAGGTATTATTTGAAAAATATATTTTGTAAACATGCACTTTGATGTGTGGTTTAATACAGCTGAGGAAGTACACTTTAATTAATTTATTTCTTAACAATTAATGTATTTTTTCACAGTACACTTCCTATGTTGGTTTTCGTCATTTATTAAGTATACTTTTAGTTTTTTAGGTTTTTACGTTAAATATAATTTAAAAAGATTTTTATATTATGCTTCAATCCAATTAAAAAAAAATAATGGACTTCACATTTTGAAGCAAATGTGCCTCAAGTGTCACATAAAATTACATAAGTTAATTTCTTATCACATTCAGGTAATAAAATGTACATTATTAGGGCGCCGAGCGGTCCAGCAATCTAAAGTGCTGCCAGTATGAGCATGTTTACATAGTAGGCCTGTTTATCTTATTCTCTGTACTTTGCTCCACCCTGTATATCATTCAGTACTCCTTCTTTATCTGCTGTATCTCTAGATAAATGTTAATTGGGATTTTTAAGAATGTCTGTAATCTGGCATGACAAATTTATCATTAAAAAAATTGCCATTTTTAAGATTTGTACCTTCATCAAATACAAACTGGCATGCTTCACATTGTGTTGGCCTTTTCTCCCTTGTCTGCATGAACATAGAACATGAGGAGCAGTAAAACTTAGGTTCATAATGACCATACTCTACATAAGCTTTGTTAAACAGGTACACACTTTCTGGCACTAACCCAGGGACATGTTCATTACAAATCTTGAGGAGATGTTCCAGAGCTATTCCAGTCAGGTTATGCTGCAGGACATAGGACATCAACAGCAGTGGACTCTGGCCTTTTGTTATTATTTATTTATTATTTATCTTGCTTGTAGAAGAAGAAACACTTGGTGTGAGCTAATCTATATTTTGTAAAGATATATCAAATCCTTCCATCTTGGAATTAGACATGAATAATCTTCAGATGAATGTTTATGTGTTGTGATATACCTAAAGAACTTAAATAATACACCTTCTATTCATTTTCACAATATTATATACACATTCACTTTAAAGTTTTAAAGAAATGCATATGTAATTTTATAATAATTTTAATTGTTAAGAATTACACATAGGTTCTTGGTCTTCAACAGTGCAAGGTCCAACTGTACCTACAGTTCAGCTGCTAAACTATCGTTTCTGATTTTCTGTGATCTTTGTATGAGAATTTTCCTAATTGATCGTTAGCTTTCCATTATGCATTTTAAATTTGTAATATAATTAATGTTACAATTAATATTACAGTACATTTAGACAAAGTGTTTATTTTTGGATCTTTTATTCTACAGAATTGAAAGTTTTGTAGAGTACAATGCAGAACTTGACATCAATATTAGGTCAAATACCTGTGATAAATCCCTGTTAGGTGTCTCTTCAGATTTTTCTGATGATACATCTGTGGATCTGGAGTGCTTAGATGTTTCATCATCACAGGACATCCCATGTAAGGATTTCTAAATGGAAGGTTTTTTAAATAAAAGTCAGTTTCATGTGCTTTAACCATTAAACCAAACCTATACGCCCGTTATAGTACTTGCCCATTATAGTACTTGCCCATTATAGTACATGGCTTAGTTGGTGTCACTTATACTGTTTCGCACTGATGTTATATTCACATTATACAAAGAATCAGCACTATGGGTTAATTTGAGTTTTAAGAAATATGTCTCAGAGGTTACCGAACATCATAAGTCATTTACAGTACCTGTGAACATGCTTGTGTTTGTCTCTTTTAATGATTCACAAAGATGCTGATCATCAAAGTGGTTGGGCAGTTCCTCTGTGGTGTTATCATAATCCTCACTGTGGGGCTAAAACCAATTGCGACAAAATAGAGGAATGAATCTGATCTGAGCATTTCAATTAAATTACCAATTGTGATATTATATTTTCTCAGGTCATATCTATGCTTTATTTGGTTACCAATAAATGATATATTATATGTGGATTGTACAGGACAGGAGGGACTGCAGGTTTACGGCGTTCTGGTTGAAGCCTTCGCGCTCGCAGTTAGAGCGCAGCCTCGGCCTGGGTGAGGTGGAGCAGCTGAAGGCTGCGGGGAGCTGCGCGGGATGAGCAAGACTCTTATTAGTAGGGCGCAGTGGCTGGGTAAGCGCTGGTGAACGGCTTTTGTAAACGTTTTCTGATGGTGGACAAGTAAATAAGAAGTTTAGAACATCTTAATGCAAATACCGATAAAAGACCATCGTTTTAACCTTAAGCTACAAATGTCAATGTTAGTTAAATAGCTAATCACTGCGAACGTTTATTTGGTAATTAACTAGCTAGTGAGATAACCTAGATAGCAAGCTAGCAGAGGCTGTGCAGTGCAGTGCAAAGCTTCATTAGATTTCATTCTTAGTGTCTTTTTGTTTTAAGTAGTATGTAATGAACAGTGGCGTGCAGTTAATACAGTGGGTACCCCTTCTGCAAGAACCACCTGCCCCCAACCCCCATACACACACACATAGATGAATATTACAATAACTACATATTCTCTGTCTTAACTTATAGGAACTTAGTACACATTAACAGCCCACAAATACTGCGACAAACGACTATAGTATACACTAGACCACAACAATCAGTGCTTAATTTTCCAACAAATACAGCTATTTAACAAAGATCACTCATTTGCATGGCTACAGTACACCAGGGCAGCCAAAAGCGCATAAAGCGTGCGTAATGCTTAAAAAACGCTGTACAAAACACCGTTTACGGCTTACTTTTACGCCTTGGAATAAACGCGAGGCGTCGTCAGGCGTTTTCAGAGCGTGTGGCGGCGCAAGGCCTCTAGCGTTTTCTTAAGGCCTCTGGGCCTTTCCGATGTAAAAACGGACAGAATTTACATATCCCCTCCTTCTCCAAACAGTTCAGCCCTCTAACTCTGTCAGGAAACTCTCTCTCCAGTTAAAATAAAAGCCCCAAGTGCTTCAAATGTCTGCTGTGTTGTTAGATGTGCTATGTTCCTAAATTTCTGGCTAAACTGGGCTTTGCAAAATTCAGTCCCTGATTAAAGCATTTTAAAATGTTTATCAACCCTTTCATTGTTGCTCTATTTAGTAATCATGTTTCATTTGTCTAATGCCATAAGAGTCAACACACACACAAAAACACACAATCTCGCCCTCTCTCTCTCTCTCTCTCTCTCTCTCTCTCTCCACTCAAAGTTTGGGAATTTTAATAAAACGCGAAAGTTAGAGACCACCACAGCATACAAATTAAATGCATAAACTGAGAAATTAAGCAATTAACCGGTCACACAAAACTCAGCATCACATTTGGCAGATCTGTGTAGCGATTCTATACGATGGCGCTTTAGAATCACTCTTAAAAAACAAAGAAAGTCATAATATTCCGACTTTAATCATTTCAGTATTCAAGATATTTCTCAATTAACTTGTTTTTGATCATAGTACATCCTTATAATATTTTTTATTCTTTCTTACTTTTTGAATAAAAAACATTTTTGTATCACTGACCCTCAAACGGACAACATGGGTCTAAAATGACCCACTTTCTTTTTGTATGCTACTTCATGTATGGCTGTATGTTTTTATGATATATCTTAGCTATAAATTAATTCCATTGTTAAAAATTTAATTAACTAATTCATGTATGATTGTCCATTTAGCACACATCTTTTTTTATTCTCCTTACACAGGTTTACACACACGGGTCAGACATAACGCACATGCATTTGTCATTTCACAGCTCAGCACAGCTCCCTCAGTACTGTTTTACAATGACATTACCTTAGAAAATATTTGGTGACTGTAGTGAAAGATAACTTTACATATTATTTGATTTGGTTTAGGTTACCTTGAGAGTGAGAATATTACCTGTCAGAAAGTTACAAGTAATTATTATTAGCTGTTGACATATTCTATTTTATTTTGCTAAATCTACTGTAGTATAGAGCTTATATTCTCTGCCCGAATCCGACCCGATCCGAGGCCCGACCCAACATCTGTTTTTAATGGTATTTTTATTTTATATAAAGCTCTGGCATGATAATCATAATTATAGCTAAGTAACCAAGTATTATTGTTAACGAAAACTAACGAAAACTGAAAGTGAAAAACATCTTAGTTAACTTAAACTTATAAACACGGTAATTAAAAGAAAAAAAGGTAACTAACTGGAACTGTATTGAGAGTTTATAAAACTAACTAAAACGAACTGAAATTAAAAGACAGAGTACCCTTCGTTTTCGTGTTTGTTATTTATTTATAAGCGCTGTTCCCACAGTTTTACAGCGGGCGGTGTTGTGCCGATTCTGCTCGTGAAGCTGAGCCGGATTCTGTGGGGAGTCAGATTCAGCACAACAGCGGCAGCACAATCCGTGCCGTTAGTTCTTGTCTATAGCGCTCACGCTAACCATGAAATAACTACAGAAAACCCTGAGGAAGCAGCAAAATGGAATTAGAATATGAGCGTGAGGGAGATAAAAGCACGTGTTCTGTAGTGAAACAGGAGATACAATATGAGGAATAAACTCCACACAGCTATAAGTCTATTTGAGAAGCAGCTGTGAGAACCTTTACCTGTGAGCAGCTCATACACCTGAACACCCCACGCGGGAGGATCAACTGATAAATCTCTCTCTCTCATATATAAATTCATATGTAAATTCTGTCCATTTTTGCATATGAAAGGCCTGGAGGCGTTACGAAAACGCTTGGAGGAGTTATGAAAACGCTTGGAGGCCGTATGAAAACGCGTGGAGGCGTTATGTAAGCCACACGCTCTGAAAACACCTGGCCTTACGTTCATTCCAAGGCATAAAAGTAATCCCTAAACAGCGTTTTGGATTATGTTTTTTAAGCATTAAGCAGGCTTTATGTGCCGCCAGACCCATACAGCATGTCTTAGAGAAGGGGTTAGACAGCCATGTCCCCGACCCCATAGGGAAAATCATGAATTTGATGGGTTAGATTGTCCTTCGACTTTGCTAACAGACTTATTACTACACCCTTCTCAAAATCAGAAGGGTATATATATACATTATACAATATATATATATATATATATATATATATATATATATATATACTTATATACAATATATATATACATTTTTTTAAACAGTATATTTTGGTAAAATCATAGACATTTCCCCAATAGTGACACCTGTCTCACATTATTAGAGACTAATAAAAAATTTGTAATTCTGTAATAATAACATATGTAATAACACATTGTAATAAAATGTAATATCTTTCAACAGATTTCTTTGAACATAAAGAATAAAAGCAGAACACCGCTCTAAAGAAAAGGAAAGGTTAGTCACATGTTCAGTTTTATTTGTAATTACCAGTTAAAAGGTATTGTTGTGTACACATGCACAGTTTTGCTGAGTTTTGATACTGTTTATTTAGCTGTCTAAATGTGTCTGTTGTTTGCCATGAGCAGAAAGTGGATCAGTACTTACAGCCAAGTGTCCCAAAGACTGCAACACACTGCTTCTAGCAGTGTTGTAAAAATATTTTATACTTTGTGGACTGTTTAGACATCAGGTATCCAACTATGTTTTGTTGTAAGATCACTTTTTCTGTGCTCTGTTGATTTAGCCTCTTTAGATGACTGCTTCAGCACCATGAACGCATGTCCTCACATACAGAAGAGCCTACAAGAAAGGTATTTTTGCATCCTTATGATTTACCTCATACATTTGTTAATTAATTGTTGAGAATTAAATGCATGTACATGCATGTTTACAGGTTCTGTTTAAAACTCATACATCACATTCAGAATCAAATTCCACAACTACTGCAATTTGTGTTAACCCAAAACAAAATGGCAAAAGTTGACTACAATTTTGTCTTCAAAGCATTATAAATGTAAAATAGAAACCTTTTTCACTAGAACTAAATTGTTAACAATAGCATTATATAATAGTTTTTTTATTAAAAGTAGTCTGTGTCAGTGTTTATTTAGTACTGTATTTTTTCAGATGCTCGAAATTGTGAACTAAAGACCTGATCCAAAGGCCTTACAGAAGGAATCGCCAACAAGAAAGGTATTTCTTAGACACTTGTATGATTCACAGACATAAATCTTATTTATTATTAGGGGTCCAAGCACTGTACATGCTGGAACCCTATTGGAATTGCTCTGATGTTTAGGGGTACGAGCACGCAGTGCTAGGAACCCTATTGTAATTCTGAGTATTGTTATTATAGTTCTTATTCTTTTTCTGCCATGGAAATGATTGGGCAGAAGGCGATTATCATCTTGGGGCTATGTCCTAATGGTATACCGAAGGAAAATTTGATATGTTAATTTTTGTGATTGCCATTAGCCAATTATTTTCCAGCAAGCTTTTGACAAGCTAAACAATCACCAATCAGGATGACACATCCTACATGTATTTATCAACCAATAAAATTATGCATTGATTGACCTCTTGGGGGCGTTATATAGCAGAAAATAAATATCTAAATATGGCCTAGGCATATGAATCCTTTTGATCTGTAATTCTTTCCTGTTGTCTTTACAACTTTCTCATTACGTATCTTATATACCAAAAAGTGGCCAGTGCATGTCATTAACAAAGACATTTGAAGCACATCTACCAAGTATGAGAGAAGCGAGTCTTCATTTATTGCTATTTTCCAACCTAAGTGGACAGAAGACAGGAATCTTTGACCCTATAAACACACAAATTTACATATATATATATATATATATATATATATATATATATATATATATATATATATATATATATATATATATATATATATATATATATATATATATATGTATATATACAGACTGGTAATATGAATGATGAAGCTTGCAAATTTTGAGACAAATCGGAATTTTTTTTCTCTCTACAATGGCCAGAAATGTACTGTGATAATTTAGTGCTTTTTTCAAACAAAGACAAGAACCTTTGACCCTATTAACACACAAACTTACATACATATACATACATATATACAGACAATATAATCCTGAACCTCTGAACCCCTGCTGTGTTAACCTTCCCCCATTAACCTTAGTATTTGTACAAGACCAGATTTACACAGTTGCAAACACTTTAACATTAAGAATCACTTAATACCACAGCATTCCATTACACTGGTCATCCAGCTTGGTCATGCTGTTCATTCAGCTTGGTCATGCTGGTCATCCAGCTTGGTGATGCTGTCCAACCAGTTTGGTGATGCCGGTCAACCAGCAATATGTTTTAAGCCTAACTCGCCTTAAGGGGCCTCTTTGCCTGTCCTGTAAATTGGCGCTATATTTCTTCTTGTAATTATTAGTCTTCCCTAAAAAAGGTTGGTTGTAGAGCAGTAACCGTAAGTAACCTAAACTTCAAATTTGGCATAGAGGTACAGTAATGAACCCACTACCAAAAGTTGTGACCTAATTTGGCCTGATGGTGGCCTGATGTTTTACGTATGGGTGAATATCTCAGCAACTGTGAAATGCAGAGTAAAAATTATTTTTGAATCTTATTCGGGCAAGTTTTCTGCATCAACGACTCACTGGAAGTTTTTAGTTTCGGCCACATCCACCGCTGCCAAATTTAGCAAAATCTACAAAACATTATTTTTTCTACTGCTTGTGGATTTTTTAAAATGTTCAAACAATATAGATGTTCACCAGAGTCTACTTATCAAGAATTATCAAAAATATTTTCATATTTATTAACACCATTGCTGCTATATGCAAATGAGTCGTCCTGGTGTGTTTAGTCCACATAAATAGCTGAATATCTGGACTGTTAACTTGTTTTTTAGTGATATTTAGCAGTTTTGTTGGAGACATGATTCTGTGGAAGGCATCCAAGAGGCGTATCAAATGAAGCATAGGCAAAAATATGGTCACCATTGGCCAATTAGTTTCAAAGTGGAATTTGGAAGGCTTAAGATTCATTGATCATCATGAAATTTAAAAGGTATGTTTATAAAGAGATTGACCACATGGTGTTGCAATTTCTAAAAACTGAGAACTTGTCAAGCTTAATAATTGTCAAGCTTAATGTGCTCTAAAACAAGTTATACATTTTTTTTTGCACAAAGTAAAAGGAGAAAGGCTTTGACTGTTGACTGAAGTAAATGAGTCAATCGGTGCATGCTGCATTTCATTTAAAATTGGTTCTATAAATGTATTACATATTGTAAAAATGTGACCAAAACTCAACCTCACTTTCACAAGGTAAAGACTTTCAACTAGTAAAGATTTGTTTCGTAAAAATGTATAAGCATGACAGTAATTTTAAAATTGTAAATACTTGAAAAATGTTGCTTGAGTTCCTATTATTCAAATATGACATGGGTGTCGAGATTCTCTGTGTTTCTTCAGGACAGTGACCTACCGTAAAAGCATCTGTCTTCCTGGTCCGAAGGTTTGGGGATCGAAACCGAATTGGACCGCAGTGACAGAATAATGCAATCACGGATGCAATGGGAACCTTGTACACAGGCTGTCTTGCAAGATCATGCTTCAGGCAGCGGTTATAATGCTTTATTGTTTTTAATAATAATTTAAGAATGTGAATTTACGTAAAGTTTTGTGCTTCACCCTTTGTAATCCGAACCTTTAAAGTAGTATGTTGGACACCAGCTGACCTGTGCTTGTAGAGTGGTGCAGTGAGATGGTTATTGGGCTTGCAACTTGACAGCCTGAGTTTGAATCTTGTCCAGTGTGTTTGGAGAACTTCAACATTTTCTATGCAATTTGAAATAATTATTTTTTGTTTCTAATAATAGTTAAAAAAAAACAGATGAAACTGGTTAAAAAAGATTAGCTTGACCATTTGTGATAATTCAAAGATTGGTAAATACTTGCAAGAAAAGTGTTCCTTTTTACTCTCAACAGCCTGAAAAAATACACTGTGGCAGCTGAGTGGTATCTTTCTAAAGTGCCTGCCCTTCAACCAAAAGGTTGTGGGTTTGATTCCAACCATGGACCTTTCCTAAAAAAGTTTGTGCAGAAGTAACTGTACTTCATCCAAACTTAAAATTTGGCATCAAGGTACTTTAATGAACCCACCTCTCAGCCAAAAGTTGTGACCTAATTTGGCCTGATGGTGGCTCTATAGAGCAATGTTTTACATATAGGTGAATATCTCAGCAACTGTGAAACGTAGAGTAAAAATTATTTTTGAATTTTATTCGGGCACGTTTTCTGCATTAATGACTAAATGGAAGTTTTTAGCTACGCCCAGATTAACTATATACCAACAGTATAAGTATCAAAATGTTCAGCAAAGTCTGAACAAGATTTATCAAACTAATGTTCATATTTATTAACAACATTGCTGCTATGTGCAAATGAGTCGTCCTGGGGTGGAGCTTAGTTCACATAAATGGCTAAAAATCGAGATGACTGAATTGTATGTCATCGCTACTTAGTAGTTTTGTTAAACAAATAATTATTTGGAAGGTGTCCAAGTTTCACTCCAATTAAGCGATAGATGATGCTATAAAAACAAAAAATCTGTTTCTCAATAACTAGGGTTCCAATTGAGTTGAATATTTGCCTGCTACATCTTTGGCCCATTTGATGAATCATTTATCAATGACAACTTAATTATTAAAAAAATCAATCAGTGCGCAGTGGTTCACATTAACTGGTTAACTGTAACTGGTTGTATAACTTTAATCGTAGATTATGAAATTGTGATAAAACATCTTATTTCCACAAGGTTATCATAACACAAAATATTTACTATTTTTTAATAATATTTAATAATAACTCTAATAATTCAAAGCTTGCAAATACTTGCGAGAAAGGTGCTGGGTTCCTTTTTTTTACTCTTAACAGTTAATTGCCTAAAAACACAGTATGTTGATGGGGCTACTGAGTGGCATCTTCCTTAAGTGCTTGGCTTTGAACCATGAGGTTGAGGGTTTGATCCCAACCTTGGGCATTTCCTTAAAAGGTTTGTAGAGCAGTACAGTTCAGATTTGGCATTGAGGTACTGAGTCCCTTGGTCAAGATTTTTTTCATATTTATTAACATTGCTATTAACATTAAGCTTACTTCACATAAATGGCCTTCATTTGTGTTTTGAATGCAATAAAGGCTGTTTTCTGAGGTTTCAGGCTGAGAGACAGATTTGGGCAAAGTACTGAACTCCTCTCTCTCTCCTTAGAGAGATGAACTGCTTTGTTTGAACTTTCGTTCAGAAGCTGCTAGAAATAAATTATCAGACGTAATGTTAAAACTGGCCAACTTCTCAGTCACACCAGGTTCAGCAGCTAAAAATATTGGCGTTATCATAGATTCAGATCTAGCATTCACTAAGCACATTGCTACTAGAAAAGCTTTTATACATTGCCAGGCTAAGAAATGCCTGATCCCTGCATGACACAGAAAAATGAGTACATGTTTTCATTACTTCAAGGCTAGACTGTTGTAATGCACTACTGTCCGCATGGTCCTACAGTAACTTAAAGTTTCTAAACTGCTGCAGCCTGGGTCCATCCTTAAACTCGAAAATGTTACCATATTAGTCCAGTCCAATCAGAACTGCACTGGTTTGCAAGTCAAAGTCTGCATAGACTATAAAATTGTCCTGTTAAAATATACAGCCCTACACAAGGTCCTCATCTCCTATTATGAATCACCGTGATTACTTAGATCACAAGGTACTGGTTTCTTAGTAGTTCCCAGAAGAAGAAGATGAGCTCTGCAGGAGGAAGAGCGTCTCTTATAAAGCACCTTAAACTCTGGAACAACCTTCCGGAATATCACTCAGACACTGTCTCAATCTTTTAGTCTAGACTAAAAACTAACTCGTTTGGTCTAGCTTTTGTTAATTAATGTTTTTTCCTTTAAATAAGGCTGCAGATCCAGGGACATGGACATAGGGATTGTGGTAAACTGAATGCTGGTGCTGTTGTTGGTGCAGGTTTGTGCTCGATGGAGTTGGCAGCTGCAGGTGTTTCAGGGTGCCTCCGTGTTTGTGTTGGCTCTCTTCCTTTCCTTAGGCTGTTTTACTCAGAGGTGCCAAAGCATTAGCCACACTCTGATAATGTTTTATATTCTGTTTTACATAAATCCAATCAAAACTAATTCCATCTCTCTGCCTTTCACAGAGGTACTGACTGCCCACTTGTCTGACCCAAAACCGATGGATGTTGGACCTTCAGGATCTCATGTCTCCTGTCTGCCAGATTGATGGAAGTTTCCGGAAGTCAGCCTTCCCCATCCCCCACCACAGTTCAGCTGCCCATCATCTAGTTTATTCACCTGCCCTGGACTGTTCGAAGTTCACATGAACTCTAACTTCTTTCATTACTCATGTTGCTATACACATGGATATATTAGACATTTGTAAATAATATTGATTTGACTTGACTTAAAACATATAGTTGCGTAAAATTGACTAACATTGTGTATTAATTATTTCTTTTTGGGTTCATTTGTGTGTTGAATGTAGTAGGGTCTGTTTTTGAACAATTCAGTGTTGAGAAAAGCGTTTTGCCACAGTGTCTTGCTCCTGTTTTACTCCTTAGAGTAATAAACTTCTTCAAGTGTTGTTTTGAACTAAAAACTTCTCTGTCAAACTGAAATTAGATTTTAAGACCCAACATCATGTAATAAACATTTCTTAAGTCTAAGAGACCCTATGGATTACTGGCTCAGACAGTCTGCCGTCTTTTCTCATGTGTTTCAATGAGAAATTCCAGCAACCCAGCATGTGGAACAGATCCTGTTTATTAATAAAAACAACTGATTACTTGTCATTTTTAATAAATAAAGTATTATACAAGCATGTCCCAACTTTGCAATCCACTAAATAAATAAATCCACTGACTGTGTATCATAATGAAAAATGAAAAATACATCTTAATGACATCTCTGTTCTCTGCAAAATTGTATGTTTTCATGACTCAAATTTATTTAGGGACTATGGGGGAATGTTTATTTAATAAAAAAAAAAAACACATCACTTCTGTTTCTGTTAAGAAAAAGTTGTTAAGGCCCTAGTGCCCACTAGATGTCACTGTGGCGTGTGATGATTCGAACGTCTCAGGAGATAGAATGATTTGCCGAATCAACTGGTTCATTTGATTCGATCTCCCAAAAGCCCCACTTTTGCCATCGCTAGTAAAATGTACAAACTTCGTTTATTAAGAATTTTATTAGAATAGAAGTTTATTTGTGTGTTGAATGTAGTAAAGTCTGTCTTTAGACGAGTTAAGCTGAGAGGAGCGTTTTGCACAGTGTTGAGCTCCTCTCTCACTCCTTAGAGCGATAAACTGCTTTAAGTGTTGTTTTGAACTGAAAACTTCTCTTTCGCACAAAAATGAGTTTTTTTATAACCTAAAACACAAAGCGCATAGTGTTTTGCACACAGTTTTGAGCTCCTCTCGTACTCCTTAGAGTGATAAACTGCTTCAAGTGTGGTTTTGAATTGAAAACTTCTCTTTGGTTAAAAAATGAGATTTTAAGACCTAAAACACATTAGAACTGTGTAAAATGTACTAAATTCATGTAATACACATTTCTTAACTGTTTCCGTTTATTTGTGTGTTGAATGTAGTAAAGTCTGTTTTCGAAGTATTTAGGGCTGAGAAAAGCGTTTTGCACACAGTTTTAAACACCTCTCTCGGTCCTTACAGCGATAAACTGCTTCAAGTGTTGTTTTGAACTGAAAACTTCTGTTTCGCTAAAAAATTAGTTTTTGCGACCTAAAACACATTAGAACTGTGTAAAATGAACTAACTTCGTGTAATACACATTTCTTAACTGTTTCCGTTTATTTGTGTGTTGAACGCAGTAAAGTCTGTTTTTGAAGGATTTAGGGCTAAGAAAAGTGTTTTGCACACAGTTTTGAGCACCTCTCTCGCTCCTTACAGCGATAAACTGCTTCAAGTGTTATTTTGAACTGAAAACTTCTCTTTCGGTCAAAAAATTGTTTTTGCGACCTAAAACACATTAGAACTGTGTAAAATGCACTAACTTCGTGTAATACACATTTCTTAACTGTTTCCGTTTATTTGTATGTTGAATGTAGTAAAGTCTGTTTTTGAAGGATTTAGGGCTAAGAAAAGTGTTTTGCACACAGTTTTGAGCACCTCTCTCGCTCCTTAGAGCGATGAACTGCTTCAAGTGTTATTTTGAACTGAAAACTTCTCTATCGCTCAAAAATGAGTTTTTACCACCTAAAACACATTAGAACTGTGTAAAATGCACTAACTTTGTGTAATACACATTTCTTAACTGTTTCCGTTTATTTGTGTGTTGAACGTAGTAATGTCTGTTTTTGAAGGATTCAGGGCTGAGAAAAGCGTTTTGCACACAGTGTTGTATTCCTCTCGCTCATTAGCGCTATAAACTGCTTCAAGTGTTATTTTGAACTGAAAACTTCTCTTTCGGTCAAAAAATTGTTTTTGCGACCTAAAACACATTAGAACTGTGTAAAATGCACTAACTTCGTGTAATACACATTTCTTAACTGTTTCCGTTTATTTGTGTGTTGAACGTAGTAATGTTTGTTTTTGAAGGACTCAAGGCTGAGGAAAAGCGTTTTGCACACAGTGTTGTATTCCTCTCGCTCATTAGAGCTATAAACTGCTTCAAGTGTTATTTTGAACTGAAAACACATTAGAACTGTGTAAAATGCACTAACTTTGTGTAATACACATTTCTTAACTGTTTTTGAAGGATTCAGGGCTGAGAAAAGCGTTTTCCACACAGTTTTGAGTTTGCTTCAAGTTTTGTTTTAAACTGAAAACTCTTTAGCTAAAAAATGAGATTTTAAGATCTAAACACATAATAACTGTGTAAAACGTACTAACATTGTGTATTAGGTATTGAGTTATTATTGAGTATTTGTATTAAGTATTTGTGTTAAATGTAGTAAAGTCTTTGTTTAGACGATGTAAGCTGAGAAAAGTTCTCTCTTGCTCCTAAAAACGTAATAAAGTTCAAGTGTTGTTCTGAACTGAAAACTTCTCTTTTGCTCAAAAGTGAGATTTTAAGACCTAATACACATAGCGCATGGTTAAAGCTAGCTTAGCTCCTTAAAGCTATCAACCACTTTGATGGCTGACAACCACCATGTTGTTTTAAACTGAAAACTTTTTAAAAAGTTTTTAAGACCTAAAATATATTATAACTATAAAATACTCTAACTGCTAGTTTTCAACATTTCTTAAGTGCACTCTAAAAAATAATATACTGGATCTACTTAAAAAAATTATGTTACAATTTAAAAACTTAACCTTTTTATTGTTTTAAAAGGTGAGCACTGTTGAAAATGAATACAATGAATGAATACAACGTGAATACAAATGAATACAACGTGTAAAAAAAACTATGATTTATTTTCCAACACAGAAACAACGGGTAGTCAATATACAGAAAATGTTTAACAGGGGCGAACGGCAGCCAGAGAGATCACAAGTACCAAAAAACGAGGGACAGTCCTAAAGTCTTACATGGCAAGGCAATAATGAAGAGCAGGCAAATTCAGCAACGGTATAAACAGTCCAGGTAGTACACAAAATAAAATATCAAAGGGTAGGCACAAATCAGAGTCGAGAATGAACAATCCAACAATACACAAAAGGAAACACAGTCAAAAATAAATTTGTAACGTTGTAACGTTGTAAACGTTGTAAAGTGGAAAACCAATATTCAGCACAGGTGTGCGTGTGTAAGGGCTATTTATACTGTAAAAATTAGTATTCCGGACTTCCAGGGAGTATACTGGGAGTGTACTGAGATCTGGTTAGTGTAGTTCGGAGACTGGAGATCGCAGGAAGCACTGAGTGTGGGAAAGACAGGAGTGCCATTAGCACCAGACCTGACACTAAATTTTCCTCGAAAATTTCCTTTTCTCCGAGGTAAAACACCAATGGATTGCAACTTCTCTGCATTTTTCCAAAAAAATATGTTAAACATATAATTCATTAAAACAATTATGTGACGAGATGTGACCAATGACGAGACAAAAGCAATCCTGGAAAATGGAGACAGATTTTTTAGCTTGGTCTGAATCAAAGTGTCACTAAACTGCAGTGTGAAACCCGAACTAACTGGACCAAATGTGTATAATGTAAAAATCACATGAACCACTCCTGGATTACACCAAAAAGGCCGGTCTGCGAATAGAGAATGTCGTTGTCATTTTGTCACTGATGATTTTAGAGTTATTCCTCTTCTTTACTTCACTCAAGAGGTCTAGTCTGACTTGCTTCAAACTTTCTTCTGTTTCTCCTTGTGGGTGAGGTGGAAAGTAATTCACCTTTGCCTTTCTTAGCTTCTTTAAATCTCTTTAAATTAGTCTTTGCTGCCATCCGTAACATCCAAAAATTAACCTGGTTTTCTGGGACAAGGATGGTTTTGAATCAATGCTTCCCTTTAACAATTGATAGACCTACCTAGACCTACTTGGTTTTAACTTTCCTTATTTCTCCTTATTAATCAAACTTTTGTAATGGAATAGCATGGTATTAAATGATTCATAATGTTAAAGTGTCTGTAATTGTGTAAACAGTAACATATGGGTTTTGTATGAATACTAGGTAGTGGGGGAGGTCTGACCACAGTAGGGATCCAGAGCTTGCCACGTAAGCCTTATAGGTCACATGCTCTTTGCATGGCACGTACTCACACATGTAGTAAAGGTCAAATGCTCTAATGCCACGTACTCACACATCTTATTCGACCTGTGTGGGGTGAGGGGCTGAGAGAGCATATAAAAAGGATTGTGGGGGCAGCTGGGGGGCAAGCAGATTCTTAGTATACGCGACACTGTCTGACTTCAATAAAACCTTGCTACTCACTTCGATCCTGACTTAGGATTTAACATTATTATTTCACTCCAAACCACCAAATTTCCACAACACTCTTAACAAACCTAATACTCCATATTCGTAGATAACTTTACCTAACCTGTTCAATTTACTCTCTGCTGTTCCCTTCAAACCCTCCAACATACCTTTTAAATCATCCTTAATACCATCTTATCTCCGCCATTTAATTTTATCGCCATTTGATCTCTGACCAATTCCTTTCTCCTTACCCATCTGCTTTCTTGCTTTCTTACTTCTTCTCTGCTTAAGTTACCCTCCATAGTATCAAAGGTATTGATATCCTGCGAAATGTGGTATGTAACCTGCCACCTTTCCACCTATGGAATCTCTTTACAATCTGGACAGGCACATGTGTAGTTCAATTAAAGTACTTCACAAGAGTGCCTTTAAATGACTCAAAAGAAAATGGAAGTGGCCCACCAGGGGCTCCATTTACTAATGCTGGCTGCAAGTGGCAATGAATAGTAAAGAAGAACTGACCTCCATACTGAAGCTTTCCAAAATTTATGATCATGTAATGATTGTGTTCTGGGTAACTCTACAGGAGGCTTGATTGCAAGCAATTTTTGGCCAACAATGTCTGTATTTCTGCCTATATACCACTTTTGCTGTGATTTGTAAAATCCAGCCACATATTCACCAACTGTCAAGTCACACCAAGACATGATTGAAAAGCCTTCAATCATCTGAAAGGTTTTTAAGCTCATCAATACAGATGGGTCTTTCACCTGTAATTGAATTGTTCAATGTGTTCTGAACTACATATTAGTGCAACCACCTTGGACCTCTGTTCTCTTTTCTGTGGATGTTTCCATGTGATATTATCCTTTTCTAGAGATAAGAGTTCATCTACAAAGGAGAAAGTGCATGTTTGCTTTATTTACTCCAAACCAAATACATGGAACACAAACGTTGCTTTTCCTGTCTTTAGGCTGTAGTTCAATAACCTGACACTGAACTGGCCATATCTGGTACTTAGAGCTTTTAAAAATTGGAATTCCATCAAGGTTCCACAGTAAACTAATATCATGTTCGCATAGTTGGCCAGTTTCTCTTATTTTCTGTACTCTGCTCCACTCTGTATATCATTTAGAACTCCTTCTGTATCTGCTGTCTCTCTAGATAAATGTAAATTGGGATTTTTAAGAGTGTCTTTAATCTGCCATGACAAACTCCTCCTTAAAAAAATGAGCCGTTTTTAAGATTTGTACCATCATCAAATACAAACAGGCATGGTTCACATTGTGTTTGCCTTTTCTCCCTTGTCTTCATGTACATAGAACATGAGAAGGAAATAAATATTAGGTTCTTAATGACCATACTCTACATAAGCTTTGTAAAACAGGTACACACTTTTCTAGCACTAACCCAGGCACATGTTTAATACAAATCTTGAGGAGATGTTTCAGAGCAATTCCAGTCATCTTATGTTGCAGGACATCAGCAGCGGAATCTTCCCTTTTGCATTTTTGGAGTAGCACCAGCATACAGAAGTTCATCATCAGCATGTGGCATCTAAAACGTAGAAACATAATTATTTAGATTGTTTGTAGAAGAAGAAACACTCGGTGTGAGCTAATCTATATTTTGTAAAGATATATCAAAGCTTTCTATCTTGGACATGAATAATCTTAAAATGAATGTTAATGTGTTGTGATATACCTAAATAACTTAAATTACACCTTTTATTTATTTTCACAATATTATATACACATTTACTTTAAAGTTATTACAGAAATGCAAATGTAATTTTATTATCATTTTAATTTGTTAAGAATTACACAAAGGTTCTTGGTCTTCAAAAGTGCAAGGTCCAACTGTACCTACAGTTCAACTGCTAAACTATGGTTTCTGATAATCTGTGATCTTTGTAAAAGAATTTTCCTAATTAATCGTTACCTTTCGATAATGCATTTTAAATTTGTAATATAATTAATGTTACAATATAATGTTACAAATTCAGATTTTTCTGATGATACATCTGTTGGTCTGGAGTGTCCAGTTGTTTCATCATCACAGGACATCCCATGTAAGGTTTTCTAAGTGGAATGTATTTAAAAAAAAAAATAGTTTCATGTTAACCATTACCTATAACCTACCAAACCTATAAGCCCATTATAGTACCTGTTCACATGGCTTACTTGGTCTCACTTGTGTTGTTTTGCACTGATGTTATATTCGTAATAAGCAAAGAATAAGCACTATGAGTTTATTTGAGTTTCTTAAGAAATATTTCTCAGAGTTCACCCGACATCATACAAGTCATTTTTAGTACCTTTGAACATGCTTTTGTTTGTATCTCTTTTACTAATTCACAAAACTGCTGATCATCAAAGTGGCTGGGCAGTTACTCCGTGGTGTTTATCACAGGCCTCACTGTGGGGCTGTAATAATCAGGTGAGTAATTGGGATATTGAGAATGGGTATAGTACACATAGAGAACAGTAGAGAAGGCTACAATAATCAGCTGATTTATTATGATATTGAGTGTGGGTACAGTACAGTTAGAGGACAGTAGAGGGCGCTATAATAATCAGGTGAGTTATTGAGATATTGAGTGTGGGTACAGTACAGTAAGAGAACAATAGAGGGCGCTATAATAATCAGCTGAGTAATTAGGATATTGAGTGTGGGTAAAGTACAGTTAGAGAACAGTAAAGGGCGCTGTAATTATCAGCTAAGTTATTGTGATATACAGTGTGGGTACAGTACAGTTATGACAATAGAGGGCGCTGTAATAATCAGCTGAGGTATTGTGATATTGAGTGTGGTTACAGTACAGTTATGACGGTAGAGGCGCTGAAATAATCAGCTGAGTTATTAGGATATTCAGTGTACGGACAATACAGACAAAGAACAGTAGATGGCACTGTAATAATCAGCTGCGTTATTGTGATATTGAGTGTGGGTACAGTACAGTTATGACAGTAGAGGGCGCTGTAATAATCAGCTGAGTTATTGTGATATTGAGTGTGGGTACAGTACATTTATGACAGTAGAGGGCGCTGTAATAATCAGCTGAGTTATTGGGATATTGATTGCGGGTACAGTACAGTTATGACAGTAGATGGTGCTGTAATTATCAGCTAAGTTATTGGGTGATTGAGTGTGGGTACAGTACAGTTAGAAGACAGTAGAGGGCTCTGTAGTAATCAGCTGCGTTATTGTGATATTGATTGTGGGTACAGTAAAGTTAGAGACCAGTAGAGGGCACTGCAATAATCAGCTGAGTTATTGTGATAGTGAGTGTGGGTACAGTACAGTTAGAAAACAGTAGATGGTCCTGTAATAATCAGCTGCATTATTGTCATATTGATTGTGGGTACAGTACAGTTATGACAGTAGAGGGCGCTGAAATATTCAGCTGAGTTATTGGGATATTGAGTGTGGGTAAAGTCCAGTTAAAGAACAGTAGATGGCACTGTAATAAGCAGCTTAGTTATTGTGATATTGAGTGTGGTTTCAGTACAGTTAGAGACCAGTAGAAGGCGCTGTAATAATCAGCCGAGTTATTGGGATATTGAGTGTGGGTAAAGTACAGACAGAGAACAGTAGCTGGCACTGTAATAATCAGCTGCGTTATTGTGATATTGAGTGTGGTAACAGTATAGTTATGACAGTAGAGGGCACTGTAATAATCAGCTGAGTTATTGGGTGATTAAGTGTGGGTACAGTACAGTTAGTGGACAGTAGAGGGCGCTGTAGTAATCAGCTAAGTTATTGGGGTATTGAGTGTGGGTACAGTACGGACAGAGAACAGAAGATGGCACTGTAATAATCAGCTGAGGTATTGGGATATTGATTGTGGGTACGGTACAGTTAGAGAACAGTAGAGGGCGCTGTAGTAATCAGCTCAGTTATTGGGATATTGATTGAGGGTACAGTACAGTTATGACAGTACATGGCGCTGTAATTATCAGCTAAGTTATTGGGTGACTGAGTGTGGGTACAGTACAGTTAGAAGACAGTAGAGGGTTCTGTAATAATCAGCTGGGTTATTGGGATATTGAGTGGTACAGTACAGACAGAAAACAGTAGATGGCACTGTTATAATCAGCTGCGTTATTGTGATATTGAGTGTAGTAACAGTACAGTTATGACAGTACAGGGCGCTGTAATAATCAGCTGAGTTATTGGGATATTGATTGCGGGTACAGTACAGTTATGACAGTAGATGGCGCTGTAATTATCAGCTAAGTTATTGGGAGATTGAGTGTGGGTACAGTACAGTTAGAGAACAGTAGAGGGCGCTGTAATAATCAGCCGAGTTATTGAGATATTGAGTGTGGGTAAAGTACAGATAGAGAACAGTAGAGGGCGCTGTAATAATCAGCTGAGTTATTGGGATATTGAGTGTGGGTAAAGTACAGATAGAGAACAGTAGGGCGATGTAGGTCGATGTAATAATCAGCTGAGTTATTGGGATATTGAGTGTGGGTAAAGTACAGATAGAGAACAGTAGAGGGCGCTGTAATAATCAGCTGAGTTATTGGGATATTGATTGTGGGTACAGTACAGTTATGACAGTAGATGGCGCTGTAATTATCAGCTAAGTTATTGGGAGATTGAGTGTGGGTACAGTACAGTTAGAGAACAGTAGAGGGCGCTGTAATAATCAGCCGAGTTATTGAGATATTGAGTGTGGGTTAATTACAGATAGAGAACAGTAGAGGGCGCTGTAATAATCAGCTGAGTTATTGGGATATTGAGTGTGGGTAAAGTACAGATAGAGAACAGTAGAGGGCGCTGTAATAATCAGCTGCGTTATTGGGATATTGAGTGTGGGTACAGTACAGTTATGACAGTAGATGGCGCTGTAATTATCAGCTAAGTTATTGTGATATTGAGTGTGGGTACAGTACAGTTAGAGAACACTAGAGGCTGCTGTAATAATCAGCTGAGTTATTGGGATATTGAGTGTTGGTACAGTACAGTTAGAAGACAGTAGAGGGTTCTGTAATAATCAGCTGGGTTATTGGGATATTGAGTGGTACAGTACAGACAGAAAACAGTAGATGGCACTGTTATAATCAGCTGCGTTATTGTGATATTGAGTGTAGTAACAGTACAGTTATGACAGTACAGGGCGCTGTAATAATCAGCTGAGTTATTGGGATATTGATTGCGGGTACAGTACAGTTATGACAGTAGATGGCGCTGTAATTATCAGCTAAGTTATTGGGAGATTGAGTGTGGGTACAGTACAGTTAGAGAACAGTAGAGGGCGCTGTAATAATCAGCCGAGTTATTGAGATATTGAGTGTGGGTAAAGTACAGATAGAGAACAGTAGAGGGCGCTGTAATAATCAGCTGAGTTATTGGGATATTGAGTGTGGGTAAAGTACAGATAGAGAACAGTAGGGCGATGTAGGTCGATGTAATAATCAGCTGAGTTATTGGGATATTGAGTGTGGGTACAGTACAGACAGAAAACAGTAGATGGCACTGTTATAATCAGCTGCGTTATTGTGATATTGAGTGTAGTAACAGTACAGTTATGACAGTACAGGGCGCTGTAATAATCAGCTGAGTTATTGGGATATTGATTGCGGGTACAGTACAGTTATGACAGTAGATGGCGCTGTAATTATCAGCTAAGTTATTGGGAGATTGAGTGTGGGTACAGTACAGTTAGAGAACAGTAGAGGGCGCTGTAATAATCAGCCGAGTTATTGAGATATTGAGTGTGGGTAAAGTACAGATAGAGAACAGTAGAGGGCGCTGTAATAATCAGCTGAGTTATTGGGATATTGAGTGTGGGTAAAGTACAGATAGAGAACAGTAGGGCGATGTAGGTCGATGTAATAATCAGCTGAGTTATTGGGATATTGAGTGTGGGTAAAGTACAGATAGAGAACAGTAGAGGGCGCTGTAATAATCAGCTGAGTTATTGGGATATTGATTGTGGGTACAGTACAGTTATGACAGTAGATGGCGCTGTAATTATCAGCTAAGTTATTGGGAGATTGAGTGTGGGTACAGTACAGTTAGAGAACAGTAGAGGGCGCTGTAATAATCAGCCGAGTTATTGAGATATTGAGTGTGGGTTAATTACAGATAGAGAACAGTAGAGGGCGCTGTAATAATCAGCTGAGTTATTGGGATATTGAGTGTGGGTAAAGTACAGATAGAGAACAGTAGAGGGCGCTGTAATAATCAGCTGCGTTATTGGGATATTGAGTGTGGGTACAGTACAGTTATGACAGTAGATGGCGCTGTAATTATCAGCTAAGTTATTGTGATATTGAGTGTGGGTACAGTACAGTTAGAGAACACTAGAGGCTGCTGTAATAATCAGCTGAGTTATTGGGATATTGAGTGTTGGTACAGTACAGTTATGACAGTAGAGAGCGCTGTAATAATCAGCTGAGTTATTGGGATATTGAGTGTGGGTAAAGTACAGTAAGAGAACTGTAGAGGGCGCTGTAATAATCAGCTAAGTTATTGGGATATTGAGTGTGTGTACAGTACAGTTAGAAGACAGTAGAGGGTTCTGTAATAATCAGCTGGGTTATTGGAATATTGAGTGTGGGCACAGTACAGTTAGAAGACAGTTGAGGGCGCTGTAATAATCAGCTAAATTATTGGGATATTGAGTGTGGGTAACGTACAGTTAGATAACAGTAGAGGGCGCTGTAATAATCAGCTGGGTTATTGGGATATTGAGTGTGGGCACAGTACAGTTAGAAGACAGCAGAGGGCTCTGTAATAATCAGCTGCGTTATTGTGATATTGAGTGTGGTAACAGTACAGTTATGACAGTAGAGGGCGCTGTAATAATCAGCTGAGTTATTGGGATATTGAGTGTGGGTACAGTACATTTATGACAACAGAGGGCGCTGTAATAATAAGCTGAGTTATTGGGATATTGATTGCGGGTACAGTACAGTTTTGACAGTAGATGGAGCTGTAATTATCAGCTAAGATATTGGGATATTGAGTGTGGGTACAGTCCAGTTAAAGAACAGTAGATGACACTATAATAAGCAGCTTTGTTATTGTGATATTGAGTGTGGTTTCAGTACAGTTAGAGAACAGTAGAGGGCGCTGAAATAATCAGCTGTGTTATTGGGATATTGAGTTTGGGTACAGTACAGTTATGACAGTAGAGGGCGCTGTAATTATCAGCTAAGTTATTGGGTGATTGAGTGTGGGTACAGTACAGTTAGTGGACAGTAGAGGGCGCTGTAGTAATCAGCGAAGTTATTGTGGTATTCAGTGTGGGTACAGTACAGTTAGAAGACAGTAGAGGGCTCTGTAATAATCAGCTGGGTTATTGGGATATTGATTGTGGGTACAGTACAGTTAGAGAGCAGTAGATGGCGCTGTAATAATCAGCTGGGTGTAGGTCCAGTACAGTTAGAGAACAGTAGATGGCGCTGTAATAATCAGCTGGGTGTAGGTCTAGTAGAGTTAGAGAACAGTAGAGGGCGCTGTAATAATCAGCCGAGTTATTGGGATATTGAGTGTGGGCACAGTACAGTTAGAAGACAGTAGAGGGCTCTGTAATAATCAGCTGCGTTATTGTGATATTGAGTGTGGTAACAGTAAACTTATAACAGTAGAGGGCGCTGTAATAATCAGCTGAGTTATTGTGATATTGAGTGTAGGTAGAGCACAATTAGAGAACAGTAGAGGGCACTTTAATAATCAGCTGAGTTATTGGGATAATGAGTGTGAGTACAGTAAAGTTATGACAGTAGATGGTGCTTTAATAATCAGGTGAGTTATTGGGATATTGAGTGTGGGTACAGTACAGCTAGAGAACAGTAGAGGGCGCTGTAGTAATCAGCAAAGTTATTGGGGTATTGAGTGTGGGTACAGTACAGACAGAGAACAGTAGATGGCACTGTAATAATCAGCTGAGTTATTGGGATATTGAGTGTGGGTACGGTACAGTTAGAGAACAGTAGAGAGAAAGTAGAGGCCAGTGAAATTATCGGCTGAGATATTGGGATACTGATTTTCGGTAGAGTACAGTTTAGAGGACAGTAGACAGCGTTGCAATAATCAGCTGAGTTATTGTGATATTGAGTGTGGGTACAGTAAAGTTAGAGACCAGTAGAGGGCGCTGCAAAAAATCAGCTGAGTTATTGTGACAGTGAGCGTGGGTATAGTACAGTTAGAAGAAAGTAGAGGGCAATGTAATAATCAGCTGTGTTATTCTGATATTGAGTGTGGTAACAGTACAGTTATGACAGTAGAGAGCGCTGTAATAATCATCTGAGTTATTGGGATATTGAGTGAGGGTACAGTACAGTTAGACAACAGTAGAGGGCGCCGTAATAATCGGCTGAGTAATGGGGATATTGAGTGTGGGTACAGTACAGTTAAACAACAGAAGACGACGCTGAAATAATGAGCTGAATTATTGGGATATTGAGTGCGGGTCCAGTACAGATAGAGAACAGTAGAGGGCGCAGTAATAATCAGCTGGGAGTGGGTAAAGTACAGTTGGAGAACAGTAGAGGGCGCTGTAATAACCAGCTGAGGTATTGTGATATTAAGTGTGGTTACAGTACAGTTATGACAGTAGAGGGCACTGTAATAATCATTTGAGTTATTGGGATATTGAGTGTGGATACAGTACAGTTAGAGAAAAGTAGAGGCTGCTGTAATAATCAGCTGAGTTATTGGGATATTGAGTGTGGGTACAGTACAGTTATGACAGTAGAGGGCGCTGTAATAATCAGCTGAGTTATTGGGATATTGAGTGTGGGTAAAGTACAGTTAGAGAACAGTAGAGGGCGCTGTAATAATCAGCTGAGTTATTGGGATATTGAGTGTGGGTACAGTACATTTAAAGACCAGTAGAGGGTGCTGTAATAATCAGCTGAGTCATTGGGATATTGGATGCTGGTACAGAACAGTTATTACAGTAGATTGCGTTTTAATTATCAGCTGAGTTATTGGGTTATTGAGTGTGGGTACTCTACAGTTATGACAGTATAGGGCGCTGAAATAATCAGTTGAGTTATTAGGAAATTCAGTGTAGGGACAATACAGACAGAGAACAGTAGATGGCACTGTAATAATCAGCTGCATTATAGGGATATTGAGTGTGGGTAAAGTACAGTAAGAGAACAGTAGAGGGCGCTGTAATAATCAGCTGAGTTATTGGGATATTGAGTGTGGGTACAGTAAGGTTAGAGAACAGTAAAGGGCGCTCTAATAATCATTTAAATTTTTGTTATACTGAGTGTGGCTACAGTACAGTTAGAGTACAGTAGATAGTGCTGTAATAATCAGGTGGGTTATTGGGATATTGAGTGTTGGTACAGTACAGTTAGAGGACACTGGAGGGTGCTGTTATAATCATTTGAGTTATTGTGATATTGAGTGTAGGTACAGTACAGTTAGAGGACAGTAGGGGGCACTGTAATAATCCACTGAGTTATTGGGATATTGAGTGGTGGGTACAGTACAGTTATGACAGTAAAGTTTGCTGTAATAATCAGCTGAGTTATTGGGATATTGATTGTGGGTACTGTACAGTTATGACAGTAGAGGGCGCTGTAATAATCAGCTGAGTTATTGTGATATTGAGTGTAGGTAGAGCACAATTAGAGAACAGTAGAGGGCACTTTAATAATCAGCTGAGTTATTGGGATAATGAGTGTGAGTACAGTAAAGTTATGACAGTAGATGGTGCTTTAATAATCAGGTGAGTTATTGGGATATTGACTGTGGGTACAGTACAGCTAGAGAACAGTAGAGGGCGCTGTAGTAATCAGCAAAGTTATTGGGGTATTGAGTGTGGGTACAGTACAGACAGAGAACAGTAGATGGCACTGTAATAATCAGCTGAGTTATTGGGATATTGAGTGTGGGTACGGTACAGTTAGAGAACAGTAGAGAGAAAGTAGAGGCCAGTGAAATTATCGGCTGAGATATTGGGATACTGATTGTCGGTAGAGTACAGTTTAGAGGACAGTAGACAGCGTTGCAATAATCAGCTGAGTTATTGTGATATTGAGTGTGGGTACAGTAAAGTTAGAGACCAGTAGAGGGCGCTGCAAAAAATCAGCTGAGTTATTGTGACAGTGAGCGTGGGTATAGTACAGTTAGAAGAAAGTAGAGGGCAATGTAATAATCAGCTGTGTTATTCTGATATTGAGTGTGGTAACAGTACAGTTATGACACTAGAGAGCGCTGTAATAATCATCTGAGTTATTGGGATATTGAGTGAGGGTACAGTACAGTTAGACAACAGTAGAGGGCGCCGTAATAATCGGCTGAGTAATGGGGATATTGAGTGTGGGTACAGTACAGTTAAACAACAGAAGACGACGCTGAAATAATGAGCTGAATTATTGGGATATTGAGTGCGGGTCCAGTACAGATAGAGAACAGTAGAGGGCGCAGTAATAATCAGCTGGGAGTGGGTAAAGTACAGTTGGAGAACAGTAGAGGGCGCTGTAATAACCAGCTGAGGTATTGTGATATTAAGTGTGGTTACAGTACAGTTATGACAGTAGAGGGCACTGTAATAATCATTTGAGTTATTGGGATATTGAGTGTGGATACAGTACAGTTAGAGAAAAGTAGAGGCTGCTGTAATAATCAGCTGAGTTATTGGGATATTGAGTGTGGGTACAGTACAGTTATGACAGTAGAGGGCGCTGTAATAATCAGCTGAGTTATTGGGATATTGAGTGTGGGTAAAGTACAGTTAGAGAACAGTAGAGGGCGCTGTAATAATCAGCTGAGTTATTGGGATATTGAGTGTGGGTACAGTACATTTAAAGACCAGTAGAGGGTGCTGTAATAATCAGCTGAGTCATTGGGATATTGGATGCTGGTACAGAACAGTTATTACAGTAGATTGCGTTTTAATTATCAGCTGAGTTATTGGGTTATTGAGTGTGGGTACTCTACAGTTATGACAGTAGAGGGCGCTGAAATAATCAGTTGAGTTATTAGGAAATTCAGTGTAGGGACAATACAGACAGAGAACAGTAGATGCCACTGTAATAATCAGCTGCATTATAGGGATATTGAGTGTGGGTAAAGTACAGTAAGAGAACAGTAGAGGGCGCTGTAATAATCAGCTGAGTTATTGGGATATTGAGTGTGGGTACAGTAAGGTTAGAGAACAGTAAAGGGCGCTCTAATAATCATTTAAATTTTTGTTATACTGAGTGTGGCTACAGTACAGTTAGAGTACAGTAGATAGTGCTGTAATAATCAGGTGGGTTATTGGGATATTGAGTGTTGGTACAGTACAGTTAGAGGACACTGGAGGGTGCTGTTATAATCATTTGAGTTATTGTGATATTGAGTGTAGGTACAGTACAGTTAGAGGACAGTAGGGGGCACTGTAATAATCCACTGAGTTATTGGGATATTGAGTGGTGGGTACAGTACAGTTATGACAGTAAAGTTTGCTGTAATAATCAGCTGAGTTATTGGGATATTGATTGTGGGTACTGTACAGTTATGACAGTAGAGGGCGCTGTAATAATCAGCTGAGTTATTGGGATATTGAGTGTGGGTAAAGTACAGTTAGAGAACAGTAGAGGGCTCTGTAATAATCAGCTGAGTTATTGGGATATTGAGTGTGGGTACAGTACATTTAAAGACCAGTAGAGGGTGCTGTAATAATCAGCTGAGTCATTGGGATATTGGATGCGGGTACAGAACAGTTATTACAGTAGATTGCGTTTTAATTATCAGCTGAGTTATTGTGACAGTGAGCGTGGGTATAGTACAGTTAGAAGAAAGTAGAGGGCAATGTAATAATCAGCTGTGTTATTCTGATATTGAGTGTGGTAACAGTACAGTTATGACAGTAGAGGGCGCTGTAATAATCATCTGAGTTATTGGGATATTGCGTGAGGGTACAGTACAGTTAGACAACAGTAGAGGGCGCTGTAATAATCGGCTGAGTAATGGGGATATTGAGTGTGGGTACAGTACAGTTAAACAACAGTAGACGACGCTGAAATAATGAGCTGAATTATTGGGATATTGAGTGCGGGTCCAGTACAGATAGAGAACAGTAGAGGGCGCAGTAATAATCAGCTGGGAGTGGGTAAAGTACAGTTGTAGAACAGTAGAGGGCGCTGTAATAACCAGCTGAGGTATTGTGATATTAAGTGTGGTTACAGTACAGTTATGACAGTAGAGGGCACTGTAATAATCATTTGAGTTATTGGGATATTGATTGTGGATACAGTACAGTTAGAGAACAGTAGAGGCTGCTGTAATAATCAGCTGAGTTATTGGGATATTGAGTGTGGGTACAGTACAGTTATGACAGTAGAGGGCGCTGTAATAATCAGCTGAGTTATTGGGATATTGAGTGTGGGTAAAGTACAGTTAGAGAACAGTAGAGGGCGCTGTAATAATCAGCTGAGTTATTGGGATATTGAGTGTGGGTACAGTACATTTAAAGACCAGTAGAGGGTGCTGTAATAATCAGCTGAGTCATTGGGATATTGGATGCGGGTACAGAACAGTTATTACAGTAGATTGCGTTTTATTTATCAGCTGAGTTATTGGGTTATTGAGTGTGGGTACTGTACAGTTATGACAGTAGAGGGCACTGAAATAATCAGTTGAGTTATTAGGAAATTCAGTGTAGGGACAATACAGACAGAGAACAGTAGATGGCACTGTAATTATCAACTTAGTTATTGTGATATTGAGTGTGGGTACAATACAGTTAGTAGACAGTAGAGGGCGCTGTAATAATCAGCAGAGTCATTGGGATATTGAGTGTATGTACAGTACAGTTAGAGATCAGTAAAGGGGTCTGTAATAATCAGTTGAGTTTTTGGGATCGTGAGTTTGGGTACAGTACCGTTAGAGGACACTAGAGGGCGCTGAAATTATCAGAAGAGTTATTGGGATATTAAAATATTTTTAATTTAAGTACGTTCTATAGCCACACCGTGTTAGGCATCTGAACACATGACTCACCAGGAAATGTTCTTTTCTAATGCTTCCCTGACTTCTTCCTTCAGAACACTCACATCCACTGTTTGGTTACCTGCTTGGTTACCTGCAAAGTCGGTTCAGCATTACTTTTATGCAAATGAAATGCAACCATTAATTGATGTTTCACTAAGAGAGACAGCAGAAGTTTTGAAAGCTGTCGGTATGTCTAACAACACGTTTAAAAAAGCTTTGTTTTGCTTTATAATGAATTGTCCAAAATGACACAAGTGGACCAAAATTTTTAATCAGCTGTGGATAGTGTTCTATAAAATTATGCTTAAGAATAAGACCCCTTAGGGGAAAGGTTTCAAAGAGTCTGTGCCGATGCTCTGAAATTTTATTGTCCAGTTCAACTGTCTCCTTGAGGTTATAAAAGAAGCTGCCATATTCGCTCACACTCGGATATTTTTGGTTCAACAATGAGGGAAAAGAAGCGCAGAATTGTCAGTTTTCATGGGCACCCCAACACTCACTCATGGCTCAGGCCCAGGAATAAAAGCAGCATGGGAGCACCAGTGAGTGAGTATGCTTGCTCCAAGAGGCTGAAATGCTGAACCTCTGCCCTTTTTTTTCTCCTCTCTTCTACGCTTTCCCCGTCTCGTCCTACAGGAGAGTAGCTGAACTGGACCAAGGACGATCCTGACCCTCAGACCCCCTTCCTGCGTCTTGCTCCAGCTCACCAACCTAACCGGGACCCAGTGCCTGCCTGGCGGCTAAGAGAAGGACTCTTTTTGTTTTCTTTTTTTTTCTAAAAGTGTTTTTTTTTTCAAATTCCTGGTGGATAAATAAAGACCCTCTCTCTGTCTCGGTCTCTGTCTGGTTCTGGTCCTTTAATTGACTCGCTGGTGACATCTGGTGGATGAATGCGGGTGGGACCAAACCAGAAGCAGAACCCCCAAAAAAAAGAAGAGGAAGAAGTAAAGAACTCTCCTTTTTTTTCCAGAGGCAGCATAATGGACCAGGTCCTACAGCGACTGTTGGAGGCCAGTTTGCGGCAGCAGGAAGTAAGCCAGGAACTGACAAGGGGGCTGAAAGGAGTCACCAGCGACCTCATTCCCAGCCGACAGGCCATCCCCAAAGCGCCTCTCCAGGATCCCCGCCGCAGTGCTTTTGACAAAACTGGCCCCAGGTGACGACATCGAGGCCTTCCTCTATACTTTTGAGAGCATTGCAGAACGAAAGGTCTGGGACCGCGAGAAATGAAGTTCCATCATCACTGACGTGAACCCAGACCCACCTCTCCACCCCGTCGGGAGAATCCCCCTGCAATGTGGCCTGAGTTCCGCCCTTGGGACAGGGAGAGTCCCCGAGTGAGACCACCTTTTTTTGTGTCCCCTACAACCCTCGGGCAGCCCCCGGGATGAGCCCATGCCCACCAAGCCCGACTCTCCCGGACGGCATCTTGTTCCCCCCAAGGCCTGGCTGGCCAGCTGCTCTCACCATGGCCATCATACGCCCTCCTCGGCCCCCACAAAGATGCTCCGTCTGAATGGACATGACATCCAAGCAGTACTGGACAGGGGAAGCACCGTGACCCTGGCCCGTCCGTCTGGCCTGCCCTGGCTGCAACCCCAGGAGGAGACCCTAAATGTGTCCTGCATCCATAGGGACACCCGCCAAGTTCCCACCACCCGAGTTACCCTGGTAAACACCCGAGAACAGTGGGAAATCACCGTGGGCTTAGTTCCTGATCCCTGGTGCCGCTGTTGGTTGGACGAGACTACCCTGGCTTTGAGGCGGAGCTCCAGGGACCCACCATCCACCCTATCGTACCCTCTCCTCCCTGCACCCCAGACGACGCCGGAAAGCCCCTCCTAGACCAGCCCTGGCAGCTTGGGATCAAACAGACAGCAGTGGAGCATTGTCAGAAGGTGAGGTCCCAGCCCTGACTAACCCTCTGTTCTCTTTTCACCACCAGGTTCTGAAAGAAGGAAGTTTCTCCAAAGAACAGAAAGAAGACGAACGTCTAAGGCAGGCCTGGACGGATACCAGATAAATCAATGATATGCCGGTTGGCGTGAGCCCCGTACTCCCGTCATATTTTATGATTCGGAACAATTTGGCATACAGAGTGGCTCTAAACCAAGGTGAGCGTGTCGAACAGCTCCTGGTCCCCTGTTCTTGCATTGATACAGTTATGCACCTAGCCCATCAGCACCCCCTTGGAGGTCATCTGGCAGCCGATAATACCCTTACCCGGATCCTGTCAAGATTCTACTGGCGCTCCATACATGCAGAAGTTAAAAACCACTGCCTCAGGTGTGCCCGCTGCCAGCTCATTAGCCCCCGTAAGCCCCCGCCTGCTCCCCTGGTTCCCCCTCCCATCATAGGAGTCCCTTTTAAGCGGATCGGAACGGACTTAGTTGGCCCTCTACCCACATCCGCCTGGGGACATGAATATATATTGGTGGTCCTGGACTATGCCACACGGTGCCCAGAAGCTGTACCGCTACGAAAAGCCACCTCCAAAGCCGGGCCAGGGAACTAATGCTCCTCATGAGTCATGTGGGCATACCCAAAGAGATCCTTACAGATCAGGGCCCCCGTTTGTTTCCAAACTAATGGTTGACCTCTGCAAGCTTCTACAGATCCGTTGTCTGAACACCTCTGTCCATCATCCTCAAACAGATTGGCTTGTGGAGAGGTTCAACCAGACCCTACAGAAAATGCTAAAGAGGCTAATAGCCCAGGATGGCCGCGACTGGTACCTCCTTCTCCCCATGTCCTATTTGCAGAAAGGGAGATTCCTCAAGCCTCTACAGGATTCTCCCTCTTTGAGCTGCTCTTTGCAGAAGACAACGAGGTCAAGGATGCCTGGGAGCAGCAACCATCCCCCTACAGGTCAGTGATTGAATATGTACAGAATATGCAGGAACATATTGACCATGTACACCCCGTTGTCAAGGAACACATGGAGGAGGCCCAGCGGGCCCAACAACGTTCCTACAACAGGCCGGCCCAGGTCCGAGAATTCCAGCCGGGAGACCGGGTGCTGGTCCTTATCCCCATAGCCTCTTGCAAGTTCCTCGCCTCCTGGCAGGGCCCATTCACTGTAAAGGGAAAGGTGGGGCCGGTGGCCTACCGCCTGGAACAGCCGGGAAAGAGAAAAAAGGAACAGGTATACCACATTAACCTTATCAAAAAATGGTATAAACCTCCCCCTCCTCTCTATGCCTTTTCCCAGATACTGGAGCCCTCAGCCAGCCAGGTCAGCTATGGTGAGGACATAAGCCGGGCTCAAAAGCAGGAATTGACAGAGTGTGTCGACGGCTACCAAGATATGTTCTCAGACAGCCCAGGGTGTACCCAAGTGATCCAACTCCACGTCCATACTGCCAGCAACAGTAAAGCAGCGACCATACCGCCTACCTGAAGCCCGCCGCACTGCCGTCGAAGAGGAAGTCCAGAAGATGCTCAAGCTTAGAGTAATAGAGCCCTCCACAAGCCCTTGGTCCAGCCCAAGCGTGCTGGTTCCGAAGTAACGATTTTCGTAGGTTAAATGTGGTTTCTCAGTTCGATTCCTACCCCCTACCCGGGGTGGATGATCTGATTGACCGCCTTGGAAGGGCGCGGTTTGTATCCACGTTGGACCTGACCAAGGGCTATTGACAGGTTGCTCTTGCTGCTGAGGCCAAAGAAAAGACTGCATTCTTAACACCATCTGGCCTATGGCAGTACACAGTCCTGCCCTTTGGTCTGCATGGAGCCCCAGCCAGTCCTTCGACCGCATCGTCGCTACGCTGCAGCATTCCTGGGAGACGGGAGGAGAGAAACATCCCATCTTGTTTATCAGCCGCAAACTCACCCCGGCTGAACGTCGCTACGCCGCCCTGGAACGAGAGGCCCTGGCCATCAAGTGGGCCATCGAGGAACTGAGGTACTACTTGACGGGTAGGCACTTCACATTGATCACAGATCATGCACCTCTACAGTGGCTGGCTAAGGCTAAAAAATCCAATGCCCGTGTAACCTGTTGGTTCCTGTCCCTGCAAGAGTTCTATTTCAGGTGCAGCACAAGGCTGGGGCCCTGAATGCTGATGTTGATGCCCTCTCCCGCATCAACTCCTGGTGGGCCACTGCTGTGAGCGCCCTGGGAAGGCCTCTGGGGGGGACTGTGACCCACGGCCACTGCTGCAGCAAGGAAAGAACTCTCAATGTTCCCAGTGCTCTGGCGCTGTCCATGGTGCTGAACACCCACAGCGGCCGCATAAAGAGAGTCGCGGACCTTCCCAGCGCTCTACCGCTATCCATGGTGCTGAACACACTGCCCCGCCATTTATCCCGCACGTGGTGGTGATAAACAAATAGGGGGCTAGGGCTAGGGGGCAGGGACACTTCACTCGCCATGGCTGGGCGCCACTGATGAGCACACGTGGAGACACTCACTCACGGCTCAGGCCCAGGAATAAAAGCAGCAGAAAACAGCTGAAACCCAGTAAACAGAAGTAATTGTATGCTTTTTCCTGAATGCTCCAAGTGGATTACAGAGTTCAAATTTATCTATGTATAATATGAGACTAATGGCTTGTCCTGATAACAGTTTGTTGGCTTTAAAGTATGTGACATGTATTCAAACGGTTCACTATTTTGCATATGTCCCATAAATGTTTGTTCTGAAACGACAATTTTCAAACACACGAGTAATAGTTTCTCGCTTTTACTTTTCTGTGGAAATAGTATTTAATGTATAACATGGACATTTAAATGCTAACATACTTTTCGTTTTAATTGTGATAAATGGTGTCTTGGCACTTGCGTTTTAATGCTACCCCATGTTATAAATGAGCAGTAACATTCAAAGACAGGGCATGGTTTGACCACTATGCCAATGCCATAGCCATGCTTTAGGAGCTCAGTCTTATCGGGGGTTTTAAATTAGCAAATTTTACAGCACCAATGTATTTCGAAAAGTAATTTTTCTGTATTTTAACATCAAACCAACCAACATGAAACGGGCAATCACCTTATTCTTTAGCTCAACTAAAGAGCTAGATAGCACTATGGCAAAAAAAATCTTACTCATATAATATTGTGCAAAACAGAGCCATAGCTTGCTGCAAAGCTAGCTAGATGCAGCACTAAATACATTTATAAATCTAAGTAGCCTGTAAAAATACTAACCTAGCCGGTTGGAGTTAACTCAGTTGTCAGTTGTTGGGCTGATGAAAAATATGCATTAAAAAAGGATTCAAAAATGCATCCAAACAAAACATATGTTTAAATTACTTAATATTTCTTGTGTTAAATGGAATCTTTTTTATGTTTTATATACTAACAACCTGAATCAATATTAGGATCATTTTTTCTGTTGAATGAGGTAAAAGCTGTTTTTGGACATTTCAGGATGAGAGCAGCATTTTGTGGATAGTGCTGAGCTCCTCTCTCACTCCTTAAAGGGATTTTATTACGAAGTATATTTAAAAGTACTAAAAGTATGTTTAAAATAAGTCAAAAATACTAAAAGTATACTTTTCATTTCCTATACTTTAGAAAAGTACACATAAAATATACTTGTATTATATTTGTATTATATTAATATATTTTAAAGTAATACATCTTAAATTCTACTTCAATGTGTTAATAGAGATTACATTTAAATCTAAATATACTGAAGCATGTTTAACAAAAAGTGTACTTAATTATTATGTCAATTAAACATATTAATTAAAATGTGTACTGCATAGAAATCTATTTTAAAGTGTGCTTCAGTGCAACTTAGAACGTATACTTTAAATAATGGATTTCATGTAATAAAACATGTTTTAAGAAAATTGTTATATCAACTGAAAGGTATTATTTGAAAGATATATTTTGTAAACATGCACTTTGATGTGTGGTTTAATACAACTGAGGAAGTATACTTTAATTAATGTATTTCTTAACAATGAATGTATTTTTTCACAGTACACTTCCTATGTTGGTTTTCGTCATTTATTAAGTATACTTTTAGTTTTTTAGGTTTTTACGTTAAATATAATTTAAAAAGATTTTTATATTATGCTTCAATCCAATTAAAAAAAAAATATGGACTTCACATTTTGAAGCAAATATGCCTCAAGTGTCACATAAAATTACATAAGTTAATTTCTTATCACATTCAGGTAATAAAATGTACATTATAAGGGCGCTGAGCGGTCCAGCAATCTAAAGTGCTGCCAGTATGAGCATGTTTACATAGTAGGCCTGTTTATCTTATTCTCTGTACTTTGCTCCACCCTGTATATCATTCAGTACTCCTTCTTTATCTGCTGTATCTCTAGATAAATGTTAATTGGGATTTTTAAGAATGTCTGTAATCTGGCATGACAAATTTATCATTAAAAAAATTGCCATTTTTAAGATTTGTACCTTCATCAAATACAAACTGGCATGCTTCACATTGTGTTGGCCTTTTCTCCCTTGTCTGCATGAACATAGAACATGAGGAGCAGTAAAACTTAGGTTCATAATGACCATACTCTACATAAGCTTTGTTAAACAGGTACACACTTTCTGGCACTAACCCAGAGACATGTTCATTACAAATCTTGAGGAGATGTTCCAGAGATATTCCAGTCAGGTTATGCTGCAGGACATAGGACATCAACAGCAGTGGACTCTGGCCTTTTGTTATTATTTATTTATTATTTATCTTGCTTGTAGAAGAAGAAACACTTGGTGTGAGCTAATCTATATTTTGTAAAGATCAAAGCCTTCCATCTTGGAATTAGACATGAATAACCTTCAGATGAATGTTTATGTGTTGTGATATACCTAAAGAACTTAAATAATACACCTTCTATTCATTTTCACAATATTATATACACATTCACTTTAAAGTTTTAAAGAAATGCAAATGTAATTTTATAATAATTTTAATTGTTAAGAATTACACATAGGTTCTTGGTCTTCAACAGTGCAAGGTCCAACTGTACCTACAGTTCAGCTGCTAAACTATGGTTTCTGATTTTCTGTGATCTTTGTATGAGAATTTTCCTAATTGATCGTTACCTTTCCATTATGCATTTTAAATTTGTAATATAATTAATGTTACAATTAATATTACAGTACATTTAGACAAAATTACAGAATTGAAAGTTTTGTAGAGTACAATGCAGAACTTGACATCAATATTAGGTCAAATACCTGTGATAAATCCCTGTTAGGTGTCTCTTCAGATTTTTCTGATGATACATCTGTGGATCTGGAGTGCTTAGATGTTTCATCATCACAGGACATCCCATGTAAGGATTTCTAAATGGAAGGTTTTTTAAATAAAAGTCAGTTTCATGTGCTTTAACCATTAAACCAAACCTATACGCCCATTATAGTACTTGCCCATTATAGTACTTGCCCATTATAGTACATGGCTTAGTTGGTGTCACTTATACTGTTTCGCACTGATGTTATATTCACATTATACAAAGAATCAGCACTATGGGTTAATTTGAGTTTTAAGAAATATGTCTCAGAGGTTACCGAACATCATAAGTCATTTACAGTACCTGTGAACATGCTTGTGTTTGTCTCTTTTAATGATTCACAAAGATGCTGATCATCAAAGTGGTTGGGCAGTTCCTCTGTGGTGTTATCACAATCCTCACTGTGGGGCTAAAACCAATTGCGACAAAATATAGGAATGAATCTGATCTGAGCATTTCAATTAAATTAACAATTGTGATATTATATTTTCTCAGGGCATATCTATGCTTTATTTGGTTACCAATAAATTATATATTATATGTGGATTGTACAGGACAGGAGGGACTGCAGGTTTACGGCGTTCTGGTTGAAGCCTTCGCGCTCGCAGTTAGAGCGCAGCCTCGGCCTGGGTGAGGTGGAGCAGCTGAAGGCTGCGGGGAGCTGCGCGGGATGAGCAGGACTCTTATTAGTTGGGCGCAGTGGCTGGGTAAGCGCTGGTGAACGGCTTTTGTAAACGTTTTCTGATGGTGGACTAGTAAATAAGAAGTTTAGAACATCTTAATGCAAATACCGATAAAAGACCATCGTTTTAACCTTAAGCTACAAATGTCAATGTTAGTTAAATAGCTAATCACTGCGAACGTTTATTTGCTAATTAACTAGCTAGTGAGATAACCTAGATAGCAAGCTAGCAGAGGCTGTGCAGTGCAGTGCAAAGCTTCATTAGATTTCATTCTTAGTGTCTTTTTGTTTTAAGTAGTATGTAATGAACAGTGGCGTGCAGTTAATACAGTGGGTACCCCTTCTGCAAGAACCACCTGCCCCTTCTGCAAGAACCACCTGCCCCCAACCCCCATACACACACACATAGATGTATATTACAATAACTACATATTCTCTGTCTTAACTTATAGGAACTTAGTACACATTAACAGCCCACAAATACTGCGACAAACGACTATAGTATACACTAGACCACAACAATCAGTGCTTAATTTTCCAACAAATACAGCTATTTAACAAAGATCACTCATTTGCATGGCTACAGTACACCAGGGCAGCCAAAAGCGCATAAAGCGTGCGTAATGCTTAAAAAACGCTGTACAAAACACCGTTTAAGGCTTACTTTTACGCCTTGGAATAAACGCGAGGCGTCGTCAGGCGTTTTCAGAGCGTGTGGCGGCGCAAGGCCTCTAGCGTTTTCATAAGGCCTCTGGGCCTTTCCGATGTAAAAACGGACAGAATTTACATATCCCCTCCTTCTCCAAACAGTTCAGCCCTCTAACTCTATCAGGAAACTCTCTCTCCAGTTAAAATAAAAGCCCCAAGTGCTTCAAATGTCTGCTGTGTTGTTAGATGTGCTATGTTCCTAAATTTCTGGCTAAACTGGGCTTTGCAAAATTCAGTCCCTGATTAAAGCATTTTAAAATGTTTATCAACCCTTTCATTGTTGCTCTATTTAGTAATCATGTTTCATTTGTCTAATGCCATAAGAGTCAACACACACACACAAACACACAATCTCACTCTCTCTCTCTCTCTCTCTCTCTGTCTCTCTCCACTCAAAGTTTGGGAATTTTAATAAAACGCGAAAGTTAGAGACCACCACAGCATACAAATTAAATGCATAAACTGAGAAATTAAGCAATTAACCCGTCACACAAAACTCAGCATCACATTTGGCAGATCTGTGTAGCGATTCTATACGATGGCGCTTTAGAATCACTCTTAAAAAACAAAGAAAGTCATAATATTCCGACTTTAATCATTTCAGTATTCAAGATATTTCTCAATTAACTTGTTTTTGATCATAGTACATCCTTATATTATTTTTTATCCTTTCTTACTTTTTGAATAAAAACCATTTTTGTATCACTGACCCTCAAACGGACAACATGGGTCTAAAATGACCCACTTTCTTTTTGTATGCTACTTCATGTATGGCTGTATGTTTTTATGATATATCTTAGCTGTAAATTAATTCCATTGTTAAAAATTTAATTAACTAATTCATGTATGATTGTTTAGCATCCATCTTCTTTTTTTATTCTCCTTACACAGGTTTACACACACGGGTCAGACATAACGCACATGCATTTGTCATTTCACAGCTCAGCACAGCTCCCTCAGTACTGTTTTACAATGACATTACCTTAGAAAATATTTGGTGACTGTAGTGAAAGATAACTTTACATATTATTTGATTTGGTTTAGGTTACCTTGAGAGTGAGAATATTACCTGTCAGAAAGTTACAAGTAATTATTATTAGCTGTTGACATATTCTATTTTATTTTGCTAAATCTACTGTAGTATAGAGCTTATATTCTCTGCCCGAATCCGCGATCCGAGGCCCGACCCAACATCTGTTTTTAATGGTATTTTTATTTTATATAAAGCTCTGGCATGATAATCATAATTATAGCTAAGTAACCAAGTATTATTGTTAACGAAAACTAACGAAAAATGAAAGTGTCTTAGTTAACTTAAACTTATAAAAACGGTAATTAAAAGAAAAAAAGGTAACTAACTGGAACTGTATTGAGAGTTTATAAAACTAACTAAAACGAAACAGGTGATACAGTATGAGGAATAAACTCCACTTAGCTATAAGTCTGTTTGAGAAGCAGCTGTGAGAACCTTTACCTGTGAGCAGCTCATACACCTGAACACCCCACGCGGAGGATCAACTGATAAATCTCTCTCTCTCATATATAAATTCATATGTAAATTCTGTCCATTTTTGCATATGAAAGGCCTGTAGGCGTTACGAAAACGCTTGGAGGAGTTATGAAAACGCTTGGAGGCTGTATGAAAACGCGTGGAGGCGTTATGTAAGCCACACGCTCTGAAAACACCTGGCCTTACGTTAATTCCAAGGCATAAAAGTAATCCCTAAACAGCGTTTTGGATTATGTTTTTTAAGCATTAAGCAGGCTTTATGTGCCGCCAGACCCTGGCGAATTCTGACTTATACGGCATGTCTTAGAGAAGGGATTAGACAGCCATGTCCCCGCCCCCATAGGGAAAATCATGAATCTGATGGGTTAGATTGTCCTTCGACTTTGCTAACAGACTTATTACTACACCCTTCTCAAAATCAGAAGGGTATATATATACATTATACAATATATATATATATATATATATATATATATATATATATATATATATATATATATATATACATATATATATACATATATATGTATATATATATACTTATATACAATATATATATATAAATTTTTTTAAACAGTATATTTTGGTAAAATCATAGACATTTCCCCAATAGTGACACCTGTCTCACATTATTAGAGACTAATAAAAATTTTGTAATTCTGTAATAATAACATATGTAATAATACATTGTAATAAAATGTAATATCTTTCAACAGATTTCTTTGAACATAAAGAATAAAAGCAGAACACCGCTCTAAAGAAAAGGAAAGGTTAGTCACATGTTCAGTTTTATTTGTAATTACCAGTTAAAAGGTATTGTTGTGTACACATGCACAGTTTTGCTGAGTTTTGATACTGTTTATTTAGCTGTCTAAATGTGTCTGTTGTTTGCCATGAGCAGAAAGTGGATCAGTACTTACAGCCAAGTGTCCCAAAGACTGCAACACACTGCTTCTAGCAGTGTTGTAAAAATATTTTATACTTTGTGGACTGTTTAGACATCAGGTATCCAACTATGTTTTGTTGTAAGATCACTTTTTCTGTGCTCTGTTGATTTAGCCTCTTTAGATGACTGCTTCAGCACCATGAACGCATGTCCTCACATACAGAAGAGCCTACAAGAAAGGTATTTTTGCATCCTTATGATTTACCTCATACATTTGTTAATTAATTGTTGAGAATTAAATGCATGTACATGCATGTTTACAGGTTCTGTTTAAAACTCATACATCACATTCAGAATCAAATTCCACAACTACTGCAATTTGTGTTAACCCAAAACAAAATGGCAAAAGTTGACTACAATTTTGTCTTCAAAGCATTATAAATGTAAAATAGAAACCTTTTTCACTAGAACCAAATTGTTAACAATAGCATTATATAATAGTTTTTTTTATTAAAGGTAGTCTGTGTCAGTGTTTATTTAGAACTGTATTTTTTCAGATGCTCGAAATTGTGAACTAAAGACCTGATCCAAAGGCCTTACAGAAGGAATCGCCAACAAGAAAGGTTTTTCTTACACACTTGTATGATTCACAGACATAAATCTTATTTATTATTAGGGGTCCAAGCACTGTACGTGCTGGAACCCTATTGGAATTGCTCTGATGTTTAGGGGTACGAGCATGCAGTGCTAGGAACCCTATTTTAATTCTGAGTATTGTTATTATAGTTCTTATTCTTTTTCTGCCATGGAAATGATTGGGCAGAAGGCGATTATCATCTTGGGGCTATGTCCTAATGGTATACCGAAGGAAAATTTGAAATGTCAATTTTTGTGATTGCCATTAGCCAATTATTTTCCAGCAAGCTTTTGACAAGCTAAACAATCAGCAATCAGGATGACACAACCTACATGTATTTATCAACCAATAAAATTATGCGTTGATTGACCTCTTGGGGGCGTTATATAGCAGAAAATAAATTATATCTAAATATGGCCTAGGCATATGAATCCTTTTGATCTGTAATTCTTTGCTGTTGTCTTTACAACTTTCTCATTACGTATCTTATATACCAAAAAGTGGCCAGTGCATGTCATTAACAAAGACAGCAGGAGCACATCTACCAAGTATGAGAGAAGTGAGTCTTCATTTATTGCTATTTTCCAACCTAAATGGACAGAAGACAGGAACCTTTGACCCTATTAACACACAAACTTACATACATATACATACATATATACAGACAATATAATCCTGAACCTCTGAACCCCTGCTGTGTTAACCTTCCCCCATTAATCTTAGTATTTGTACAAGACCAGATTTACACAGTTGCAAACACTTTAACATTAAGAATCACTTAATACCACAGCATTCCATTACACTGGTCATTCAGCTTGGTCATGCTGGTCATCCAGCTTGGTGATGCTGTCCAACCAGTTTGGTGATGCCGGTCAACCAGCAATATGTTTTAAGCCTAACTCGCCTTAAGGGGCCTCTTTGCCTGTCCTGTAAATTGGCGCTATATTTCTTCTTGTAATTATTAGTTTTCCCTAAAAAAGGTTGGTTGTAGAGCAGTAACCGTAAGTAACCTAAACTTCAAATTTGGCATAGAGGTACAGTAATGAACCCACTACCAAAAGTTGTGACCTAATTTGGCCTGATGGTGGCCTGATGTTTTACGTATGGGTGAATATCTCAGCAACTGTGAAATGCAGAGTAAAAATTATTTTTGAATCTTATTCGGGCAAGTTTTCTGCATCAACGACTCACTGGAAGTTTTTAGTTCCGGCCACATCCACCGCTGCCATATTTAGCAAAATCTACAAAACATTATTTTTTCTACTGCTTGTGGATTTTTTAAAATGTTCAAACAATATAGATGTTCACCAGAGTCTACTTATCAAGAATTATCAAAAATATTTTCATATTTATTAACACCATTGCTGCTATATGCAAATGAGTCGTCCTGGTGTGTTTAGTCCACATAAATAGCTGAATATCTGGACTGTTAACTTGTTTTTTAGTGATATTTAGCAGTTTTGTTGGAGACATGATTCTGTGGAAGGCATCCAAGAGGCGTATCAAATGAAGCATAGGCAAAAATATGGTCACCATTGGCCAATTAGTTTCAAAGTGGAATTTGGAAGGCTTAAGATTCATTGATCGTCATGAAATTTAAAAGGTATGTTTATAAAGAGATTGACCACATGGTGTTGCAATTTCTAAAAACTGAGAACTTGTCAAGCTTAATAATTGTCAAGCTTAATGTGCTCTAAAACAAGTTATACATTTTTTTTTGCACAAAGTAAAAGGAGAAAGGCTTTGACTGTTGACTGAAGTAAATGAGTCAATCGGTGCATGCTGCATTTCATTTAAAATTGGTTATATAAATGTATTACATATTGTAAAAATGTGACCAAAACTCAACCTCACTTTCACAAGGTAAAGACTTTCAACTAGTAAAGATTTGTTTCGTAAAAATGTATAAGCATGACAGTAATTTTAAAATTGTAAATACTTGAAAAATGTTGCTTGAGTTCCTATTATTCAAATATGACATGGGTGTCGAGATTCTCTGTGTTTCTTCAGGACAGTGACCTACTGTAAAAGCATCTGTCTTCCTGGTCCGAAGGTTTGGGGATCGAAACCGAATTGGACCGCAGTGACAGAATAATGCAATCACGGATGCAATGGGAACCTTGTACACAGGCTGTCTTGCAAGATCATGCTTCAGGCAGCGGTTATAATGCTTTATTGTTTTTAATAATAATTTAAGAATGTGAATTTACGTAAAGTTTTGTGCTTCACCCTTTGTAATCCGAACCTTTAAAGTAGTATGTTGGACACCAGCTGACCTGTGCTTGTAGAGTGGTGCAGTGAGATGGTTATTGGGCTTGCAACTTGACAGCCTGAGTTTGAATCTTGTCCAGTGTGTTTGGAGAACTTCAACATTTTCTATGCAATTTGAAATAATTATTTTTTGTTTCTAATAATAGTTAAAAAAAAACAGATGAAACTGGTTAAAAAAGATTAGCTTGACCATTTGTGATAATTCAAAGATTGGTAAATACTTGCAAGAAAAGTGTTCCTTTTTACTCTCAACAGCCTGAAAAAATACACTGTGGCAGCTGAGTGGTATCTTTCTAAAGTGCCTGCCCTTCAACCAAAAGGTTGTGGGTTTGATTCCAACCATGGACCTTTCCTAAAAAAGTTTGTGCAGAAGTAACTGTACTTCATCCAAACTTAAAATTTGGCATCAAGGTACTTTAATGAACCCACCTCTCAGCCAAAAGTTGTGACCTAATTTGGCCTGATGGTGGCTCTATAGAGCAATGTTTTACATATAGGTGAATATCTCAGCAACTGTGAAACGTAGAGTAAAAATTATTTTTGAATTTTATTCGGGCACGTTTTCTGCATTAATGACTAAATGGAAGTTTTTAGCTACGCCCAGATTAACTATATACCAACAGTATAAGTATCAAAATGTTCAGCAAAGTCTGAACAAGATTTATCAAACTAATGTTCATATTTATTAACAACATTGCTGCTATGTGCAAATGAGTCGTCCTGGGGTGGAGCTTAGTTCACATAAATGGCTAAAAATCGAGATGACTGAATTGTATGTCATCGCTACTTAGTAGTTTTGTTAAACAAATAATTATTTGGAAGGTGTCCAAGTTTCACTCCAATTAAGCGATAGATGATGCTATAAAAACAAAAAATCTGTTTCTCAATAACTAGGGTTCCAATTGAGTTGAATATTTGCCTGCTACATCTTTGGCCCATTTGATGAATCATTTATCAATGACAACTTAATTATTAAAAAAATCAATCAGTGCGCAGTGGTTCACATTAACTGGTTAACTGTAACTGGTTGTATAACTTTAATCGTAGATTATGAAATTGTGATAAAACATCTTATTTCCACAAGGTTATCATAACACAAAATATTTACTATTTTTTAATAATATTTAATAATAACTCTAATAATTCAAAGCTTGCAAATACTTGCGAGAAAGGTGCTGGGTTCCTTTTTTTTACTCTTAACAGTTAATTGCCTAAAAACACAGTATGTTGATGGGGCTACTGAGTGGCATCTTCCTTAAGTGCTTGGCTTTGAACCATGAGGTTGAGGGTTTGATCCCAACCTTGGGCATTTCCTTAAAAGGTTTGTAGAGCAGTACAGTTCAGATTTGGCATTGAGGTACTGAGTCCCTTGGTCAAGATTTTTTTCATATTTATTAACATTGCTATTAACATTAAGCTTACTTCACATAAATGGCCTTCATTTGTGTTTTGAATGCAATAAAGGCTGTTTTCTGAGGTTTCAGGCTGAGAGACAGATTTGGGCAAAGTACTGAACTCCTCTCTCTCTCCTTAGAGAGATGAACTGCTTTGTTTGAACTTTCGTTCAGAAGCTGCTAGAAATAAATTATCAGACGTAATGTTAAAACTGGCCAACTTCTCAGTCACACCAGGTTCAGCAGCTAAAAATATTGGCGTTATCATAGATTCAGATCTAGCATTCACTAAGCACATTGCTACTAGAAAAGCTTTTATACATTGCCAGGCTAAGAAATGCCTGATCCCTGCATGACACAGAAAAATGAGTACATGTTTTCATTACTTCAAGGCTAGACTGTTGTAATGCACTACTGTCCGCATGGTCCTACAGTAAACTTAAAGTTTCTAAACTGCTGCAGCCTGGGTCCATCCTTAAACTCGAAAATGTTACCATATTAGTCCAGTCCAATCAGAACTGCACTGGTTTGCAAGTCAAAGTCTGCATAGACTATAAAATTGTCCTGTTAAAATATACAGCCCTACACAAGGTCCTCATCTCCTATTATGAATCACCGTGATTACTTAGATCACAAGGTACTGGTTTCTTAGTAGTTCCCAGAAGAAGAAGATGAGCTCTGCAGGAGGAAGAGCGTCTCTTATAAAGCACCTTAAACTCTGGAACAACCTTCCTGAATATCACTCAGACACTGTCTCAATCTTTTAGTCTAGACTAAAAACTAACTCGTTTGGTCTAGCTTTTGTTAATTAATGTTTTTTCCTTTAAATAAGGCTGCAGATCCAGGGACATGGACATAGGGATTGTGGTAAACTGAATGCTGGTGCTGTTGTTGGTGCAGGTTTGTGCTCGATGGAGTTGGCAGCTGCAGGTGTTTCAGGGTGCCTCCGTGTTTGTGTTGGCTCTCTTCCTTTCCTTAGGCTGTTTTACTCAGAGGTGCCAAAGCATTAGCCACACTCTGATAATGTTTTATATTCTGTTTTACATAAATCCAATCAAAACTAATTCCATCTCTCTGCCTTTCACAGAGGTACTGACTGCCCACTTGTCTGACCCAAAACCGATGGATGTTGGACCTTCAGGATCTCATGTCTCCTGTCTGCCAGATTGATGGAAGTTTCCGGAAGTCAGCCTTCCCCATCCCCCACCACAGTTCAGCTGCCCATCATCTAGTTTATTCACCTGCCCTGGACTGTTCGAAGTTCACATGAACTCTAACTTCTTTCATTACTCATGTTGCTATACACATGGATATATTAGACATTTGTAAATAATATTGATTTGACTTGACTTAAAACATATAGTTGCGTAAAATTGACTAACATTGTGTATTAATTATTTCTTTTTGGGTTCATTTGTGTGTTGAATGTAGTAGGGTCTGTTTTTGAACAATTCAGTGTTGAGAAAAGCGTTTTGCCACAGTGTCTTGCTCCTGTTTTACTCCTTAGAGTAATAAACTTCTTCAAGTGTTGTTTTGAACTAAAAACTTCTCTGTCAAACTGAAATTAGATTTTAAGACCCAACATCATGTAATAAACATTTCTTAAGTCTAAGAGACCCTATGGATTACTGGCTCAGACAGTCTGCCGTCTTTTCTCATGTGTTTCAATGAGAAATTCCAGCAACCCAGCATGTGGAACAGATCCTGTTTATTAATAAAAACAACTGATTACTTGTCATTTTTAATAAATAAAGTATTATACAAGCATGTCCCAACTTTGCAATCCACTAAATAAATAAATCCACTGACTGTGTATCATAATGAAAAATGAAAAATACATCTTAATGACATCTCTGTTCTCTGCAAAATTGTATGTTTTCATGACTCAAATTTATTTAGGGACTATGGGGGAATGTTTATTTAATAAAAAAAAAAAACACATCACTTCTGTTTCTGTTAAGAAAAAGTTGTTAAGGCCCTAGTGCCCACTAGATGTCACTGTGGCGTGTGATGATTCGAACGTCTCAGGAGATAGAATGATTTGCCGAATCAACTGGTTCATTTGATTCGATCTCCCAAAAGCCCCACTTTTGCCATCGCTAGTAAAATGTACAAACTTCGTTTATTAAGAATTTTATTAGAATAGAAGTTTATTTGTGTGTTGAATGTAGTAAAGTCTGTCTTTAGACGAGTTAAGCTGAGAGGAGCGTTTTGCACAGTGTTGAGCTCCTCTCTCACTCCTTAGAGCGATAAACTGCTTTAAGTGTTGTTTTGAACTGAAAACTTCTCTTTCGCACAAAAATGAGTTTTTTTATAACCTAAAACACAAAGCGCATAGTGTTTTGCACACAGTTTTGAGCTCCTCTCGTACTCCTTAGAGTGATAAACTGCTTCAAGTGTGGTTTTGAATTGAAAACTTCTCTTTGGTTAAAAAATGAGATTTTAAGACCTAAAACACATTAGAACTGTGTAAAATGTACTAAATTCATGTAATACACATTTCTTAACTGTTTCCGTTTATTTGTGTGTTGAATGTAGTAAAGTCTGTTTTCGAAGTATTTAGGGCTGAGAAAAGCGTTTTGCACACAGTTTTAAACACCTCTCTCGGTCCTTAGAGCGATAAACTGCTTCAAGTGTTGTTTTGAGCTGAAAACTTCTCTATCGGTCAAAAATGAGTTTTTACGACCTAAAACACATTAGAACTGTGTAAAATGCACTAACTTCGTGTAATACACATTTCTTAACTGTTTCCGTTTATTTGTGTGTTGAACGTAGTTTTTGAAGGACTCAGGGCTGAGAAAAACGTTTTGCACACAGTGTTGTATTCCTCTCGCTCATTAGAGCTATAAACTGCTTCAAGTGTTATTTTGAACTGAAAACTTCTCTTTCGGTCAAAAAATAGTTTTTGCGACCTAACACATTAGAACTGTGTAAAATGCACTAACTTCGTGTAATACACATTACTTAACTGTTTCCGTTCATTTGTGTGTTGAACGTAGTAAAGTCTGTTTTTGAAGGATTTAGGGCTAAGAAAAGCGGTATGCACACAGTTTTGAGCACCTCTCTCGCTCCTTAGAGCTATAAACTGCTTCAAGTGTTATTTTGAACTGAAAACTTCTCTTTCGGTCAAAAAATTGTTTTTACGACCTAAAACACATTAGAACTGTGTAAAATGAACTAACTTCGTGTAATACACATTTCTTAACTGTTTCCGTTTATTTGTGTCTTGAACGTAGTTTTTGAAGGACTCAGGGCTGAGAAAAACGTTTTGCACACAGTGTTGTATTCCTCTCGCTCATTAGAGCGATAAACTGCTTCAAGTGTTGTTTTGAGCTGAAATTTTCTGTTTCGCTAAAAAATTAGTTTTTACGACCTAAAACACATTAGAACTGTGTAAAATGCACTAACTTCGTGTAATACACATTTCTTAACTGTTTCCGTTTATTTGTGTGTTGAACGCAGTAATGTCTGTTTTTGAAGGACTCAGGGCTGAGAAAAGCGTTTTGCACACAGTGCTGTATTCCTCTCGCTCATTAGAGCTATAAACTGCTTCAAGTGTTATTTTGAACTGAAAACTTCTCTTTCGGTCAAAAAATTGTTTTTGCGACCTAAAACACATTAGAACTGTGTAAAATGAACTAACTTCGTGTAATACACATTTCTTAACTGTTTCCGTTTATTTGTGTGTTGAACGTAGTAAAGTCTGTTTTTGAAGGATTTATGGCTAAGAAAAGTGTTTTGCACACAGTTTTGAGCACCTCTGTCGCTCCTTAGAGCGATAAACTGCTTCAAGTGTTGTTTTTAGCTGAAAACTTCTCTTTCGGTCAAAAAATAGTTTTTGCGACCTAACACATTAGAACTGTGTAAAATGCACTAACTTCGTGTAATACACATTTCTTAACTGTTTCCGTTTATTTGTGTGTTGAACGTAGTAAAGTCTGTTTTTGAAGGATTTAGGGCTAAGAAAAGTGTTTTGCACACAGTTTTGAGCACCTCTCTCGCTCCTTACAGCGATAAACTGCTTCAAGTGTTGTTTTGAACTGAAAACTTCTGTTTCGCTAAAAAATTAGTTTTTGCGACCTAAAACACATTAGAACTGTGTAAAATGAACTAACTTCGTGTAATACACATTTCTTAACTGTTTCCGTTTATTTGTGTGTTGAACGCAGTAATGTCTGTTTTTGAAGGACTCAGGGCTGAGAAAAGCGTTTTGCACACAGTGTTGTATTCCTCTCGCTCATTAGAGCTATAAACTGCTTCAAGTGTTATTTTGAACTGAAAACTTCTCTTTCGGTCAAAAAATTGTTTTTGCGACCTAAAACACATTAGAACTGTGTAAAATGCACTAACTTCGTGTAATACACATTTCTTAACTGTTTCCGTTCATTTGTGTGTTGAACGCAGTAAAGTCTGTTTTTGAAGGATTTAGGGCTAAGAAAAGTGTTTTGCACACAGTTTTGAGCACCTCTCTCGCTCCTTAGAGCGATGAACTGCTTCAAGTGTTGTTTTGAGCTGAAAACTTCTCTATCGCTCAAAAATGAGTTTTTACCACCTAAAACACATTAGAACTGTGTAAAATGCACTAACTTTGTGTAATACACATTTCTTAACTGTTTCCGTTTATTTGTGTGTTGAACGTAGTAATGTCTGTTTTTGAAGGATTCAGGGCTGAGAAAAGCGTTTTGCACACAGTGTTGTATTCCTCTCGCTCATTAGCGCTATAAACTGCTTCAAGTGTTATTTTGAACTGAAAACTTCTCTTTCGGTCAAAAAATTGTTTTTGCGACCTAAAACACATTAGAACTGTGTAAAATGCACTAACTTCGTGTAATACACATTTCTTAACTGTTTCCGTTTATTTGTGTGTTGAACGTAGTAATGTTTGTTTTTGAAGGACTCAAGGCTGAGGAAAAGCGTTTTGCACACAGTGTTGTATTCCTCTCGCTCATTAGAGCTATAAACTGCTTCAAGTGTTATTTTGAACTGAAAACACATTAGAACTGTGTAAAATGCACTAACTTTGTGTAATACACATTTCTTAACTGTTTTTGAAGGATTCAGGGCTGAGAAAAGCGTTTTCCACACAGTTTTGAGTTTGCTTCAAGTTTTGTTTTAAACTGAAAACTCTTTAGCTAAAAAATGAGATTTTAAGATCTAAACACATAATAACTGTGTAAAACGTACTAACATTGTGTATTAGGTATTGAGTTATTATTGAGTATTTGTATTAAGTATTTGTGTTAAATGTAGTAAAGTCTTTGTTTAGACGATGTAAGCTGAGAAAAGTTCTCTCTTGCTCCTAAAAACGTAATAAAGTTCAAGTGTTGTTCTGAACTGAAAACTTCTCTTTTGCTCAAAAGTGAGATTTTAAGACCTAATACACATAGCGCATGGTTAAAGCTAGCTTAGCTCCTTAAAGCTATCAACCACTTTGATGGCTGACAACCACCATGTTGTTTTAAACTGAAAACTTTTTAAAAAGTTTTTAAGACCTAAAATATATTATAACTATAAAATACTCTAACTGCTAGTTTTCAACATTTCTTAAGTGCACTCTAAAAAATAATATACTGGATCTACTTAAAAAAATTATGTTACAATTTAAAAACTTAACCTTTTTATTGTTTTAAAAGGTGAGCACTGTTGAAAATGAATACAATGAATGAATACAACGTGAATACAAATGAATACAACGTGTAAAAAAAACTATGATTTATTTTCCAACACAGAAACAACGGGTAGTCAATATACAGAAAATGTTTAACAGGGGCGAACGGCAGCCAGAGAGATCACAAGTACCAAAAAACGAGGGACAGTCCTAAAGTCTTACATGGCAAGGCAATAATGAAGAGCAGGCAAATTCAGCAACGGTATAAACAGTCCAGGTAGTACACAAAATAAAATATCAAAGGGTAGGCACAAATCAGAGTCGAGAATGAACAATCCAACAATACACAAAAGGAAACACAGTCAAAAATAAATTTGTAACGTTGTAACGTTGTAAACGTTGTAAAGTGGAAAACCAATATTCAGCACAGGTGTGCGTGTGTAAGGGCTATTTATACTGTAAAAATTAGTATTCCGGACTTCCAGGGAGTATACTGGGAGTGTACTGAGATCTGGTTAGTGTAGTTCGGAGACTGGAGATCGCAGGAAGCACTGAGTGTGGGAAAGACAGGAGTGCCATTAGCACCAGACCTGACACTAAATTTTCCTCGAAAATTTCCTTTTCTCCGAGGTAAAACACCAATGGATTGCAACTTCTCTGCATTTTTCCAAAAAAATATGTTAAACATATAATTCATTAAAACAATTATGTGACGAGATGTGACCAATGACGAGACAAAAGCAATCCTGGAAAATGGAGACAGATTTTTTAGCTTGGTCTGAATCAAAGTGTCACTAAACTGCAGTGTGAAACCCGAACTAACTGGACCAAATGTGTATAATGTAAAAATCACATGAACCACTCCTGGATTACACCAAAAAGGCCGGTCTGCGAATAGAGAATGTCGTTGTCATTTTGTCACTGATGATTTTAGAGTTATTCCTCTTCTTTACTTCACTCAAGAGGTCTAGTCTGACTTGCTTCAAACTTTCTTCTGTTTCTCCTTGTGGGTGAGGTGGAAAGTAATTCACCTTTGCCTTTCTTAGCTTCTTTAAATCTCTTTAAATTAGTCTTTGCTGCCATCCGTAACATCCAAAAATTAACCTGGTTTTCTGGGACAAGGATGGTTTTGAATCAATGCTTCCCTTTAACAATTGATAGACCTACCTAGACCTACTTGGTTTTAACTTTCCTGATTTCTCCTTATTAATCAAACTCTTGTAATGGAATAGCATGGTATTAAATGATTCATAATGTTAAAGTGTCTGTAATTGTGTAAACAGTAACATATGGGTTTTGTATGAATACTAGGTAGTGGGGGAGGTCTGACCACAGTAGGGATCCAGAGCTTGCCACGTAAGCCTTATAGGTCACATGCTCTTTGCATGGCACGTACTCACACATGTAGTAAAGGTCAAATGCTCTAATGCCACGTACTCACACGTCTTATTCGACCTGTGTGGGGTGAGGGGCTGAGAGAGCATATAAAAAGGATTGTGGGGGCAGCTGGGGGGCAAGCAGATTCTTAGTATACGCGACACTGTCTGACTTCAATAAAACCTTGCTACTCACTTCGATCCTGACTTAGGATTTAACATTATTATTTCACTCCAAACCACCAAATTTCCACAACACTCTTAACAAACCTAATACTCCATATTCGTAGATAACTTTACCTAACCTGTTCAATTTACTCTCTGCTGTTCCCTTCAAACCCTCCAACATACCTTTTAAATCATCCTTAATACCATCTTATCTCCGCCATTTAATTTTATCGCCATTTGATCTCTGACCAATTCCTTTCTCCTTACCCATCTGCTTTCTTGCTTTCTTACTTCTTCTCTGCTTAAGTTACCCTCCATAGTATCAAAGATATTGATATCCTGCGAAATGTGGTATGTAACCTGCCACCTTTCCACCTATGGAATCTCTTTACAATCTGGACAGGCACATGTGTAGTTCAATTAAAGTACTTCACAAGAGTGCCTTTAAATGACTCAAAAGAAAATGGAAGTGGCCCACCAGGGGCTCCATTTACTAATGCTGGCTGCAAGTGGCAATGAATAGTAAAGAAGAACTGACCTCCATACTGAAGCTTTCCAAAATTTATGATCATGTAATGATTGTGTTCTGGGTAACTCTACAGGAGGCTTGATTGCAAGCAATTTTTGGCCAACAATGTCTGTATTTCTGCCTATATACCACTTTTGCTGTGATTTGTAAAATCCAGCCACATATTCACCAACTGTCAAGTCACACCAAGACATGATTGAAAAGCCTTCAATCATCTGAAAGGTTTTTAAGCTCATCAATACAGATGGGTCTTTCACCTGTAATTGAATTGTTCAATGTGTTCTGAACTACATATTAGTGCAACCACCTTGGACCTCTGTTCTCTTTTCTGTGGATGTTTCCATGTGATATTATCCTTTTCTAGAGATAAGAGTTCATCTACAAAGGAGAAAGTGCATGTTTGCTTTATTTACTCCAAACCAAATACATGGAACACAAACGTTGCTTTTCCTGTCTTTAGGCTGTAGTTCAATAACCTGACACTGAACTGGCCATATCTGGTACTTAGAGCTTTTAAAAATTGGAATTCCATCAAGGTTCCACAGTAAACTAATATCATGTTCGCATAGTTGGCCAGTTTCTCTTATTTTCTGTACTCTGCTCCACTCTGTATATCATTTAGAACTCCTTCTGTATCTGCTGTCTCTCTAGATAAATGTAAATTGGGATTTTTAAGAGTGTCTTTAATCTGCCATGACAAACTCCTCCTTAAAAAAATGAGCCGTTTTTAAGATTTGTACCATCATCAAATACAAACAGGCATGGTTCACATTGTGTTTGCCTTTTCTCCCTTGTCTTCATGTACATAGAACATGAGAAGGAAATAAATATTAGGTTCTTAATGACCATACTCTACATAAGCTTTGTAAAACAGGTACACACTTTTCTAGCACTAACCCAGGCACATGTTTAATACAAATCTTGAGGAGATGTTTCAGAGCAATTCCAGTCATCTTATGTTGCAGGACATCAGCAGCGGAATCTTCCCTTTTGCATTTTTGGAGTAGCACCAGCATACAGAAGTTCATCATCAGCATGTGGCATCTAAAACGTAGAAACATAATTATTTAGATTGTTTGTAGAAGAAGAAACACTCGGTGTGAGCTAATCTATATTTTGTAAAGATATATCAAAGCTTTCTATCTTGGACATGAATAATCTTAAAATGAATGTTAATGTGTTGTGATATACCTAAATAACTTAAATTACACCTTTTATTTATTTTCACAATATTATATACACATTTACTTTAAAGTTATTACAGAAATGCAAATGTAATTTTATTATCATTTTAATTTGTTAAGAATTACACAAAGGTTCTTGGTCTTCAAAAGTGCAAGGTCCAACTGTACCTACAGTTCAACTGCTAAACTATGGTTTCTGATAATCTGTGATCTTTGTAAAAGAATTTTCCTAATTAATCGTTACCTTTCGATAATGCATTTTAAATTTGTAATATAATTAATGTTACAATATAATGTTACAAATTCAGATTTTTCTGATGATACATCTGTTGGTCTGGAGTGTCCAGTTGTTTCATCATCACAGGACATCCCATGTAAGGTTTTCTAAGTGGAATGTATTTAAAAAAAAAAATAGTTTCATGTTAACCATTACCTATAACCTACCAAACCTATAAGCCCATTATAGTACCTGTTCACATGGCTTACTTGGTCTCACTTGTGTTGTTTTGCACTGATGTTATATTCGTAATAAGCAAAGAATAAGCACTATGAGTTTATTTGAGTTTCTTAAGAAATATTTCTCAGAGTTCACCCGACATCATACAAGTCATTTTTAGTACCTTTGAACATGCTTTTGTTTGTATCTCTTTTACTAATTCACAAAACTGCTGATCATCAAAGTGGCTGGGCAGTTACTCCGTGGTGTTTATCACAGGCCTCACTGTGGGGCTGTAATAATCAGGTGAGTAATTGGGATATTGAGAATGGGTATAGTACACATAGAGAACAGTAGAGAAGGCTACAATAATCAGCTGATTTATTGTGATATTGAGTGTGGGTACAGTACAGTTAGAGGACAGTAGATGGCGCTGTAATAATCAGGTGAGTTATTGAGATATTGAGTGTGGGTACAGTACAGTAAGAGAACAATAGAGGGCGCTATAATAATCAGCTGAGTAATTAGGATATTGAGTGTGGGTAAAGTACAGTTAGAGAACAGTAAAGGGCGCTGTAATAATCAGCTGAGTTATTGGGATATTAAGTGTGGGTACAGTACAATTAGAGAACAGTAGAGGGCGCTGTAATTATCAGCTAAGTTATTGTGATATACAGTGTGGGTACAGTACAGTTATGACAATAGAGGGCTCTGTAAAAATCAGCTGGGTTATTGGGATATTGGATGTGGGCACAGTGAAGTTATGACAGTAGACGGTGCTATAATAATCAGGTGAGTTATTGGATCTTGAGTTTGGGTACAGCACAGCTATAGAACAGTAGAGGGCGCTGTAATAATCAGCTGAGGTATTGTGATATTGAGTGTGGTTACAGTACAGTTATGACGGTAGAGGCGCTGAAATAATCAGCTGAGTTATTAGGATATTCAGTGTACGGACAATACAGACAAAGAACAGTAGATGGCACTGTAATAATCAGCTGCGTTATTGTGATATTGAGTGTGGGTACAGTACAGTTATGACAGTAGAGGGCGCTGTAATAATCAGCTGAGTTATTGTGATATTGAGTGTGGGTACAGTACATTTATGACAGTAGAGGGCGCTGTAATAATCAGCTGAGTTATTGGGATATTGATTGCGGGTACAGTACAGTTATGACAGTAGATGGTGCTGTAATTATCAGCTAAGTTATTGGGTGATTGAGTGTGGGTACAGTACAGTTAGAAGACAGTAGAGGGCTCTGTAGTAATCAGCTGCGTTATTGTGATATTGATTGTGGGTACAGTAAAGTTAGAGACCAGTAGAGGGCACTGCAATAATCAGCTGAGTTATTGTGATAGTGAGTGTGGGTACAGTACAGTTAGAAAACAGTAGATGGTCCTGTAATAATCAGCTGCATTATTGTCATATTGATTGTGGGTACAGTACAGTTATGACAGTAGAGGGCGCTGAAATATTCAGCTGAGTTATTGGGATATTGAGTGTGGGTAAAGTCCAGTTAAAGAACAGTAGATGGCACTGTAATAAGCAGCTTAGTTATTGTGATATTGAGTGTGGTTTCAGTACAGTTAGAGACCAGTAGAAGGCGCTGTAATAATCAGCCGAGTTATTGGGATATTGAGTGTGGGTAAAGTACAGACAGAGAACAGTAGCTGGCACTGTAATAATCAGCTGCGTTATTGTGATATTGAGTGTGGTAACAGTATAGTTATGACAGTAGAGGGCACTGTAATAATCAGCTGAGTTATTGGGATATTGATTGTGTCAACAGTACAGTTAGAGAACAGAAGAGGGTGCTGTAATAATCAGCTGAGTTATTGGGATATTGAATATGGGTACAGTACAGTTATGACAGTAGAGGGCGCTGAAATAATCAGCTGAGTTATTAGGATATTCAGTGTATGGACAATACAGACAAGGAACAGTAGATGGCACTGTAATAATCAGCTGCGTTATTGTGATATTGAGTGTGGGTACAGTACAGTTATGACAGTAGAGGGCGCTGTAATAATCAGTTGAGTTATTGGGTGATTAAGTGTGGGTACAGTACAGTTAGTGGACAGTAGAGGGCGCTGTAGTAATCAGCTAAGTTATTGGGGTATTGAGTGTGGGTACAGTACGGACAGAGAACAGAAGATGGCACTGTAATAATCAGCTGAGGTATTGGGATATTGATTGTGGGTACGGTACAGTTAGAGAACAGTAGAGGGCGCTGTAGTAATCAGCTCAGTTATTGGGATATTGATTGAGGGTACAGTACAGTTATGACAGTACATGGCGCTGTAATTATCAGCTAAGTTATTGGGTGACTGAGTGTGGGTACAGTACAGTTAGAAGACAGTAGAGGGTTCTGTAATAATCAGCTGGGTTATTGGGATATTGAGTGGTACAGTACAGACAGAAAACAGTAGATGGCACTGTTATAATCAGCTGCGTTATTGTGATATTGAGTGTAGTAACAGTACAGTTATGACAGTACAGGGCGCTGTAATAATCAGCTGAGTTATTGGGATATTGATTGCGGGTACAGTACAGTTATGACAGTAGATGGCGCTGTAATTATCAGCTAAGTTATTGGGAGATTGAGTGTGGGTACAGTACAGTTAGAGAACAGTAGAGGGCGCTGTAATAATCAGCCGAGTTATTGAGATATTGAGTGTGGGTAAAGTACAGATAGAGAACAGTAGAGGGCGCTGTAATAATCAGCTGAGTTATTGGGATATTGAGTGTGGGTAAAGTACAGATAGAGAACAGTAGGGCGATGTAGGTCGATGTAATAATCAGCTGAGTTATTGGGATATTGAGTGTGGGTAAAGTACAGATAGAGAACAGTAGAGGGCGCTGTAATAATCAGCCGAGTTATTGGGATATTGAGTGTGGGTACAGTACAGCTAGAGAACAGTAGAGGGCGCTGTAATAGTCAGCTGAGTTATTGTGATATTGAGTTTGGTTACAATACAGTTATGACAGTAGAGGGCGCTGTAATAATCAGCTGAGTTATTGTGATATTGAGTGTGGGTACAGTACAGTTAGAGAACACTAGAGGCTGCTGTAATAATCAGCTGAGTTATTGGGATATTGAGTGTTGGTACAGTACAGTTATGACAGTAGAGAGCGCTGTAATAATCAGCTGAGTTATTGGGATATTGAGTGTGGGTAAAGTACAGTAAGAGAACTGTAGAGGGCGCTGTAATAATCAGCTAAGTTATTGGGATATTGAGTGTGTGTACAGTACAGTTAGAAGACAGTAGAGGGTTCTGTAATAATCAGCTGGGTTATTGGAATATTGAGTGTGGGCACAGTACAGTTAGAAGACAGTTGAGGGCGCTGTAATAGTCAGCTAAATTATTGGGATATTGAGTGTGGGTAACGTACAGTTAGATAACAGTAGAGGGCGCTGTAATAATCAGCTGGGTTATTGGGATATTGAGTGTGGGCACAGTACAGTTAGAAGACAGCAGAGGGCTCTGTAATAATCAGCTGCGTTATTGTGATATTGAGTGTGGTAACAGTACAGTTATGACAGTAGAGGGCTCTGTAATAATCAGCTGAGTTATTGGGATATTGAGTGTGGGTACAGTAAATTTATGACAACAGAGGGCGCTGTAATAATAAGCTGAGTTATTGGGATATTGATTGCGGGTACAGTACAGTTTTGACAGTAGATGGAGCTGTAATTATCAGCTAAGATATTGGGATATTGAGTGTGGGTACAGTCCAATTAAAGAACAGTAGATGACACTATAATAAGCAGCTTTGTTATTGTGATATTGAGTGTGGTTTCAGTACAGTTAGAGAACAGTAGAGGGCGCTGAAATAATCAGCTGTGTTATTGGGATATTGAGTTTGGGTACAGTACAGTTATGACAGTAGAGGGTGCTGAAATAATCAGCTGAGTTATTAGGATATTCAGTGTAGGGACAATACAGACAAAGAACAGTAGGTGGCACTGTAATAATCAGCTGCGTTATAGTGATATTGAGTGTGGGTACAGTACAGTTATGACAGTAGAGGGCGCTGTAATTATCAGCTAAGTTATTGGGTGATTGAGTGTGGGTACAGTACAGTTAGTGGACAGTAGAGGGCGCTGTAGTAATCAGCGAAGTTATTGTGGTATTGAGTGTGGGTACAGTACAGTTAGAAGACAGTAGAGGGCTCTGTAATAATCAGCTGGGTTATTGGGATATTGATTGTGGGTATAGTACAGTTAGAGAGCAGTATATGGCGCTGTAATAATCAGCTGGGTGTAGGTCCAGTACAGTTAGAGAACAGTAGATGGCGCTGTAATAATCAGCTGGGTGTAGGTCTAGTAGAGTTAGAGAACAGTAGAGGGCGCTGTAATAATCAGCCGAGTTATTGGGATATTGAGTGTGGGTAAAGTACAGTTAGAGAACAGTAGAGGGCTCTGTAATAATCAGCTGGGTTATTGGGATATTGAGTGTGGGCACAGTACAGTTAGAAGACAGTAGAGGGCTCTGTAATAATCAGCTGCGTTATTGTGATATTGAGTGTGGTAACAGTAAACTTATAACAGTAGAGGGCGCTGTAATAATCAGCTGAGTTATTGGGATAATGAGTGTGAGTACAGTAAAGTTATGACAGTAGATGGTGCTTTAATAATCAGGTGAGTTATTGGGATATTGAGTGTGGGTACAGTACAGCTAGAGAACAGTAGAGGGCGCTGTAGTAATCAGCAAAGTTATTGGGGTATTGAGTGTGGGTACAGTACAGACAGAGAACAGTAGATGGCACTGTAATAATCAGCTGAGTTATTGGGATATTGAGTGTGGGTACGGTACAGTTAGAGAACAGTAGAGAGAAAGTAGAGGCCAGTGAAATTATCGGCTGAGATATTGGGATACTGATTGTCGGTAGAGTACAGTTTAGAGGACAGTAGACAGCGTTGCAATAATCAGCTGAGTTATTGTGATATTGAGTGTGGGTACAGTAAAGTTAGAGACCAGTAGAGGGCGCTGCAAAAAATCAGCTGAGTTATTGTGACAGTGAGCGTGGGTATAGTACAGTTAGAAGAAAGTAGAGGGCAATGTAATAATCAGCTGTGTTATTCTGATATTGAGTGTGGTAACAGTACAGTTATGACAGTAGAGAGCGCTGTAATAATCATCTGAGTTATTGGGATATTGAGTGAGGGTACAGTACAGTTAGACAACAGTAGAGGGCGCTGTAATAATCGGCTGAGTAATGGGGATATTGAGTGTGGGTACAGTACAGTTAAACAACAGTAGACGACGCTGAAATAATGAGCTGAATTATTGGGATATTGAGTGCGGGTCCAGTACAGATAGAGAACAGTAGAGGGCGCAGTAATAATCAGCTGGGAGTGGGTAAAGTACAGTTGGAGAACAGTAGAGGGCGCTGTAATAACCAGCTGAGGTATTGTGATATTAAGTGTGGTTACAGTACAGTTATGACAGTAGAGGGCACTGTAATAATCATTTGAGTTATTGGGATATTGAGTGTGGATACAGTACAGTTATGACAGTAGAGGGCGCTGTAATAATCAGCTGAGTTATTGGGATATTGAGTGTGGGTAAAGTACAGTTAGAGAACAGTAGAGGGCGCTGTAATAATCAGCTGAGTTATTGGGATATTGAGTGTGGGTACAGTACATTTAAAGACCAGTAGAGGGTGCTGTAATAATCAGCTGAGTCATTGGGATATTGGATGCGGGTACAGAACAGTTATTACAGTAGATTGCGTTTTAATTATCAGCTGAGTTATTGGGTTATTGAGTGTGGGTACTGTACAGTTATGACAGTAGAGGGCGCTGAAATAATCAGTTGAGTTATTAGGAAATTCAGTGTAGGGACAATACAGACAGAGAACAGTAGATGCCACTGTAATAATCAGCTGCATTATAGGGATATTGAGTGTGGGTAAAGTACAGTAAGAGAACAGTAGAGGGCGCTGTAATAATCAGCTGAGTTATTGGGATATTGAGTGTGGGTACAGTAAGGTTAGAGAACAGTAAAGGGCGCTCTAATAATCATTTAAATTTTTGTTATACTGAGTGTGGCTACAGTACAGTTAGAGTACAGTAGATAGTGCTGTAATAATCAGGTGGGTTATTGGGATATTGATTGTGGGTACTGTACAGTTAGAGACCAGTAGAGGGTGCTGCAATAATCAGCTGAGTTATTGTGATAGTGAGTGTGGGTATAGTACAGTTAGAAGAAAGTAAAGGGCACTGTAATAACCAGCTGAGATATTGGGATATTGATTGATGGTACAGTACAGTCTGGAGGACAGTAGACAGCACTGCAATAATCAGCTGATTTATTGGGATATTGAGTGTGGTTACAGTACAGTTAGGAGACAGTAGATGTCGCTGTAATTATCAGCTTAGTTATTGTGATATTGAGTGTGGGTACAATACAGTTAGTAGACAGTAGAGGGCGCTGTAATAATCAGCAGAGTCATTGGGATATTGAGTGTATGTACAGTACAGTTAGAGATCAGTAAAGGGGTCTGTAATAATCAGTTGAGTTTTTGGGATCGTGAGTTTGGGTACAGTACCGTTAGAGGACACTAGAGGGCGCTGAAATTATCAGAAGAGTTATTGGGATATTAAAATATTTTTAATTTAAGTACGTTCTATAGCCACACCGTGTTAGCCATCTGAACACATGACTCACCAGGAAATGTTCTTTTCTAATGCTTCCCCGACTTCTTCCTTCAGAACACTCACATCCACTGTTTGGTTACCTGCTTGGTTACCTGCAAAGTCGGTTCAGCATTACTTTTATGCAAATGAAATGCAACCATTAATTGATGTTTCACTAAGAGAGACAGCAGAATGTTTTGAAAGCTGTCGGTATGTCTAACAACACGTTTAAAAAAGCTTTGTTTTGCTTTATAATGAATTGTCCAAAATGACACAAGTGGACCAAAATTTTTAATCAGCTGTGGATAGTGTTCTATAAAATTATGCTTAAGAATAAGACCCCTTAGGGGAAAGGTTTCAAAGAGTCTGTGCCGATGCTCTGAAATTTTATTGTCCAGTTCAACTGTCTCTTTGAGGTTATAAAAGAAGCTGCCATATTCGCTCACACTCGGATATTTTTGGTTCAACAATGAGGGAAAAGAAGCGCAGAATTGTCAGTTTTCATGGGCACCCCAACACTCACTCATGGCTCAGGCCCAGGAATAAAAGCAGCATGGGAGCACAAGTGAGTGAGTATGCTTGCTCCAAGAGGCTGAAATGCTGAACCTCTGCCCTTTTTTTTCTCCTCTCTTCTACGCTTTCCCCGTCTCGTCCTACAGGAGAGTAGCTGAACTGGACCAAGGACGATCCTGACCCTCAGACCCCCTTCCTGCGTCTTGCTCCAGCTCACCAACCTAACCGGGACCCAGTGCCTGCCTGGCGGCTAAGAGAAGGACTCTTTTTGTTTTCTTTTTTTTTTCTAAAAGTGTTTTTTTTTTCAAATTCCTGGTGGATAAATAAAGACCCCTATGGGGTAGTTTGAGTTCACCCCTATGGTCTCTGTCTGGTTCTGGTCCTTTAATTGACTCGCTGGTGACATCTGGTGGATGAATGCGGGTGGGACCAAACCAGAAGCAGAACCCCCCAAAAAAAGAAGAGGAAGAAGAAAAGAACTCTCCTTTTTTTTCCAGAGGCAGCATAATGGACCAGGTCCTACAGCGACTGTTGGAGGCCAGTTTGTGGCAGCAGGAAGTAAGCCAGGAATTGACAAGGGGGCTGAAAGGAGTCACCAGCGACCTCATTCCCAGCCGACAGGCCATCCCCAAAGCGCCTCTCCAGGATCCCCGCCGCAGTGCTTTTGACAAAACTGGCCCCAGGTGACGACATCGAGGCCTTCCTCTATACTTTTGAGAGCATTGCAGAACGAAAGGTCTGGGACCGCGAGAAATGAAGTTCCATCATCACCGACGTGAACCCAGACCCACCTCTACACCCCGTCGGGAGAATCCCCCTGCAATGTGGCCTGAGTTCCGCCCTTGGGACAGGGAGAGTCCCCGAGTGAGACCACCTTTTTTTGTGTCCCCTACAACCCTCGGGCAGCCCCCGGGATGAGCCCATGCCCACCAAGCCCGACTCTCCCGGACGGCATCTTGTTCCCCCCAAGGCCTGGCTGGCCAGCTGCTCTCACCATGGCCATCATACGCCCAGCTCGGCCCCCACAAAGATGCTCCGTCTGAATGGACATGACATCCAAGCAGTACTGGACAGGGGAAGCACCGTGACCCTGGCCCGTCCGTCTGGCCTGCCCTGGCTGCAACCCCAGGAGGAGACCCTAAATGTGTCCTGCATCCATAGGGACACCCGCCAAGTTCCCCCCACCCGAGTTACCCTGGTAAACACCCGAGAACAGTGGAAAATCACCGTGGGCTTAGTTCCTGATCCCTGGTGCCGCTGTTGGTTGGACGAGACTACCCTGGCTTTGAGGCGGAGCTCCAGGGACCCACCATCCACCCTATCGTACCCTCTCCTCCCTGCGCCCCAGACGACGCCGGAAAGCCCCTCCTAGACCAGCCCTGGCAGCTTGGGATCAAACAGACAGCAGTGGAGCATTGTCAGAAGGTGAGGTCCCAGCCCTGACTAACCCTCTGTTCTCTTTTCACCACCAGGTTCTGAAAGAAGGAAGTTTCTCCAAAGAACAGAAAGAAGACGAACGTCTAAGGCAGGCCTGGACGGATACCAGATAAATCAATGATATGCCGGTTGGCGTGAGCCCCGTACTCCCGTCATATTTTATGATTCGGAACAATTTGGCATACAGAGTGGCTCTAAACCAAGGTGAGCGTGTCGAACAGCTCCTGGTCCCCTGTTCTTGCATTGATACAGTTATGCACCTAGCCCATCAGCACCCCCTTGGAGGTCATCTGGCAGCCGATAATACCCTTACCCGGATCCTGTCAAGATTCTACTGGCGCTCCATACATGCAGAAGTTAAAAACCACTGCCTCAGGTGTGCCCGCTGCCAGCTCATTAGCCCCCGTAAGCCCCCGTCTGCTCCCCTGGTTCCCCCTCCCATCATAGGAGTCCCTTTTAAGCGGATCGGAACGGACTTAGTTGGCCCTCTACCCACATCCGCCTGGGGACATGAATATATATTGGTGGTCCTGGACTATGCCACACGGTGCCCAGAAGCTGTACCGCTACGAAAAGCCACCTCCAAAGCCGGGCCAGGGAACTAATGCTCCTCATGAGTCATGTGGGCATACCCAAAGAGATCCTTACAGATCAGGGCCCCCGTTTGTTTCCAAACTAATGGTTGACCTCTGCAAGCTTCTACAGATCCGTTGTCTGAACACCTCTGTCCATCATCCTCAAACAGATTGGCTTGTGGAGAGGTTCAACCAGACCCTACAGAAAATGCTAAAGAGGCTAATAGCCCAGGATGGCCGCGACTGGTACCTCCTTCTCCCCATGTCCTATTTGCAGAAAGGGAGATTCCTCAAGCCTCTACAGGATTCTCCCTCTTTGAGCTGCTCTTTGCAGAAGACAACGAGGTCAATGATGCCTGGGAGCAGCAACCATCCCCCTACAGGTCAGTGATTGAATATGTACAGAATATGCAGGAACATATTGACCATGTACACCCCGTTGTCAAGGAACACATGGAGGAGGCCCAGTGGGCCCTACCATGTTCCTACAACAGGCCGGCCCAGGTCCGAGAATTCCAGCCGGGAGACCGGGTGCTGGTCCTTATCCCCATAGCCTCTTGCAAGTTCCTCGCCTCCTGGCAGGGCCCATTCACTGTAAAGGAAAAGGTGGGGCCGGTGGCCTACCGCCTGGAACAGCCGGGAAAGAGAAAAAAGGAACAGGTATACCACATTAACCTTATCAAAAAATGGTATAAACCTCCCCCTCCTCTCTATGCCTTTTCCCAGATACTGGAGCCCTCAGCCAGCCAGGTCAGCTATGGTGAGGACCTAAGCCGGGCTCAAAAGCAGGAATTGACAGAGTGTGTCGACGGCTACCAAGATATGTTCTCAGACAGCCCAGGGTGTACCCAAGTGATCCAACTCCACGTCCATACTGCCAGCAACAGTAAAGCAGCGACCATACCGCCTACCTGAAGCCCGCCGCACTGCCGTCGAAGAGGAAGTCCAGAAGATGCTCAAGCTTAGAGTAATAGAGCCCTCCACAAGCCCTTGGTCCAGCCCAAGCGTGCTGGTTCCGAAGTAACGATTTTCGTAGGTTAAATGTGGTTTCTCAGTTCGATTCCTACCCCCGTACCCGGGGTGGATGATCTGATTGACCGCCTTGGAAGGGCGTGGTTTGTATCCACGTTGGACCTGACCAAGGGCTATTGACAGGTTGCTCTTGCTGCTGAGGCCAAAGAAAAGACTGCATTCTTAACACCATCTGGCCTATGGCAGTACACAGTCCTGCCCTTTGGTCTGCATGGAGCCCCAGCCAGTCCTTCGACCGCATCGTCGCTACGCTGCAGCATACCTGGGAGACGGGAGGAGAGAAACATCCCATCTTGTTTATCAGCCGCAAACTCACCCCGGCTGAACGTCGCTACGCCGCCCTGGAACGAGAGGCCCTGGCCATCAAGTGGGCCATCGAGGAACTGAGGTACTACTTGACGGGTAGGCACTTCACATTGATCACAGATCATGCACCTCTACAGTGGCTGGCTAAGGCTAAAAAATCCAATGCCCGTGTAACCTGTTGGTTCCTGTCCCTGCAAGAGTTCTATTTCAGGTGCAGCACAAGGCTGGGGCCCTGAATGCTGATGTTGATGCCCTCTCCCGCATCAACTCCTGGTGGGCCACTGCTGTGAGCGCCCTGGGAAGGCCTCTGGGGGGGACTGTGACCCACGGCCACTGCTGCAGCAAGGAAAGAACTCTCAATGTTCCCAGTGCTCTGGCGCTGTCCATGGTGCTGAACACCAGCAGCGGCCGCATAAAGAGAGTCGCGGACCTTCCCAGCGCTCTACCGCTATCCATGGTGCTGAACACACTGCCCCGCCATTTATCCCGCACGTGGTGGTGATAAACAAATAGCGGGCTAGGGCTAGGGGGCAAGGACACTTCACTCGCCATGGCTGGGCGCCACTGATGAGCACACGTGGAGACACTCACTCACGGCTCAGGCCCAGGAATAAAAGCAGCAGAAAACAGCTGAAACCCAGTAAACAGAAGTAATTGTATGCTTTTTCCTGAATGCTCCAAGTGGATTACAGAGTTCAAATTTATCTATGTATAATATGAGACTAATGGCTTGTCCTGATAACAGTTTGTTGGCTTTAAAGTATGTGACATGTATTCAAACGGTTCACTATTTTGCATATGTCCCATAAATGTTTGTTCTGAAACGACAATTTTCAGACACACGAGTAATAGTTTCTCGCTTTTACTTTTCTGTGGAAATAGTATTTAATGTATAACATGGACATTTAAATGCTAACATACTTTTCGTTTTAATTGTGATAAATGGTGTCTTGGCACTTGTGTTTTAATGCTACCCCATGTTATAAATGAGCAGTAACATTCAAAGACAGGGCATGGTTTGACCACTATGCCAATGCCATAGCCTATAATGCTTTAGGAGCTCAGTCTTATCGGGGGTTTTAAATTAGCAAATTTTACAGCACCAATGTATTTCGAAAAGTAATTTTTCTGTATTTTAACATCAAACCAACCAACATGAAACGGGCAATCACCTTATTCTTTAGCTCAACTAAAGAGCTAGATAGCACTATGGCAAAAAAAATCTTACTCATATAATATTGTGCAAAACAGAGCCATAGCTTGCTGCAAAGCTAGCTAGATGCAGCACTAAATACATTTATAAATCTAAGTAGCCTGTAAAAATACTAACCTAGCCGGTTGGAGTTAACTCAGTTGTCAGTTGTTGGGCTGATGAAAAATATGCATTAAAAAAGGATTCAAAAATGCATCCAAACAAAACATATGTTTAAATTACTTAATATTTCTTGTGTTAAATGGAATCTTTTTTATGTTTTATATACTAACAACCTGAATCAATATTAAAATCATTTTTTCTGTTGAATGAGGTAAAAGCTGTTTTTGGACATTTCAGGATGAGAGCAGCATTTTGTGGATAGTGCTGAGCTCCTCTCTCACTCCTTAAAGTGATTTTATTACGAAGTATATTTAAAAGTACTAAAAGTATGTTTAAAATAAGTCAAAAATACTAAAAGTATACTTTTCATTTCCTATACTTTAGAAAAGTACACATAAAATATACTTGTATTATATTTGTATTATATTAATATATTTTAAAGTAATACATCTTAAATTCTACTTCAATGTGTTAATAGAGATTACATTTAAATCTAAATATACTGAAGCATGTTTAACAAAAAGTGTACTTAATTATTATGTCAATTAAACATATTAATTAAAATGTGTACTGCATAGAAATCTATTTTAAAGTGTGCTTCAGTGCAACTTAGAACGTATACTTTAAATAATGGATTTCATGTAATAAAACATGTTTTAAGAAAATTGTTATATCAACTGAAAGGTATTATTTGAAAGATATATTTTGTAAACATGCACTTTGATGTGTGGTTTAATACAACTGAGGAAGTATACTTTAATTAATGTATTTCTTAACAATTAATGTATTTTTTCACAGTACACTTCCTATGTTGGTTTTCGTCATTTATTACGTATACTTTTAGTTTTTTAGGTTTTTACGTTAAATATAATTTAAAAAGATTTTTATATTATGCTTCAATCCAATTAAAAAAAAATTATGGACTTCACATTTTGAAGCAAATATGCCTCAAGTGTCACATAAAATTACATAAGTTAATTTCTTATCACATTCAGGTAATAAAATGTACATTATAAGGGCGCTGAGCGGTCCAGCAATCTAAAGTGCTGCCAGTATAAGCATGTTTACATAGTAGGCCTGTTTATCTTATTCTCTGTACTTTGCTCCACCCTGTATATCATTCAGTACTCCTTCTTTATCTGCTGTATCTCTAGATAAATGTTAATTGGGATTTTTAAGAATGTCTGTAATCTGACATGACAAATTTATCATTAAAAAAATTGCCATTTTTAAGATTTGTACCTTCATCAAATACAAACTGGCATGCTTCACATTGTGTTGGCCTTTTCTCCCTTGTCTGCATGAACATAGAACATGAGGAGCAGTAAAACTTAGGTTCATAATGACCATACTCTACATAAGCTTTGTTAAACAGGTACACACTTTCTGGCACTAACCCAGAGACATGTTCATTACAAATCTTGAGGAGATGTTCCAGAGATATTCCAGTCAGGTTATGCTGCAGGACATAGGACATCAACAGCAGTGGACTCTGGCCTTTTGTTATTATTTATTTATTATTTATCTTGCTTGTAGAAGAAGAAACACTTGGTGTGAGCTAATCTATATTTTGTAAAGATATATCAAAGCCTTCCATCTTGGAATTAGACATGAATAACCTTCAGATGAATGTTTATGTGTTGTGATATACCTAAAGAACTTAAATAATACACCTTCTATTCATTTTCACAATATTATATACACATTAACTTTAAAGTTTTAAAGAAATGCAAATGTAATTTTATAATAATTTTAATTGTTAAGAATTACACATAGGTTCTTGGTCTTCAACAGTGCAAGGTCCAACTGTACCTACAGTTCAGCTGCTAAACTATGGTTTCTGATTTTCTGTGATCTTTGTATGAGAATTTTCCTAATTGATCGTTACCTTTCCATTATGCATTTTAAATTTGTAATATAATTAATGTTACAATTAATATTACAGTACATTTAGACAAAATTACAGAATTGAAAGTTTTGTAGAGTACAATGCAGAACTTGACATCAATATTAGGTCAAATACCTGTGATAAATCCCTGTTAGGTGTCTCTTCAGATTTTTCTGATGATACATCTGTGGATCTGGAGTGCTTAGATGTTTCATCATCACAGGACATCCCATGTAAGGATTTCTAAATGGAAGGTTTTTTAAATAAAAGTCAGTTTCATGTGCTTTAACCATTAAACCAAACCTATACACTCATTATAGTACTTGCCCATTATAGTACTTGCCCATTATAGTACATGGCTTAGTTGGTGTCACTTATACTGTTTCGCACTGATGTTATATTCACATTATACAAAGAATCAGCACTATGGGTTAATTTGAGTTTTAAGAAATATGTCTCAGAGGTTACCGAACATCATAAGTCATTTACAGTACCTGTGAACATGCTTGTGTTTGTCTCTTTTAATGATTCACAAAGATGCTGATCATCAAAGTGGTTGGGCAGTTCCTCTGTGGTGTTATCACAATCCTCACTGTGGGGCTAAAACCAATTGCGACAAAATAGAGGAATGAATCTGATCTGAGCATTTCAATTAAATTAACAATTGTGATATTATATTTTCTCAGGGCATATCTATGCTTTATTTGGTTACCAATAAATTATATATTATATGTGGATTGTACAGGACAGGAGGGACTGCAGGTTTACGGCGTTCTGGTTGAAGCCTTCGCGCTCGCAGTTAGAGCGCAGCCTCGGCCTGGGTGAGGTGGAGCAGCTGAAGGCTGCGGGGAGCTGCGCGGGATGAGCAGGACTCTTATTAGCTGGGCGCAGTGGCTGGGTAAGCGCTGGTGAACGGCTTTTGTAAACGTTTTCTGATGGTGGACTAGTAAATAAGAAGTTTAGAACATCTTAATGCAAATACCGATAAAAGACCATCGTTTTAACCTTAAGCTACAAATGTCAATGTTAGTTAAATAGCTAATCACTGCGAACGTTTATTTGCTAATTAACTAGCTAGTGAGATAACCTAGATAGCAAGCTAGCAGAGGCTGTGCAGTGCAGTGCAAAGCTTCATTAGATTTCATTCTTAGTGTCTTTTTGTTTTAAGTAGTATGTAATGAACAGTGGCGTGCAGTTAATACAGTGGGTACCCCTTCTGCAAGAACCACCTGCCCCTTCTGCAAGAACCACCTGCCCCCAACCCCCATACACACACACATAGATGTATATTACAATAACTACATATTCTCTGTCTTAACTTATAGGAACTTAGTACACATTAACAGCCCACAAATACTGCGACAAACGACTATAGTATACACTAGACCACAACAATCAGTGCTTAATTTTCCAACAAATACAGCTATTTAACAAAGATCACTCATTTGCATGGCTACAGTACACCAGGGCAGCCAAAAGCGCATAAAGCGTGCGTAATGCTTAAAAAACGCTGTACAAAACACAGTTTAAGGCTTACTTTTACGCCTTGGAATAAACGCGAGGCGTCGTCAGGCGTTTTCAGAGCGTGTGGCGGTGCCAGGCCTCTAGCGTTTTCATAAGGCCTCTGGGCCTTTCCGATGTAAAAACGGACAGAATTTACATATCCCCTCCTTCTCCAAACAGTTCAGCCCTCTAACTCTGTCAGGAAACTCTCTCTCCAGTTAAAATAAAAGCCCCAAGTGCTTCAAATGTCTGCTGTGTTGTTAGATGTGCTATGTTCCTAAATTTCTGGCTAAACTGGGCTTTGCAAAATTCAGTCCCTGATTAAAGCATTTTAAAATGTTTATCAACCCTTTCATTGTTGCTCTATTTAGTAATCATGTTTCATTTGTCTAATGCCATAAGAGTCAACACACACACACAAACACACAATCTCACTCTCTCTCTCTCTCTCTCTCTCTCTCTCTCTCTCTGTCTCTCTCCACTCAAAGTTTGGGAATTTTAATAAAACGCGAAAGTTAGAGACCACCACAGCATACAAATTAAATGCATAAACTGAGAAATTAAGCAATTAACCCGTCACACAAAACTCAGCATCACATTTGGCAGATCTGTGTAGCGATTCTATACGATGCCGCTTTAGAATCACTCTTAAAAAACAAAGAAAGTCATAATATTCCGACTTTAATCATTTCAGTATTCAAGATATTTCTCAATTAACTTGTTTTTGATCATAGTACATCCTTATATTATTTTTTATCCTTTCTTACTTTTTGAATAAAAACCATTTTTGTATCACTGACCCTCAAACGGACAACATGGGTCTAAAATGACCCACTTTCTTTTTGTATGCTACTTCATGTATGGCTGTATGTTTTTATGATATATCTTAGCTGTAAATTAATTCCATTGTTAAAAATTTAATTAACTAATTCATGTATGATTGTTTAGCATCCATCTTCTTTTTTTATTCTCCTTACACAGGTTTACACACACGGGTCAGACATAACGCACATGCATTTGTCATTTCACAGCTCAGCACAGCTCCCTCAGTACTGTTTTACAATGACATTACCTTAGAAAATATTTGGTGACTGTAGTGAAAGATAACTTTACATATTATTTGATTTGGTTTAGGTTACCTTGAGAGTGAGAATATTACCTGTCAGAAAGTTACAAGTAATTATTATTAGCTGTTGACATATTCTATTTTATTTTGCTAAATCTACTGTAGTATAGAGCTTATATTCTCTGCCCGAATCCGCGATCCGAGGCCCGACCCAACATCTGTTTTTAATGGTATTTTTATTTTATATAAAGCTCTGGCATGATAATCATAATTATAGCTAAGTAACCAAGTATTATTGTTAACGAAAACTAACGAAAAATGAAAGTGTCTTAGTTAACTTAAACTTATAAAAACGGTAATTAAAAGAAAAAAAGGTAACTAACTGGAACTGTATTGAGAGTTTATAAAACTAACTAAAACGAAACAGGTGATACAGTATGAGGAATAAACTCCACTTAGCTATAAGTCTGTTTGAGAAGCAGCTGTGAGAACCTTTACCTGTGAGCAGCTCATACACCTGAACACCCCACGCGGAGGATCAACTGATAAATCTCTCTCTCTCATATATAAATTCATATGTAAATTCTGTCCATTTTTGCATATGAAAGGCCTGTAGGCATTACGAAAACGCTTGGAGGAGTTATGAAAACGCTTGGAGGCTGTATGAAAACGCGTGGAGGCGTTATGTAAGCCACACGCTCTGAAAACACCTGGCCTTACGTTCATTCCAAGGCATAAAAGTAATCCCTAAACAGCGTTTTGGATTATGTTCTTTAAGCATTAAGCAGGCTTTATGTGCCGCCAGACCCATACAGCATGTCTTAGAGAAGGGATTAGACAGCCATGTCCCCGCCCCCATAGGGAAAATCATGAATCTGATGGGTTAGATTGTCCTTCGACTTTGCTAACAGACTTATTACTACACCCTTCTCAAAATCAGAAGGGTATATATATACATTATACAATATATATATATATATAAGTATATATATATATATATATATACATATATATATATATATATATGTATATATATATACATATATATATATATATATATATATATATATGTATATATATATACTTATATACAATATATATATATAAATTTTTTTAAACAGTATATTTTGGTAAAATCATAGACATTTCCCCAATAGTGACACCTGTCTCACATTATTAGAGACTAATAAAAATTTTGTAATTCTGTAATAATAACATATGTAATAATACATTGTAATAAAATGTAATATCTTTCAACAGATTTCTTTGAACATAAAGAATAAAAGCAGAACACCGCTCTAAAGAAAAGGAAAGGTTAGTCACATGTTCAGTTTTATTTGTAATTACCAGTTAAAAGGTATTGTTGTGTACACATGCACAGTTTTGCTGAGTTTTGATACTGTTTATTTAGCTGTCTAAATGTGTCTGTTGTTTGCCATGAGCAGAAAGTGGATCAGTACTTACAGCCAAGTGTCCCAAAGACTGCAACACACTGCTTCTAGCAGTGTTGTAAAAATATTTTATACTTTGTGGACTGTTTAGACATCAGGTATCCAACTATGTTTTGTTGTAAGATCACTTTTTCTGTGCTCTGTTGATTTAGCCTCTTTAGATGACTGCTTCAGCACCATGAACGCATGTCCTCACATACAGAAGAGCCTACAAGAAAGGTATTTTTGCATCCTTATGATTTACCTCATACATTTGTTAATTAATTGTTGAGAATTAAATGCATGTACATGCATGTTTACAGGTTCTGTTTAAAACTCATACATCACATTCAGAATCAAATTCCACAACTACTGCAATTTGTGTTAACCCAAAACAAAATGGCAAAAGTTGACTACAATTTTGTCTTCAAAGCATTATAAATGTAAAATAGAAACCTTTTTCACTAGAACCAAATTGTTAACAATAGCATTATATAATAGTTTTTTTTATTAAAGGTAGTCTGTGTCAGTGTTTATTTAGAACTGTATTTTTTCAGATGCTCGAAATTGTGAACTAAAGACCTGATCCAAAGGCCTTACAGAAGGAATCGCCAACAAGAAAGGTTTTTCTTACACACTTGTATGATTCACAGACATAAATCTTATTTATTATTAGGGGTCCAAGCACTGTACGTGCTGGAACCCTATTGGAATTGCTCTGATGTTTAGGGGTACGAGCATGCAGTGCTAGGAACCCTATTTTAATTCTGAGTATTGTTATTATAGTTCTTATTCTTTTTCTGCCATGGAAATGATTGGGCAGAAGGCGATTATCATCTTGGGGCTATGTCCTAATGGTATACCGAAGGAAAATTTGAAATGTCAATTTTTGTGATTGCCATTAGCCAATTATTTTCCAGCAAGCTTTTGACAAGCTAAACAATCAGCAATCAGGATGACACAACCTACATGTATTTATCAACCAATAAAATTATGCGTTGATTGACCTCTTGGGGGCGTTATATAGCAGAAAATAAATTATATCTAAATATGGCCTAGGCATATGAATCCTTTTGATCTGTAATTCTTTGCTGTTGTCTTTACAACTTTCTCATTACGTATCTTATATACCAAAAAGTGGCCAGTGCATGTCATTAACAAAGACAGCAGGAGCACATCTACCAAGTATGAGAGAAGTGAATCTTCATTTATTGCTATTTTCCAACCTAAATGGACAGAAGACAGGAACCTTTGACCCTATTAACACACAAACTTACATACATATACATACATATATACAGACAATATAATCCTGAACCTCTGAACCCCTGCTGTGTTAACCTTCCCCCATTAATCTTAGTATTTGTACAAGACCAGATTTACACAGTTGCAAACACTTTAACATTAAGAATCACTTAATACCACAGCATTCCATTACACTGGTCATTCAGCTTGGTCATGCTGGTCATCCAGCTTGGTGATGCTGTCCAACCAGTTTGGTGATGCCGGTCAACCAGCAATATGTTTTAAGCCTAACTCGCCTTAAGGGGCCTCTTTGCCTGTCCTGTAAATTGGCGCTATATTTCTTCTTGTAATTATTAGTCTTCCCTAAAAAAGGTTGGTTGTAGAGCAGTAACCGTAAGTAACCTAAACTTCAAATTTGGCATAGAGGTACAGTAATGAACCCACTACCAAAAGTTGTGACCTAATTTGGCCTGATGGTGGCCTGATGTTTTACGTATGGGTGAATATCTCAGCAACTGTGAAATGCAGAGTAAAAATTATTTTTGAATCTTATTCGGGCAAGTTTTCTGCATCAACGACTCACTGGAAGTTTTTAGTTCCGGCCACATCCACCGCTGCCATATTTAGCAAAATCTACAAAACATTATTTTTTCTACTGCTTGTGGATTTTTTAAAATGTTCAAACAATATAGATGTTCACCAGAGTCTACTTATCAAGAATTATCAAAAATATTTTCATATTTATTAACACCATTGCTGCTATATGCAAATGAGTCGTCCTGGTGTGTTTAGTCCACATAAATAGCTGAATATCTGGACTGTTAACTTGTTTTTTAGTGATATTTAGCAGTTTTGTTGGAGACATGATTCTGTGGAAGGCATCCAAGAGGCGTATCAAATGAAGCATAGGCAAAAATATGGTCACCATTGGCCAATTAGTTTCAAAGTGGAATTTGGAAGGCTTAAGATTCATTGATCGTCATGAAATTTAAAAGGTATGTTTATAAAGAGATTGACCACATGGTGTTGCAATTTCTAAAAACTGAGAACTTGTCAAGCTTAATAATTGTCAAGCTTAATGTGCTCTAAAACAAGTTATACATTTTTTTTTGCACAAAGTAAAAGGAGAAAGGCTTTGACTGTTGACTGAAGTAAATGAGTCAATCGGTGCATGCTGCATTTCATTTAAAATTGGTTATATAAATGTATTACATATTGTAAAAATGTGACCAAAACTCAACCTCACTTTCACAAGGTAAAGACTTTCAACTAGTAAAGATTTGTTTCGTAAAAATGTATAAGCATGACAGTAATTTTAAAATTGTAAATACTTGAAAAATGTTGCTTGAGTTCCTATTATTCAAATATGACATGGGTGTCGAGATTCTCTGTGTTTCTTCAGGACAGTGACCTACCGTAAAAGCATCTGTCTTCCTGGTCCGAAGGTTTGGGGATCGAAACCGAATTGGACCGCAGTGACAGAATAATGCAATCACGGATGCAATGGGAACCTTGTACACAGGCTGTCTTGCAAGATCATGCTTCAGGCAGCGGTTATAATGCTTTATTGTTTTTAATAATAATTTAAGAATGTGAATTTACGTAAAGTTTTGTGCTTCACCCTTTGTAATCCGAACCTTTAAAGTAGTATGTTGGACACCAGCTGACCTGTGCTTGTAGAGTGGTGCAGTGAGATGGTTATTGGGCTTGCAACTTGACAGCCTGAGTTTGAATCTTGTCCAGTGTGTTTGGAGAACTTCAACATTTTCTATGCAATTTGAAATAATTATTTTTTGTTTCTAATAATAGTTAAAAAAAAAACAGATGAAACTGGTTAAAAAAGATTAGCTTGACCATTTGTGATAATTCAAAGATTGGTAAATACTTGCAAGAAAAGTGTTCCTTTTTACTCTCAACAGCCTGAAAAAATACACTGTGGCAGCTGAGTGGTATCTTTCTAAAGTGCCTGCCCTTCAACCAAAAGGTTGTGGGTTTGATTCCAACCATGGACCTTTCCTAAAAAAGTTTGTGCAGAAGTAACTGTACTTCATCCAAACTTAAAATTTGGCATCAAGGTACTTTAATGAACCCACCTCTCAGCCAAAAGTTGTGACCTAATTTGGCCTGATGGTGGCTCTATAGAGCAATGTTTTACATATAGGTGAATATCTCAGCAACTGTGAAACGTAGAGTAAAAATTATTTTTGAATTTTATTCGGGCACGTTTTCTGCATTAATGACTAAATGGAAGTTTTTAGCTACGCCCAGATTAACTATATACCAACAGTATAAGTATCAAAATGTTCAGCAAAGTCTGAACAAGATTTATCAAACTAATGTTCATATTTATTAACAACATTGCTGCTATGTGCAAATGAGTCGTCCTGGGGTGGAGCTTAGTTCACATAAATGGCTAAAAATCGAGATGACTTAATTGTATGTCATCGCTACTTAGTAGTTTTGTTAAACAAATAATTATTTGGAAGGTGTCCAAGTTTCACTCCAATTAAGCGATAGATGATGCTATAAAAACAAAAAATCTGTTTCTCAATAACTAGGGTTCCAATTGAGTTGAATATTTGCCTGCTACATCTTTGGCCCATTTGATGAATCATTTATCAATGACAACTTAATTATTAAAAAAATCAATCAGTGCGCAGTGGTTCACATTAACTGGTTAACTGTAACTGGTTGTATAACTTTAATCGTAGATTATGAAATTGTGATAAAACATCTTATTTCCACAAGGTTATCATAACACAAAATATTTACTATTTTTTAATAATATTTAATAATAACTCTAATAATTCAAAGCTTGCAAATACTTGCGAGAAAGGTGCTGGGTTCCTTTTTTTTACTCTTAACAGTTAATTGCCTAAAAACACAGCATGTTGATGTGGCTACTGAGTGGCATCTTCCTTAAGTGCTTGCCTTTGAACCATGAGGTTGAGGGTTTGATCCCAACCTTGGGCATTTCCTTAAAAAGTTTGTAGAGCAGTACAGTTCAGATTTGGCATTGAGGTACTGAGTCCCTTGGTCAAGATTTTTTTCATATTTATTAACATTGCTATTAACATTAAGCTTACTTCACATAAATGGCCTTCATTTGTGTTTTGAATGCAATAAAGGCTGTTTTTTGAGGTTTCAGGCTGAGAGACAGATTTGGGCAAAGTACTGAACTCCCCTCTCTCTCCTTAGAGAGATGAACTGCTTTGTTTGAACTTTCGTTCAGAAGCTGCTAGAAATAAATTATCAGACGTAATGTTAAAACTGGCCAACTTCTCAGTCACACCAGGTTCAGCAGCTAAAAATATTGGCGGTATCATAGATTCAGATCTAGCATTCACTAAGCACATTGCTACTAGAAAAGCTTTTATACATTGCCAGGCTAAGAAATGCCTGATCCCTGCATGACACAGAAAAATGAGTACATGTTTTCATTACTTCAAGGCTAGACTGTTGTAATGCACTACTGTCCGCATGTAAACTTAAAGTTTCTAAACTGCTGCAGCCTGGGTCCATCCTTAAACTCGAAAATGTTACCATATTAGTCCAGTCCAATCAGAACTGCACTGGTTTGCAAGTCAAAGTCTGCATAGACTATAAAATTGTCCTGTTAAAATATACAGCCCTACACAAGGTCCTCATCTCCTATTATGAATCACCGTGATTACTTAGATCACAAGGTACTGGTTTCTTAGTAGTTCCCAGGAGAAGAAGATGAGCTCTGCTTTTTAGTCTAGACTAAAAACTAACTCGTTTGGTCTAGCTTTTGTTAATTAATGTTTTTTCCTTTAAATAAGGCTGCAGATCCAGGGACATGGACATAGGGATTGTGGTAAACTGAATGCTGGTGCTGTTGTTGGTGCAGGTTTGTGCTCGATGGAGTTGGCAGCTGCAGGTGTTTCAGGGTGCCTCCGTGTTTGTGTTGGCTCTCTTCCTTTCCTTAGGCTGTTTTACTCAGAGGTGCCAAAGCATTAGCCACACTCTGATAATGTTTTATATTCTGTTTTACATAAATCCAATCAAAACTAATTCCATCTCTCTGCCTTTCACAGAGGTACTGACTGCCCACTTGTCTGACCCAAAACCGATGGATGTTGGACCTTCAGGATCTCATGTCTCCTGTCTGCCAGATTGATGGAAGTTTCCGGAAGTCAGCCTTCCCCATCCCCCACCACAGTTCAGCTGCCCATCATCTAGTTTATTCACCTGCCCTGGACTGTTCGAAGTTCACATGAACTCTAACTTCTTTCATTACTCATGTTGCTATACACATGGATATATTAGACCTTTGTAAATAATATTGATTAGATTTGACTTAAAACATATAGTTGCGTAAAATTGACTAACATTGTGTATTAATTATTTCTTTTTGGGTTCATTTGTGTGTTGAATGTAGTAGGGTCTGTTTTTGAACAATTCAGTGTTGAGAAAAGCGTTTTGCCACAGTGTCTTGCTCCTGTTTTACTCCTTAGAGTAATAAACTTCTTCAAGTGTTGTTTTGAACTAAAAACTTCTCTGTCAAACTGAAATTAGATTTTAAGACCCAACATCATGTAATAAACATTTCTTAAGTCTAAGAGACCCTATGGATTACTGGCTCAGACAGTCTGCCGTCTTTTCTCATGTGTTTCAATGAGAAATTCCAGCAACCCAGCATGTGGAACAGATCCTGTTTATTAATAAAAACAACTGATTACTTGTCATTTTTAATAAATAAAGTATTATACAAGCATGTCCCAACTTTGCAATCCACTAAATAAATAAATCCACTGACTGTGTATCATAATGAAAAATGAAAAATACATCTTAATGACATCTCTGTTCTCTGCAAAATTGTATGTTTTCATGACTCAAATTTATTTAGGGACTATGGGGGAATGTTTATTTAATTAAAAAAAAAAACACATCACTTCTGTTTCTGTTAAGAAAAAGTTGTTAAGGCCCTAGTTGCCCACTAGATGTCACTGTGGCGTGTGATGATTGGAACGTCTCAGGAGATAGAATGATTTGCCGAATCAACTGGTTCATTTGATTCGATCTCCCAAAAGCCCCACTTTTGCCATCGCTAGTAAAATGTACAAACTTCGTTTATTAAGAATTTTATTAGAATAGAAGTTTATTTGTGTGTTGAATGTAGTAAAGTCTGTCTTTAGACGAGTTAAGCGAAGAGAAGTTTTCAGTTCAAAACAACACTTAAAGCAGTTTATCGCTCTAAGGAGTGAGAGAGGAGCTCAACACTGTGCAAAACGCTCCTCTCTCACTCCTTAGAGCGATAAACTGCTTTAAGTGTTGTTTTGAACTGAAAACTTCTCTTTGGCACAAAAATGAGTTTTTTATAACCTAAAACACAAAGCGCATAGTGTTTTGCACACAGTTTTGAGCTCCTCTCGAACTCCTTAGAGTGATAAACTGCTTCAAGAGTGGTTTTGAATTGAAAACTTCTCTTTGGTTAAAAAATGAGATTTTAAGACCTAAAACATATTAGAACTGTGTAAAATGTACTAAATTCATGTAATACACATTTCTTAACTGTTTCCGTTTATTTGTATGTTGAATGTAGTAAAGTCTGTTTTCGAAGTATTTAGGGCTGAGAAAAGCGTTTTGCACACAGTTTTAAACACCTCTCTCGGTCCTTAGAGCGATAAACTGCTTCAAGTGTTGTTTTGAGCTGAAAACTTCTGTTTCACTCAAAAATGAATTTTTACAATCTAAAACACATTAGGACTGTGTAAAATGCACTAACTTTGTGTAACACACATTTCTTAACTGTTTTCGTTCATTTGTGTGTTGAACGTAGTAATGTCTGTTTTTGAAGGAATCAGGGCTGAGAAAAGCGTTTTGCACACAGTTTTGAGCACCTCTGTCGCTCCTTAGAGCGATAAACTGCTTCAAGTGTTGTTTTTAGCTGAAAACTTCTCTATCGGTCAAAAATGAGTTTTTACGACCTAAAACACATTAGAACTGTGTAAAATGCACTAACTTCGTGTAATACACATTTCTTAACTGTTTCCGTTTATTTGTGTGATGAACGTAGTAATGTCTGTTTTTGAAGGACTCAGGGCTGAGAAAAGCGTTTTGCACACAGTTTTGAGCACCTCTCTCGCTCCTTAGAGCGATAAACTGCTTCAAGTGTTGTTTTTAGCTGAAAACTTCTCTATCGGTCAAAAATGAGTTTTTACGACCTAAAACACATTAGAACTGTGTAAAATGCACTAACTTCGTGTAATACACATTTCTTAACTGTTTCCGTTTATTTGTGTGTTGAACGTAGTTTTTGAAGGACTCAGGGCTGAGAAAAACGTTTTGCACACAGTGTTGTATTCCTCTCGCTCATTAGAGCTATAAACTGCTTCAAGTGTTATTTTGAACTGAAAACTTCTCTTTCGGTCAAAAAATAGTTTTTGCGACCTAACACATTAGAACTGTGTAAAATGCACTAACTTCGTGTAATACACATTTCTTAACTGTTTCCGTTTATTTGTGTGTTGAACGTAGTAATGTCTGTTTTCGAAGGACTCAGGGCTGAGAAAAACGGTTTGCACACAGTGTTGTATTCCTCTCGCTCATTAGAACTATAAACTGCTTCAAGTGTTATTTTGAACTGAAAACTTCTCTTTCGGTCAAAAAATAGTTTTTGCGACCTAACACATTAGAACTGTGTAAAATGCACTAACTTCGTGTAATACACATTTCTTAACTGTTTCCGTTTATTTGTGTGTTGAAAGCAGTAATGTCTGTTTTTGAAGGACTCAGGGCTGAGAAAAGCTTTTTGCACACAGTGTTGTATTCCTCTCGCTCATTAGAGCTATAAACTGCTTCAAGTGTTATTTTGAACTGAAAACTTCTCTTTCGGTCAAAAAATTGTTTTTGCGACCTAAAACACATTAGAACTGTGTAAAATGCACTAACTTCGTGTAATACACATTTCTTAACTGTTTCCGTTTATTTGTGTGTTGAACGTAGTAATGTCTGTTTTTGAAGGACTCAGGGCTGAGAAAAGCGTTTTGCACACAGTTTTGAGCACCTTTCTCGCTCCTTACAGCGATAAACTGCTTCAAGTGTTGTTTTGAGCTGAAATCTTCTGTTTCGCTAAAAAATTAGTTTTTGCGACCTAAAAAACATTAGAACTGTGTAAAATGAACTAACTTCGTGTAATACACATTTCTTAACTGTTTCCGTTTATTTGTGTGTTGAACGCAGTAATGTCTGTTTTTGAAGGACTCAGGGCTGAGAAAAGCGTTTTGCACACAGTGTTGTATTCCTCTCGCTCATTAGAGCTATAAACTGCTTCAAGTGTTATTTTGAACTGAAAACTTCTCTTTCGGTCAAAAAATTGTTTTTGCGACCTAAAACACATTAGAACTGTGTAAAATGCACTAACTTCGTGTAATACACATTTCTTAACTGTTTCCGTTCATTTGTGTGTTGAACGTAGTAAAGTCTGTTTTTGAAGGATTTAGGGCTAAGAAAAGTGTTTTGCACACAGTTTTGAGCACCTCTCTCGCTCCTTAGAGCTATAAACTGCTTCAAGTGTTGTTTTGAGCTGAAAACTTCTCTATCGCTCAAAAATGAGTTTTTACCACCTAAAACACATTAGAAATGTGTAAAATGCACTAACTTCGTGTAATACACATTTTTTAACTGTTTCCGTTCATTTGTGTGTTGAACGTAGTAAAGTCTGTTTTTGAAGGATTTAGGGCTAAGAAAAGTGTTTTGCACACAGTTTTGAGCACCTCTCTCGCTCCTTAGAGCGATAAACTGCTTCAAGTGTTGTTTTGAGCTGAAATCTTCTGTTTCGCTAAAAAATTAGTTTTTGCGACCTAAAACACATTAGAACTGTGTAAAATGCACTAACTTCGTGTAATACACATTTCTTAACTGTTTCCGTTTATTTGTGTGTTGAACGTAGTTTTTGAAGGACTCAGGGCTGAGAAAAACGTTTTGCACACAGTGTTGTATTCCTCTCGCTCATTAGAGCTATAAACTGCTTCAAGTGTTATTTTGAACTGAAAACTTCTCTTTCGGTCAAAAAATAGTTTTTGCGACCTAACACATTAGAACTGTGTAAAATGCACTAACTTCGTGTAATACACATTTCTTAACTGTTTCCGTTTATTTGTGTGTTGAACGTAGTAATGTCTGTTTTTGAAGGACTCAGGGCTGAGAAAAGCGTTTTGCACACAGTTTTGAGCACCTTTCTCGCTCCTTAGAGCTATAAACTGCTTCAAGTGTTGTTTTGAGCTGAAAACTTCTCTATCGCTCAAAAATGAGTTTTTGCGACCTAAAACACATTAGAACTGTGTAAAATGAACTAACTTCGTGTAATACACATTTCTTAACTGTTTCCGTTTATTTGCGTGTTGAACGCAGTAATGTCTGTTTTTGAAGGACTCAGGGCTGAGAAAAGCGTTTTGCACACAGTGTTGTATTCCTCTCGCTCATTAGAGCTATAAACTGCTTCAAGTGTTATTTTGAACTGAAAACTTCTCTTTCGGTCAAAAAATTGTTTTTGCGACCTAAAACACATTAGAACTGTGTAAAATGCACTAACTTCGTGTAATACACATTTCTTAACTGTTTCCGTTCATTTGTGTGTTGAACGTAGTAAAGTCTGTTTTTGAAGGATTTAGGGCTAAGAAAAGTGTTTTGCACACAGTTTTGAGCACCTCTCTCGCTCCTTAGAGCTATAAACTGCTTCAAGTGTTGTTTTGAGCTGAAAACTTCTCTATCGCTCAAAAATGAGTTTTTACCACCTAAAACACATTAGAACTGTGTAAAATGCACTAACTTCGTGTAATACACATTTCTTAACTGTTTCCGTTCATTTGTGTGTTGAACGTAGTAAAGTCTGTTTTTGAAGGATTTAGGGCTAAGAAAAGTGTTTTGCACACAGTTTTGAGCACCTCTCTCGCTCCTTACAGCGATGAACTGCTTCAAGTGTTGTTTTGAGCTGAAAACTTCTCTATCGCTGAAAAATGAGTTTTTACCACCTAAAACACATTAGAATTGTGTAAAATGCACTAACTTTGTGTAATACACATTTCTTAACTGTTTCCGTTTATTTGTGTGTTGAACGTAGTAATGTCTGTTTTTGAAGGACTCAGGGCTGAGAAAAGCGTTTTGCACACAGTTTTGAGCACCTCTCTCGCTCCTTAGAGCTATAAACTGCTTCAAGTGTTGTTTTGAGCTGAAAACTTCTCTTTCGGTCAAAAATTTTTTTTGCGACCTAAAACACATTAGAACTGTGTAAAATGCACTAACTTCGTGTAATACACATTTCTTAACTGTTTCCGTTTATTTGTGCGTTGAACGTAGTAATGTCTGTTTTTGAAGGACTCAGGGCTGAGAAAAGCGTTTTGCACACAGTTTTGAGCACCTCTCTCGCTCCTTAGAGCGATGAACTGCTTCAAGTGTTGTTTTGAGCTGAAAACTTCTCTATCGGTCAAAAATGAGTTTTTACGACCTAAAACACATTAGAATTGTGTAAAATGCACTAACTTCGTGTAATACACATTTCTTAACTGTTTCCGTTTATTTGTGTGTTGAACGTAGTTTTTGAAGGACTCAGGGCTGAGAAAAACGTTTTGCACACAGTGTTGTATTCCTCTCGCTCATTAGAGCTATAAACTGCTTCAAGTGTTATTTTGAACTGAAAACTTCTCTTTCGGTCAAAAAATTGTTTTTGCGACCTAAAACACATTAGAACTGTGTAAAATGCACTAACTTCGTGTAATACACATTTCTTAACTGTTTCCGTTCATTTGTGTGTTGAACGTAGTAATGTCTGTTTTCGAAGGATTCAGGGCTGAGAAAAGCGTTTTCCACACAGTTTTGTATTCCTCTCGCTCCTTACAGCGATAAACTGCTTCAAGTGTTGTTTTGAGCTGAAATCTTCTGTTTCGCTAAAAAATTAGTTTTTGCGACCTAAAACACATTAGAACTGTGTAAAATGCACTAACTTCGTATAATACACATTACTTAACTGTTTCCGTTTATTTGTGTGTTGAACGTAGTAATGTCTGTTTTTGAAGGACTCAAGGCTGAGGAAAAGCGTTTTGCACACAGTGTTGTATTCCTCTCGCTCATTAGAGCTATAAACTGCTTCAAGTGTTATTTTGAACTGAAAACACATTAGAACTGTGTAAAATGCACTAACTTTGTGTAATACACATTTCTTAACTGTTTTTGAAGGATTCAGGGCTGAGAAAAGCGTTTTCCACACAGTTTTGAGTTTGCTTCAAGTTTTGTTTTAAACTGAAAACTCTTTAGCTAAAAGATTTTAAGATCTAAACACATAATAACTGTGTAAAACGTACTAACATCGTGTATTATGTATTGAGTTATTATTAAGTATTTGTATTAAGTATTTGTGTTAAATGTAGTAAAGTCTTTGTTTAGACGATGTAAGCTGAGAAAAGTTCTCTCTTGCTCCTAAAAACGTAATAAAGTTCAAGTGTTGTTCTGAACTGAAAACTTTTGCTCAAAAGTGAGATTTTAAGACCTAATACACATAGCGCATGGTTAAAGCTAGCTTAGCTCCTTAAAGCTATCAACCACTTGATGGCTGACAACCACCATGTTGTTTTAAACTGAAAACTTTTTAAAAAGTTTTTAAGACCTAAAATATATTGTAACTATAAAATACTCTAACTGCTAGTTTTCAACATTTCTTAAGTGCACTCTAAAAAATAATATACTGGATCTACTTAAAAAAATTATGTTACAATTTAAAAACTTAACCTTTTTATTGTTTTAAAAGGTGAGCACTGTTGAAAATGAATACAATGAATGAATACAACGTGTAAAAAAAACTATGATTTATTTTCCAACACAGAAACAACGGGTAGTCAATATACAGAAAATGTTTAACAGGGGCGAACGGCAGCCAGAGAGATCACAAGTACCAAAAAACGAGGGACAGTCCTAAAGTCTTACATGGCAAGGCAATAATGAAGAGCAGGCAAATTCAGCAACGGTATAAACAGTCCAGGTAGTACACAAAATAAAATATCAAAGGGTAGGCACAAATCAGAGTCGAGAGTGAACAATCCAACAATACACAAAAGGAAACACAGTCAAAAATAAATTTGTAACGTTGTAACGTTGTAAACGTTGTAAAGTGGAAAACCAATGTTCAGCACAGGTGTGCGTGTGTAAGTGCTATTTATACTGTAAAAATTAGTATTCCGGACTTCCAGGGAGTGTACTGGGAGTGTACTGAGATCTGGTTAGTGTAGTTCGGAGACTGGAGATCGCAGGAAGCACTGAGTGTGGGAAAGACAGGAGTGCCATTAGCACCAGACCTGACACTAAATTTTCCTCGAAAATTTCCTTTTCTCCGAGGTAAACACCAATGGATTGCAACTTCTCTGCATTTTTCCAAAAAAATATGTTAAACATATAATTCATTAAAACAATTATGTGACGAGATGTGACCAATGACGAGACAAAAGCAATCCTGGAAAATGGAGACAGATTTTTTAGCTTGGTCTGAATCAAAGTGTCACTAAACTGCAAGTGAAAAGTGTGAAACCCGAACTAACTGGACCAAATGTGTATAATGTAAAAATCACATGAACCACTCCTGGATTACACCAAAAAGGCCGGTCTGCGAATAGAGAATGTCTTTGTCATTTTGTCACTGATGATTTTAGAGTTATTCCTCTTCTTTACTTCACTCAAGAGGTCTAGTCTGACTTGCTTCAAACTTTCTTCTGTTTCTCCTTGTGGGTGAGGTGGAAAGTAATTCACCTTTGCCTTTCTTAGCTTCTTTAAATCTCTTTAAATTAGTCTTTGCTGCCATCCATAACATCCAAAAATTAACCTGGTTTTCTGGGACAAGGATGGTTTTGAATCAATGCTTCCCTTTAACAATTGATAGACCTACCTAGACCTACTTGGTTTTAACTTTCCTGATTTCTCCTTATTAATCAAACTCTTGTAATGGAATAGCATGGTATTAAATGATTCATAATGTTAAAGTGTCTGTAATTGTGTAAACAGTAACATATGGGTTTTGTATGAATACTAGGTAGTGGGGGAGGTCTGACCACAGTAGGGATCCAGAGCTTGCCACGTAAGCCTTATAGGTCACATGCTCTTTGCATGGCACGTACTCACACATGTAGTAAAGGTCAAATGCTCTAATGCCACGTACTCACACGTCTTATTCGACCTGTGTGGGGTGAGGGCTGAGAGAGCATATAAAAAGGATTGTGGGGGCAGCTGGGGGGCAAGCAGATTCTTAGTATACGCGACACTGACTTCAATAAAACCTTGCTACTCACTTCGATCCTGACTTAGGATTTAACATTATTATTTCACTCCAAACCACCAAATTTCCACAACACTCTTAACAAACCTAATACTCCATATTCGTAGATAACTTTACCTAACCTGTTCAATTTACTCTCTGCTGTTCCCTTCAAACCCTCCAACATACCTTTTAAATCATCCTTAATACCATCTTATCTCCGCCATTTAATTTTATCGCCATTTGATCTCTGACCAATTCCTTTCTCCTTACCCATCTGCTTTCTTGCTTTCTTACTTCTTCTCTGCTTAACTTACCCTCCATAGTATCAAAGGTATTGATATCCTGCGAAATGTGGTATGTAACCTGCCACCTTTCCACCTATGGAATCTCTTTACAATCTGGACAGGCACATGTGTAGTTCAATTAAAGTACTTCACAAGAGTGCCTTTAAATGACTCAAAAGAAAATGGAAGTGGCCCACCAGGGGCTCCATTTACTAATGCTGGCTGCAAGTGGCAATGAATAGTAAAGAAGAACTGACCTCCATACTGAAGCTTTCCAAAATTTATGATCATGTAATGATTGTGTTCTGGGTAACTCTACAGGAGGCTTGATTGCAAGCAATTTTTGGCCAACAATGTCTGTATTTCTGCCTATATACCACTTTTGCTGTGATTTGTAAAATCCAGCCACATATTCACCAACTGTCAAGTCACACCAAGACATGATTGAAAAGCCTTCAATCATCTGAAAGTCTTTCACCTGTAATTGAATTGTTCAATGTGTTCTGAACTACGTATTAGTGCAACCACCTTGGACCTCTGTTCTCTTTTCTGTGGATGTTTCCATGTGATATTATCCTTTTCTAGAGATAAGAGTTCATCTACAAAGGAGAAAGTGCATGTTTGCTTTATTTACTGCAAACAAAATACATGGAACACAAACGTTGCTTTTCCTGTCTTTAGGCTGTAGTTCAATAACCTGACACTGAACTGGCCATATCTGGTACTTAGAGCTTTTAAAAATTGGAATTCCATCAAGGTTCCACAGTAAACTAATATCATGTTCGCATAGTTGGCCAGTTTCTCTTATTTTCTGTACTCTGCTCCACTCTGTATATCATTTAGAACTCCTTCTGTATCTGCTGTCTCTCTAGATAAATGTAAATTGGGATTTTTAAGAGTGTCTTTAATCTGCCATGACAAACTCCTCCTTAAAAAAACGAGCCGTTTTTAAGATTTGTACCATCATCAAATACAAACAGGCATGGTTCACATTGTGTTTGCCTTTTCTCCCTTGTCTTCATGTACATAGAACATGAGAAGGAAATAAATATTAGCTTCTTAATGACCATACTCTACATAAGCTTTGTAAAACAGGTACACACTTTTCTAGCACTAACCCAGGCACATGTTTAATACAAATCTTGAGGAGATGTTTCAGAGCAATTCCAGTCATCTTATGTTGCAGGACATCAGCAGCGGAATCTTCCCTTTTGCATTTTTGGAGTAGCACCAGCATACAGAATTTCATCATCAGCATGTGGCATCTAAAACGTAGAAACATAGTTATTTAGATTGTTTGTAGAAGAAGAAACACTCGGTGTGAGCTAATCTATATTTTGTAAAGATATATCAAAGCTTTCTATCTTGGACATGAATAATCTTAAAATGAATGTTAATGTGTTGTGATATACCTAAATAACTTAAATTACACCTTTTACTTATTTTCACAATATTGTATACACATTTACTTTAAAGTTATTACAGAAATGCAAATGTAATTTTATTATCATTTTAATTTGTTAAGAATTACACAAAGGTTCTTGGTCTTCAAAAGTGCAAGGTCCAACTGTACCTACAGTTCAACTGCTAAACTATGGTTTCTGATAATCTGTGATCTTTGTAAAAGAATTTTCCTAATTAATCGTTACCTTTCGATAATGCATTTTAAATTTGTAATATAATTAATGTTACAATACAATGTTACAAATTCAGATTTTTCTGATGATACATCTGTTGGTCTGGAGTGTCCAGTTGTTTCATCATCACAGGACATCCCATGTAAGGTTTTCTAAGTGGAATGTATTTAAAAAAAAAATAGTTTCATGTTAACCATTACCTATAACCTACCAAACCTATAAGCCCATTATAGTACCTGTTCACATGGCTTACTTGGTCTCACTTGTGTTGTTTTGCACTGATGTTATATTCGTAATAAGCAAAGAATAAGCACTATGAGTTTATTTGAGTTTCTTAAGAAATATTTCTCAGAGTTCACCCGACATCATACAAGTCATTTTTAGTACCTTTGAACATGCTTTTGTTTGTATCTCTTTTACTAATTCACAAAACTGCTGATCATCAAAGTGGCTGGGCAGTTACTCCATGGTGTTTATCACAGGCCTCACTGTGGGGCTGTAATAATCAGGTGAGTAATTGGGATATTGAGAATGGGTATAGTACACATAGAGAACAGTAGAGAAGGCTACAATAATCAGCTGATTTATTGTGATATTGAGTGTGGGTACAGTACAGTTAGAGGACAGTAGATGGCGCTGTAATAATCAGGTGAGTTATTGAGATATTGAGTGTGGGTACAGTACAGTAAGAGGACAATAGATGGCGCTATAATAATCAGCTGAGTAATTAGGATATTGAGTGTGGGTAAAGTACAGTTAGAGAACAGTAAAGGGCGCTGTAATAATCAGCTGAGTTATTGGGATATTAAGTGTGGGTACAGTACAGTTAGAGAACAGTAGAGGGCGCTGTAATTATCAGCTAAGTTATTGTGATATACAGTGTGGGTACAGTACAGTTATGACAATAGAGGGCTCTGTAAAAATCAGCTGGGTTATTGGGATATTGGATGTGGGCACAGTGAAGTTATGACAGTAGACGGTGCTATAATAATCAGGTGAGTTATTGGATCTTGAGTTTGGGTACAGCACAGCTATAGAACAGTAGAGGGCGCTGTAATAATCAGCTGAGGTATTGTGATATTGAGTGTGGTTACAGTACAGTTATGACGGTAGAGGCGCTGAAATAATCGGCTGAGTTATTAGGATATTCAGTGTACGGACAATACAGACAAAGAACAGTAGATGGCACTGTAATAATCAGCTGCGTTATTGTGATATTGAGTGTGGGTACAGTAAAGTTATGACAGTAGAGGGCGCTGTAATAATCAGCTGAGTTATTGTGATATTGAGTGTGGGTACAGTACATTTATGACAGTAGAGGGTGCTGTAATAATCAGCTGAGTTATTGGGATATTGATTGCGGGTACAGTACAGTTATGACAGTAGATGGTGCTGTAATTATCAGCTAAGTTATTGGGTGATTGAGTGTGGGTACAGTACAGTTAGAAGACAGTAGAGGGCTCTGTAGTAATCAGCTGCGTTATTGTGATATTGATTGTGGGTACAGTAAAGTTAGAGACCAGTAGAGGGCACTGCAATAATCAGCTGAGTTATTGTGATAGTGAGTGTGGGTACAGTACAGTTAGAAAACAGTAGATGGTCCTGTAATAATCAGCTGCATTATTGTCATATTGATTGTGGGTACAGTACAGTTATGACAGTAGAGGGTGCTGAAATATTCAGCTGAGTTATTGGGATATTGAGTGTGGGTAAAGTCCAGTTAAAGAACAGTAGATGGCACTGTAATAAGCAGCTTAGTTATTGTGATATTGAGTGTGGTTTCAGTACAGTTAGAGAACAGTAGAAGGCGCTGTAATAATCAGCCGAGTTATTAGGATATTCAGTGTATGGACAATACAGACAAAGAACAGTAGATGGCACTGTAATAATCAGCTGAGTTATTGGGATATTGAGTGTGGGTACAGTACAGTTATGACAGTAGAGGGCGCTGTAATAATCAGTTGAGTTATTGGGTGATTAAGTGTGGGTACAGTACAGTTAGTGGACAGTAGAGGGCGCTGTAGTAATCAGCTAAGTTATTGGGGTATTGAGTGTGGGTACAGTACGGACAGAGAACAGAAGATGGCACTGTAATAATCAGCTGAGGTATGGGGATATTGATTGTGGGTACGGTACAGTTAGAGAACAGTAGAGGGCGCTGTAATAATCAGCTGAGTTATTGGGATATTGATTGAGGGTACAGTACAGTTATGACAGTACATGGCACTGTAATTATCAGCTAAGTTATTGGGTGACTGAGTGTGGGTACAGTACAGTTAGAAGACAGTAGAGGGTTCTGTAATAATCAGCTGGGTTATTGGGATATTGAGTGGTACAGTACAGACAGAAAACAGTAGATGGCACTGTAATAATCAGCTGCGTTATTGTGATATTGAGTGTAGTAACAGTACAGTTATGACAGTAGAGGGCGCTGTAATAATCAGCTGAGTTATTGGGATATTGATTGCGGGTACAGTACAGTTATGACAGTAGATGGCGCTGTAATTATCAGCTAAGTTATTGGGAGATTGAGTGTGGGTACAGTACAGTTAGAGAACAGTAGAGGGTGCTGTAATAATCAGCCGAGTTATTGAGATATTGAGTGTGGGTAAAGTACAGATAGAGAACAGTAGAGGGCGCTGTAATAATCAGCTGAGTTATTGGGATATTGAGTGTGGGTAAAGTACAGATAGAGAACAGTAGGGCGATGTAGGGCGATGTAATAATCAGCTGAGTTATTGGGATATTGAGTGTGGGTAAAGTACAGATAGAGAACAGTAGAGGGCGCTGTAATAATCAGCTGAGTTATTGGGCTATTGATTGTGGGTACAGTACAGTTATGACAGTAGATGGCGCTGTAATTATCAGCTAAGTTATTGGGTGATTGAGTGTGGGTACAGTACAGTTAGTGGACAGTAGAGGGCTCTGTAAAAATCAGCTGGGTTATTGGGATATTGAGTGTGGGTACAGTACAGTTAGAGAACAGTAGATGGCGCTGTAATAATCTGCTGGGTGTAGGTCCAGTACAGTTAGAGAACAGTAGATGGCGCTGTAATAATCAGCTGGGTGTAGGTCCAGTAGAGTTAGAGAACAGTAGAGGGCGCTGTAATAATCGGCCGAGTTATTGGGATATTGAGTGTGGGTAAAGTACAGTTAGAGAACAGTAGAGGGCTCTGTAATAATCAGCTGGGTTATTGGGATATTGAGTGTGGGCACAGTACAGTTAGAAGACAATAGAGGGCTCTGTAATAATCAGTTGCGTTATTGTGATATTGAGTGTGGTAACAGTAAAGTTATAACAGTAGAGGGCGCTGTAATAATCAGCTGAGTTATTGTGATATTGAGTGTAGGTAGAGCACAATTAGAGAACAGTAGAGGGCACTTTAATAATCAGCTGAGTTATTGGGATATTGAGTGTGAGTACAGTAAAGTTATGACAGTAGATGGTGCTTTAATAATCAGATGAGTTATTGGGATATTGAGTGTGGGTACAGTACAGCTAGAGAACAGTAGATGGCGATGTAATTATAAGCTAAGTTATTGGGATATTGATTGCGGGTACAGTACAGTTATGACAGTAGAGGGCGCTGTAATAATCAGCTGAGATATTGTGATATTGAGTGTGGGTACGGTACAGTTAGAGAACAGTAGATGGCATTGTAATTATCAGTTGTGTTATTGGCAGAATGAGTGTGGGTACAGTACAGTTATGACAGTAGAGGGCGCTGTAATAATCAGTTGAGTTATTGGGAGATTGAGTGTGGGTACAGTACAGTTAGTGGACAGTAGAGGGCGCTGTAGTAATCAGCAAAATTATTGGGGTATTGAGTGTGGGTACAGTACAGACAGAGAACAGTAGATGGCACTGTAATAATCAGCTGAGTTATTGGGATATTGAGTGTGGGTACGGTACAGTTAGAGAACAGTAGAGAGAAAGTAGAGGCCAGTGAAATTATCGGCTGAGATATTGGGATATTGATTGTCGGTAGAGTACAGTTTAGAGGACAGTAGACAGCGTTGCAATAATCAGCTGGGTTATTGTGATATTGAGTATGGGTACAGTAAAGTTAGAGACCAGTAGAGGGTGCTGCAAAAAATCAGCTGAGTTATTGTGACAGTGAGCGTGGGTATAGTACAGTTAGAAGAAAGTAGAGGGCAATGTAATAATCAGCTGTGTTATTCTGATGTTGCGTGTGGTAACAGTACAGTTATGACAGTAGAGGGCGCTGTAATAATCATCTGAGTTATTGGGATATTGAGTGTGGGTACAGTACAGTTAGACAACAGCAGAGGGCGCTGTAATAATCGGCTGAGTAATGGGGATATTGAGTGTCGGTACAGTACAGTTAAACAACAGTAGACGACGCTGAAATAATGAGCTGAATTATTGGGATATTGAGTGAGGGTTCAGTACAGATAGAGAACAGTAGAGGGCGCAGTAATAATCAGCTGGGCGTGGGTAAAGTACAGTTTGAGAACAGTAGAGGGCGCTGTAATAACCAGCTGAGGTATTGTGATATTAAGTGTGGTTACAGTACAGTTATGACAGTAGAGGGCACTGTAATAATCATTTGAGTTATTGGGATATTGAGTGTGGATACAGTACAGTTAGAGAACAGTAGAGGGTGCTGTAATAATCAGCTGAGTTATTGGGATATTGATTGAGGGTACAGTACAGTTATGACAGTACATGGCGCTGTAATTATCAGCTAAGTTATTGGGTGACTGAGTGTGGGTACAGTACAGTTAGTGGACAGTAGAGGGCGCAGTAGTAATCAGCTAAGTTATTCTGGTATTGAGTGTGGGTACAGTACAGTTAGAAGACAGTAGAGGGCGCTGTAATAATCAGCCGAGTTATTGGGATATTGATTGTGGGAACAGTACAGTTAGAGACCAGTAGAGGGCGCTGCAATAACCATCTAAGTTATTGTGATAGTGAGTGTGGTTTCAGAACAGTTAGAGAACAGAAGAGGGTGCTGTAATAATCAGCTGAGTTATTGGGATATTGGATGTGGGCACAGTGAAGTTATGACAGTAGACGGTGCTATAATAATCAGGTGAGTTATTGGATCTTGAGTTTGGGTACAGCACAGCTATAGAACAGTAGAGGGCGCTGTAATAATCAGCTGAGGTATTGTGATATTGAGTGTGGTTACAGTACAGTTATGACGGTAGAGGCGCTGAAATAATCAGCTGAGTTATTAGGATATTCAGTGTATGGACAATACAGACAAAGAACAGTAGATGGCACTGTAATAATCAGCTGAGTTATTGGGATATTGAGTGTGGGTACAGTACAGTTATGACAGTAGAGGGCGCTGTAATAATCAGTTGAGTTATTGGGTGATTAAGTGTGGGTACAGTACAGTTAGTGGACAGTAGAGGGCGCTGTAGTAATCAGCTAAGTTATTGGGGTATTGAGTGTGGGTACAGTACGGACAGAGAACAGAAGATGGCACTGTAATAATCAGCTGAGGTATTGGGATATTGATTGTGGGTACGGTACAGTTAGAGAACAGTAGAGGGCGCTGTAATAATCAGCTGAGTTATTGGGATATTGATTGAGGGTACAGTACAGTTATGACAGTACATGGCGCTGTAATTATCAGCTAAGTTATTGGGTGACTGAGTGTGGGTACAGTACAGTTAGAAGACAGTAGAGGGTTCTGTAATAATCAGCTGGGTTATTGGGATATTGAGTGGTACAGTACAGACAGAAAACAGTAGATGGCACTGTAATAATCAGCTGCGTTATTGGGATATTGAGTGTGGGTACAGTACAGTTATGACAGTAGAGGGCGCTGTAATAATCAGCTGAGTTATTGGGATATTGATTGCGGGTACAGTACAGTTATGACAGTAGATGGCGCTGTAATTATCAGCTAAGTTATTGGGAGATTGAGTGTGGGTACAGTACAGTTAGAGAACAGTAGAGGGTGCTGTAATAATCAGCCGAATTATTGAGATATTGAGTGTGGGTAAAGTACAGATAGAGAACAGTAGAGGGCGCTGTAATAATCAGCTGAGTTATTGGGATATTGAGTGTGGGTAAAGTACAGATAGAGAACAGTAGGGCGATGTAGGGCGATGTAATAATCAGCTGAGTTATTGGGATATTGAGTGTGGGTAAAGTACAGATAGAGAACAGTAGAGGGCGCTGTAATAATCAGCTGAGTTATTGGGATATTGATTGTGGGTACAGTACAGTTATGACAGTAGATGGCGCTGTAATTATCAGCTAAGTTATTGGGAGATTGAGTGTGGGTACAGTACAGTTAGAGAACAGTAGAGGGCGCTGTAATAATAAGCCGAGTTATTGAGATATTGAGTGTGGGTAAAGTACAGATAGAGAACAGTAGAGGGCGCTGTAATAATCAGCTGAGTTATTGGGATATTGAGTGTGGGTAAAGTACAGATAGAGAACAGTAGAGGGCGCTGTAATAGTCAGCTGAGTTATTGTGATATTGAGTTTGGTTACAGTACAGTTATGACAGTAGAGGGCGCTGTAATAATCAGCTGAGTTATTGGTATATTGAGTGTGGGTACAGTACACTTAGAGAACAGTAGATGGCGCTGTACTAATCAGCTGGGTTATTGTGATATTGAGTGTGGTAACAGTATAGTTATGACAGTAGAGGGCGCTGTAATAATCAGCTGAGTTATTGGGATATTGATTGTGGGAACAGTACAGTTAGAGACCAGTAGAGGGCGCTGCAATAACCATCTAAGTTATTGTGATAGTGAGTGTGGTTTCAGAACAGTTAGAGAACAGAAGAGGGTGCTGTAATAATCAGCCGAGTTATTGAGATATTGAGTGTGGGTAAAGTACAGATAGAGAACAGTAGAGGGCGCTGTAATAATCAGCTGACTTATTGGGATATTGAGTGTGGGTAAAGTACAGATAGAGAACAGTAGGGCGATTAGGTCGATGTAATAATCAGCTGAGTTATTGGGATATTGAGTGTGGGTAAAGTACAGATAGAGAACAGTAGAGGGCGCTGTAATAATCAGCTGAGTTATTGGGCTATTGATTGTGGGTACAGTACAGTTATGACAGTAGATGGCGCTGTAATTATCAGCTAAGTTATTGGGTGATTGAGTGTGGGTACAGTACAGTTAGTGGACAGTAGAGGGCTCTGTAAAAATCAGCTGGGTTATTGGGATATTGAGTGTGGGTACAGTACAGTTAGAGAACAGTAGATGGCGCTGTAATAATCTGCTGGGTGTAGGTCCAGTACAGTTAGAGAACAGTAGATGGCGCTGTAATAATCAGCTGGGTGTAGGTCCAGTAGAGTTAGAGAACAGTAGAGGGCGCTGTAATAATCGGCCGAGTTATTGGGATATTGAGTGTGGGTAAAGTACAGTTAGAGAACAGTAGAGGGCTCTGTAATAATCAGCTGGGTTATTGGGATATTGAGTGTGGGCACAGTACAGTTAGAAGACAATAGAGGGCTCTGTAATAATCAGTTGCGTTATTGTGATATTGAGTGTGGTAACAGTAAAGTTATAACAGTAGAGGGCGCTGTAATAATCAGCTGAGTTATTGTGATATTGAGTGTAGGTAGAGCACAATTAGAGAACAGTAGAGGGCACTTTAATAATCAGCTGAGTTATTGGGATATTGAGTGTGAGTACAGTAAAGTTATGACAGTAGATGGTGCTTTAATAATCAGGTGAGTTATTGGGATATTGAGTGTGGGTACAGTACAGCTAGAGAACAGTAGATGGCAATGTAATTATAAGCTAAGTTATTGGGATATTGATTGCGGGTACAGTACAGTTATGACAGTAGAGGGCGCTGTAATAATCAGCTGAGATATTGTGATATTGAGTGTGGGTACGGTACAGTTAGAGAACAGTAGATGGCATTGTAATTATCAGTTGTGTTATTGGCAGAATGAGTGTGGGTACAGTACAGTTATGACAGTAGAGGGCGCTGTAATAATCAGTTGAGTTATTGGGAGATTGAGTGTGGGTACAGTACAGTTAGTGGACAGTAGAGGGCGCTGTAGTAATCAGCAAAATTATTGGGGTATTGAGTGTGGGTACAGTACAGACAGAGAACAGTAGATGGCACTGTAATAATCAGCTGAGTTATTGGGATATTGAGTGTGGGTACGGTACAGTTAGAGAACAGTAGAGAGAAAGTAGAGGCCAGTGAAATTATCGGCTGAGATATTGGGATATTGATTGTCGGTAGAGTACAGTTTAGAGGACAGTAGACAGCGTTGCAATAATCAGCTGGGTTATTGTGATATTGAGTATGGGTACAGTAAAGTTAGAGACCAGTAGAGGGTGCTGCAAAAAATCAGCTGAGTTATTGTGACAGTGAGCGTGGGTATAGTACAGTTAGAAGAAAGTAGAGGGCAATGTAATAATCAGCTGTGTTATTCTGATGTTGCGTGTGGTAACAGTACAGTTATGACAGTAGAGGGCGCTGTAATAATCATCTGAGTTATTGGGATATTGAGTGTGGGTACAGTACAGTTAGACAACAGCAGAGGGCGCTGTAATAATCGGCTGAGTAATGGGGATATTGAGTGTCGGTACAGTACAGTTAAACAACAGTAGACGACGCTGAAATAATGAGCTGAATTATTGGGATATTGAGTGAGGGTTCAGTACAGATAGAGAACAGTAGAGGGCGCAGTAATAATCAGCTGGGCGTGGGTAAAGTACAGTTGGAGAACAGTAGAGGGCGCTGTAATAACCAGCTGAGGTATTGTGATATTAAGTGTGGTTACAGTACAGTTATGACAGTAGAGGGCACTGTAATAATCATTTGAGTTATTGGGATATTGAGTGTGGATACAGTACAGTTAGAGAACAGTAGAGGGTGCTGTAATAATCAGCTGAGTTATTGGGATATTGATTGAGGGTACAGTACAGTTATGCCAGTACATGGCGCTGTAATTATCAGCTAAGTTATTGGGTGACTGAGTGTGGGTACAGTACAGTTAGTGGACAGTAGAGGGCGCAGTAGTAATCAGCTAAGTTATTCTGGTATTGAGTGTGGGTACAGTACAGTTAGAAGACAGTAGAGGGCGCTGTAATAATCAGCCGAGTTATTGGGATATTGATTGTGGGAACAGTACAGTTAGAGACCAGTAGAGGGCGCTGCAATAACCATCTAAGTTATTGTGATAGTGAGTGTGGTTTCAGAACAGTTAGAGAACAGAAGAGGGTGCTGTAATAATCAGCTGAGTTATTGGGATATTGGATGTGGGCACAGTGAAGTTATGACAGTAGACGGTGCTATAATAATCAGGTGAGTTATTGGATCTTGAGTTTGGGTACAGCACAGCTATAGAACAGTAGAGGGCGCTGTAATAATCAGCTGAGGTATTGTGATATTGAGTGTGGTTACAGTACAGTTATGACGGTAGAGGCGCTGAAATAATCAGCTGAGTTATTAGGATATTCAGTGTATGGACAAATACAGACAAAGAACAGTAGATGGCACTGTAATAATCAGCTGAGTTATTGGGATATTGAGTGTGGGTACAGTACAGTTATGACAGTAGAGGGCGCTGTAATAATCAGTTGAGTTATTGGGTGATTAAGTGTGGGTACAGTACAGTTGGTGGACAGTAGAGGGCGCTGTAGTAATCAGCTAAGTTATTGGGGTATTGAGTGTGGGTACAGTACGGACAGAGAACAGAAGATGGCACTGTAATAATCAGCTGAGGTATTGGGATATTGATTGTGGGTACGGTACAGTTAGAGAACAGTAGAGGGCGCTGTAATAATCAGCTGAGTTATTGGGATATTGATTGAGGGTACAGTACAGTTATGACAGTACATGGCGCTGTAATTATCAGCTAAGTTATTGGGTGACTGAGTGTGGGTACAGTACAGTTAGAAGACAGTAGAGGGTTCTGTAATAATCAGCTGGGTTATTGGGATATTGAGTGGTACAGTACAGACAGAAAACAGTAGATGGCACTGTAATAATCAGCTGCGTTATTGGGATATTGAGTGTGGGTACAGTACAGTTATGACAGTAGAGGGCGCTGTAATAATCAGCTGAGTTATTGGGATATTGATTGCGGGTACAGTACAGTTATGACAGTAGATGGCGCTGTAATTATCAGCTAAGTTATTGGGAGATTGAGTGTGGGTACAGTACAGTTAGAGAACAGTAGAGGGTGCTGTAATAATCAGCCGAATTATTGAGATATTGAGTGTGGGTAAAGTACAGATAGAGAACAGTAGAGGGCGCTGTAATAATCAGCTGAGTTATTGGGATATTGAGTGTGGGTAAAGTACAGATAGAGAACAGTAGGGCGATGTAGGGCGATGTAATAATCAGCTGAGTTATTGGGATATTGAGTGTGGGTAAAGTACAGATAGAGAACAGTAGAGGGCGCTGTAATAATCAGCTGAGTTATTGGGATATTGATTGTGGGTACAGTACAGTTATGACAGTAGATGGCGCTGTAATTATCAGCTAAGTTATTGGGAGATTGAGTGTGGGTACAGTACAGTTAGAGAACAGTAGAGGGCGCTGTAATAATAAGCCGAGTTATTGAGATATTGAGTGTGGGTAAAGTACAGATAGAGAACAGTAGAGGGCGCTGTAATAATCAGCTGAGTTATTGGGATATTGAGTGTGGGTAAAGTACAGATAGAGAACAGTAGAGGGCGCTGTAATAGTCAGCTGAGTTATTGTGATATTGAGTTTGGTTACAGTACAGTTATGACAGTAGAGGGCGCTGTAATAATCAGCTGAGTTATTGGTATATTGAGTGTGGGTACAGTACACTTAGAGAACAGTAGATGGCGCTGTACTAATCAGCTGGGTTATTGTGATATTGAGTGTGGTAACAGTATAGTTATGACAGTAGAGGGCGCTGTAATAATCAGCTGAGTTATTGGGATATTGATTGTGGGAACAGTACAGTTAGAGACCAGTAGAGGGCGCTGCAATAACCATCTAAGTTATTGTGATAGTGAGTGTGGTTTCAGAACAGTTAGAGAACAGAAGAGGGTGCTGTAATAATCAGCTGAGTTATTGGGATATTGAATATGGGTACAGTACAGTTATGACAGTAGAGGGCGCTGAAATAATCAGCTGAGTTATTAGGATATTCAGTGTATGGACAATACAGACAAGGAAAAGTAGATTGCACTGTAATAATCAGCTGCGTTATTGTGATATTGAGTGTGGGTACAGTACAGTTATGACAGTAGAGGGCGCTGTAATAATCAGTTGAGTTATTGGGTGATTAAGTGTGGGTACAGTACAGTTAGTGGACAGTAGAGGGCGCTGTAGTAATCAGCTAAGTTATTGGGGTATTGAGTGTGGGTACAGTACGGACAGAGAACAGAAGATGGCACTGTAATAATCAGCTGAGGTATTGGGATATTGATTGTGGGTACGGTACAGTTAGAGAACAGTAGAGGGCACTGTAATAATCAGCTCAGTTATTGGGATATTGATTGAGGGTACAGTACAGTTATGACAGTACATGGCGCTGTAATTATCAGCTAAGTTATTGGGAGATTGAGTGTGGGTACAGTACAGTTAGAGAACAGTAGAGGGTTCTGTAATAATCAGCTGGGTTATTGGGATATTGAGTGGTACAGTACAGACAGAAAACAGTAGATGGCACTGTTATAATCAGCTGCGTTATTGTGATATTGAGTGTAGTAACAGTACAGTTATGACAGTACAGGGCGCTGTAATAATCAGCTGAGTTATTGGGATATTGATTGCGGGTACAGTACAGTTATGACAGTAGATGGCGCTGTAATTATTAGCTAAGTTATTGGGAGATTGAGTGTGGGTACAGTACAGTTAGAGAACAGTAGAGGGCGCTGTAATAATCAGCCGAGTTATTGAGATATTGAGTGTGGGTAAAGTCCAGTTAAAGAACAGTAGATGGCACTGTAATAAGCAGCTTAGTTATTGTGATATTGAGTGTGGTTTCAGTACAGTTAGAGACCAGTAGAAGGCGCTGTAATAATCAGCCGAGTTATTGGGATATTGAGTGTGGGTAAAGTACAGACAGAGAACAGTAGCTGGCACTGTAATAATCAGCTGCGTTATTGTGATATTGAGTGTGGTAACAGTATAGTTATGACAGTAGAGGGCACTGTAATAATCAGCTGAGTTATTGGGATATTGATTGTGTCAACAGTACAGTTAGAGAACAGAAGAGGGTGCTGTAATAATCAGCTGAGTTATTGGGATATTGAATATGGGTACAGTACAGTTATGACAGTAGAGGGCGCTGAAATAATCAGCTGAGTTATTAGGATATTCAGTGTATGGACAATACAGACAAGGAACAGTAGATGGCACTGTAATAATCAGCTGCGTTATTGTGATATTGAGTGTGGGTACAGTACAGTTATGACAGTAGAGGGCGCTGTAATAATCAGTTGAGTTATTGGGTGATTAAGTGTGGGTACAGTACAGTTAGTGGACAGTAGAGGGCGCTGTAGTAATCAGCTAAGTTATTGGGGTATTGAGTGTGGGTACAGTACGGACAGAGAACAGAAGATGGCACTGTAATAATCAGCTGAGGTATTGGGATATTGATTGTGGGTACGGTACAGTTAGAGAACAGTAGAGGGCGCTGTAGTAATCAGCTCAGTTATTGGGATATTGATTGAGGGTACAGTACAGTTATGACAGTACATGGCGCTGTAATTATCAGCTAAGTTATTGGGTGACTGAGTGTGGGTACAGTACAGTTAGAAGACAGTAGAGGGTTCTGTAATAATCAGCTGGGTTATTGGGATATTGAGTGGTACAGTACAGACAGAAAACAGTAGATGGCACTGTTATAATCAGCTGCGTTATTGTGATATTGAGTGTAGTAACAGTACAGTTATGACAGTACAGGGCGCTGTAATAATCAGCTGAGTTATTGGGATATTGATTGCGGGTACAGTACAGTTATGACAGTAGATGGCGCTGTAATTATCAGCTAAGTTATTGGGAGATTGAGTGTGGGTACAGTACAGTTAGAGAACAGTAGAGGGCGCTGTAATAATCAGCCGAGTTATTGAGATATTGAGTGTGGGTAAAGTACAGATAGAGAACAGTAGAGGGCGCTGTAATAATCAGCTGAGTTATTGGGATATTGAGTGTGGGTAAAGTACAGATAGAGAACAGTAGGGCGATGTAGGTCGATGTAATAATCAGCTGAGTTATTGGGATATTGAGTGTGGGTAAAGTACAGATAGAGAACAGTAGAGGGCGCTGTAATAATCAGCCGAGTTATTGGGATATTGAGTGTGGGTACAGTACAGCTAGAGAACAGTAGAGGGCGCTGTAATAGTCAGCTGAGTTATTGTGATATTGAGTTTGGTTACAATACAGTTATGACAGTAGAGGGCGCTGTAATAATCAGCTGAGTTATTGTGATATTGAGTGTGGGTACAGTACAGTTAGAGAACACTAGAGGCTGCTGTAATAATCAGCTGAGTTATTGGGATATTGAGTGTTGGTACAGTACAGTTATGACAGTAGAGAGCGCTGTAATAATCAGCTGAGTTATTGGGATATTGAGTGTGGGTAAAGTACAGTAAGAGAACTGTAGAGGGCGCTGTAATAATCAGCTAAGTTATTGGGATATTGAGTGTGTGTACAGTACAGTTAGAAGACAGTAGAGGGTTCTGTAATAATCAGCTGGGTTATTGGAATATTGAGTGTGGGCACAGTACAGTTAGAAGACAGTTGAGGGCGCTGTAATAGTCAGCTAAATTATTGGGATATTGAGTGTGGGTAACGTACAGTTAGATAACAGTAGAGGGCGCTGTAATAATCAGCTGGGTTATTGGGATATTGAGTGTGGGCACAGTACAGTTAGAAGACAGCAGAGGGCTCTGTAATAATCAGCTGCGTTATTGTGATATTGAGTGTGGTAACAGTACAGTTATGACAGTAGAGGGCTCTGTAATAATCAGCTGAGTTATTGGGATATTGAGTGTGGGTACAGTAAATTTATGACAACAGAGGGCGCTGTAATAATAAGCTGAGTTATTGGGATATTGATTGCGGGTACAGTACAGTTTTGACAGTAGATGGAGCTGTAATTATCAGCTAAGATATTGGGATATTGAGTGTGGGTACAGTCCAATTAAAGAACAGTAGATGACACTATAATAAGCAGCTTTGTTATTGTGATATTGAGTGTGGTTTCAGTACAGTTAGAGAACAGTAGAGGGCGCTGAAATAATCAGCTGTGTTATTGGGATATTGAGTTTGGGTACAGTACAGTTATGACAGTAGAGGGTGCTGAAATAATCAGCTGAGTTATTAGGATATTCAGTGTAGGGACAATACAGACAAAGAACAGTAGGTGGCACTGTAATAATCAGCTGCGTTATAGTGATATTGAGTGTGGGTACAGTACAGTTATGACAGTAGAGGGCGCTGTAATTATCAGCTAAGTTATTGGGTGATTGAGTGTGGGTACAGTACAGTTAGTGGACAGTAGAGGGCGCTGTAGTAATCAGCGAAGTTATTGTGGTATTGAGTGTGGGTACAGTACAGTTAGAAGACAGTAGAGGGCTCTGTAATAATCAGCTGGGTTATTGGGATATTGATTGTGGGTATAGTACAGTTAGAGAGCAGTATATGGCGCTGTAATAATCAGCTGGGTGTAGGTCCAGTACAGTTAGAGAACAGTAGATGGCGCTGTAATAATCAGCTGGGTGTAGGTCTAGTAGAGTTAGAGAACAGTAGAGGGCGCTGTAATAATCAGCCGAGTTATTGGGATATTGAGTGTGGGTAAAGTACAGTTAGAGAACAGTAGAGGGCTCTGTAATAATCAGCTGGGTTATTGGGATATTGAGTGTGGGCACAGTACAGTTAGAAGACAGTAGAGGGCTCTGTAATAATCAGCTGCGTTATTGTGATATTGAGTGTGGTAACAGTAAACTTATAACAGTAGAGGGCGCTGTAATAATCAGCTGAGTTATTGGGATAATGAGTGTGAGTACAGTAAAGTTATGACAGTAGATGGTGCTTTAATAATCAGGTGAGTTATTGGGATATTGAGTGTGGGTACAGTACAGCTAGAGAACAGTAGAGGGCGCTGTAGTAATCAGCAAAGTTATTGGGGTATTGAGTGTGGGTACAGTACAGACAGAGAACAGTAGATGGCACTGTAATAATCAGCTGAGTTATTGGGATATTGAGTGTGGGTACGGTACAGTTAGAGAACAGTAGAGAGAAAGTAGAGGCCAGTGAAATTATCGGCTGAGATATTGGGATACTGATTGTCGGTAGAGTACAGTTTAGAGGACAGTAGACAGCGTTGCAATAATCAGCTGAGTTATTGTGATATTGAGTGTGGGTACAGTAAAGTTAGAGACCAGTAGAGGGCGCTGCAAAAAATCAGCTGAGTTATTGTGACAGTGAGCGTGGGTATAGTACAGTTAGAAGAAAGTAGAGGGCAATGTAATAATCAGCTGTGTTATTCTGATATTGAGTGTGGTAACAGTACAGTTATGACAGTAGAGAGCGCTGTAATAATCATCTGAGTTATTGGGATATTGAGTGAGGGTACAGTACAGTTAGACAACAGTAGAGGGCGCTGTAATAATCGGCTGAGTAATGGGGATATTGAGTGTGGGTACAGTACAGTTAAACAACAGTAGACGACGCTGAAATAATGAGCTGAATTATTGGGATATTGAGTGCGGGTCCAGTACAGATAGAGAACAGTAGAGGGCGCAGTAATAATCAGCTGGGAGTGGGTAAAGTACAGTTGGAGAACAGTAGAGGGCGCTGTAATAACCAGCTGAGGTATTGTGATATTAAGTGTGGTTACAGTACAGTTATGACAGTAGAGGGCACTGTAATAATCATTTGAGTTATTGGGATATTGAGTGTGGATACAGTACAGTTATGACAGTAGAGGGCGCTGTAATAATCAGCTGAGTTATTGGGATATTGAGTGTGGGTAAAGTACAGTTAGAGAACAGTAGAGGGCGCTGTAATAATCAGCTGAGTTATTGGGATATTGAGTGTGGGTACAGTACATTTAAAGACCAGTAGAGGGTGCTGTAATAATCAGCTGAGTCATTGGGATATTGGATGCGGGTACAGAACAGTTATTACAGTAGATTGCGTTTTAATTATCAGCTGAGTTATTGGGTTATTGAGTGTGGGTACTGTACAGTTATGACAGTAGAGGGCGCTGAAATAATCAGTTGAGTTATTAGGAAATTCAGTGTAGGGACAATACAGACAGAGAACAGTAGATGCCACTGTAATAATCAGCTGCATTATAGGGATATTGAGTGTGGGTAAAGTACAGTAAGAGAACAGTAGAGGGCGCTGTAATAATCAGCTGAGTTATTGGGATATTGAGTGTGGGTACAGTAAGGTTAGAGAACAGTAAAGGGCGCTCTAATAATCATTTAAATTTTTGTTATACTGAGTGTGGCTACAGTACAGTTAGAGTACAGTAGATAGTGCTGTAATAATCAGGTGGGTTATTGGGATATTGATTGTGGGTACTGTACAGTTAGAGACCAGTAGAGGGTGCTGCAATAATCAGCTGAGTTATTGTGATAGTGAGTGTGGGTATAGTACAGTTAGAAGAAAGTAAAGGGCACTGTAATAACCAGCTGAGATATTGGGATATTGATTGATGGTACAGTACAGTCTGGAGGACAGTAGACAGCACTGCAATAATCAGCTGATTTATTGGGATATTGAGTGTGGTTACAGTACAGTTAGGAGACAGTAGATGTCGCTGTAATTATCAGCTTAGTTATTGTGATATTGAGTGTGGGTACAATACAGTTAGTAGACAGTAGAGGGCGCTGTAATAATCAGCAGAGTCATTGGGATATTGAGTGTATGTACAGTACAGTTAGAGATCAGTAAAGGGGTCTGTAATAATCAGTTGAGTTTTTGGGATCGTGAGTTTGGGTACAGTACCGTTAGAGGACACTAGAGGGCGCTGAAATTATCAGAAGAGTTATTGGGATATTAAAATATTTTTAATTTAAGTACGTTCTATAGCCACACCGTGTTAGCCATCTGAACACATGACTCACCAGGAAATGTTCTTTTCTAATGCTTCCCCGACTTCTTCCTTCAGAACACTCACATCCACTGTTTGGTTACCTGCTTGGTTACCTGCAAAGTCGGTTCAGCATTACTTTTATGCAAATGAAATGCAACCATTAATTGATGTTTCACTAAGAGAGACAGCAGAATGTTTTGAAAGCTGTCGGTATGTCTAACAACACGTTTAAAAAAGCTTTGTTTTGCTTTATAATGAATTGTCCAAAATGACACAAGTGGACCAAAATTTTTAATCAGCTGTGGATAGTGTTCTATAAAATTATGCTTAAGAATAAGACCCCTTAGGGGAAAGGTTTCAAAGAGTCTGTGCCGATGCTCTGAAATTTTATTGTCCAGTTCAACTGTCTCTTTGAGGTTATAAAAGAAGCTGCCATATTCGCTCACACTCGGATATTTTTGGTTCAACAATGAGGGAAAAGAAGCGCAGAATTGTCAGTTTTCATGGGCACCCCAACACTCACTCATGGCTCAGGCCCAGGAATAAAAGCAGCATGGGAGCACAAGTGAGTGAGTATGCTTGCTCCAAGAGGCTGAAATGCTGAACCTCTGCCCTTTTTTTTCTCCTCTCTTCTACGCTTTCCCCGTCTCGTCCTACAGGAGAGTAGCTGAACTGGACCAAGGACGATCCTGACCCTCAGACCCCCTTCCTGCGTCTTGCTCCAGCTCACCAACCTAACCGGGACCCAGTGCCTGCCTGGCGGCTAAGAGAAGGACTCTTTTTGTTTTCTTTTTTTTTTCTAAAAGTGTTTTTTTTTTCAAATTCCTGGTGGATAAATAAAGACCCCTATGGGGTAGTTTGAGTTCACCCCTATGGTCTCTGTCTGGTTCTGGTCCTTTAATTGACTCGCTGGTGACATCTGGTGGATGAATGCGGGTGGGACCAAACCAGAAGCAGAACCCCCCAAAAAAAGAAGAGGAAGAAGAAAAGAACTCTCCTTTTTTTTCCAGAGGCAGCATAATGGACCAGGTCCTACAGCGACTGTTGGAGGCCAGTTTGTGGCAGCAGGAAGTAAGCCAGGAATTGACAAGGGGGCTGAAAGGAGTCACCAGCGACCTCATTCCCAGCCGACAGGCCATCCCCAAAGCGCCTCTCCAGGATCCCCGCCGCAGTGCTTTTGACAAAACTGGCCCCAGGTGACGACATCGAGGCCTTCCTCTATACTTTTGAGAGCATTGCAGAACGAAAGGTCTGGGACCGCGAGAAATGAAGTTCCATCATCACCGACGTGAACCCAGACCCACCTCTACACCCCGTCGGGAGAATCCCCCTGCAATGTGGCCTGAGTTCCGCCCTTGGGACAGGGAGAGTCCCCGAGTGAGACCACCTTTTTTTGTGTCCCCTACAACCCTCGGGCAGCCCCCGGGATGAGCCCATGCCCACCAAGCCCGACTCTCCCGGACGGCATCTTGTTCCCCCCAAGGCCTGGCTGGCCAGCTGCTCTCACCATGGCCATCATACGCCCAGCTCGGCCCCCACAAAGATGCTCCGTCTGAATGGACATGACATCCAAGCAGTACTGGACAGGGGAAGCACCGTGACCCTGGCCCGTCCGTCTGGCCTGCCCTGGCTGCAACCCCAGGAGGAGACCCTAAATGTGTCCTGCATCCATAGGGACACCCGCCAAGTTCCCCCCACCCGAGTTACCCTGGTAAACACCCGAGAACAGTGGAAAATCACCGTGGGCTTAGTTCCTGATCCCTGGTGCCGCTGTTGGTTGGACGAGACTACCCTGGCTTTGAGGCGGAGCTCCAGGGACCCACCATCCACCCTATCGTACCCTCTCCTCCCTGCGCCCCAGACGACGCCGGAAAGCCCCTCCTAGACCAGCCCTGGCAGCTTGGGATCAAACAGACAGCAGTGGAGCATTGTCAGAAGGTGAGGTCCCAGCCCTGACTAACCCTCTGTTCTCTTTTCACCACCAGGTTCTGAAAGAAGGAAGTTTCTCCAAAGAACAGAAAGAAGACGAACGTCTAAGGCAGGCCTGGACGGATACCAGATAAATCAATGATATGCCGGTTGGCGTGAGCCCCGTACTCCCGTCATATTTTATGATTCGGAACAATTTGGCATACAGAGTGGCTCTAAACCAAGGTGAGCGTGTCGAACAGCTCCTGGTCCCCTGTTCTTGCATTGATACAGTTATGCACCTAGCCCATCAGCACCCCCTTGGAGGTCATCTGGCAGCCGATAATACCCTTACCCGGATCCTGTCAAGATTCTACTGGCGCTCCATACATGCAGAAGTTAAAAACCACTGCCTCAGGTGTGCCCGCTGCCAGCTCATTAGCCCCCGTAAGCCCCCGTCTGCTCCCCTGGTTCCCCCTCCCATCATAGGAGTCCCTTTTAAGCGGATCGGAACGGACTTAGTTGGCCCTCTACCCACATCCGCCTGGGGACATGAATATATATTGGTGGTCCTGGACTATGCCACACGGTGCCCAGAAGCTGTACCGCTACGAAAAGCCACCTCCAAAGCCGGGCCAGGGAACTAATGCTCCTCATGAGTCATGTGGGCATACCCAAAGAGATCCTTACAGATCAGGGCCCCCGTTTGTTTCCAAACTAATGGTTGACCTCTGCAAGCTTCTACAGATCCGTTGTCTGAACACCTCTGTCCATCATCCTCAAACAGATTGGCTTGTGGAGAGGTTCAACCAGACCCTACAGAAAATGCTAAAGAGGCTAATAGCCCAGGATGGCCGCGACTGGTACCTCCTTCTCCCCATGTCCTATTTGCAGAAAGGGAGATTCCTCAAGCCTCTACAGGATTCTCCCTCTTTGAGCTGCTCTTTGCAGAAGACAACGAGGTCAATGATGCCTGGGAGCAGCAACCATCCCCCTACAGGTCAGTGATTGAATATGTACAGAATATGCAGGAACATATTGACCATGTACACCCCGTTGTCAAGGAACACATGGAGGAGGCCCAGTGGGCCCTACCATGTTCCTACAACAGGCCGGCCCAGGTCCGAGAATTCCAGCCGGGAGACCGGGTGCTGGTCCTTATCCCCATAGCCTCTTGCAAGTTCCTCGCCTCCTGGCAGGGCCCATTCACTGTAAAGGAAAAGGTGGGGCCGGTGGCCTACCGCCTGGAACAGCCGGGAAAGAGAAAAAAGGAACAGGTATACCACATTAACCTTATCAAAAAATGGTATAAACCTCCCCCTCCTCTCTATGCCTTTTCCCAGATACTGGAGCCCTCAGCCAGCCAGGTCAGCTATGGTGAGGACCTAAGCCGGGCTCAAAAGCAGGAATTGACAGAGTGTGTCGACGGCTACCAAGATATGTTCTCAGACAGCCCAGGGTGTACCCAAGTGATCCAACTCCACGTCCATACTGCCAGCAACAGTAAAGCAGCGACCATACCGCCTACCTGAAGCCCGCCGCACTGCCGTCGAAGAGGAAGTCCAGAAGATGCTCAAGCTTAGAGTAATAGAGCCCTCCACAAGCCCTTGGTCCAGCCCAAGCGTGCTGGTTCCGAAGTAACGATTTTCGTAGGTTAAATGTGGTTTCTCAGTTCGATTCCTACCCCCGTACCCGGGGTGGATGATCTGATTGACCGCCTTGGAAGGGCGTGGTTTGTATCCACGTTGGACCTGACCAAGGGCTATTGACAGGTTGCTCTTGCTGCTGAGGCCAAAGAAAAGACTGCATTCTTAACACCATCTGGCCTATGGCAGTACACAGTCCTGCCCTTTGGTCTGCATGGAGCCCCAGCCAGTCCTTCGACCGCATCGTCGCTACGCTGCAGCATACCTGGGAGACGGGAGGAGAGAAACATCCCATCTTGTTTATCAGCCGCAAACTCACCCCGGCTGAACGTCGCTACGCCGCCCTGGAACGAGAGGCCCTGGCCATCAAGTGGGCCATCGAGGAACTGAGGTACTACTTGACGGGTAGGCACTTCACATTGATCACAGATCATGCACCTCTACAGTGGCTGGCTAAGGCTAAAAAATCCAATGCCCGTGTAACCTGTTGGTTCCTGTCCCTGCAAGAGTTCTATTTCAGGTGCAGCACAAGGCTGGGGCCCTGAATGCTGATGTTGATGCCCTCTCCCGCATCAACTCCTGGTGGGCCACTGCTGTGAGCGCCCTGGGAAGGCCTCTGGGGGGGACTGTGACCCACGGCCACTGCTGCAGCAAGGAAAGAACTCTCAATGTTCCCAGTGCTCTGGCGCTGTCCATGGTGCTGAACACCAGCAGCGGCCGCATAAAGAGAGTCGCGGACCTTCCCAGCGCTCTACCGCTATCCATGGTGCTGAACACACTGCCCCGCCATTTATCCCGCACGTGGTGGTGATAAACAAATAGCGGGCTAGGGCTAGGGGGCAAGGACACTTCACTCGCCATGGCTGGGCGCCACTGATGAGCACACGTGGAGACACTCACTCACGGCTCAGGCCCAGGAATAAAAGCAGCAGAAAACAGCTGAAACCCAGTAAACAGAAGTAATTGTATGCTTTTTCCTGAATGCTCCAAGTGGATTACAGAGTTCAAATTTATCTATGTATAATATGAGACTAATGGCTTGTCCTGATAACAGTTTGTTGGCTTTAAAGTATGTGACATGTATTCAAACGGTTCACTATTTTGCATATGTCCCATAAATGTTTGTTCTGAAACGACAATTTTCAGACACACGAGTAATAGTTTCTCGCTTTTACTTTTCTGTGGAAATAGTATTTAATGTATAACATGGACATTTAAATGCTAACATACTTTTCGTTTTAATTGTGATAAATGGTGTCTTGGCACTTGTGTTTTAATGCTACCCCATGTTATAAATGAGCAGTAACATTCAAAGACAGGGCATGGTTTGACCACTATGCCAATGCCATAGCCTATAATGCTTTAGGAGCTCAGTCTTATCGGGGGTTTTAAATTAGCAAATTTTACAGCACCAATGTATTTCGAAAAGTAATTTTTCTGTATTTTAACATCAAACCAACCAACATGAAACGGGCAATCACCTTATTCTTTAGCTCAACTAAAGAGCTAGATAGCACTATGGCAAAAAAAATCTTACTCATATAATATTGTGCAAAACAGAGCCATAGCTTGCTGCAAAGCTAGCTAGATGCAGCACTAAATACATTTATAAATCTAAGTAGCCTGTAAAAATACTAACCTAGCCGGTTGGAGTTAACTCAGTTGTCAGTTGTTGGGCTGATGAAAAATATGCATTAAAAAAGGATTCAAAAATGCATCCAAACAAAACATATGTTTAAATTACTTAATATTTCTTGTGTTAAATGGAATCTTTTTTATGTTTTATATACTAACAACCTGAATCAATATTAAAATCATTTTTTCTGTTGAATGAGGTAAAAGCTGTTTTTGGACATTTCAGGATGAGAGCAGCATTTTGTGGATAGTGCTGAGCTCCTCTCTCACTCCTTAAAGTGATTTTATTACGAAGTATATTTAAAAGTACTAAAAGTATGTTTAAAATAAGTCAAAAATACTAAAAGTATACTTTTCATTTCCTATACTTTAGAAAAGTACACATAAAATATACTTGTATTATATTTGTATTATATTAATATATTTTAAAGTAATACATCTTAAATTCTACTTCAATGTGTTAATAGAGATTACATTTAAATCTAAATATACTGAAGCATGTTTAACAAAAAGTGTACTTAATTATTATGTCAATTAAACATATTAATTAAAATGTGTACTGCATAGAAATCTATTTTAAAGTGTGCTTCAGTGCAACTTAGAACGTATACTTTAAATAATGGATTTCATGTAATAAAACATGTTTTAAGAAAATTGTTATATCAACTGAAAGGTATTATTTGAAAGATATATTTTGTAAACATGCACTTTGATGTGTGGTTTAATACAACTGAGGAAGTATACTTTAATTAATGTATTTCTTAACAATTAATGTATTTTTTCACAGTACACTTCCTATGTTGGTTTTCGTCATTTATTACGTATACTTTTAGTTTTTTAGGTTTTTACGTTAAATATAATTTAAAAAGATTTTTATATTATGCTTCAATCCAATTAAAAAAAAATTATGGACTTCACATTTTGAAGCAAATATGCCTCAAGTGTCACATAAAATTACATAAGTTAATTTCTTATCACATTCAGGTAATAAAATGTACATTATAAGGGCGCTGAGCGGTCCAGCAATCTAAAGTGCTGCCAGTATAAGCATGTTTACATAGTAGGCCTGTTTATCTTATTCTCTGTACTTTGCTCCACCCTGTATATCATTCAGTACTCCTTCTTTATCTGCTGTATCTCTAGATAAATGTTAATTGGGATTTTTAAGAATGTCTGTAATCTGGCATGACAAATTTATCATTAAAAAAATTGCCATTTTTAAGATTTGTACCTTCATCAAATACAAACTGGCATGCTTCACATTGTGTTGGCCTTTTCTCCCTTGTCTGCATGAACATAGAACATGAGGAGCAGTAAAACTTAGGTTCATAATGACCATACTCTACATAAGCTTTGTTAAACAGGTACACACTTTCTGGCACTAACCCAGAGACATGTTCATTACAAATCTTGAGGAGATGTTCCAGAGATATTCCAGTCAGGTTATGCTGCAGGACATAGGACATCAACAGCAGTGGACTCTGGCCTTTTGTTATTATTTATTTATTATTTATCTTGCTTGTAGAAGAAGAAACACTTGGTGTGAGCTAATCTATATTTTGTAAAGATATATCAAAGCCTTCCATCTTGGAATTAGACATGAATAACCTTCAGATGAATGTTTATGTGTTGTGATATACCTAAAGAACTTAAATAATACACCTTCTATTCATTTTCACAATATTATATACACATTAACTTTAAAGTTTTAAAGAAATGCAAATGTAATTTTATAATAATTTTAATTGTTAAGAATTACACATAGGTTCTTGGTCTTCAACAGTGCAAGGTCCAACTGTACCTACAGTTCAGCTGCTAAACTATGGTTTCTGATTTTCTGTGATCTTTGTATGAGAATTTTCCTAATTGATCGTTACCTTTCCATTATGCATTTTAAATTTGTAATATAATTAATGTTACAATTAATATTACAGTACATTTAGACAAAATTACAGAATTGAAAGTTTTGTAGAGTACAATGCAGAACTTGACATCAATATTAGGTCAAATACCTGTGATAAATCCCTGTTAGGTGTCTCTTCAGATTTTTCTGATGATACATCTGTGGATCTGGAGTGCTTAGATGTTTCATCATCACAGGACATCCCATGTAAGGATTTCTAAATGGAAGGTTTTTTAAATAAAAGTCAGTTTCATGTGCTTTAACCATTAAACCAAACCTATACACTCATTATAGTACTTGCCCATTATAGTACTTGCCCATTATAGTACATGGCTTAGTTGGTGTCACTTATACTGTTTCGCACTGATGTTATATTCACATTATACAAAGAATCAGCACTATGGGTTAATTTGAGTTTTAAGAAATATGTCTCAGAGGTTACCGAACATCATAAGTCATTTACAGTACCTGTGAACATGCTTGTGTTTGTCTCTTTTAATGATTCACAAAGATGCTGATCATCAAAGTGGTTGGGCAGTTCCTCTGTGGTGTTATCACAATCCTCACTGTGGGGCTAAAACCAATTGCGACAAAATAGAGGAATGAATCTGATCTGAGCATTTCAATTAAATTAACAATTGTGATATTATATTTTCTCAGGGCATATCTATGCTTTATTTGGTTACCAATAAATTATATATTATATGTGGATTGTACAGGACAGGAGGGACTGCAGGTTTACGGCGTTCTGGTTGAAGCCTTCGCGCTCGCAGTTAGAGCGCAGCCTCGGCCTGGGTGAGGTGGAGCAGCTGAAGGCTGCGGGGAGCTGCGCGGGATGAGCAGGACTCTTATTAGTTGGGCGCAGTGGCTGGGTAAGCGCTGGTGAACGGCTTTTGTAAACGTTTTCTGATGGTGGACTAGTAAATAAGAAGTTTAGAACATCTTAATGCAAATACCGATAAAAGACCATCGTTTTAACCTTAAGCTACAAATGTCAATGTTAGTTAAATAGCTAATCACTGCGAACGTTTATTTGCTAATTAACTAGCTAGTGAGATAACCTAGATAGCAAGCTAGCAGAGGCTGTGCAGTGCAGTGCAAAGCTTCATTAGATTTCATTCTTAGTGTCTTTTTGTTTTAAGTAGTATGTAATGAACAGTGGCGTGCAGTTAATACAGTGGGTACCCCTTCTGCAAGAACCACCTGCCCCTTCTGCAAGAACCACCTGCCCCCAACCCCCATACACACACACATAGATGTATATTACAATAACTACATATTCTCTGTCTTAACTTATAGGAACTTAGTACACATTAACAGCCCACAAATACTGCGACAAACGACTATAGTATACACTAGACCACAACAATCAGTGCTTAATTTTCCAACAAATACAGCTATTTAACAAAGATCACTCATTTGCATGGCTACAGTACACCAGGGCAGCCAAAAGCGCATAAAGCGTGCGTAATGCTTAAAAAACGCTGTACAAAACACAGTTTAAGGCTTACTTTTACGCCTTGGAATAAACGCGAGGCGTCGTCAGGCGTTTTCAGAGCGTGTGGCGGTGCCAGGCCTCTAGCGTTTTCATAAGGCCTCTGGGCCTTTCCGATGTAAAAACGGACAGAATTTACATATCCCCTCCTTCTCCAAACAGTTCAGCCCTCTAACTCTGTCAGGAAACTCTCTCTCCAGTTAAAATAAAAGCCCCAAGTGCTTCAAATGTCTGCTGTGTTGTTAGATGTGCTATGTTCCTAAATTTCTGGCTAAACTGGGCTTTGCAAAATTCAGTCCCTGATTAAAGCATTTTAAAATGTTTATCAACCCTTTCATTGTTGCTCTATTTAGTAATCATGTTTCATTTGTCTAATGCCATAAGAGTCAACACACACACACAAACACACAATCTCACTCTCTCTCTCTCTCTCTCTCTCTCTCTCTCTCTGTCTCTCTCCACTCAAAGTTTGGGAATTTTAATAAAACGCGAAAGTTAGAGACCACCACAGCATACAAATTAAATGCATAAACTGAGAAATTAAGCAATTAACCCGTCACACAAAACTCAGCATCACATTTGGCAGATCTGTGTAGCGATTCTATACGATGCCGCTTTAGAATCACTCTTAAAAAACAAAGAAAGTCATAATATTCCGACTTTAATCATTTCAGTATTCAAGATATTTCTCAATTAACTTGTTTTTGATCATAGTACATCCTTATATTATTTTTTATCCTTTCTTACTTTTTGAATAAAAACCATTTTTGTATCACTGACCCTCAAACGGACAACATGGGTCTAAAATGACCCACTTTCTTTTTGTATGCTACTTCATGTATGGCTGTATGTTTTTATGATATATCTTAGCTGTAAATTAATTCCATTGTTAAAAATTTAATTAACTAATTCATGTATGATTGTTTAGCATCCATCTTCTTTTTTTATTCTCCTTACACAGGTTTACACACACGGGTCAGACATAACGCACATGCATTTGTCATTTCACAGCTCAGCACAGCTCCCTCAGTACTGTTTTACAATGACATTACCTTAGAAAATATTTGGTGACTGTAGTGAAAGATAACTTTACATATTATTTGATTTGGTTTAGGTTACCTTGAGAGTGAGAATATTACCTGTCAGAAAGTTACAAGTAATTATTATTAGCTGTTGACATATTCTATTTTATTTTGCTAAATCTACTGTAGTATAGAGCTTATATTCTCTGCCCGAATCCGCGATCCGAGGCCCGACCCAACATCTGTTTTTAATGGTATTTTTATTTTATATAAAGCTCTGGCATGATAATCATAATTATAGCTAAGTAACCAAGTATTATTGTTAACGAAAACTAACGAAAAATGAAAGTGTCTTAGTTAACTTAAACTTATAAAAACGGTAATTAAAAGAAAAAAAGGTAACTAACTGGAACTGTATTGAGAGTTTATAAAACTAACTAAAACGAAACAGGTGATACAGTATGAGGAATAAACTCCACTTAGCTATAAGTCTGTTTGAGAAGCAGCTGTGAGAACCTTTACCTGTGAGCAGCTCATACACCTGAACACCCCACGCGGAGGATCAACTGATAAATCTCTCTCTCTCATATATAAATTCATATGTAAATTCTGTCCATTTTTGCATATGAAAGGCCTGTAGGCATTACGAAAACGCTTGGAGGAGTTATGAAAACGCTTGGAGGCTGTATGAAAACGCGTGGAGGCGTTATGTAAGCCACACGCTCTGAAAACACCTGGCCTTACGTTCATTCCAAGGCATAAAAGTAATCCCTAAACAGCGTTTTGGATTATGTTCTTTAAGCATTAAGCAGGCTTTATGTGCCGCCAGACCCATACAGCATGTCTTAGAGAAGGGATTAGACAGCCATGTCCCCGCCCCCATAGGGAAAATCATGAATCTGATGGGTTAGATTGTCCTTCGACTTTGCTAACAGACTTATTACTACACCCTTCTCAAAATCAGAAGGGTATATATATACATTATACAATATATATATATATATAAGTATATATATATATATATATATACATATATATATATATATATATGTATATATATATACATATATATATATATATATATATATATATATATGTATATATATATACTTATATACAATATATATATATAAATTTTTTTAAACAGTATATTTTGGTAAAATCATAGACATTTCCCCAATAGTGACACCTGTCTCACATTATTAGAGACTAATAAAAATTTTGTAATTCTGTAATAATAACATATGTAATAATACATTGTAATAAAATGTAATATCTTTCAACAGATTTCTTTGAACATAAAGAATAAAAGCAGAACACCGCTCTAAAGAAAAGGAAAGGTTAGTCACATGTTCAGTTTTATTTGTAATTACCAGTTAAAAGGTATTGTTGTGTACACATGCACAGTTTTGCTGAGTTTTGATACTGTTTATTTAGCTGTCTAAATGTGTCTGTTGTTTGCCATGAGCAGAAAGTGGATCAGTACTTACAGCCAAGTGTCCCAAAGACTGCAACACACTGCTTCTAGCAGTGTTGTAAAAATATTTTATACTTTGTGGACTGTTTAGACATCAGGTATCCAACTATGTTTTGTTGTAAGATCACTTTTTCTGTGCTCTGTTGATTTAGCCTCTTTAGATGACTGCTTCAGCACCATGAACGCATGTCCTCACATACAGAAGAGCCTACAAGAAAGGTATTTTTGCATCCTTATGATTTACCTCATACATTTGTTAATTAATTGTTGAGAATTAAATGCATGTACATGCATGTTTACAGGTTCTGTTTAAAACTCATACATCACATTCAGAATCAAATTCCACAACTACTGCAATTTGTGTTAACCCAAAACAAAATGGCAAAAGTTGACTACAATTTTGTCTTCAAAGCATTATAAATGTAAAATAGAAACCTTTTTCACTAGAACCAAATTGTTAACAATAGCATTATATAATAGTTTTTTTTATTAAAGGTAGTCTGTGTCAGTGTTTATTTAGAACTGTATTTTTTCAGATGCTCGAAATTGTGAACTAAAGACCTGATCCAAAGGCCTTACAGAAGGAATCGCCAACAAGAAAGGTTTTTCTTACACACTTGTATGATTCACAGACATAAATCTTATTTATTATTAGGGGTCCAAGCACTGTACGTGCTGGAACCCTATTGGAATTGCTCTGATGTTTAGGGGTACGAGCATGCAGTGCTAGGAACCCTATTTTAATTCTGAGTATTGTTATTATAGTTCTTATTCTTTTTCTGCCATGGAAATGATTGGGCAGAAGGCGATTATCATCTTGGGGCTATGTCCTAATGGTATACCGAAGGAAAATTTGAAATGTCAATTTTTGTGATTGCCATTAGCCAATTATTTTCCAGCAAGCTTTTGACAAGCTAAACAATCAGCAATCAGGATGACACAACCTACATGTATTTATCAACCAATAAAATTATGCGTTGATTGACCTCTTGGGGGCGTTATATAGCAGAAAATAAATTATATCTAAATATGGCCTAGGCATATGAATCCTTTTGATCTGTAATTCTTTGCTGTTGTCTTTACAACTTTCTCATTACGTATCTTATATACCAAAAAGTGGCCAGTGCATGTCATTAACAAAGACAGCAGGAGCACATCTACCAAGTATGAGAGAAGTGAATCTTCATTTATTGCTATTTTCCAACCTAAATGGACAGAAGACAGGAACCTTTGACCCTATTAACACACAAACTTACATACATATACATACATATATACAGACAATATAATCCTGAACCTCTGAACCCCTGCTGTGTTAACCTTCCCCCATTAATCTTAGTATTTGTACAAGACCAGATTTACACAGTTGCAAACACTTTAACATTAAGAATCACTTAATACCACAGCATTCCATTACACTGGTCATTCAGCTTGGTCATGCTGGTCATCCAGCTTGGTGATGCTGTCCAACCAGTTTGGTGATGCCGGTCAACCAGCAATATGTTTTAAGCCTAACTCGCCTTAAGGGGCCTCTTTGCCTGTCCTGTAAATTGGCGCTATATTTCTTCTTGTAATTATTAGTCTTCCCTAAAAAAGGTTGGTTGTAGAGCAGTAACCGTAAGTAACCTAAACTTCAAATTTGGCATAGAGGTACAGTAATGAACCCACTACCAAAAGTTGTGACCTAATTTGGCCTGATGGTGGCCTGATGTTTTACGTATGGGTGAATATCTCAGCAACTGTGAAATGCAGAGTAAAAATTATTTTTGAATCTTATTCGGGCAAGTTTTCTGCATCAACGACTCACTGGAAGTTTTTAGTTCCGGCCACATCCACCGCTGCCATATTTAGCAAAATCTACAAAACATTATTTTTTCTACTGCTTGTGGATTTTTTAAAATGTTCAAACAATATAGATGTTCACCAGAGTCTACTTATCAAGAATTATCAAAAATATTTTCATATTTATTAACACCATTGCTGCTATATGCAAATGAGTCGTCCTGGTGTGTTTAGTCCACATAAATAGCTGAATATCTGGACTGTTAACTTGTTTTTTAGTGATATTTAGCAGTTTTGTTGGAGACATGATTCTGTGGAAGGCATCCAAGAGGCGTATCAAATGAAGCATAGGCAAAAATATGGTCACCATTGGCCAATTAGTTTCAAAGTGGAATTTGGAAGGCTTAAGATTCATTGATCGTCATGAAATTTAAAAGGTATGTTTATAAAGAGATTGACCACATGGTGTTGCAATTTCTAAAAACTGAGAACTTGTCAAGCTTAATAATTGTCAAGCTTAATGTGCTCTAAAACAAGTTATACATTTTTTTTTGCACAAAGTAAAAGGAGAAAGGCTTTGACTGTTGACTGAAGTAAATGAGTCAATCGGTGCATGCTGCATTTCATTTAAAATTGGTTATATAAATGTATTACATATTGTAAAAATGTGACCAAAACTCAACCTCACTTTCACAAGGTAAAGACTTTCAACTAGTAAAGATTTGTTTCGTAAAAATGTATAAGCATGACAGTAATTTTAAAATTGTAAATACTTGAAAAATGTTGCTTGAGTTCCTATTATTCAAATATGACATGGGTGTCGAGATTCTCTGTGTTTCTTCAGGACAGTGACCTACCGTAAAAGCATCTGTCTTCCTGGTCCGAAGGTTTGGGGATCGAAACCGAATTGGACCGCAGTGACAGAATAATGCAATCACGGATGCAATGGGAACCTTGTACACAGGCTGTCTTGCAAGATCATGCTTCAGGCAGCGGTTATAATGCTTTATTGTTTTTAATAATAATTTAAGAATGTGAATTTACGTAAAGTTTTGTGCTTCACCCTTTGTAATCCGAACCTTTAAAGTAGTATGTTGGACACCAGCTGACCTGTGCTTGTAGAGTGGTGCAGTGAGATGGTTATTGGGCTTGCAACTTGACAGCCTGAGTTTGAATCTTGTCCAGTGTGTTTGGAGAACTTCAACATTTTCTATGCAATTTGAAATAATTATTTTTTGTTTCTAATAATAGTTAAAAAAAAAACAGATGAAACTGGTTAAAAAAGATTAGCTTGACCATTTGTGATAATTCAAAGATTGGTAAATACTTGCAAGAAAAGTGTTCCTTTTTACTCTCAACAGCCTGAAAAAATACACTGTGGCAGCTGAGTGGTATCTTTCTAAAGTGCCTGCCCTTCAACCAAAAGGTTGTGGGTTTGATTCCAACCATGGACCTTTCCTAAAAAAGTTTGTGCAGAAGTAACTGTACTTCATCCAAACTTAAAATTTGGCATCAAGGTACTTTAATGAACCCACCTCTCAGCCAAAAGTTGTGACCTAATTTGGCCTGATGGTGGCTCTATAGAGCAATGTTTTACATATAGGTGAATATCTCAGCAACTGTGAAACGTAGAGTAAAAATTATTTTTGAATTTTATTCGGGCACGTTTTCTGCATTAATGACTAAATGGAAGTTTTTAGCTACGCCCAGATTAACTATATACCAACAGTATAAGTATCAAAATGTTCAGCAAAGTCTGAACAAGATTTATCAAACTAATGTTCATATTTATTAACAACATTGCTGCTATGTGCAAATGAGTCGTCCTGGGGTGGAGCTTAGTTCACATAAATGGCTAAAAATCGAGATGACTTAATTGTATGTCATCGCTACTTAGTAGTTTTGTTAAACAAATAATTATTTGGAAGGTGTCCAAGTTTCACTCCAATTAAGCGATAGATGATGCTATAAAAACAAAAAATCTGTTTCTCAATAACTAGGGTTCCAATTGAGTTGAATATTTGCCTGCTACATCTTTGGCCCATTTGATGAATCATTTATCAATGACAACTTAATTATTAAAAAAATCAATCAGTGCGCAGTGGTTCACATTAACTGGTTAACTGTAACTGGTTGTATAACTTTAATCGTAGATTATGAAATTGTGATAAAACATCTTATTTCCACAAGGTTATCATAACACAAAATATTTACTATTTTTTAATAATATTTAATAATAACTCTAATAATTCAAAGCTTGCAAATACTTGCGAGAAAGGTGCTGGGTTCCTTTTTTTTACTCTTAACAGTTAATTGCCTAAAAACACAGCATGTTGATGTGGCTACTGAGTGGCATCTTCCTTAAGTGCTTGCCTTTGAACCATGAGGTTGAGGGTTTGATCCCAACCTTGGGCATTTCCTTAAAAAGTTTGTAGAGCAGTACAGTTCAGATTTGGCATTGAGGTACTGAGTCCCTTGGTCAAGATTTTTTTCATATTTATTAACATTGCTATTAACATTAAGCTTACTTCACATAAATGGCCTTCATTTGTGTTTTGAATGCAATAAAGGCTGTTTTTTGAGGTTTCAGGCTGAGAGACAGATTTGGGCAAAGTACTGAACTCCCCTCTCTCTCCTTAGAGAGATGAACTGCTTTGTTTGAACTTTCGTTCAGAAGCTGCTAGAAATAAATTATCAGACGTAATGTTAAAACTGGCCAACTTCTCAGTCACACCAGGTTCAGCAGCTAAAAATATTGGCGGTATCATAGATTCAGATCTAGCATTCACTAAGCACATTGCTACTAGAAAAGCTTTTATACATTGCCAGGCTAAGAAATGCCTGATCCCTGCATGACACAGAAAAATGAGTACATGTTTTCATTACTTCAAGGCTAGACTGTTGTAATGCACTACTGTCCGCATGTAAACTTAAAGTTTCTAAACTGCTGCAGCCTGGGTCCATCCTTAAACTCGAAAATGTTACCATATTAGTCCAGTCCAATCAGAACTGCACTGGTTTGCAAGTCAAAGTCTGCATAGACTATAAAATTGTCCTGTTAAAATATACAGCCCTACACAAGGTCCTCATCTCCTATTATGAATCACCGTGATTACTTAGATCACAAGGTACTGGTTTCTTAGTAGTTCCCAGGAGAAGAAGATGAGCTCTGCTTTTTAGTCTAGACTAAAAACTAACTCGTTTGGTCTAGCTTTTGTTAATTAATGTTTTTTCCTTTAAATAAGGCTGCAGATCCAGGGACATGGACATAGGGATTGTGGTAAACTGAATGCTGGTGCTGTTGTTGGTGCAGGTTTGTGCTCGATGGAGTTGGCAGCTGCAGGTGTTTCAGGGTGCCTCCGTGTTTGTGTTGGCTCTCTTCCTTTCCTTAGGCTGTTTTACTCAGAGGTGCCAAAGCATTAGCCACACTCTGATAATGTTTTATATTCTGTTTTACATAAATCCAATCAAAACTAATTCCATCTCTCTGCCTTTCACAGAGGTACTGACTGCCCACTTGTCTGACCCAAAACCGATGGATGTTGGACCTTCAGGATCTCATGTCTCCTGTCTGCCAGATTGATGGAAGTTTCCGGAAGTCAGCCTTCCCCATCCCCCACCACAGTTCAGCTGCCCATCATCTAGTTTATTCACCTGCCCTGGACTGTTCGAAGTTCACATGAACTCTAACTTCTTTCATTACTCATGTTGCTATACACATGGATATATTAGACCTTTGTAAATAATATTGATTAGATTTGACTTAAAACATATAGTTGCGTAAAATTGACTAACATTGTGTATTAATTATTTCTTTTTGGGTTCATTTGTGTGTTGAATGTAGTAGGGTCTGTTTTTGAACAATTCAGTGTTGAGAAAAGCGTTTTGCCACAGTGTCTTGCTCCTGTTTTACTCCTTAGAGTAATAAACTTCTTCAAGTGTTGTTTTGAACTAAAAACTTCTCTGTCAAACTGAAATTAGATTTTAAGACCCAACATCATGTAATAAACATTTCTTAAGTCTAAGAGACCCTATGGATTACTGGCTCAGACAGTCTGCCGTCTTTTCTCATGTGTTTCAATGAGAAATTCCAGCAACCCAGCATGTGGAACAGATCCTGTTTATTAATAAAAACAACTGATTACTTGTCATTTTTAATAAATAAAGTATTATACAAGCATGTCCCAACTTTGCAATCCACTAAATAAATAAATCCACTGACTGTGTATCATAATGAAAAATGAAAAATACATCTTAATGACATCTCTGTTCTCTGCAAAATTGTATGTTTTCATGACTCAAATTTATTTAGGGACTATGGGGGAATGTTTATTTAATTAAAAAGAAAAACACATCACTTCTGTTTCTGTTAAGAAAAAGTTGTTAAGGCCCTAGTTGCCCACTAGATGTCACTGTGGCGTGTGATGATTGGAACGTCTCAGGAGATAGAATGATTTGCCGAATCAACTGGTTCATTTGATTCGATCTCCCAAAAGCCCCACTTTTGCCATCGCTAGTAAAATGTACAAACTTCGTTTATTAAGAATTTTATTAGAATAGAAGTTTATTTGTGTGTTGAATGTAGTAAAGTCTGTCTTTAGACGAGTTAAGCGAAGAGAAGTTTTCAGTTCAAAACAACACTTAAAGCAGTTTATCGCTCTAAGGAGTGAGAGAGGAGCTCAACACTGTGCAAAACGCTCCTCTCTCACTCCTTAGAGCGATAAACTGCTTTAAGTGTTGTTTTGAACTGAAAACTTCTCTTTGGCACAAAAATGAGTTTTTTATAACCTAAAACACAAAGCGCATAGTGTTTTGCACACAGTTTTGAGCTCCTCTCGAACTCCTTAGAGTGATAAACTGCTTCAAGAGTGGTTTTGAATTGAAAACTTCTCTTTGGTTAAAAAATGAGATTTTAAGACCTAAAACATATTAGAACTGTGTAAAATGTACTAAATTCATGTAATACACATTTCTTAACTGTTTCCGTTTATTTGTATGTTGAATGTAGTAAAGTCTGTTTTCGAAGTATTTAGGGCTGAGAAAAGCGTTTTGCACACAGTTTTAAACACCTCTCTCGGTCCTTAGAGCGATAAACTGCTTCAAGTGTTGTTTTGAGCTGAAAACTTCTGTTTCACTCAAAAATGAATTTTTACAATCTAAAACACATTAGGACTGTGTAAAATGCACTAACTTTGTGTAACACACATTTCTTAACTGTTTTCGTTCATTTGTGTGTTGAACGTAGTAATGTCTGTTTTTGAAGGAATCAGGGCTGAGAAAAGCGTTTTGCACACAGTTTTGAGCACCTCTGTCGCTCCTTAGAGCGATAAACTGCTTCAAGTGTTGTTTTTAGCTGAAAACTTCTCTATCGGTCAAAAATGAGTTTTTACGACCTAAAACACATTAGAACTGTGTAAAATGCACTAACTTCGTGTAATACACATTTCTTAACTGTTTCCGTTTATTTGTGTGATGAACGTAGTAATGTCTGTTTTTGAAGGACTCAGGGCTGAGAAAAGCGTTTTGCACACAGTTTTGAGCACCTCTCTCGCTCCTTAGAGCGATAAACTGCTTCAAGTGTTGTTTTTAGCTGAAAACTTCTCTATCGGTCAAAAATGAGTTTTTACGACCTAAAACACATTAGAACTGTGTAAAATGCACTAACTTCGTGTAATACACATTTCTTAACTGTTTCCGTTTATTTGTGTGTTGAACGTAGTTTTTGAAGGACTCAGGGCTGAGAAAAACGTTTTGCACACAGTGTTGTATTCCTCTCGCTCATTAGAGCTATAAACTGCTTCAAGTGTTATTTTGAACTGAAAACTTCTCTTTCGGTCAAAAAATAGTTTTTGCGACCTAACACATTAGAACTGTGTAAAATGCACTAACTTCGTGTAATACACATTTCTTAACTGTTTCCGTTTATTTGTGTGTTGAACGTAGTAATGTCTGTTTTCGAAGGACTCAGGGCTGAGAAAAACGTTTTGCACACAGTGTTGTATTCCTCTCGCTCATTAGAGCTATAAACTGCTTCAAGTGTTATTTTGAACTGAAAACTTCTCTTTCGGTCAAAAAATAGTTTTTGCGACCTAACACATTAGAACTGTGTAAAATGCACTAACTTCGTGTAATACACATTTCTTAACTGTTTCCGTTTATTTGTGTGTTGAACGTAGTAATGTCTGTTTTTGAAGGACTCAGGGCTGAGAAAAGCGTTTTGCACACAGTTTTGAGCACCTTTCTCGCTCCTTAGAGCTATAAACTGCTTCAAGTGTTGTATTGAGCTGAAAACTTCTCTATCGCTCAAAAATGAGTTTTTGCGACCTAAAACACATTAGAACTGTGTAAAATGAACTAACTTCGTGTAATACACATTTCTTAACTGTTTCCGTTTATTTGCGTGTTGAACGCAGTAATGTCTGTTTTTGAAGGACTCAGGGCTGAGAAAAGCGTTTTGCACACAGTGTTGTATTCCTCTCGCTCATTAGAGCTATAAACTGCTTCAAGTGTTATTTTGAACTGAAAACTTCTCTTTCGGTCAAAAAATTGTTTTTGCGACCTAAAACACATTAGAACTGTGTAAAATGCACTAACTTCGTGTAATACACATTTCTTAACTGTTTCCGTTCATTTGTGTGTTGAACGTAGTAAAGTCTGTTTTTGAAGGATTTAGGGCTAAGAAAAGTGTTTTGCACACAGTTTTGAGCACCTCTCTCGCTCCTTAGAGCTATAAACTGCTTCAAGTGTTGTTTTGAGCTGAAAACTTCTCTATCGCTCAAAAATGAGTTTTTACCACCTAAAACACATTAGAACTGTGTAAAATGCACTAACTTCGTGTAATACACATTTCTTAACTGTTTCCGTTCATTTGTGTGTTGAACGTAGTAAAGTCTGTTTTTGAAGGATTTAGGGCTAAGAAAAGTGTTTTGCACACAGTTTTGAGCACCTCTCTCGCTCCTTACAGCGATGAACTGCTTCAAGTGTTGTTTTGAGCTGAAAACTTCTCTATCGCTGAAAAATGAGTTTTTACCACCTAAAACACATTAGAATTGTGTAAAATGCACTAACTTTGTGTAATACACATTTCTTAACTGTTTCCGTTTATTTGTGTGTTGAACGTAGTAATGTCTGTTTTTGAAGGACTCAGGGCTGAGAAAAGCGTTTTGCACACAGTTTTGAGCACCTCTCTCGCTCCTTAGAGCTATAAACTGCTTCAAGTGTTGTTTTGAGCTGAAAACTTCTCTTTCGGTCAAAAATTTTTTTTGCGACCTAAAACACATTAGAACTGTGTAAAATGCACTAACTTCGTGTAATACACATTTCTTAACTGTTTCCGTTTATTTGTGCGTTGAACGTAGTAATGTCTGTTTTTGAAGGACTCAGGGCTGAGAAAAGCGTTTTGCACACAGTTTTGAGCACCTCTCTCGCTCCTTAGAGCGATGAACTGCTTCAAGTGTTGTTTTGAGCTGAAAACTTCTCTATCGGTCAAAAATGAGTTTTTACGACCTAAAACACATTAGAATTGTGTAAAATGCACTAACTTCGTGTAATACACATTTCTTAACTGTTTCCGTTTATTTGTGTGTTGAACGTAGTTTTTGAAGGACTCAGGGCTGAGAAAAACGTTTTGCACACAGTGTTGTATTCCTCTCGCTCATTAGAGCTATAAACTGCTTCAAGTGTTATTTTGAACTGAAAACTTCTCTTTCGGTCAAAAAATTGTTTTTGCGACCTAAAACACATTAGAACTGTGTAAAATGCACTAACTTCGTGTAATACACATTTCTTAACTGTTTCCGTTCATTTGTGTGTTGAACGTAGTAATGTCTGTTTTCGAAGGATTCAGGGCTGAGAAAAGCGTTTTCCACACAGTTTTGTATTCCTCTCGCTCCTTACAGCGATAAACTGCTTCAAGTGTTGTTTTGAGCTGAAATCTTCTGTTTCGCTAAAAAATTAGTTTTTGCGACCTAAAACACATTAGAACTGTGTAAAATGCACTAACTTCGTATAATACACATTACTTAACTGTTTCCGTTTATTTGTGTGTTGAACGTAGTAATGTCTGTTTTTGAAGGACTCAAGGCTGAGGAAAAGCGTTTTGCACACAGTGTTGTATTCCTCTCGCTCATTAGAGCTATAAACTGCTTCAAGTGTTATTTTGAACTGAAAACACATTAGAACTGTGTAAAATGCACTAACTTTGTGTAATACACATTTCTTAACTGTTTTTGAAGGATTCAGGGCTGAGAAAAGCGTTTTCCACACAGTTTTGAGTTTGCTTCAAGTTTTGTTTTAAACTGAAAACTCTTTAGCTAAAAGATTTTAAGATCTAAACACATAATAACTGTGTAAAACGTACTAACATCGTGTATTATGTATTGAGTTATTATTAAGTATTTGTATTAAGTATTTGTGTTAAATGTAGTAAAGTCTTTGTTTAGACGATGTAAGCTGAGAAAAGTTCTCTCTTGCTCCTAAAAACGTAATAAAGTTCAAGTGTTGTTCTGAACTGAAAACTTTTGCTCAAAAGTGAGATTTTAAGACCTAATACACATAGCGCATGGTTAAAGCTAGCTTAGCTCCTTAAAGCTATCAACCACTTGATGGCTGACAACCACCATGTTGTTTTAAACTGAAAACTTTTTAAAAAGTTTTTAAGACCTAAAATATATTGTAACTATAAAATACTCTAACTGCTAGTTTTCAACATTTCTTAAGTGCACTCTAAAAAATAATATACTGGATCTACTTAAAAAAATTATGTTACAATTTAAAAACTTAACCTTTTTATTGTTTTAAAAGGTGAGCACTGTTGAAAATGAATACAATGAATGAATACAACGTGTAAAAAAAACTATGATTTATTTTCCAACACAGAAACAACGGGTAGTCAATATACAGAAAATGTTTAACAGGGGCGAACGGCAGCCAGAGAGATCACAAGTACCAAAAAACGAGGGACAGTCCTAAAGTCTTACATGGCAAGGCAATAATGAAGAGCAGGCAAATTCAGCAACGGTATAAACAGTCCAGGTAGTACACAAAATAAAATATCAAAGGGTAGGCACAAATCAGAGTCGAGAGTGAACAATCCAACAATACACAAAAGGAAACACAGTCAAAAATAAATTTGTAACGTTGTAACGTTGTAAACGTTGTAAAGTGGAAAACCAATGTTCAGCACAGGTGTGCGTGTGTAAGTGCTATTTATACTGTAAAAATTAGTATTCCGGACTTCCAGGGAGTGTACTGGGAGTGTACTGAGATCTGGTTAGTGTAGTTCGGAGACTGGAGATCGCAGGAAGCACTGAGTGTGGGAAAGACAGGAGTGCCATTAGCACCAGACCTGACACTAAATTTTCCTCGAAAATTTCCTTTTCTCCGAGGTAAACACCAATGGATTGCAACTTCTCTGCATTTTTCCAAAAAAATATGTTAAACATATAATTCATTAAAACAATTATGTGACGAGATGTGACCAATGACGAGACAAAAGCAATCCTGGAAAATGGAGACAGATTTTTTAGCTTGGTCTGAATCAAAGTGTCACTAAACTGCAAGTGAAAAGTGTGAAACCCGAACTAACTGGACCAAATGTGTATAATGTAAAAATCACATGAACCACTCCTGGATTACACCAAAAAGGCCGGTCTGCGAATAGAGAATGTCTTTGTCATTTTGTCACTGATGATTTTAGAGTTATTCCTCTTCTTTACTTCACTCAAGAGGTCTAGTCTGACTTGCTTCAAACTTTCTTCTGTTTCTCCTTGTGGGTGAGGTGGAAAGTAATTCACCTTTGCCTTTCTTAGCTTCTTTAAATCTCTTTAAATTAGTCTTTGCTGCCATCCATAACATCCAAAAATTAACCTGGTTTTCTGGGACAAGGATGGTTTTGAATCAATGCTTCCCTTTAACAATTGATAGACCTACCTAGACCTACTTGGTTTTAACTTTCCTGATTTCTCCTTATTAATCAAACTCTTGTAATGGAATAGCATGGTATTAAATGATTCATAATGTTAAAGTGTCTGTAATTGTGTAAACAGTAACATATGGGTTTTGTATGAATACTAGGTAGTGGGGGAGGTCTGACCACAGTAGGGATCCAGAGCTTGCCACGTAAGCCTTATAGGTCACATGCTCTTTGCATGGCACGTACTCACACATGTAGTAAAGGTCAAATGCTCTAATGCCACGTACTCACACGTCTTATTCGACCTGTGTGGGGTGAGGGCTGAGAGAGCATATAAAAAGGATTGTGGGGGCAGCTGGGGGGCAAGCAGATTCTTAGTATACGCGACACTGACTTCAATAAAACCTTGCTACTCACTTCGATCCTGACTTAGGATTTAACATTATTATTTCACTCCAAACCACCAAATTTCCACAACACTCTTAACAAACCTAATACTCCATATTCGTAGATAACTTTACCTAACCTGTTCAATTTACTCTCTGCTGTTCCCTTCAAACCCTCCAACATACCTTTTAAATCATCCTTAATACCATCTTATCTCCGCCATTTAATTTTATCGCCATTTGATCTCTGACCAATTCCTTTCTCCTTACCCATCTGCTTTCTTGCTTTCTTACTTCTTCTCTGCTTAACTTACCCTCCATAGTATCAAAGGTATTGATATCCTGCGAAATGTGGTATGTAACCTGCCACCTTTCCACCTATGGAATCTCTTTACAATCTGGACAGGCACATGTGTAGTTCAATTAAAGTACTTCACAAGAGTGCCTTTAAATGACTCAAAAGAAAATGGAAGTGGCCCACCAGGGGCTCCATTTACTAATGCTGGCTGCAAGTGGCAATGAATAGTAAAGAAGAACTGACCTCCATACTGAAGCTTTCCAAAATTTATGATCATGTAATGATTGTGTTCTGGGTAACTCTACAGGAGGCTTGATTGCAAGCAATTTTTGGCCAACAATGTCTGTATTTCTGCCTATATACCACTTTTGCTGTGATTTGTAAAATCCAGCCACATATTCACCAACTGTCAAGTCACACCAAGACATGATTGAAAAGCCTTCAATCATCTGAAAGTCTTTCACCTGTAATTGAATTGTTCAATGTGTTCTGAACTACGTATTAGTGCAACCACCTTGGACCTCTGTTCTCTTTTCTGTGGATGTTTCCATGTGATATTATCCTTTTCTAGAGATAAGAGTTCATCTACAAAGGAGAAAGTGCATGTTTGCTTTATTTACTGCAAACAAAATACATGGAACACAAACGTTGCTTTTCCTGTCTTTAGGCTGTAGTTCAATAACCTGACACTGAACTGGCCATATCTGGTACTTAGAGCTTTTAAAAATTGGAATTCCATCAAGGTTCCACAGTAAACTAATATCATGTTCGCATAGTTGGCCAGTTTCTCTTATTTTCTGTACTCTGCTCCACTCTGTATATCATTTAGAACTCCTTCTGTATCTGCTGTCTCTCTAGATAAATGTAAATTGGGATTTTTAAGAGTGTCTTTAATCTGCCATGACAAACTCCTCCTTAAAAAAACGAGCCGTTTTTAAGATTTGTACCATCATCAAATACAAACAGGCATGGTTCACATTGTGTTTGCCTTTTCTCCCTTGTCTTCATGTACATAGAACATGAGAAGGAAATAAATATTAGCTTCTTAATGACCATACTCTACATAAGCTTTGTAAAACAGGTACACACTTTTCTAGCACTAACCCAGGCACATGTTTAATACAAATCTTGAGGAGATGTTTCAGAGCAATTCCAGTCATCTTATGTTGCAGGACATCAGCAGCGGAATCTTCCCTTTTGCATTTTTGGAGTAGCACCAGCATACAGAATTTCATCATCAGCATGTGGCATCTAAAACGTAGAAACATAGTTATTTAGATTGTTTGTAGAAGAAGAAACACTCGGTGTGAGCTAATCTATATTTTGTAAAGATATATCAAAGCTTTCTATCTTGGACATGAATAATCTTAAAATGAATGTTAATGTGTTGTGATATACCTAAATAACTTAAATTACACCTTTTACTTATTTTCACAATATTGTATACACATTTACTTTAAAGTTATTACAGAAATGCAAATGTAATTTTATTATCATTTTAATTTGTTAAGAATTACACAAAGGTTCTTGGTCTTCAAAAGTGCAAGGTCCAACTGTACCTACAGTTCAACTGCTAAACTATGGTTTCTGATAATCTGTGATCTTTGTAAAAGAATTTTCCTAATTAATCGTTACCTTTCGATAATGCATTTTAAATTTGTAATATAATTAATGTTACAATACAATGTTACAAATTCAGATTTTTCTGATGATACATCTGTTGGTCTGGAGTGTCCAGTTGTTTCATCATCACAGGACATCCCATGTAAGGTTTTCTAAGTGGAATGTATTTAAAAAAAAAATAGTTTCATGTTAACCATTACCTATAACCTACCAAACCTATAAGCCCATTATAGTACCTGTTCACATGGCTTACTTGGTCTCACTTGTGTTGTTTTGCACTGATGTTATATTCGTAATAAGCAAAGAATAAGCACTATGAGTTTATTTGAGTTTCTTAAGAAATATTTCTCAGAGTTCACCCGACATCATACAAGTCATTTTTAGTACCTTTGAACATGCTTTTGTTTGTATCTCTTTTACTAATTCACAAAACTGCTGATCATCAAAGTGGCTGGGCAGTTACTCCATGGTGTTTATCACAGGCCTCACTGTGGGGCTGTAATAATCAGGTGAGTAATTGGGATATTGAGAATGGGTATAGTACACATAGAGAACAGTAGAGAAGGCTACAATAATCAGCTGATTTATTGTGATATTGAGTGTGGGTACAGTACAGTTAGAGGACAGTAGATGGCGCTGTAATAATCAGGTGAGTTATTGAGATATTGAGTGTGGGTACAGTACAGTAAGAGGACAATAGATGGCGCTATAATAATCAGCTGAGTAATTAGGATATTGAGTGTGGGTAAAGTACAGTTAGAGAACAGTAAAGGGCGCTGTAATAATCAGCTGAGTTATTGGGATATTAAGTGTGGGTACAGTACAGTTAGAGAACAGTAGAGGGCGCTGTAATTATCAGCTAAGTTATTGTGATATACAGTGTGGGTACAGTACAGTTATGACAATAGAGGGCTCTGTAAAAATCAGCTGGGTTATTGGGATATTGGATGTGGGCACAGTGAAGTTATGACAGTAGACGGTGCTATAATAATCAGGTGAGTTATTGGATCTTGAGTTTGGGTACAGCACAGCTATAGAACAGTAGAGGGCGCTGTAATAATCAGCTGAGGTATTGTGATATTGAGTGTGGTTACAGTACAGTTATGACGGTAGAGGCGCTGAAATAATCGGCTGAGTTATTAGGATATTCAGTGTACGGACAATACAGACAAAGAACAGTAGATGGCACTGTAATAATCAGCTGCGTTATTGTGATATTGAGTGTGGGTACAGTAAAGTTATGACAGTAGAGGGCGCTGTAATAATCAGCTGAGTTATTGTGATATTGAGTGTGGGTACAGTACATTTATGACAGTAGAGGGTGCTGTAATAATCAGCTGAGTTATTGGGATATTGATTGCGGGTACAGTACAGTTATGACAGTAGATGGTGCTGTAATTATCAGCTAAGTTATTGGGTGATTGAGTGTGGGTACAGTACAGTTAGAAGACAGTAGAGGGCTCTGTAGTAATCAGCTGCGTTATTGTGATATTGATTGTGGGTACAGTAAAGTTAGAGACCAGTAGAGGGCACTGCAATAATCAGCTGAGTTATTGTGATAGTGAGTGTGGGTACAGTACAGTTAGAAAACAGTAGATGGTCCTGTAATAATCAGCTGCATTATTGTCATATTGATTGTGGGTACAGTACAGTTATGACAGTAGAGGGTGCTGAAATATTCAGCTGAGTTATTGGGATATTGAGTGTGGGTAAAGTCCAGTTAAAGAACAGTAGATGGCACTGTAATAAGCAGCTTAGTTATTGTGATATTGAGTGTGGTTTCAGTACAGTTAGAGAACAGTAGAAGGCGCTGTAATAATCAGCCGAGTTATTAGGATATTCAGTGTATGGACAATACAGACAAAGAACAGTAGATGGCACTGTAATAATCAGCTGAGTTATTGGGATATTGAGTGTGGGTACAGTACAGTTATGACAGTAGAGGGCGCTGTAATAATCAGTTGAGTTATTGGGTGATTAAGTGTGGGTACAGTACAGTTAGTGGACAGTAGAGGGCGCTGTAGTAATCAGCTAAGTTATTGGGGTATTGAGTGTGGGTACAGTACGGACAGAGAACAGAAGATGGCACTGTAATAATCAGCTGAGGTATGGGGATATTGATTGTGGGTACGGTACAGTTAGAGAACAGTAGAGGGCGCTGTAATAATCAGCTGAGTTATTGGGATATTGATTGAGGGTACAGTACAGTTATGACAGTACATGGCACTGTAATTATCAGCTAAGTTATTGGGTGACTGAGTGTGGGTACAGTACAGTTAGAAGACAGTAGAGGGTTCTGTAATAATCAGCTGGGTTATTGGGATATTGAGTGGTACAGTACAGACAGAAAACAGTAGATGGCACTGTAATAATCAGCTGCGTTATTGTGATATTGAGTGTAGTAACAGTACAGTTATGACAGTAGAGGGCGCTGTAATAATCAGCTGAGTTATTGGGATATTGATTGCGGGTACAGTACAGTTATGACAGTAGATGGCGCTGTAATTATCAGCTAAGTTATTGGGAGATTGAGTGTGGGTACAGTACAGTTAGAGAACAGTAGAGGGTGCTGTAATAATCAGCCGAGTTATTGAGATATTGAGTGTGGGTAAAGTACAGATAGAGAACAGTAGAGGGCGCTGTAATAATCAGCTGAGTTATTGGGATATTGAGTGTGGGTAAAGTACAGATAGAGAACAGTAGGGCGATGTAGGGCGATGTAATAATCAGCTGAGTTATTGGGATATTGAGTGTGGGTAAAGTACAGATAGAGAACAGTAGAGGGCGCTGTAATAATCAGCTGAGTTATTGGGCTATTGATTGTGGGTACAGTACAGTTATGACAGTAGATGGCGCTGTAATTATCAGCTAAGTTATTGGGTGATTGAGTGTGGGTACAGTACAGTTAGTGGACAGTAGAGGGCTCTGTAAAAATCAGCTGGGTTATTGGGATATTGAGTGTGGGTACAGTACAGTTAGAGAACAGTAGATGGCGCTGTAATAATCTGCTGGGTGTAGGTCCAGTACAGTTAGAGAACAGTAGATGGCGCTGTAATAATCAGCTGGGTGTAGGTCCAGTAGAGTTAGAGAACAGTAGAGGGCGCTGTAATAATCGGCCGAGTTATTGGGATATTGAGTGTGGGTAAAGTACAGTTAGAGAACAGTAGAGGGCTCTGTAATAATCAGCTGGGTTATTGGGATATTGAGTGTGGGCACAGTACAGTTAGAAGACAATAGAGGGCTCTGTAATAATCAGTTGCGTTATTGTGATATTGAGTGTGGTAACAGTAAAGTTATAACAGTAGAGGGCGCTGTAATAATCAGCTGAGTTATTGTGATATTGAGTGTAGGTAGAGCACAATTAGAGAACAGTAGAGGGCACTTTAATAATCAGCTGAGTTATTGGGATATTGAGTGTGAGTACAGTAAAGTTATGACAGTAGATGGTGCTTTAATAATCAGATGAGTTATTGGGATATTGAGTGTGGGTACAGTACAGCTAGAGAACAGTAGATGGCGATGTAATTATAAGCTAAGTTATTGGGATATTGATTGCGGGTACAGTACAGTTATGACAGTAGAGGGCGCTGTAATAATCAGCTGAGATATTGTGATATTGAGTGTGGGTACGGTACAGTTAGAGAACAGTAGATGGCATTGTAATTATCAGTTGTGTTATTGGCAGAATGAGTGTGGGTACAGTACAGTTATGACAGTAGAGGGCGCTGTAATAATCAGTTGAGTTATTGGGAGATTGAGTGTGGGTACAGTACAGTTAGTGGACAGTAGAGGGCGCTGTAGTAATCAGCAAAATTATTGGGGTATTGAGTGTGGGTACAGTACAGACAGAGAACAGTAGATGGCACTGTAATAATCAGCTGAGTTATTGGGATATTGAGTGTGGGTACGGTACAGTTAGAGAACAGTAGAGAGAAAGTAGAGGCCAGTGAAATTATCGGCTGAGATATTGGGATATTGATTGTCGGTAGAGTACAGTTTAGAGGACAGTAGACAGCGTTGCAATAATCAGCTGGGTTATTGTGATATTGAGTATGGGTACAGTAAAGTTAGAGACCAGTAGAGGGTGCTGCAAAAAATCAGCTGAGTTATTGTGACAGTGAGCGTGGGTATAGTACAGTTAGAAGAAAGTAGAGGGCAATGTAATAATCAGCTGTGTTATTCTGATGTTGCGTGTGGTAACAGTACAGTTATGACAGTAGAGGGCGCTGTAATAATCATCTGAGTTATTGGGATATTGAGTGTGGGTACAGTACAGTTAGACAACAGCAGAGGGCGCTGTAATAATCGGCTGAGTAATGGGGATATTGAGTGTCGGTACAGTACAGTTAAACAACAGTAGACGACGCTGAAATAATGAGCTGAATTATTGGGATATTGAGTGAGGGTTCAGTACAGATAGAGAACAGTAGAGGGCGCAGTAATAATCAGCTGGGCGTGGGTAAAGTACAGTTTGAGAACAGTAGAGGGCGCTGTAATAACCAGCTGAGGTATTGTGATATTAAGTGTGGTTACAGTACAGTTATGACAGTAGAGGGCACTGTAATAATCATTTGAGTTATTGGGATATTGAGTGTGGATACAGTACAGTTAGAGAACAGTAGAGGGTGCTGTAATAATCAGCTGAGTTATTGGGATATTGATTGAGGGTACAGTACAGTTATGACAGTACATGGCGCTGTAATTATCAGCTAAGTTATTGGGTGACTGAGTGTGGGTACAGTACAGTTAGTGGACAGTAGAGGGCGCAGTAGTAATCAGCTAAGTTATTCTGGTATTGAGTGTGGGTACAGTACAGTTAGAAGACAGTAGAGGGCGCTGTAATAATCAGCCGAGTTATTGGGATATTGATTGTGGGAACAGTACAGTTAGAGACCAGTAGAGGGCGCTGCAATAACCATCTAAGTTATTGTGATAGTGAGTGTGGTTTCAGAACAGTTAGAGAACAGAAGAGGGTGCTGTAATAATCAGCTGAGTTATTGGGATATTGGATGTGGGCACAGTGAAGTTATGACAGTAGACGGTGCTATAATAATCAGGTGAGTTATTGGATCTTGAGTTTGGGTACAGCACAGCTATAGAACAGTAGAGGGCGCTGTAATAATCAGCTGAGGTATTGTGATATTGAGTGTGGTTACAGTACAGTTATGACGGTAGAGGCGCTGAAATAATCAGCTGAGTTATTAGGATATTCAGTGTATGGACAATACAGACAAAGAACAGTAGATGGCACTGTAATAATCAGCTGAGTTATTGGGATATTGAGTGTGGGTACAGTACAGTTATGACAGTAGAGGGCGCTGTAATAATCAGTTGAGTTATTGGGTGATTAAGTGTGGGTACAGTACAGTTAGTGGACAGTAGAGGGCGCTGTAGTAATCAGCTAAGTTATTGGGGTATTGAGTGTGGGTACAGTACGGACAGAGAACAGAAGATGGCACTGTAATAATCAGCTGAGGTATTGGGATATTGATTGTGGGTACGGTACAGTTAGAGAACAGTAGAGGGCGCTGTAATAATCAGCTGAGTTATTGGGATATTGATTGAGGGTACAGTACAGTTATGACAGTACATGGCGCTGTAATTATCAGCTAAGTTATTGGGTGACTGAGTGTGGGTACAGTACAGTTAGAAGACAGTAGAGGGTTCTGTAATAATCAGCTGGGTTATTGGGATATTGAGTGGTACAGTACAGACAGAAAACAGTAGATGGCACTGTAATAATCAGCTGCGTTATTGGGATATTGAGTGTGGGTACAGTACAGTTATGACAGTAGAGGGCGCTGTAATAATCAGCTGAGTTATTGGGATATTGATTGCGGGTACAGTACAGTTATGACAGTAGATGGCGCTGTAATTATCAGCTAAGTTATTGGGAGATTGAGTGTGGGTACAGTACAGTTAGAGAACAGTAGAGGGTGCTGTAATAATCAGCCGAATTATTGAGATATTGAGTGTGGGTAAAGTACAGATAGAGAACAGTAGAGGGCGCTGTAATAATCAGCTGAGTTATTGGGATATTGAGTGTGGGTAAAGTACAGATAGAGAACAGTAGGGCGATGTAGGGCGATGTAATAATCAGCTGAGTTATTGGGATATTGAGTGTGGGTAAAGTACAGATAGAGAACAGTAGAGGGCGCTGTAATAATCAGCTGAGTTATTGGGATATTGATTGTGGGTACAGTACAGTTATGACAGTAGATGGCGCTGTAATTATCAGCTAAGTTATTGGGAGATTGAGTGTGGGTACAGTACAGTTAGAGAACAGTAGAGGGCGCTGTAATAATAAGCCGAGTTATTGAGATATTGAGTGTGGGTAAAGTACAGATAGAGAACAGTAGAGGGCGCTGTAATAATCAGCTGAGTTATTGGGATATTGAGTGTGGGTAAAGTACAGATAGAGAACAGTAGAGGGCGCTGTAATAGTCAGCTGAGTTATTGTGATATTGAGTTTGGTTACAGTACAGTTATGACAGTAGAGGGCGCTGTAATAATCAGCTGAGTTATTGGTATATTGAGTGTGGGTACAGTACACTTAGAGAACAGTAGATGGCGCTGTACTAATCAGCTGGGTTATTGTGATATTGAGTGTGGTAACAGTATAGTTATGACAGTAGAGGGCGCTGTAATAATCAGCTGAGTTATTGGGATATTGATTGTGGGAACAGTACAGTTAGAGACCAGTAGAGGGCGCTGCAATAACCATCTAAGTTATTGTGATAGTGAGTGTGGTTTCAGAACAGTTAGAGAACAGAAGAGGGTGCTGTAATAATCAGCCGAGTTATTGAGATATTGAGTGTGGGTAAAGTACAGATAGAGAACAGTAGAGGGCGCTGTAATAATCAGCTGACTTATTGGGATATTGAGTGTGGGTAAAGTACAGATAGAGAACAGTAGGGCGATTAGGTCGATGTAATAATCAGCTGAGTTATTGGGATATTGAGTGTGGGTAAAGTACAGATAGAGAACAGTAGAGGGCGCTGTAATAATCAGCTGAGTTATTGGGCTATTGATTGTGGGTACAGTACAGTTATGACAGTAGATGGCGCTGTAATTATCAGCTAAGTTATTGGGTGATTGAGTGTGGGTACAGTACAGTTAGTGGACAGTAGAGGGCTCTGTAAAAATCAGCTGGGTTATTGGGATATTGAGTGTGGGTACAGTACAGTTAGAGAACAGTAGATGGCGCTGTAATAATCTGCTGGGTGTAGGTCCAGTACAGTTAGAGAACAGTAGATGGCGCTGTAATAATCAGCTGGGTGTAGGTCCAGTAGAGTTAGAGAACAGTAGAGGGCGCTGTAATAATCGGCCGAGTTATTGGGATATTGAGTGTGGGTAAAGTACAGTTAGAGAACAGTAGAGGGCTCTGTAATAATCAGCTGGGTTATTGGGATATTGAGTGTGGGCACAGTACAGTTAGAAGACAATAGAGGGCTCTGTAATAATCAGTTGCGTTATTGTGATATTGAGTGTGGTAACAGTAAAGTTATAACAGTAGAGGGCGCTGTAATAATCAGCTGAGTTATTGTGATATTGAGTGTAGGTAGAGCACAATTAGAGAACAGTAGAGGGCACTTTAATAATCAGCTGAGTTATTGGGATATTGAGTGTGAGTACAGTAAAGTTATGACAGTAGATGGTGCTTTAATAATCAGGTGAGTTATTGGGATATTGAGTGTGGGTACAGTACAGCTAGAGAACAGTAGATGGCAATGTAATTATAAGCTAAGTTATTGGGATATTGATTGCGGGTACAGTACAGTTATGACAGTAGAGGGCGCTGTAATAATCAGCTGAGATATTGTGATATTGAGTGTGGGTACGGTACAGTTAGAGAACAGTAGATGGCATTGTAATTATCAGTTGTGTTATTGGCAGAATGAGTGTGGGTACAGTACAGTTATGACAGTAGAGGGCGCTGTAATAATCAGTTGAGTTATTGGGAGATTGAGTGTGGGTACAGTACAGTTAGTGGACAGTAGAGGGCGCTGTAGTAATCAGCAAAATTATTGGGGTATTGAGTGTGGGTACAGTACAGACAGAGAACAGTAGATGGCACTGTAATAATCAGCTGAGTTATTGGGATATTGAGTGTGGGTGCGGTACAGTTAGAGAACAGTAGAGAGAAAGTAGAGGCCAGTGAAATTATCGGCTGAGATATTGGGATATTGATTGTCGGTAGAGTACAGTTTAGAGGACAGTAGACAGCGTTGCAATAATCAGCTGGGTTATTGTGATATTGAGTATGGGTACAGTAAAGTTAGAGACCAGTAGAGGGTGCTGCAAAAAATCAGCTGAGTTATTGTGACAGTGAGCGTGGGTATAGTACAGTTAGAAGAAAGTAGAGGGCAATGTAATAATCAGCTGTGTTATTCTGATGTTGCGTGTGGTAACAGTACAGTTATGACAGTAGAGGGCGCTGTAATAATCATCTGAGTTATTGGGATATTGAGTGTGGGTACAGTACAGTTAGACAACAGCAGAGGGCGCTGTAATAATCGGCTGAGTAATGGGGATATTGAGTGTCGGTACAGTACAGTTAAACAACAGTAGACGACGCTGAAATAATGAGCTGAATTATTGGGATATTGAGTGAGGGTTCAGTACAGATAGAGAACAGTAGAGGGCGCAGTAATAATCAGCTGGGCGTGGGTAAAGTACAGTTGGAGAACAGTAGAGGGCGCTGTAATAACCAGCTGAGGTATTGTGATATTAAGTGTGGTTACAGTACAGTTATGACAGTAGAGGGCACTGTAATAATCATTTGAGTTATTGGGATATTGAGTGTGGATACAGTACAGTTAGAGAACAGTAGAGGGTGCTGTAATAATCAGCTGAGTTATTGGGATATTGATTGAGGGTACAGTACAGTTATGCCAGTACATGGCGCTGTAATTATCAGCTAAGTTATTGGGTGACTGAGTGTGGGTACAGTACAGTTAGTGGACAGTAGAGGGCGCAGTAGTAATCAGCTAAGTTATTCTGGTATTGAGTGTGGGTACAGTACAGTTAGAAGACAGTAGAGGGCGCTGTAATAATCAGCCGAGTTATTGGGATATTGATTGTGGGAACAGTACAGTTAGAGACCAGTAGAGGGCGCTGCAATAACCATCTAAGTTATTGTGATAGTGAGTGTGGTTTCAGAACAGTTAGAGAACAGAAGAGGGTGCTGTAATAATCAGCTGAGTTATTGGGATATTGGATGTGGGCACAGTGAAGTTATGACAGTAGACGGTGCTATAATAATCAGGTGAGTTATTGGATCTTGAGTTTGGGTACAGCACAGCTATAGAACAGTAGAGGGCGCTGTAATAATCAGCTGAGGTATTGTGATATTGAGTGTGGTTACAGTACAGTTATGACGGTAGAGGCGCTGAAATAATCAGCTGAGTTATTAGGATATTCAGTGTATGGACAAATACAGACAAAGAACAGTAGATGGCACTGTAATAATCAGCTGAGTTATTGGGATATTGAGTGTGGGTACAGTACAGTTATGACAGTAGAGGGCGCTGTAATAATCAGTTGAGTTATTGGGTGATTAAGTGTGGGTACAGTACAGTTGGTGGACAGTAGAGGGCGCTGTAGTAATCAGCTAAGTTATTGGGGTATTGAGTGTGGGTACAGTACGGACAGAGAACAGAAGATGGCACTGTAATAATCAGCTGAGGTATTGGGATATTGATTGTGGGTACGGTACAGTTAGAGAACAGTAGAGGGCGCTGTAATAATCAGCTGAGTTATTGGGATATTGATTGAGGGTACAGTACAGTTATGACAGTACATGGCGCTGTAATTATCAGCTAAGTTATTGGGTGACTGAGTGTGGGTACAGTACAGTTAGAAGACAGTAGAGGGTTCTGTAATAATCAGCTGGGTTATTGGGATATTGAGTGGTACAGTACAGACAGAAAACAGTAGATGGCACTGTAATAATCAGCTGCGTTATTGGGATATTGAGTGTGGGTACAGTACAGTTATGACAGTAGAGGGCGCTGTAATAATCAGCTGAGTTATTGGGATATTGATTGCGGGTACAGTACAGTTATGACAGTAGATGGCGCTGTAATTATCAGCTAAGTTATTGGGAGATTGAGTGTGGGTACAGTACAGTTAGAGAACAGTAGAGGGTGCTGTAATAATCAGCCGAATTATTGAGATATTGAGTGTGGGTAAAGTACAGATAGAGAACAGTAGAGGGCGCTGTAATAATCAGCTGAGTTATTGGGATATTGAGTGTGGGTAAAGTACAGATAGAGAACAGTAGGGCGATGTAGGGCGATGTAATAATCAGCTGAGTTATTGGGATATTGAGTGTGGGTAAAGTACAGATAGAGAACAGTAGAGGGCGCTGTAATAATCAGCTGAGTTATTGGGATATTGATTGTGGGTACAGTACAGTTATGACAGTAGATGGCGCTGTAATTATCAGCTAAGTTATTGGGAGATTGAGTGTGGGTACAGTACAGTTAGAGAACAGTAGAGGGCGCTGTAATAATAAGCCGAGTTATTGAGATATTGAGTGTGGGTAAAGTACAGATAGAGAACAGTAGAGGGCGCTGTAATAATCAGCTGAGTTATTGGGATATTGAGTGTGGGTAAAGTACAGATAGAGAACAGTAGAGGGCGCTGTAATAGTCAGCTGAGTTATTGTGATATTGAGTTTGGTTACAGTACAGTTATGACAGTAGAGGGCGCTGTAATAATCAGCTGAGTTATTGGTATATTGAGTGTGGGTACAGTACACTTAGAGAACAGTAGATGGCGCTGTACTAATCAGCTGGGTTATTGTGATATTGAGTGTGGTAACAGTATAGTTATGACAGTAGAGGGCGCTGTAATAATCAGCTGAGTTATTGGGATATTGATTGTGGGAACAGTACAGTTAGAGACCAGTAGAGGGCGCTGCAATAACCATCTAAGTTATTGTGATAGTGAGTGTGGTTTCAGAACAGTTAGAGAACAGAAGAGGGTGCTGTAATAATCAGCTGAGTTATTGGGATATTGAATATGGGTACAGTACAGTTATGACAGTAGAGGGCGCTGAAATAATCAGCTGAGTTATTAGGATATTCAGTGTATGGACAATACAGACAAGGAAAAGTAGATTGCACTGTAATAATCAGCTGCGTTATTGTGATATTGAGTGTGGGTACAGTACAGTTATGACAGTAGAGGGCGCTGTAATAATCAGTTGAGTTATTGGGTGATTAAGTGTGGGTACAGTACAGTTAGTGGACAGTAGAGGGCGCTGTAGTAATCAGCTAAGTTATTGGGGTATTGAGTGTGGGTACAGTACGGACAGAGAACAGAAGATGGCACTGTAATAATCAGCTGAGGTATTGGGATATTGATTGTGGGTACGGTACAGTTAGAGAACAGTAGAGGGCACTGTAATAATCAGCTCAGTTATTGGGATATTGATTGAGGGTACAGTACAGTTATGACAGTACATGGCGCTGTAATTATCAGCTAAGTTATTGGGAGATTGAGTGTGGGTACAGTACAGTTAGAGAACAGTAGAGGGTTCTGTAATAATCAGCTGGGTTATTGGGATATTGAGTGGTACAGTACAGACAGAAAACAGTAGATGGCACTGTTATAATCAGCTGCGTTATTGTGATATTGAGTGTAGTAACAGTACAGTTATGACAGTACAGGGCGCTGTAATAATCAGCTGAGTTATTGGGATATTGATTGCGGGTACAGTACAGTTATGACAGTAGATGGCGCTGTAATTATTAGCTAAGTTATTGGGAGATTGAGTGTGGGTACAGTACAGTTAGAGAACAGTAGAGGGCGCTGTAATAATCAGCCGAGTTATTGAGATATTGAGTGTGGGTAAAGTACAGATAGAGAACAGTAGGGCGATTAGGTCGATGTAATAATCAGCTGAGTTATTGGGATATTGAGTGTGGGTAAAGTACAGATAGAGAACAGTAGAGGGCGCTGTAATAATCAGCTGAGTTATTGAGATATTGATTGTGGGTACAGTACAGTTATGACAGTAGATGGCGCTGTAATTATCAGCTAAGTTATTGTGATATTGAGAGTGGGTAAAGTACAGATAGAGAACAGTAGAGGGCGCTGTAATAAGCAGCTGAGTTATTGTGATATTGAGAGTGGGTAAAGTACAGATAGAGAACAGTAGAGGGCGCTGTAATAATCAGCCGAGTTATTGGGATATTGAGTGTGGGTACAGTACAGCTAGAGAACAGTAGAGGGCGCTGTAATAGTCAGCTGAGTTATTGTGATATTGAGTTTGGTTACAATACAGTTATGACAGTAGAGGGCGCTGTAATAATCAGCTGAGTTATTGTGATATTGAGTGTGGGTACAGTACAGTTAGAGAACACTAGAGGCTGCTGTAATAATCAGCTGAGTTATTGGGATATTGAGTGTTGGTACAGTACAGTTATGACAGTAGAGAGCGCTGTAATAATCAGCTGAGTTATTGGGATATTGAGTGTGGGTAAAGTACAGTAAGAGAACTGTAGAGGGCGCTGTAATAATCAGCTAAATTATTGGGATATTGAGTGTGGGTAAAGTACAGTTAGATAACAGTAGAGGGCGCTGTAATAATCAGCTGGGTTATTGGGATATTGAGTGTGGGCACAGTACAGTTAGAAGACAGCAGAGGGCTCTGTAATAATCAGCTGCGTTATTGTGATATTGAGTGTGGTAACAGTACAGTTATGACAGTAGAGGGCGCTGTAATAATCAGCTGAGTTATTGGGATATTGAGTGTGGGTACAGTACATTTATGACAACAGAGGGCGCTGTAATAATAAGCTGAGTTATTGGGATATTGATTGCGGGTACAGTACAGTTTTGACAGTAGATGGAGCTGTAATTATCAGCTAAGATATTGGGATATTGAGTGTGGGTACAGTCCAGTTAAAGAACAGTAGATGACACTATAATAAGCAGCTTTGTTATTGTGATATTGAGTGTGGTTTCAGTACAGTTAGAGAACAGTAGAGGGTGCTGAAATAATCAGCTGTGTTATTGGGATATTGAGTTTGGGTACAGTACAGTTATGACAGTAGAGGGTGCTGAAATAATCAGCTGAGTAATTAGTATATTCAGTGTAGGGACAATACAGACAAAGAACAGTAGATGGCACTGTAATAATCAGCTGCGTTATAGTGATATTGAGTGTGAGTACAGTACAGTTATGACAGTAGAGGGCGCTGTAATTATCAGCTAAGTTATTGGGTGATTGAGTGTGGGTACAGTACAGTTAGTGGACAGTAGAGGGCGCTGTAGTAATCAGCGAAGTTATTATGGTATTGAGTGTGGGTACAGTACAGTTAGAAGACAGTAGAGGGCTCTGTAATAATCAGCTGGGTTATTGGGATATTGATTGTGGGTACAGTACAGTTAGAGAGCAGTAGATGGCGCTGTAATAATCAGCTGGGTGTAGGTCCAGTACAGTAAGAGAACAGTAGATGGCGCTGTAATAATCAGCTGGGTGTAGGTCTAGTAGAGTTAGAGAACAGTAGAGGGCGCTGTAATAATCAGCCGAGTTATTGGGATATTGAGTGTGGGTAAAGTACAGTTAGAGAACAGTAGAGGGCTCTGTAATAATCAGCTGGGTTATTGGGATATTGAGTGTGGTAACAGTAAACTTATAACAGTAGAGGGCGCTGTAATAATCAGCTGAGTTATTGTGATATTGAGTGTAGGTAGAGCACAATTAGAGAACAGTAGAGGGCACTTTAATAATCAGCTGAGTTATTGGGATATTGAGTGTGAGTACAGTAAAGTTATGACAGTAGATGGTGCTTTAATAATCAGGTGAGTTATTGGGATATTGAGTGTGGGTACAGTACAGCTAGAGAACAGTAGAGGGCGCTGTAGTAATCAGCAAAGTTATTGGGGTATTGAGTGTGGGTACAGTACAGACAGAGAACAGTAGATGGCACTGTAATAATCAGCTGAGTTATTGGGATATTGAGTGTGGGTACGGTACAGTTAGAGAACAGTAGAGAGAAAGTAGAGGCCAGTGAAATTATCGGCTGAGATATTGGGATACTGATTGTCGGTAGAGTACAGTTTAGAGGACAGTAGACAGCGTTGCAATAATCAGCTGAGTTATTGTGATATTGAGTGTGGGTACAGTAAAGTTAGAGACCAGTAGAGGGCGCTGCAAAAAATCAGCTGAGTTATTGTGACAGTGAGCGTGGGTATAGTACAGTTAGAAGAAAGTAGAGGGCAATGTAATAATCAGCTGTGTTATTCTGATATTGAGTGTGGTAACAGTACAGTTATGACACTAGAGAGCGCTGTAATAATCATCTGAGTTATTGGGATATTGAGTGAGGGTACAGTACAGTTAGACAACAGTAGAGGGCGCTGTAATAATCGGCTGAGTAATGGGGATATTGAGTGTGGGTACAGTACAGTTAAACAACAGTAGACGACGCTGAAATAATGAGCTGAATTATTGGGATATTGAGTGCGGGTCCAGTACAGATAGAGAACAGTAGAGGGCGCAGTAATAATCAGCTGGGAGTGGGTAAAGTACAGTTGGAGAACAGTAGAGGGCGCTGTAATAGCCAGCTGAGGTATTGTGATATTAAGTGTGGTTACAGTACAGTTATGACAGTAGAGGGCACTGTAATAATCATTTGAGTTATTGGGATATTGAGTGTGGATACAGTACAGTTAGAGAACAGTAGAGGCTGCTGTAATAATCAGCTGAGTTATTGGGATATTGAGTGTGGGTACAGTACAGTTATGACAGTAGAGGGCGCTGTAATAATCAGCTGAGTTATTGGGATATTGAGTGTGGGTACAGTACATTTAAAGACCAGTAGAGGGTGCTGTAATAATCAGCTGAGTCATTGGGATATTGGATGCGGGTACAGAACAGTTATTACAGTAGATTGCGTTTTAATTATCAGCTGAGTTATTGGGTTATTGAGTGTGGGTACTGTACAGTTATGACAGTAGAGGGCGCTGAAATAATCAGTTGAGTTATTAGGAAATTCAGTGTAGGGACAATACAGACAGAGAACAGTAGATGCCACTGTAATAATCAGCTGCATTATAGGGATATTGAGTGTGGGTAAAGTACAGTAAGAGAACAGTAAAGGGCGCTCTAATAATCATTTAAATTTTTGTTATACTGAGTGTGGCTACAGTACAGTTAGAGTACAGTAGATAGTGCTGTAATAATCAGGTGGGTTATTGGGATATTGAGTGTTGGTACAGTACAGTTAGAGGACACTGGAGGGTGCTGTTATAGTCATTTGAGTTATTGTGATATTGAGTGTAGGTACAGTACAGTTAGAGGACAGTAGGGGGCACTGTAATAATCCACTGAGTTATTGGGATATTGAGTGGTGGGTACAGTACAGTTATGACAGTAAAGTTTGCTGTAATAATCAGCTGAGTTATTGGGATATTGATTGTGGGTACTGTACAGTTATGACAGTAGAGGGCGCTGTAATAATCAGCTGAGTTATTGGGATATTGAGTGTGGGTACAGTACATTTAAAGACCAGTAGAGGGTGCTGTAATAATCAGCTGAGTCATTGGGATATTGGATGCGGGTACAGAACAGTTATTACAGTAGATTGCGTTTTAATTATCAGCTGAGTTATTGTGACAGTGAGCGTGGGTATAGTACAGTTAGAAGAAAGTAGAGGGCAATGTAATAATCAGCTGTGTTATTCTGATATTGAGTGTGGTAACAGTACAGTTATGACAGTAGAGGGCGCTGTAATAATCATCTGAGTTATTGGGATATTGAGTGAGGGTACAGTACAGTTAGACAACAGTAGAGGGCGCTGTAATAATCGGCTGAGTAATGGGGATATTGAGTGTGGGTACAGTACAGTTAAACAACAGTAGACGACGCTGAAATAATGAGCTGAATTATTGGGATATTGAGTGCGGGTCAAGTACAGATAGAGAACAGTAGAGGGCGCAGTAATAATCAGCTGGGAGTGGGTAAAGTACAGTTGGAGAACAGTAGAGGGCGCTGTAATAACCAGCTGAGGTATTGTGATATTAAGTGTGGTTACAGTACAGTTATGACAGTAGAGGGCACTGTAATAATCATTTGAGCTATTGGGATATTGATTGTGGATACAGTACAGTTAGAGAACAGTAGAGGCTGCTGTAATAATCAGCTGAGTTATTGGGATATTGAGTGTGGGTACAGTACAGTTATGACAGTAGAGGGCGCTGTAATAATCAGCTGAGTTATTGGGATATTGAGTGTGGGTAAAGTACAGTTAGAGAACAGTAGAGGGCGCTGTAATAATCAGCTGAGTTATTGGGATATTGAGTGTGGGTACAGTACATTTAAAGACCAGTAGAGGGTGCTGTAATAATCAGCTGAGTCATTGGGATATTGGATGCGGGTACAGAACAGTTATTACAGTAGATTGCGTTTTAATTATCAGCTGAGTTATTGTGACAGTGAGCGTGGGTATAGTACAGTTAGAAGAAAGTAGAGGGCAATGTAATAATCAGCTGTGTTATTCTGATATTGAGTGTGGTAACAGTACAGTTATGACAGTAGAGGGCGCTGTAATAATCATCTGAGTTATTGGAATATTGAGTGAGGGTACAGTACAGTTAGACAACAGTAGAGGGCGCTGTAATAATCGGCTGAGTAATGGGGATATTGAGTGTGGGTACAGTACAGTTAAACAACAGTAGACGACGCTGAAATAATGAGCTGAATTGTTGGGATATTGAGTGCGGGTCCAGTACAGATAGAGAACAGTAGAGGGCGCAGTAATAATCAGCTGGGAGTGGGTAAAGTACAGTTGGAGAACAGTAGAGGGCGCTGTAATAACCAGCTGAGGTATTGTGATATTAAGTGTGGTTACAGTACAGTTATGACAGTAGAGGGCACTGTAATAATCATTTGAGTTATTGGGATATTGATTGTGGATACAGTACAGTTAGAGAACAGTAGAGGGCGCTGTAATAATCAGCTGAGTTATTGGGATATTGAGTGTGGGTACAGTACATTTAAAGACCAGTAGAGGGTGATGTAATAATCAGCTGAGTCATTGGGATATTGGATGCGGGTACAGAACAGTTATTACAGTAGATTGCGTTTTATTTATCAGCTGAGTTATTGGGTTATTGAGTGTGGGTACTGTACAGTTATGACAGTAGAGGGCACTGAAATAATCAGCTGCATTATAGGGATATTGAGTGTGGGTAAAGTACAGTAAGAGAACAGTAGAGGGCGCTGTAATAATCAGCTGAGTTATTGGGATATTGAGTGTGGGTACAGTAAGGTTAGAGAACAGTAAAGGGCGCTCTAATAATCATTTAAATTTTTGTTATACTGAGTGTGGCTACAGTACAGTTAGAGTACAGTAGATAGTGCTGTAATAATCAGGTGGGTTATTGGGATATTGATTGTGGGTACTGTACAGTTAGAGACCAGTAGAGGGTGCTGCAATAATCAGCAGAGTTATTGTGATAGTGAGTGTGGGTATAGTACAGTTAGAAGAAAGTAAAGGGCACTGTAATAACTAGCTGAGATATTGGGATATTGATTGATGGTACAGTACAGTCTGGAGGACAGTAGACAGCACTGCAATAATCAGCTGATTTATTGGGATATTGAGTGTGGTTACAGTACAGTTAGGAGACAGTAGATGTCGCTGTAATTATCAGCTTAGTTATTGTGATATTGAGTGTGGGTACAATACAGTTAATAGACAGTAGAGGGCGCTGTAATAATCAGCAGAGTCATTGGGATATTGAGTGTATTTACAGTACAGTTAGAGATCAGTAAAGGGGTCTGTAATAATCAGTTGAGTTTTTGGGATCGTGAGTTTGGGTACAGTACCGTTAGAGGACACTAGAGGGCGCTGAAATTATCAGAAGAGTTATTGGGATATTAAAATATTTTTAATTTAAGTACGTTCTATAGCCACACCGTGTTAGCCATCTGAACACATGACTCACCAGGAAATGTTCTTTTCTAATGCTTCCCCGACTTCTTCCTTCAGAACACTCACATCCACTGTTTGGTTACCTGCTTGGTTACCTGCAAAGTCGGTTCAGCATTACTTTTATGCAAATGAAATGCAACCATTAATTGATGTTTCACTAAGAGAGACAGCAGAATGTTTTGAAAGCTGTCGGTATGTCTAACAACACGTTTAAAAAAGCTTTGTTTTGCTTTATAATGAATTGTCCAAAATGACACAAGTGGACCAAAATTTTTAATCAGCTGTGGATAGTGTTCTATAAAATTATGCTTAAGAATAAGACCCCTTAGGGGAAAGGTTTCAAAGAGTCTGTGCCGATGCTCTGAAATTTTATTGTCCAGTTCAACTGTCTCCTTGAGGTTATAAAAGAAGCTGCCATATTCGCTCACACTCGGATATTTTTGGTTCAACAATGAGGGAAAAGAAGCGCAGAATTGTCAGTTTTCATGGGCACCCCAACACTCACTCATGGCTCAGGCCCAGGAATAAAAGCAGCATGGGAGCACCAGTGAGTGAGTATGCTTGCTCCAAGAGGCTGAAATGCTGAACCTCTGCCCTTTTTTTTCTCCTCTCTTCTACGCTTTCCCCGTCTCGTCCTACAGGAGAGTAGCTGAACTGGACCAAGGACGATCCTGACCCTCAGACCCCCTTCCTGCGTCTTGCTCCAGCTCACCAACCTAACCGGGACCCAGTGCCTGCCTGGCGGCTAAGAGAAGGACTCTTTTTGTTTTCTTTTTTTTTCTAAAAGTGTTTTTTTTTTCAAATGCCTGGTGGATAAATAAAGACCCCTATGGGGTAGTTTGAGTTCACCCCTATGGTCTCTGTCTGGTTCTGGTCCTTTAATTGACTCGCTGGTGACATCTGGTGGATGAATGCGGGTGGGACCAAACCAGAGGCAGAACCCCAAAAAAAAAGAAGAGGAAGAAGAAAAGAACTCTCCTTTTTTTCCAGAGGCAGCATAATGGACCAGGTCCTACAGCGACTGTTGGAGGCCAGTTTGCGGCAGCAGGAAGTAAGCCAGGAACTGACAAGGGGGCTGAAAGGAGTCACCTCATTGAGCGACCTCATTCCCAGCCGACAGGCCATCCCCAAAGCGCCTCTCCAGGATCCCCGCCGCAGTGCTTTTGACAAAACTGGCCCCAGGTGACGACATCGAGGCCTTCCTCTATACTTTTGAGAGCATTGCAGAACGAAAGGTCTGGGACCGCGAGAAATGAAGTTCCATCATCACCGACGTGAACCCAGACCCACCTCTCCACCCCGTCGGGAGAATCCCCCTGCAATGTGGCCTGAGTTCCGCCCTTGGGACAGGGAGAGTCCCCGAGTGAGACCACCTTTTTTTGTGTCCCCTACAACCCTCGGGCAGCCCCCGGGATGAGCCCATGCCCACCAAGCCCGACTCTCCCGGACGGCATCTTGTTCCCCCCAAGGCCTGGCTGGCCAGCTGCTCTCACCATGGCCATCATACGCCCTCCTCGGCCCCCACAAAGATGCTCCGTCTGAATGGACATGACATCCTAGCAGTACTGGACAGGGGAAGCACCGTGACCCTGGCCCGTCCGTCTGGCCTGCCCTGGCTGCAACCCCAGGAGGAGACCCTAAATGTGTCCTGCATCCATAGGGACACCCGCCAAGTTCCCACCACCCGAGTTACCCTGGTAAACACCCGAGAACAGTGGAAAATCACCGTGGGCTTAGTTCCTGATCCCTGGTGCCGCTGTTGGTTGGACGAGACTACCCTGGCTTTGAGGCGGAGCTCCAGGGACCCACCATCCACCCTATCGTACCCTCTCCTCCCTGCGCCCCAGACAACGCCGGAAAGCCCCTCCTAGACCAGCCCTGGCAGCTTGGGATCAAACAGACAGCAGTGGAGCATTGTCAGAAGGTGAGGTCCCAGCCCTGACTAACCCTCTGTTCTCTTTTCACCACCAGGTTCTGAAAGAAGGAAGTTTCTCCAAAGAACAGAAAGAAGACGAACGTCTAAGGCAGGCCTGGACGGATACCAGATAAATCAATGATATGCCGGTTGGCGTGAGCCCCGTACTCCCGTCATATTTTATGATTCGGAACAATTTGGCATACAGAGTGGCTCTAAACCAAGGTGAGCGTGTCGAACAGCTCCTGGTCCCCTGTTCTTGCATTGATACAGTTATGCACCTAGCCCATCAGCACCCCCTTGGAGGTCATCTGGCAGCCGATAATACCCTTACCCGGATCCTGTCAAGATTCTACTGGCGCTCCATACATGCAGAAGTTAAAAAACACTGCCTCAGGTGTGCCCGCTGCCAGCTCATTAGCCCCCGTAAGCCCCCGCCTGCTCCCCTGGTTCCCCCTCCCATCATAGGAGTCCCTTTTAAGCGGATCGGAACGGACTTAGTTGGCCCTCTACCCACATCCGCCTGGGGACATGAATATATATTGGTGGTCCTGGACTATGCCACACGGTGCCCAGAAGCTGTACCGCTACGAAAAGCCACCTCCAAAGCCGGGCCAGGGAACTAATGCTCCTCATGAGTCATGTGGGCATACCCAAAGAGATCCTTACAGATCAGGGCCCCCGTTTGTTTCCAAACTAATGGTTGACCTCTGCAAGCTTCTACAGATCCGTTGTCTGAACACCTCTGTCCATCATCCTCAAACAGATTGGCTTGTGGAGAGGTTCAACCAGACCCTACAGAAAATGCTAAAGAGGCTAATAGCCCAGGATGGCCGCGACTGGTACCTCCTTCTCCCCATGTCCTATTTGCAGAAAGGGAGATTCCTCAAGCCTCTACAGGATTCTCCCTCTTTGAGCTGCTCTTTGCAGAAGACAACGAGGTCAAGGATGCCTGGGAGCAGCAACCATCCCCCTACAGGTCAGTGATTGAATATGTACAGAATATGCAGGAACATATTGACCATGTACACCCCGTTGTCAAGGAACACATGGAGGAGGCCCAGCGGGCCCAACAACGTTCCTACAACAGGCCGGCCCAGGTCCGAGAATTCCAGCCGGGAGACCGGGTGCTGGTCCTTATCCCCATAGCCTCTTGCAAGTTCCTCGCCTCCTGGCAGGGCCCATTCACTGTAAAGGAAAAGGTGGGGCCGGTGGCCTACCGCCTGGAACAGCCGGGAAAGAGAAAAAAGGAACAGGTATACCACATTAACCTTATCAAAAAATGGTATAAACCTCCCCCTCCTCTCTATGCCTTTTCCCAGATACTGGAGCCCTCAGCCAGCCAGGTCAGCTATGGTGAGGACATAAGCCGGGCTCAAAAGCAGGAATTGACAGAGTGTGTTGACGGCTACCAAGATATGTTCTCAGACAGCCCAGGGTGTACCCAAGTGATCCAACTCCACGTCCATACTGCCAGCAACAGTAAAGCAGCGACCATACCGCCTACCTGAAGCCCGCCGCACTGCCGTCGAAGAGGAAGTCCAGAAGATGCTCAAGCTTAGAGTAATAGAGCCCTCCACAAGCCCTTGGTCCAGCCCAAGCGTGCTGGTTCCGAAGTAACGATTTTCGTAGGTTAAATGTGGTTTCTCAGTTCGATTCCTACCCCCTACCCGGGGTGGATGATCTGATTGACCGCCTTGGAAGGGCGCGGTTTGTATCCACGTTGGACCTGACCAAGGGCTATTGACAGGTTGCTCTTGCTGCTGAGGCCAAAGAAAAGACTGCATTCTTAACACCATCTGGCCTATGGCAGTACACAGTCCTGCCCTTTGGTCTGCATGGAGCCCCAGCCAGTCCTTCGACCGCATCGTCGCTACGCTGCAGCATACCTGGGAGACGGGAGGAGAGAAACATCCCATCTTGTTTATCAGCCGCAAACTCACCCCGGCTGAACGTCGCTACGCCGCCCTGGAACGAGAGGCCCTGGCCATCAAGTGGGCCATCGAGGAACTGAGGTACTACTTGACGGGTAGGCACTTCACATTGATCACAGATCATGCACCTCTACAGTGGCTGGCTAAGGCTAAAAAATCCAATGCCCGTGTAACCTGTTGGTTCCTGTCCCTGCAAGAGTTCTATTTCAGGTGCAGCACAAGGCTGGGGCCCTGAATGCTGATGTTGATGCCCTCTCCCGCATCAACTCCTGGTGGGCCACTGCTGTGAGCGCCCTGGGAAGGCCTCTGGGGGGGACTGTGACCCACGGCCACTGCTGCAGCAAGGAAAGAACTCTCAATGTTCCCAGTGCTCTGGCGCTGTCCATGGTGCTGAACACCCGCAGCGGCCGCATAAAGAGAGTCGCGGACCTTCCCAGCGCTCTACCGCTATCCATGGTGCTGAACACACTGCCCCGCCATTTATCCCGCACGTGGTGGTGATAAACGAATAGGGGGCTAGGGCTAGGGGGCAGGGACACTTCACTCGCCATGGCTGGGCGCCACTGATGAGCACACGTGGAGACACTCACTCACGGCTCAGGCCCAGGAATAAAAGCAGCAGAAAACAGCTGAAACCCAGTAAACAGAAGTAATTGTATGCTTTTTCCTGAATGCTCCAAGTGGATTACAGAGTTCAAATTTATCTATGTATAATATGAGACTAATGGCTTGTCCTGATAACAGTTTGTTGGCTTTAAAGTATGTGACATGTATTCAAACGGTTCACTATTTTGCATATGTCCCATAAATGTTTGTTCTGAAACGACAATTTTCAAACACACGAGTAATAGTTTCTCGCTTTTACTTTTCTGTGGAAATAGTATTTAATGTATAACATGGACATTTAAATGCTAACATACTTTTCGTTTTAATTGTGATAAATGGTGTCTTGGCACTTGCGTTTTAATGCTACCCCATGTTATAAATGAGCAGTAACATTCAAAGACAGGGCATGGTTTGACCACTATGCCAATGCCATAGCCTATAATGCTTTAGGAGCTCAGTCTTATCGGGGGTTTTAAATTAGCAAATTTTACAGCACCAATGTATTTCGAAAAGTAATTTTTCTGTATTTTAACATCAAACCAACCAACATGAAACGGGCAATCACCTTATTCTTTAGCTCAACTAAAGAGCTAGATAGCACTATGGCAAAAAAAATCTTACTCATATAATATTGTGCAAAACAGAGCCATAGCTTGCTGCAAAGCTAGCTAGATGCAGCACTAAATACATTTATAAATCTAAGTAGCCTGTAAAAATACTAACCTAGCCGGTTGGAGTTAACTCAGTTGTCAGTTGTTGGGCTGATGAAAAATATGCATTAAAAAAGGATTCAAAAATGCATCCAAACAAAACATATGTTTAAATTACTTAATATTTCTTGTGTTAAATGGAATCTTTTTTATGTTTTATATACTAACAACCTGAATCAATATTAGGATCATTTTTTCTGTTGAATGAGGTAAAAGCTGTTTTTGGACATTTCAGGATGAGAGCAGCATTTTGTGGATAGTGCTGAGCTCCTCTCTCACTCCTTAAAGTGATTTTATTACGAAGTATATTTAAAAGTACTAAAAGTATGTTTAAAATAAGTCAAAAATACTAAAAGTATACTTTTCATTTCCTATACTTTAGAAAAGTACACATAAAATATACTTGTATTATATTTGTATTATATTAATATATTTTAAAGTAATACATCTTAAATTCTACTTCAATGTGTTAATAGAGATTACATTTAAATCTAAATATACTGAAGCATGTTTAACAAAAAAGTGTACTTAATTATTATGTCAATTAAACATATTAATTAAAATGTGTACTGCATAGAAATCTATTTTAAAGTGTGCTTCAGTGCAACTTAGAACGTATACTTTAAATAATGGATTTCATGTAATAAAACATGTTTTAAGAAAATTGTTATATCAACTGAAAGGTATTATTTGAAAGATATATTTTGTAAACATGCACTTTGATGTGTGGTTTAATACAACTGAGGAAGTATACTTTAATTAATGTATTTCTTAACAATTAATGTATTTTTTCACAGTACACTTCCTATGTTGGTTTTCGTCATTTATTAAGTATACTTTTAGTTTTTTAGGTTTTTACGTTAAATATAATTTAAAAAGATTTTTATATTATGCTTCAATCCAATTAAAAAAAAATTATGGACTTCACATTTTGAAGCAAATATGCCTCAAGTGTCACATAAAATTACATAAGTTAATTTCTTATCACATTCAGGTAATAAAATGTACATTATAAGGGCGCTGAGCGGTCCAGCAATCTAAAGTGCTGCCAGTATGAGCATGTTTACATAGTAGGCCTGTTTATCTTATTCTCTGTACTTTGCTCCACCCTGTATATCATTCAGTACTCCTTCTTTATCTGCTGTATCTCTAGATAAATGTTAATTGGGATTTTTAAGAATGTCTGTAATCTGGCATGACAAATTTATCATTAAAAAAATTGCCATTTTTAAGATTTGTACCTTCATCAAATACAAACTGGCATGCTTCACATTGTGTTGGCCTTTTCTCCCTTGTCTGCATGAACATAGAACATGAGGAGCAGTAAAACTTAGGTTCATAATGACCATACTCTACATAAGCTTTGTTAAACAAGTACACACTGTAGCGGCTCAGTGGTTTAATACCTGGTGCTAATTGAGATGTTGAAATATTTTTAATTGGGCGCCAGTTATTAAATTAATTTAATTAGATTAATTAATTAATTAATTAATTAATCAAATTAATTAATAACACAAGACATCTCAATTAGCACCAGGTATTAAACCACTGAGCCGCTACATAATTTGGCGCGCCAACGTGGGGCAGGATTATTATTGGCTCTCCGCCGCGAGACCAGAATATACACATTTCATAACCAGTTCCAGAAAATAGCGCTGTAAGTTGCAGAATAAAGTGTATTTTGTTTTTATTGCTAAATGCGTTAGCTGCTGGCTAGCTGGCCTAGCTGGAGTTACCTGCATAAACCCAGCGTGTTAGAAACACACGCACATGTTCTACACGTGTTTTTGTTTACAATTCAGGACTGGCCAGTCCCCTGTGTGTGTACGCGTCGCGCGCACGGTCCCCTGTGTGTCTGTATAACGTGTACAGTTGTGTGTGTGTGGTACGTGAGCGCTCTTGAAAACATTACGCTTATTTGTAAAATAAGCTTGGTTGACACACCGCCGTGTGTGGGTAACCTTAAACCCGGGTGTATATACGTGTATATACGTGTATATACGTGTGTACTTACATAAAGTTCGAACTGTTTCCGGTAAAATAGACATATTTTGCCAGTGTTGATCTGATAAGGCCTTCGCGCAGCTCTGAGTCGCGGATCTCCGGCTCATGACTCCGCGCTCCAGTTAAAACTGCCGGTTTTTGCGCGAAATCCGTAAAATCCTGCAGTACTGGACACTTCCACGTGCGTAAAAGAGTAGCTAACTTTTACGTAACACCACCCTGAGTGGCAGGAAGTTTATTGTGTGCGTGATTAAACTAACCACGCCAGGATGTAAATCCTCTTTGCTCATCTTGTGAAGTGTGTTGCTGCTGTGTTAAACTTTCGGACAGCCGTGTCCTTCTCCTCTGCTATTCACAGTCGACTGAGTCAGTCAAATCTGCTGACCAGGTCCCAGACCCAAGGGGCGGTCCTTAACGTGGCATCATCAGTGGGCGTGACCACGCCCACCAGTCGGCCTCTGCCACCATCTGGTGGACAGCCTGACTATTTACACTCAAACTCAAAGGGTGTTTTACTACCCCTCACCACTAGGGGGGGGTACACTGCCACATCGCCATCTGGTGTTTGATTTGGGTAACTGCATACAGTGCAGAAAGGTGCATCTCATTTGTTTGACCACCAGAGGGAGCCACTTAGCCACATGGCTGTGTCGCCACCTGGTGTTGTACTTGTGTAATTGCTATCATCCTGTAGAGTGCATTTAGAGTTTCTGTCGCCAGAGGGTGCCAATTTCAAACAAACTTTTTGTTAAGTTAATAAAGGGAATTTGCATTGTGGTTGGGTTAAATGGTTTGTGAATAAGTAAACAAATAACTGCATTAATTTAATCGGTTTATATTAAAATAGTTAAATTTAAGTTTCAGGTCTGCTCTCTCAAACATCACTCTTTATGTTACATTGAACCAAGCTAAATAGCTATCCCCATTGAGTAACTAATCACAACATAAAATAATTAACTGGTCATTTTAATCAATTTGATTAAGTAAAGTTAATTAAATTTTTGTTAATTAATTATTTTCAATTTAATTCAACCATCTTCAAATAAATTAAGCTTAATTATTGATCGATTAAGATCAATTATTAATAACTGATTGAAATTAATTAATTAATTAACCATTAAAAAAAAAAAAAAAAAAAAAAAAAAAAAAAAAACCTATCCAGTTATCAGTTACTCAACCATATACCCAGCACACCTGTGCTTAATACATAGTTAAATTCTCCCATCCTGTACATAGTTAATAACTATACTCATATTTAGACATACTGTATATAGTGGCCTACAGTTACTAAACTGTTCACCAGCACCACTGACAACAAATCTAACTATTCTTTCAAAATTAATCTACTAATTGTAACCTTAGGTCACCCACTTTTACAGATTTTCTTCTTAGAAAAGGCACAATGCTAATTAACTCGTACATAAAATAAACTTGTTTGTCACCAAAATTGTTTGATTCCACGTGCTTTACGTAAATCAAAATGTGTGTCACTGAAAAAGCTCTTTTAGAGCTTACAGCTGGTTTACCCCCAGGACTTACCGTCCCAGTCCAACAAATGGACAGTGGGGGTCTCCATGCACTAATTGCCAAAAGCCTCAATGAGTGTGTATCTAAAATCCTTGAGGGCAAGCAACAAGTGGATCCGATTTCCCTAATACTGTGGAAACAACTGCTGTTGTCACAGGATCAACTTGCTGCTTCCTCCAAAACCATTCAAAATCTCCAAGCAGAGATTGTGACTTTAAATGATAGAGTTGCAGACCTAGAGAACAAAACTGTACAGTCTGAAATGAACCAAAGAGACCTCAAAACCGAAGTGCAGCTGCTTCAAAAGGAAGCCAACATAGCTACCCAACTTGCAGCTCAGTCACAGGAAAAACTAAAACATGCTATTGCAAGACAGGTTGAGCTACAAACTGAATTAGCACATGCTAACAATGCAGTCAAATTAACTCGAGACCAAACAGAGTTAACATTTGAGCTGATGATGGAGGGAGACTCCCCCATCAATCCAGCTGGTAAATCAGGAACCCCTGGGGTTCCGGATCTTAAGCAACAACCCTCCACAAATACATTCCCTCTAGTCTCCCTTAAAGGTGCTGAAGCGCCAGTAGAACCAAGGTTCACTCAGCGTTCCCAGCCATATGGGACCTCTGTGCTACCTCAAGCACCCTCTGATAGAGATTTGGACAAAATTGCGCGTAACATCCCACGCTTTGAACCAGAACCGGACGGTTCTAATGATGTCCACCAGTATCTTCGCGACATTGACTTCTTCTTACGCCGTTTCCCCAAGGCCACGGTAGATGATAAAATCTACCTCATTAAGGTGTCCTCTAGTCGGGAAGTTGGACGTTTCATTGAGCGCCAACCACCCCAGGTTAAGAGAGATTATCCTGCTCTTTGCAAGGCTTTGGAGAATGAGTTCTCCAACCACCTTGTTCAAACCGGCCTTGCTGCAGCTCTTGCAATTAAGCAGAGACGCCAGGAAACACCCCTACAGTACTATCACCGCCTCAGGCTAGCTTATTTCGGCTATAGAAATGAGCCTGGAATGGAGGAAGAGGAAGTTTTCAAAACATTGTTCGTGAGAAACCTCCATCCCTCCACCAGTCGCTCTTTTGGAGTCGCAGCCTGCCCTCGTACGCTAACAAGCCGGCAGCTGCGTGATTTGGCTCTCAGAGGATTTGCTAAGTTCCAACAAAACATTAATAAAAAATCAGAGTCAAATGACGTCCTGATAATGAATGAGCAGTCCTCCCACGTCAAGCAAAAAGGGGCACACAAGGCTCCAATGCCACCTAAGACCCAGTTAAACCACAAAAACCAGAGAGTGTTCCACTCTTGGCGTCGCTCGTCCCTACATTGGGCCCAGCAAAGTGACCAAAAGCCCTCCTATCGAAGGAAAGGTAGGATAAAACGCAGTTGGAATGGCAAACACTCACAGCACCATGCTCGAGCACAGAGCTCCAGCAAACTTCAATCTCCGCTCAGGAGAAAGAGCCCAAAGCACCACAAACGTTGGTGTCCACCTAAAGGGCACAAGGATGAGACATATCCAACTAACCTGAGCACTAAAGACGGCAGTCTACTCAGACAATTTCGTAACGAAAAACGCAAGCAGGACAATGCTGAATCTGAATTCTTGCCAATTGTCCATGCTCCAGATCAACCTGCTTGGGGGGGTGCGAAATCCACCCACCCCAATGCAGCCTTGGTACAGCCAGACGCTGAAAACAACCACACTGAGGAAACTTCTTCCCTCAGCCTGGAGGATCCACCACCTAAACATTTCTTGGGTTTCTTAACCGAGAAAGGTTCAACACCAAAATTCTACCTAGCCACCTGGCTGGAAGATGTGTTCGGGTATGAAGCTCTTTTGGACACGGGGTCAGACATTTCTTTAATGTCAAATTCACTTTTTGACCAGGTGAGGGCGACAGCCCACCGAAACAACAAAGAGATACCTCTGAAAAAGTGTGCTCTTCACCTTCAACCATATTCGCACACTGGTATCACTCTGCATTCTGCAGCCCTGGTGCACGTTGCCATCGGTCCAATGAGCCTCACCCATCCAATTCACATTTCTCCATTGGAGAACGTCCCATTGCTCTTTGGCAAAGACCTCCTTGACCGGTTCAAACCATTGATTGACTTTCAGCATCGTAGAATCTGGGCACAGGTTTGCGAACCCCTGCCCTGTCCTAAGGCACAGGATAGAGTTCAATGCTATCATGTTGCTAGCAACATTGAGCCACACAAGCTCATTGAGCCTTCAAATTCCACGGAAATCAATGAGAAGCTCACAGTCAGGATTCTGAAACCACCATCTTTAGAGTCCCCTAGCATGACTCTAAAACAAAACACCTGTTCATGGGCATTGACTCCCTCTACGGCTGTAGATGAGTACAACCCAAAAGCTGGAAAGTCATTCACTCTTAACACAACGGTCAACGGTGAAATCTTTGTTCCATGGGCTGACAAGTCAGCTGTTCACAGAACACCTGCAGGTTCCTTGCCACGGACTAACTGTGATCCTCTGTTCGTGCACCAAAAGGATTGTTCTCTTCTTGTTCCTGCACCAGTGGTTCCAGACAAACACAGTCCCTTGGATTCTTATGAAGGTAAAAACATTCCCGCCATCTACACAGATGGATGTGCTTTTCGGAATGCTCAAATCAAATGGAAAGTTGACATGACAATTGGTGCATGTGACAACACTTCTTTCAGAACACTGGCATTTCACCTTGATCCACTTGCCACTTACTGTGCGTCTTTCAGGATGCTCAAGGGCCTGTTTGTTTATGCCCCAGATACACACGCTTCATCTTCATTCGTGGTGCCTCAGCGCCATGGGGGGGAGAGCCTAGCCCAGGCCCTCGATCACCCATGGGTGGACCACAAAATGATGGGGGAAACACACCATGCATTCCCACAATTGACATATCTGCCACTTGTTGGAAAAAGGCTAGTGTGTTTTCAGCCCCAATCTTCAGAAGATCTGTGTGGTATATGGCCAATTCCACAAATGGATTGGGTCGAAAGATTCATGAAAATTGTCCGAAGGAACAAACATCTCATCACTGTGGCAGGTGCATTTGCCAGATGGGGGGGACGTCCCCCAGACCCTATTGAAATGGCTCAGGCCACAACTTTTTCGCTGAACCACACTTTCTCAGGTGTTGGTATATCTCACCGTTCTAGCGGTGAACTGCGGAAGCACCCAAAACTGGGAAAAAGCACGCTTGGATACCAACCATTGTGCTACACTGCTGACAAGCTACTGGTGAGGTCCCAGCACAGCACTGGCAAAACAATTCGCGAGCTCAGGTCTCATTGGTTTGGTCCTCAGGCAAAGGCAGACAAACTGCCTCGCATCTGGAACCAAATCCCGCATCGTCAGTGTTTTATTAAACTGATTCTCAAACAAGTTCACTGTAACCCAATTAAACTATGCAAAAGCCCCATGGGACAAGTCGGGACCAATAATGCCCTAGGTTAAATCATAATACTGGGCCAAATACTTAGACACACTGAGTGTTCATTGTCCACCATTTTCTGGCCTGACGCAATTGTTAAATTGAGAACGTACCACACATTCATTGTCTGGAACTCACCTATCCGAGTAGCATAACCCACAACAAATTGGATATTTTGTTAAACCTAGAGTTTGAATCACCATTTCAAACCATTAGCATAGCAGTATAATAAATACGTGGAGAAAGGGGGGTGCCAATTTTTTTTTTCTTCTCTCTTCTCCTCTCTTCAGGTGCCCAAAACATATTTTGTTTCCCTTCTGACTACGTTTGCTCCGCTATATTGTTCTCAATTGTTGACTAAGTAGTGGCTAATTATTGAAGCATACCTTATGGGTAGGTTGTCTTGATAAAGTTATAAAGGAACAAATAGCTAGCAAACTATTTGTGACCCTTTCATATGCTTGTTGCCACACTATCACATTAAATTAACTATTTTATTCAGAACCAAAAGCCAATAGCTACAACAAAAAACTGATCATCAGAGAAATTGTATATCCCTTAGACCAAAAACTCTGTCAGCGACCTTGTAGTAGATTGTCTTAAGAAAGCATGACCAACAAGACACCAATTGCATGAAAGATGTACCCTAACGTGCTCTGTCTACAGAAATCCACGTTGACATCGACCGATGACCCAACGTCCAGTGGCCCATCGATCGATGGGGGGGGAATGTAGTGGATTAACCAGAGGATTTCTTCATTGCTTGGACACAAACACACACTACCCCCACTTTACGGCCTATAAGGAAACTTCGAACCCAGAACACTCTAAAAAAACCTTGGAGTAATCTTTTTTTTCAAACAACCTTAAATTTCAAAATGACATTTACTGACTATTTCTTCACTCAGCCTCGCTCAAGAGCCCTAAATGCGAGTTTAGGGTAAAATTCTGTTTACATTCCTCCAAGTCATAAACCTCGGAGTTAAGGTAAACATTTGGAACATTTGCAACACCATCACTAGGACGGGACTGCGGATTTAAGAGAGTGTCAAAACTTAATTAATGCCTTGGAAATTGTTAATTCACCAAATATTATACCAATTTAGGGGTTTGTGCCTAGTTATTTCTGCAATCACTTAGAAATAAGATTAATGAAATTAAGAGAAATGTTCTAAGCTTGGAAATTCCATTGACCGTTTGTAAGTGAGACTCTCTGCTCTCTGTTCACCAACCTCCCCCACCATCGTAAATTCCGATGCCAACCGCTTATCTAAACTCAGCAAAGGGGAGGAATTTCTCACTCAGAAGATTTTGCTTAAAATACATATATATTGACTATATAAAAAAGGTGTTTTATAGAATGTTTACTAAATAATGGTATATGTGTCTGGTATATGGTATATGTGTTTGGATGTGTCCTGATTGAATTCTCCTACACATTCAAGTCTGAATCAACAAGGTTTAATTAGCATTTGATAATTTAGCTTTATTTGGTTATCAGTGGTTTAACCATGTATTATCTTTTAAGTGATTTAATTGGGTTTAAATAATAACATGACTCTTGATCTCTTTCTGACAGAGTACCATCCATCGTTGTATTTCTAAGATTATCTTGAATATTACATGTTTGTGGGCAATATATATATATATATTACATTTATTGTGATTCAATTGTAAGATTGTTTGTTTCCTGAATTTATCCTCACAAACTGATATGCTGAAAAATGTATTTTGATCCACTGTTTAATTGAGTTTTCTTTTGGTTTGATCTATTAGAAAAATGCTGAAGCATGCTGACCATGTGAGCGAGGGGGGGGTTTATGGCCCTTTGTGAATCCCCACCAAAGTTTGAAATTGCTCCTAGACCAATCAAAACACAGACATTTGGGCCACAGGGCCAATCATAGCTCAGGGGCCAAACAGGCCACAGAGACTAATAGTAAAACTGGGCAGACACAGTTCAGTTGCCAGTTTAGAGTTTCCAGTTCAGTTCGGAGGAGTTGGAGGAGAAGCAGTTGGAGTTAGAGAAGGAGTGGAAGAAGATGAGTTGAGGAAAACAGTTAGAGGAGAGAGGTTAGGGAGCCCAGAGATGGAGAAAGGATATACTATTAGTGTAGTCATCTTAAGTTAGTTTTCTTAGTGCATTTAATCTTCAAGTATATTAATATTAGCTATCCTAGTTTAAATAACTAGGCTATTTTATGATCTACAGAGTTCTCCTGCTTGCCAAGATAGTTAATATAGTTCAGTAAACCAACTAGACCAACCGACGGATCACCGAGAGGGTACGCCAGCCGAGCCAGCTCCAGGGAAGGCCTTCCCTGTGCAGAGACTAGAAGCGGGTGTCGTCCAGGTGCGCCGCTGGCCCACAGAGCACCATCTTTACCCTGCGGATGGGTCCACACCGGACCTTCTAGGGGTGCAGGATGTCAGCCGAACAAGAGGTTTAAACAGCGGACCGAACCGATGGGGACCCCCCTTTGTAGACGTCTCAGAGTAAGGCAGTTTGGGTATTTCTCTCAGCAATTGGTGTTTTGGTTGGTCAAGTCTAGTTTGGTTATTGTTCTTAACTCCCTTCGTAGTATAGATTAATTTTTAGTTATTTGGCGAAAGGGATGATCTTTGTAGGCCGTAAAATATCTTACTTATCTACTTATTTTAGTGTTCTCATTTGATTAGTTTGACCTCATTACATTTAGACCCTTATTTAGAAATATTCACTTAATAGTTCTATTAATCTTTATTCCTTTCATATCAGCATTATAACGTGTTTGTTGTTTATTTCTCATTTATCATTCTACACTATGATTTGATATCTAATGGCTACATTTATGACTTTTTTAATGAATTATTTACTCATATATGTGTGATTTAATAAATACTTTTATTTTACAAAACCTGTCATTTCAGTGTGTTTTTCTGGATAACTTGGTTATGAAAATTTCTGTCACCTGTAGAAACCACACCCTGAGATGTCTTGTGTTATTAATTAATTTGATTAATTAATTAATTAATTAATTAATCTAATTAAATTAATTTAATAACTGGCGCCCAATTAAAAAATATTTCAACATCTCAATTAGCACCAGGTATTAAACCACTGAGCCGCTACAACACTTTCTGGCACTAACCCAGAGACATGTTCATTACAAATCTTGAGGAGATGTTCCAGAGATATTCCAGTCAGGTTATGCTGCAGGACATAGGACATCAACAGCAGTGGACTCTGGCCTTTTGTTATTATTTATTTATTATTTATCTTGCTTGTAGAAGAAGAAACACTTGGTGTGAGCTAATCTATGTTTTGTAAAGATATATCAAAGCCTTCCATCTTGGAATTAGACATGAATAACCTTCAGATGAATGTTTATGTGTTGTGATATACCTAAAGAACTTAAATAATACACCTTCTATTCATTTTCACAATATTATATACACATTCACTTTAAAGTTTTAAAGAAATGCAAATGTAATTTTATAATAATTTTAATTGTTAAGAATTACACATAGGTTCTTGGTCTTCAACAGTGCAAAGTCCAACTGTACCTACAGATCAGCTGCTAAACTATGGTTTCTGATTTTCTGTGATCTTTGTATGAGAATTTTCCTAATTGATCGTTACCTTTCCATTATGCATTTTAAATTTGTAATATAATTAATGTTACAATTAATATTACAGTACATTTAGACAAAATTACAGACTTGAAAGTTTTGTAGAGTACAATGCAGAACTTGACATCAATATTAGGTCAAATACCTGTGATAAATCCCTGTTAGGTGTCTCTTCAGATTTTTCTGATGATACATCTGTGGATCTGGAGTGCTTAGATGTTTCATCATCACAGGACATCCCATGTAAGGATTTCTAAATGGAAGGTTTTTTAAATAAAAGTCAGTTTCATGTGCTTTAACCATTAAACCAAACCTATACGCCCATTATAGTACTTGCCCATTATAGTACTTGCCCATTATAGTACATGGCTTAGTTGGTGTCACTTATACTGTTTCGCACTGATGTTATATTCACATTATACAAAGAATCAGCACTATGGGTTAATTTGAGTTTTAAGAAATATGTCTCAGAGGTTACCGAACATCATAAGTCATTTACAGTACCTGTGAACATGCTTGTGTTTGTCTCTTTTAATGATTCACAAAGATGCTGATCATCAAAGTGGTTGGGCAGTTCCTCTGTGGTGTTATCACAATCCTCACTGTGGGGCTAAAACCAATTGCGACAAAATAGAGGAATGAATCTGATCTGAGCATTTCAATTAAATTAACAATTGTGATATTATATTTTCTCAGGGCATATCTATGCTTTATTTGGTTACCAATAAATTATATATTATATGTGGATTGTACAGGACAGGAGGGACTGCAGGTTTACGGCGTTCTGGTTGAAGCCTTCGCGCTCGCAGTTAGAGCGCAGCCTCGGCCTGGGTGAGGTGGAGCAGCTGAAGGCTGCGGGGAGCTGCGCGGGATGAGCAGGACTCTTATTAGTTGGGCGCAGTGGCTGGGTAAGCGCTGGTGAACGGCTTTTGTAAACGTTTTCTGATGGTGGACTAGTAAATAAGAAGTTTAGAACATCTTAATGCAAATACCGATAAAAGACCATCGTTTTAACCTTAAGCTACAAATGTCAATGTTAGTTAAATAGCTAATCACTGCGAACGTTTATTTGCTAATTAACTAGCTAGTGAGATAACCTAGATAGCAAGCTAGCAGAGGCTGTGCAGTGCAGTGCAAAGCTTCATTAGATTTCATTCTTAGTGTCTTTTTGTTTTAAGTAGTATGTAATGAACAGTGGCGTGCAGTTAATACAGTGGGTACCCCTTCTGCAAGAACCACCTGCCCCCAACCCCCATACACACACACATAGATGTATATTACAATAACTACATATTCTCTGTCTTAACTTATAGGAACTTAGTACACATTAACAGCCCACAAATACTGCGACAAACGACTATAGTATACACTAGACCACAACAATCAGTGCTTAATTTTCCAACAAATACAGCTATTTAACAAAGATCAAAAAACGCTGTACAAAACACCGTTTAAGGCTTACTTTTACGCCTTGGAATAAACGCGAGGCGTCGTCAGGCGTTTTCAGAGCGTGTGGCGGCGCAAGGCCTCTAGCGTTTTCATAAGGCCTCTGGGCCTTTCCGATGTAAAAACGGACAGAATTTACATATCCCCTCCTTCTCCAAACAGTTCAGCCCTCTAACTCTGTCAGGAAACTCTCTCTCCAGTTAAAATAAAAGCCCCAAGTGCTTCAAATGTCTGCTGTGTTGTTAGATGTGCTATGTTCCTAAATTTCTGGCTAAACTGGGCTTTGCGAAATTCAGTCCCTGATTAAAGCATTTTAAAATGTTTATCAACCCTTTCATTGTTGCTCTATTTAGTAATCATGTTTCATTTGTCTAATGCCATAAGAGTCAACACACACACACAAACACACAATCTCGCCCTCTCTCTCTCTCTCTCTCTCTCTCTCTCTCTCTCCACTCAAAGTTTGGGAATTTTAATAAAACGCGAAAGTTAGAGACCACCACAGCATACAAATTAAATGCATAAACTGAGAAATTAAGCAATTAACCCGTCACACAAAACTCAGCATCACATTTGGCAGATCTGTGTAGCGATTCTATACGATGGCGCTTTAGAATCACTCTTAAAAAACAAAGAAAGTCATAATATTCCGACTTTAATCATTTCAGTATTCAAGATATTTCTCAATTAACTTGTTTTTGATCATAGTACATCCTTATATTATTTTTTATCCTTTCTTACTTTTTGAATAAAAACCATTTTTGTATCACTGACCCTCAAACGGACAACATGGGTCTAAAATGACCCACTTTCTTTTTGTATGCTACTTCATGTATGGCTGTATGTTTTTATGATATATCTTAGCTGTAAATTAATTCCATTGTTAAAAATTTAATTAACTAATTCATGTATGATTGTTTAGCATCCATCTTCTTTTTTTATTCTCCTTACACACACGGGTCAGACATAACGCACATGCATTTGTCATTTCACAGCTCAGCACAGCTCCCTCAGTACTGTTTTACAATGACATTACCTTAGAAAATATTTGGTGACTGTAGTGAAAGATAACTTTACATATTATTTGATTTGGTTTAGGTTACCTTGAGAGTGAGAATATTACCTGTCAGAAAGTTACAAGTAATTATTATTAGCTGTTGACATATTCTATTTTATTTTGCTAAATCTACTGTAGTATAGAGCTTATATTCTCTGCCCGAATCCGCGATCCGAGGCCCGACCCAACATCTGTTTTTAATGGTATTTTTATTTTATATAAAGCTCTGGCATGATAATCATAATTATAGCTAAGTAACCAAGTATTATTGTTAACGAAAACTAACGAAAAATGAAAGTGTCTTAGTTAACTTAAACTTATAAAAACGGTAATTAAAAGAAAAAAAGGTAACTAACTGGAACTGTATTGAGAGTTTATAAAACTAACTAAAACGAAACAGGTGATACAGTATGAGGAATAAACTCCACTTAGCTATAAGTCTGTTTGAGAAGCAGCTGTGAGAACCTTTACCTGTGAGCAGCTCATACACCTGAACACCCCACGCGGAGGATCAACTGATAAATCTCTCTCTCTCATATATAAATTCATATGTAAATTCTGTCCATTTTTGCATATGAAAGGCCTGTAGGCGTTACGAAAACGCTTGGAGGAGTTATGAAAACGCTTGGAGGCTGTATGAAAACGCGTGGAGGCGTTAAGTAAGCCACACGCTCTGAAAACACCTGGCCTTACGTTCATTCCAAGGCATAAAAGTAATCCCTAAACAGCGTTTTGGATTATGTTTTTTAAGCATTAAGCAGGCTTTATGTGCCGCCAGACCCTGGCGAATTCTGACTTATACAGCATGTCTTAGAGAAGGGGTTAGACAGCCATGTCCCCGCCCCCATAGGGAAAATCATGAATCTGATGGGTTAGATTGTCCTTCGACTTTGCTAACAGACTTATTACTACACCCTTCTCAAAATCAGAAGGGTATATATATACATTATACAATATATATATATATATGTATATATATATATGTATATATATATATATATATATATATATATATATATACATATATATATATACAATATATATGTATATATATATATATACTTATATACAATATATATATATAAATTTTTTTAAACAGTATATTTTGGTAAAATCATAGACATTTCCCCAATAGTGACACCTGTCTCACATTATTAGAGACTAATAAAAATTTTGTAATTCTGTAGTAATAACATATGTAATAATACATTGTAATAAAATGTAATATCTTTCAACAGATTTCTTTGAACATTAAGAATAAAAGCAGAACACCGTTCTAAAGAAAAGGAAAGGTTAGTCACATGTTCAGTTTTATTTGTAATTACCAGTTAAAAGGTATTGTTGTGTACACATGCACAGTTTTGCTGAGTTTTGATACTGTTTATTTAGCTGTCTAAATGTGTCTGTTGTTTGCCATGAGCAGAAAGTGGATCAGTACTTACAGCCAAGTGTCCCAAAGACTGCAACACACTGCTTCTAGCAGTGTTGTAAAAATATTTTATACTTTGTGGACTGTTTAGACATCAGGTATCCAACTATGTTTTGTTGTAAGATCACTTTTTCTGTGCTCTGTTGATTTAGCCTCTTTAGATGACTGCTTCAGCACCATGAACGCATGTCCTCACATACAGAAGAGCCTACAAGAAAGGTATTTTTGCATCCTTATGATTTACCTCATACATTTGTTAATTAATTGTTGAGAATTAAATGCATGTACATGCATGTTTACAGGTTCTGTTTAAAACTCATACATCACATTCAGAATCAAATTCCACAACTACTGCAATTTGTGTTAACCCAAAACAAAATGGCAAAAGTTGACTACAATTTTGTCTTCAAAGCATTATAAATGTAAAATAGAAACCTTTTTCACTAGAACCAAATTGTTAACAATAGCATTATATAATAGTTTTTTTTATTAAAGGTAGTCTGTGTCAGTGTTTATTTAGAACTGTATTTTTTCAGATGCTCGAAATTGTGAACTAAAGACCTGATCCAAAGGCCTTACAGAAGGAATCGCCAACAAGAAAGGTATTTCTTACACACTTGTATGATTCACAGACATAAATCTTATTTATTATTAGGGGTCCAAGCACTGTACGTGCTGGAACCCTATTGGAATTGCTCTGATGTTTAGGGGTACGAGCACGCAGTGCTAGGAACCCTATTTTAATTCTGAGTATTGTTATTATAGTTCTTATTCTTTTTCTGCCATGGAAATGATTGGGCAGAAGGCGATTATCATCTTGGGGCTATATCCTAATGGTATACCGAAGGAAAATTTGAAATGTCAATTTTTGTGATTGCCATTAGCCAATTATTTTCCAGCAAGCTTTTGACAAGCTAAACAATCAGCAATCAGGATGACACAACCTACATGTATTTATCAACCAATAAAATTATGCGTTGATTGACCTCTTGGGGGCGTTATATAGCAGAAAATAAATTATATCTAAATATGGCCTAGGCATATGAATCCTTTTGATCTGTAATTCTTTGCTGTTGTCTTTACAACTTTCTCATTACGTATCTTATATACCAAAAAGTGGCCAGTGCATGTCATTAACAAAGACAGCAGGAGCACATCTACCAAGTATGAGAGAAGTGAGTCTTCATTTATTGCTATTTTCCAACCTAAATGGACAGAAGACAGGAACCTTTGACCCTATTAACACACAAACTTACATACATATACATACATATATACAGACAATATAATCCTGAACCTCTGAACCCCTGCTGTGTTAACCTTCCCCCATTAATCTTAGTATTTGTACAAGACCAGATTTACACAGTTGCAAACACTTTAACATTAAGAATCACTTAATACCACAGCATTCCATTACACTGGTCATTCAGCTTGGTCATGCTGGTCATCCAGCTTGGTGATGCTGTCCAACCAGTTTGGTGATGCCGGTCAACCAGCAATATGTTTTAAGCCTAACTCGCCTTAAGGGGCCTCTTTGCCTGTCCTGTAAATTGGCGCTATATTTCTTCTTGTAATTATTAGTCTTCCCTAAAAAAGGTTGGTTGTAGAGCAGTAACCGTAAGTAACCTAAACTTCAAATTTGGCATAGAGGTACAGTAATGAACCCACTACCAAAAGTTGTGACCTAATTTGGCCTGATGGTGGCCTGATGTTTTACGTATGGGTGAATATCTCAGCAACTGTGAAATGCAGAGTAAAAATTATTTTTGAATCTTATTCGGGCAAGTTTTCTGCATCAACGACTCACTGGAAGTTTTTAGTTCCGGCCACATCCACCGCTGCCATATTTAGCAAAATCTACAAAACATTATTTTTTCTACTGCTTGTGGATTTTTTAAAATGTTCAAACAATATAGATGTTCACCAGAGTCTACTTATCAAGAATTACCAAAAATATTTTCATATTTATTAACACCATTGCTGCTATATGCAAATGAGTCGTCCTGGTGTGTTTAGTCCACATAAATAGCTGAATATCTGGACTGTTAACTTGTTTTTTAGTGATATTTAGCAGTTTTGTTGGAGACATGATTCTGTGGAAGGCATCCAAGAGGCGTATCAAATGAAGCATAGGCAAAAATATGGTCACCATTGGCCAATTAGTTTCAAAGTGGAATTTGGAAGGCTTAAGATTCATTGATCGTCATGAAATTTAAAAGGTATGTTTATAAAGAGATTGACCACATGGTGTTGCAATTTCTAAAAACTGAGAACTTGTCAAGCTTAATAATTGTCAAGCTTAATGTGCTCTAAAACAAGTTATACATTTTTTTTTGCACAAAGTAAAAGGAGAAAGGCTTTGACTGTTGACTGAAGTAAATGAGTCAATCGGTGCATGCTGCATTTCATTTAAAATTGGTTCTATAAATGTATTACATATTGTAAAAATGTGACCAAAACTCAACCTCACTTTCACAAGGTAAAGACTTTCAACTAGTAAAGATTTGTTTAGTAAAAATGTATAAGCATGACAGTAATTTTAAAATTGTAAATACTTGAAAAATGTTGCTTGAGTTCCTATTATTCAAATATGACATGGGTGTCGAGATTCTCTGTGTTTCTTCAGGACAGTGACCTACCGTAAAAGCATCTGTCTTCCTGGTCCGAAGGTTTGGGGATCGAAACCGAATTGGACCGCAGTGACAGAATAATGCAATCACGGATGCAATGGGAACCTTGTACACAGGCTGTCTTGCAAGATCATGCTTCAGGCAGCGGTTATAATGCTTTATTGTTTTTAATAATAATTTAAGAATGTGAATTTACGTAAAGTTTTGTGCTTCACCCTTTGTAATCCGAACCTTTAAAGTAGTATGTTGGACACCAGCTGACCTGTGCTTGTAGAGTGGTGCAGTGAGATGGTTATTGGGCTTGCAACTTGACAGCCTGAGTTTGAATCTTGTCCAGTGTGTTTGGAGAACTTCAACATTTTCTATGCAATTTGAAATAATTATTTTTTGTTTCTAATAATAGTTAAAAAAAAAAAAGATTAAACTGGTTAAAAAAGATTAGCTTGACCATTTGTGATAATTCAAAGATTGGTAAATACTTGCAAGAAAAGTGTTCCTTTTTACTCTCAACAGCCTGAAAAAATACACTGTGGCAGCTGAGTGGTATCTTTCTAAAGTGCCTGCCCTTCAACCAAAAGTTGTGGGTTTGATTCCAACCATGGACCTTTCCTAAAAAAGTTTGTGCAGAAGTAACTGTACTTCATCCAAACTTAAAATTTGGCATCAAGGTACTTTAATGAACCCACCTCTCAGCCAAAAGTTGTGACCTAATTTGGCCTGATGGTGGCTCTATAGAGCAATGTTTTACATATAGGTGAATATCTCAGCAACTGTGAAACGTAGAGTAAAAATTATTTTTGAATTTTATTCGGGCACGTTTTCTGCATTAATGACTAAATGGAAGTTTTTAGCTACGCCCAGATTAACTATATACCAACAGTATAAGTATCAAAATGTTCAGCAAAGTCTGAACAAGATTTATCAAACTAATGTTCATATTTATTAACAACATTGCTGCTATGTGCAAATGAGTCGTCCTGGGGTGGAGCTTAGTTCACATAAATGGCTAAAAATCGAGATGACTTAATTGTATGTCATCGCTACTTAGTAGTTTTGTTAAACAAATAATTATTTGGAAGGTGTCCAAGTTTCACTCCAATTAAGCGATAGATGATGCTATAAAAACAAAAAATCTGTTTCTCAATAACTAGGGTTCCAATTGAGTTGAATATTTGCCTGCTACATCTTTGGCCCATTTGATGAATCATTTATCAATGACAACTTAATTATTAAAAAAATCAATCAGTGCGCAGTGGTTCACATTAACTGGTTAACTGTAACTGGTTGTATAACTTTAATCGTAGATTATGAAATTGTGATAAAACATCTTATTTCCACAAGGTTATCATAACACAAAATATTTACTATTTTTTAATAATATTTAATAATAACTCTAATAATTCAAAGCTTGCAAATACTTGCGAGAAAGGTGCTGGGTTCCTTTTTTTTACTCTTAACAGTTAATTGCCTAAAAACACAGCATGTTGATGTGGCTACTGAGTGGCATCTTCCTTAAGTGCTTGCCTTTGAACCATGAGGTTGAGGGTTTGATCCCAACCTTGGGCATTTCCTTAAAAAGTTTGTAGAGCAGTACAGTTCAGATTTGGCATTGAGGTACTGAGTCCCTTGGTCAAGATTTTTTTCATATTTATTAACATTGCTATTAACATTAAGCTTACTTCACATAAATGGCCTTCATTTGTGTTTTGAATGCAATAAAGGCTGTTTTTTGAGGTTTCAGGCTGAGAGACAGATTTGGGCAAAGTACTGAACTCCCCTCTCTCTCCTTAGAGAGATGAACTGCTTTGTTTGAACTTTCGTTCAGAAGCTGCTAGAAATAAATTATCAGACGTAATGTTAAAACTGGCCAACTTCTCAGTCACACCAGGTTCAGCAGCTAAAAATATTGGCGTTATCATAGATTCAGATCTAGCATTCACTAAGCACATTGCTACTAGAAAAGCTTTTATACATTGCCAGGCTAAGAAATGCCTGATCCCTGCATGACACAGAAAAATGAGTACATGTTTTCATTACTTCAAGGCTAGACTGTTGTAATGCACTACTGTCCGCATGGTCCTACAGTAAACTTAAAGTTTCTAAACTGCTGCAGCCTGGGTCCATCCTTAAACTCGAAAATGTTACCATATTAGTCCAGTCCAATCAGAACTGCACTGGTTTGCAAGTCAAAGTCTGCATAGACTATAAAATTGTCCTGTTAAAATATACAGCCCTACACAAGGTCCTCATCTCCTATTATGAATCACCGTGATTACTTAGATCACAAGGTACTGGTTTCTTAGTAGTTCCCAGAAGAAGAAGATGAGCTCTGCAGGAGGAAGAGCGTCTCTTATAAAGCACCTTAAACTCTGGAACAACCTTCCTGAATATCACTCAGACACTGTCTCAATCTTTTAGTCTAGACTAAAAACTAACTCGTTTGGTCTAGCTTTTGTTAATTAATGTTTTTTCCTTTAAATAAGGCTGCAGATCCAGGGACATGGACATAGGGATTGTGGTAAACTGAATGCTGGTGCTGTTGTTGGTGCAGGTTTGTGCTCGATGGAGTTGGCAGCTGCAGGTGTTTCAGGGTGCCTCCGTGTTTGTGTTGGCTCTCTTCACTAATTCCATCTCTCTGCCTTTCACAGAGGTACTGACTGCCCACTTGTCTGACCCAAAACCGATGGATGTTGGACCTTCAGGATCTCATGTCTCCTGTCTGCCAGATTGATGGAAGTTTCCGGAAGTCAGCCTTCTCCATCCCCCACCACAGTTCAGCTGCCCATCATCTAGTTTATTCACCTGCCCTGGACTGTTCGAAGTTCACATGAACTCTAACTTCTTTCATTACTCATGTTGCTATACACATGGATATATTAGACCTTTGTAAATAATATTGATTGGATTTGACTTAAAACATATAGTTGCGTAAAACTGACTAACATTGTGTATTAATTATTTCTTTTTGGGTTCATTTGTGTGTTTAATGTAGTAGGGTCTGTTTTTGAACAATTCAGTGTTGAGAAAAGCGTTTTGCCACAGTGTCTTGCTCCTGTTTTACTCCTTAGAGTAATAAACTTCTTCAAGTGTTGTTTTGAACTAAAAACTTCTCTGTCAAACTGAAATTAGATTTTAAGACCCAACATCATGTAATAAACATTTCTTAAGTCTAAGAGACCCTATGGATTACTGGCTCAAACAGTCTGCCGTCTTTTCTCATGTGTTTCAATGAGAAATTCCAGCAACCCAGCATGTGGAACAGATCCTGTTTATTAATAAAAACAACGGATTACTTGTCATTTTTAATAAATAAAGTATTATACAAGCATGTCCCAACTTTGCAATCCACTAAATAAATAAATCCACTGACTGTGTATCATAATGAAAAATGAAAAATACATCTTAATGACATCTCTGTTCTCTGCAAAATTGTATGTTTTCATGACTCAAATTTATTTAGGGACTATGGGGGAATGTTTATTTAATTAAAAAAAAAAACACATCACTTCTGTTTCTGTTAAGAAAAAGTTGTTAGTTGCCCACTAGATGTCACTGTGGCGTGTGATGATTGGAACGTCTCAGGAGATAGAATGATTTGCCGAATCAACTGGTTCATTTGATTCGATCTCCCAAAAGCCCCACTTTTGCCATCGCTAGTAAAATGTACAAACTTCGTTTATTAAGAATTTTATTAGAATAGAAGTTTATTTGTGTGTTGAATGTAGTAAAGTCTGTCTTTAGACGAGTTAAGCTGAGAGGAGCGTTTTGCACAGTGTTGAGCTCCTCTCTCACTCCTTTAAGTGTTGGTTTGAACTGAAAACTTCTCTTTGGCACAAAAATGAGTTTTTTATAACCTAAAACAAAGCGCATAGTGTTTTGCACACAGTTTTGAGCTCCTCTCGTACTCCTTAGAGTGATAAACTGCTTCAAGTGTGGTTTTGAATTGAAAACTTCTCTTTGGTTAAAAAATGAGATTTTAAGACCTAAAACATATTAGAACTGTGTAAAATGTACTAAATTCATGTAATACACATTTCTTAACTGTTTCCGTTTATTTGTATGTTGAATGTAGTAAAGTCTGTTTTCGAAGTATTTAGGGCTGAGAAAAGCGTTTTGCACACAGTTTTAAACACCTCTCTCGGTCCTTAGAGCGATAAACTGCTTCAAGTGTTGTTTTGAGCTGAAAACTTCTGTTTCACTCAAAAATGAATTTTTACGATCTAAAACACATTAGGACTGTGTAAAATGCACTAACTTTGTGTAACACACATTTCTTAACTGTTTTCGTTCATTTGTGTGTTGAACGTAGTAATGTCTGTTTTTGAAGGACTCAGGGCTGAGAAAAGCGTTTTGCACACAGTTTTGAGCACCTCTCTCGCTCCTTAGAGCGATAAACTGCTTCAAGTGTTGTTTTTAGCTGAAAACTTCTCTATCGGTCAAAAATGAGTTTTTACGACCTAAAACACATTAGAACTGTGTAAAATGCACTAACTTCGTGTAATACACATTTCTTAACTGTTTCCGTTTATTTGTGTGTTGAACGTAGTAAAGTCTGTTTTTGAAGGATTTATGGCTAAGAAAAACGTTTTGCACACAGTGTTGTATTCCTCTCGCTCCTTACAGCGATAAACTGCTTCAAGTGTTATTTTGAGCTGAAATTTTCTATTTCGCTAAAAAATTAGTTTTTACGACCTAAAACACATTAGAACTGTGTAAAATGAACTAACTTCGTGTAATACACATTTCTTAACTGTTTCCGTTTATTTGTGTGTTGAACGTAGTAAAGTCTGTTTTTGAAGGATTTATGGCTAAGAAAAGTGTTTTGCACACAGTTTTGAGCACCTCTGTCGCTCCTTAGAGCGATAAACTGCGTCAAGTGTTGTTTTTAGCTGAAAACTTCTCTATCGGTCAAAAATGAGTTTTTACGACCTAAAACACATTAGAACTGTGTAAAATGCACTAACTTCATGTAATACACATTTCTTAACTGTTTCCGTTTATTTGTGTGTTGAACGTAGTTTTTGAAGGACTCAGGGCTGAGAAAAACGTTTTGCACACAGTGTTGTATTCCTCTCGCTCATTAGAGCTATAAACTGCTTCAAGTGTTATTTTGAACTGAAAACTTCTCTATCGCTCAAAAATGAGTTTTTACCACCTAAAACACATTAGAACTGTGTTAAATGCACTAACTTTGTGTAATACACATTTCTTAACTGTTTCCGTTTATTTGTGTGTTGAACGTAGTAATGTCTGTTTTCGAAGGATTCAGGGCTGAGAAAAGCGTTTTCCACACAGTTTTGTATTCCTCTCGCTCCTTACAGCGATAAACTGCTTCAAGTGTTGTTTTGAGCTGAAATCTTCTGTTTCGCTAAAAAATTAGTTTTTGCGACCTAAAACACATTAGAACTGTGTAAAATGCACTAACTTCGTGTAATACACATTTCTTAACTGTTTCCGTTTATTTGTGTGTTGAACGTAGTAATGTCTGTTTTTGAAGGACTCAGGGCTGAGAAAAGCGTTTTGCACACAGTGTTGTATTCCTCTCGCTCATTAGAGCTATAAACTGCTTCAAGTGTTATTTTGAACTGAAAACTTCTGTTTCGCTAAAAAATTAGTTTTTGCGACCTAAAACACATTAGAACTGTGTAAAATGAACTAACTTCGTGTAATACACATTTCTTAACTGTTTCCGTTTATTTGCGTGTTGAACGCAGTAATGTCTGTTTTTGAAGGACTCAGGGCTGAGAAAAGCGTTTTGCACACAGTGTTGTATTCCTCTCGCTCATTAGAGCTATAAACTGCTTCAAGTGTTATTTTGAACTGAAAACTTCTTTTTCGGTCAAAAAATTGTTTTTGCGACCTAAAACACATTAGAACTGTGTAAAATGCACTAACTTCGTGTAATACACATTTCTTAACTGTTTCCGTTCATTTGTGTGTTGAACGTAGTAAAGTCTGTTTTTGAAGGATTTAGGGATAAGAAAAGTGTTTTGCACACAGTTTTGTATTCCTCTCGCTCCTTACAGCGATAAACTGCTTCAAGTGTTGTTTTGAGCTGAAATCTTCTGTTTCGCTAAAAAATTAGTTTTTGCGACCTAAAACACATTAGAACTGTGTAAAATGAACTAACTTCGTGTAATACACATTTCATAACTGTTTCCGTTTATTTGTGTGTTGAACGCAGTAATGTCTGTTTGTGAAGGACTCAGGGCTGAGAAAAGCGTTTTGCACACAGTGTTGTATTCCTCTCGCTCATTAGAGCTATAAACTGCTTCAAGTGTTATTTTGAACTGAAAACTTCTCTTTCGGTCAAAAAATTGTTTTTGCGACCTAAAACACATTAGAACTGTGTAAAATGCACTAACTTCGTGTAATACACATTTCTTAACTGTTTCCGTTTATTTGTGTGTTGAACGTAGTAAAGTCTGTTTTTGAAGGATTTAGGGCTAAGAAAAGTGTTTTGCACACAGTTTTGAGCACCTCTCTCGCTCCTTAGAGCTATAAACTGCTTCAAGTGTTGTTTTGAGCTGAAAACTTCTCTATCGCTCAAAAATGAGTTTTTACCACCTAAAACACATTAGAACTGTGTAAAATGCACTAACTTCGTGTAATACACATTTCTTAACTGTTTCCGTTTATTTGTGTGTTGAACGTAGTTTTTGAAGGACTCAGGGCTGAGAAAAACGTTTTGCACACAGTGTTGTATTCCTCTCGCTCATTAGAGCTATAAACTGCTTCAAGTGTTATTTTGAACTGAAAACTTCTCTTTCGGTCAAAAAATTGTTTTTGCGACCTAAAACACATTAGAACTGTGTAAAATGCACTAACTTCGTGTAATACACATTTCTTAACTGTTCCGTTTATTTGTGTGTTGAACGTCGTAATGTCTGTTTTTGAAGGACTCAGGGCTGAGAAAAGCGTTTTGCACACAGTGTTACACTCTCGCTCATTAGAGCTATAAACTGCTTCAAGTGTTATTTTGAACTGAAAACACATTAGAACTGTGTAAAATGCACTAACTTTGTGTAATACACATTTCTTAACTTTTTTTGAAGGATTCAGGGCTGAGAAAAACGTTTTCCACACAGTTTTGAGTTTGCTTCAAGTTTTGTTTTAAACTGAAAACTCTTTAGCTAAAAGATTTTAAGATCTAAACACATAATAACTGTGTAAAACGTACTAACATCGTGTATTATGTATTGAGTTATTATTAAGTATTTGTATTAAGTATTTGTGTTAAATGTTGTAAAGTCTTTGTTTAGACGATGTAAGCTGAGAAAAGTTCTCTCTTGCTCCTAAAAACGTAATAAAGTTCAAGTGTTGTTCTGAACTGAAAACTTTTGCTCAAAAGTGAGATTTTAAGACCTAATACACATAGCGCATGGTTAAAGCTAGCTTAGCTCCTTAAAGCTATCAACCACTTGATGGCTGACAACCACCATGTTGTTTTAAACTGAAAACTTTTTAAAAAGTTTTTAAGACCTAAAATATAAAACTGCTAGTTTTCAACATTTCTTAAGTGCACTCTAAAAAATAATATACTGGATCTACTTAAAAAAATTATGTTACAATTTAAAAACTTAACCTTTTTATTGTTTTAAAAGGTGAGCACTGTTGAAAATGAATACAATGAATGAATACAACGTGAATACAAATGAATACAACGTGTAAAAAAAACTATGATTTATTTTCCAACACAGAAACAACGGGTAGTCAATATACAGAAAATGTTTAACAGGGGCGAACGGCAGCCAGAGAGATCACAAGTACCAAAAAACGAGGGACAGTCCTAAAGTCTTACATGGCAAGGCAATAATGAAGAGCAGGCAAATTCAGCAACGGTATAAACAGTCCAGGTAGTACACAAAATAAAATATCAAAGGGTAGGCACAAATCAGAGTCGAGAGTGAACAATCCAACAATACACAAAAGGAAACACAGTCAAAAATAAATTTGTAACGTTGTAACGTTGTAAACGTTGTAAAGTGGAAAACCAATGTTCAGCACAGGTGTGCGTGTGTAAGTGCTATTTATACTGTAAAAATTAGTATTCCGGACTTCCAGGGAGTGTACTGGGAGTGTACTGAGATCTGGTTAGTGTAGTTCGGAGACTGGAGATCGCAGGAAGCACTGAGTGTGGGAAAGACAGGAGTGCCATTAGCACCAGACCTGACACTAAATTTTCCTCGAAAATTTCCTTTTCTCCGAGGTAAACACCAATGGATTGCAACTTCTCTGCATTTTTCCAAAAAAATATGTTAAACATATAATTCATTAAAACAATTATGTGACGAGATGTGACCAATGACGAGACAAAAGCAATCCTGGAAAATGGAGACAGATTTTTTAGCTTGGTCTGAATCAAAGTGTCACTAAACTGCAAGTGAAAAGTGTGAAACCCGAACTAACTGGACCAAATGTGTATAATGTAAAAATCACATGAACCACTCCTGGATTACACCAAAAAGGCCGGTCTGCGAATAGAGAATGTCTTTGTCATTTTGTCACTGATGATTTTAGAGTTATTCCTCTTCTTTACTTCACTCAAGAGGTCTAGTCTGACTTGCTTCAAACTTTCTTCTGTTTCTCCTTGTTCTCCTTTGCCTTTCTTAGCTTCTTTAAATCTCTTTAAATTAGTCTTTGCTGCCATCCATAACATCCAAAAATTAACCTGGTTTTCTGGGACAAGGATGGTTTTGAATCAATGCTTCCCTTTAACAATTGATAGACCTACCTAGACCTACTTGGTTTTAACTTTCCTGATTTCTCCTTATTAATCAAACTCTTGTAATGGAATAGCATGGTATTAAATGATTCATAATGTTAAAGTGTCTGTAATTGTGTAAACAGTAACATATGGGTTTTGTATGAATACTAGGTAGTGGGGGAGGTCTGACCACAGTAGGGATCCAGAGCTTGCCACGTAAGCCTTATAGGTCACATGCTCTTTGCATGGCACGTACTCACACATGTAGTAAAGGTCAAATGCTCTAATGCCACGTACTCACACGTCTTATTCGACCTGTGTGGGGTGAGGGGCTGAGAGAGCATATAAAAAGGATTGTGGGGGCAGCTGGGGGACAAGCAGATTCTTAGTATATGCGACACTGTCTGACTTCAATAAAACCTTGCTACTCACTTCGATCCTGACTTAGGATTTAACATTATTATTTCACTCCAAACCACCAAATTTCCACAACACTCTTAACAAACCTAATACTCCATATTCGTAGATAACTTTACCTAACCTGTTCAATTTACTCTCTGCTGTTCCCTTCAAACCCTCCAACATACCTTTTAAATCATCCTTAATACCATCTTATCTCCGCCATTTAATTTTATCGCCATTTGATCTCTGACCAATTCCTTTCTCCTTACCCATCTGCTTTCTTGCTTTCTTACTTCTTCTCTGCTTAAGTTACCCTCCATAGTATCAAAGGTATTGATATCCTGCGAAATGTGGTATGTAACCTGCCACCTTTCCACCTATGGAATCTCTTTACAATCTGGACAGGCACATGTGTAGTTCAATTAAAGTACTTCACAAGAGTGCCTTTAAATGACTCAAAAGAAAATGGAAGTGGCCCACCAGGGGCTCCATTTACTAATGCTGGCTGCAAGTGGCAATGAATAGTAAAGAAGAACTGACCTCCATACTGAAGCTTTCCAAAATTTATGATCATGTAATGATTGTGTTCTGGGTAACTCTACAGGAGGCTTGATTGCAAGCAATTTTTGGCCAACAATGTCTGTATTTCTGCCTATATACCACTTTTGCTGTGATTTGTAAAATCCAGCCACATATTCACCAACTGTCAAGTCACACCAAGACATGATTGAAAAGCCTTCAATCATCTGAAAGTCTTTCACCTGTAATTGAATTGTTCAATGTGTTCTGAACTACGTATTAGTGCAACCACCTTGGACCTCTGTTCTCTTTTCTGTGGATGTTTCCATGTGATATTATCCTTTTCTAGAGATAAGAGTTCATCTACAAAGGAGAAAGTGCATGTTTGCTTTATTTACTCCAAACCAAATACATGGAACACAAACGTTGCTTTTCCTGTCTTTAGGCTGTAGTTCAATAACCTGACACTGAACTGGCCATATCTGGTACTTAGAGCTTTTAAAAATTGGAATTCCATCAAGGTTCCACAGTAAACTAATATCATGTTCGCATAGTTGGCCAGTTTCTCTTATTTTCTGTACTCTGCTCCACTCTGTATATCATTTAGAACTCCTTCTGTATCTGCTGTCTCTCTAGATAAATGTAAATTGGGATTTTTAAGAGTGTCTTTAATCTGCCATGACAAACTCCTCCTTAAAAAAACGAGCCGTTTTTAAGATTTGTACCATCATCAAATACAAACAGGCATGGTTCACATTGTGTTTGCCTTTTCTCCCTTGTCTTCATGTACATAGAACATGAGAAGGAAATAAATATTAGGTTCTTAATGACCATACTCTACATAAGCTTTGTAAAACAGGTACACACTTTTCTAGCACTAACCCAGGCACATGTTTAATACAAATCTTGAGGAGATGTTTCAGAGCAATTCCAGTCATCTTATGTTGCAGGACATCAGCAGCGGAATCTTCCCTTTTGCATTTTTGGAGTAGCACCAGCATACAGAAGTTCATCATCAGCATGTGGCATCTAAAATGTAGAAACATAATTATTTAGATTGTTTGTAGAAGAAGAAACACTCGGTGTGAGCTAATCTATATTTTGTAAAGATATATCAAAGCTTTCTATCTTGGACATGAATAATCTTAAAATGAATGTTAATGTGTTGTGATATATCTAAATTACACCTTTTACTTATTTTCACAATATTGTATACACATTTACTTTAAAGTTATTACAGAAATGCAAATGTAATTTTATTATCATTTTAATTTGTTAAGAATTACACAAAGGTTCTTGGTCTTCAAAAGTGCAAGGTCCAACTGTACCTACAGTTCAACTGCTAAACTATGGTTTCTGATAATCTGTGATCTTTGTAAAAGAATTTTCCTAATTAATCGTTACCTTTCGATAATGCATTTTAAATTTGTAATATAATTAATGTTACAATACAATGTTACAAATTCAGATTTTTCTGATGATACATCTGTTGGTCTGGAGTGTCCAGTTGTTTCATCATCACAGGACATCCCATGTAAGGTTTTCTAAGTGGAATGTATTTAAAAAAAAAATAGTTTCATGTTAACCATTACCTATAACCTACCAAACCTATAAGCCCATTATAGTACCTGTTCACATGGCTTACTTGGTCTCACCATATATTTTCGTAATAAGCAAAGAATAAGCACTATGAGTTTATTTGAGTTTCTTAAGAAGAGGAAGAGTTCACCCGACATCATACAAGTCATTTTTAGTACCTTTGAACATGCTTTTGTTTGTATCTCTTTTACTAATTCACAAAACTGCTGATCATCAAAGTGGCTGGGCAGTTACTCCGTGGTGTTTATCACAGGCCTCACTGTGGGGCTGTAATAATCAGGTGAGTAATTGGGATATTGAGAATGGGTATAGTACACATAGAGAACAGTAGAGAAGGCTACAATAATCAGCTGATTTATTGTGATATTGAGTGTGGGTACAGTACAGTTAGAGGACAGTAGATGGCGCTGTAATAATCAGGTGAGTTATTGAGATATTGAGTGTGGGTACAGTACAGTAAGAGAACAATAGATGGCGCTATAATAATCAGCTGAGTAATTAGGATATTGAGTGTGGGTAAAGTACAGTTAGAGAACAGTAAAGGGCGCTGTAATAATCAGCTGAGTTATTGGGATATTAAGTGTGGGTACAGTACAGTTAGAGAACAGTAGAGGGCGCTGTAATTATCAGCTAAGTTATTGTGATATACAGTGTGGGTACAGTACAGTTATGACAATAGAGGGCTCTGTAAAAATCAGCTGGGTTATTGGGATATTGGATGTGGGCACAGTGAAGTTATGACAGTAGACGGTGCTATAATAATCAGGTGAGTTATTGGATCTTGAGTTTGGGTACAGCACAGCTATAGAACAGTAGAGGGCGCTGTAATAATCAGCTGAGGTATTGTGATATTGAGTGTGGTTACAGTACAGTTATGACGGTAGAGGCGCTGAAATAATCAGCTGAGTTATTAGGATATTCAGTGTACGGACAATACAGACAAAGAACAGTAGATGGCACTGTAATAATCAGCTGCGTTATTGTGATATTGAGTGTGGGTACAGTAAAGTTATGACAGTAGAGGGGGCTGTAATAATCAGCTGAGTTATTGTGATATTGAGTGTGGGTACAGTACATTTATGACAGTAGAGGGCGCTGTAATAATCAGCTGAGTTATTGGGATATTGATTGCGGGTACAGTACAGTTATGACAGTAGATGGTGCTGTAATTATCAGCTAAGTTATTGGGTGATTGAGTGTGGGTACAGTACAGTTAGAAGACAGTAGAGGGCTCTGTAGTAATCAGCTGCGTTATTGTGATATTGATTGTGGGTACAGTAAAGTTAGAGACCAGTAGAGGGCACTGCAATAATCAGCTGAGTTATTGTGATAGTGAGTGTGGGTACAGTACAGATAGAAAACAGTAGATGGTCCTGTAATAATCAGCTGCATTATTGTCATATTGATTGTGGGTACAGTACAGTTATGACAGTAGAGGGTGCTGAAATATTCAGCTGAGTTATTGGGATATTGAGTGTGGGTAAAGTCCAGTTAAAGAACAGTAGATGGCACTGTAATAAGCAGCTTAGTTATTGTGATATTGAGTGTGGTTTCAGTACAGTTAGAGAACAGTAGAAGGCGCTGTAATAATCAGCCGAGTTATTAGGATATTCAGTGTATGGACAATACAGACAAAGAACAGTAGATGGCACTGTAATAATTAGCTGAGTTATTGGGATATTGAGTGTGGGTACAGTACAGTTATGACAGTAGAGGGCGCTGTAATAATCAGTTGAGTTATTGGGTGATTAAGTGTGGGTACAGTACAGTTAGTGGACAGTAGAGGGCGCTGTAGTAATCAGCTAAGTTATTGGGGTATTGAGTGTGGGTACAGTACGGACAGAGAACAGAAGATGGCACTGTAATAATCAGCTGAGGTATGGGGATATTGATTGTGGGTACGGTACAGTTAGAGAACAGTAGAGGGCGCTGTAATAATCAGCTGAGTTATTGGGATATTGATTGAGGGTACAGTACAGTTATGACAGTACATGGCACTGTAATTATCAGCTAAGTTATTGGGTGACTGAGTGTGGGTACAGTACAGTTAGAAGACAGTAGAGGGTTCTGTAATAATCAGCTGGGTTATTGGGATATTGAGTGGTACAGTACAGACAGAAAACAGTAGATGGCACTGTAATAATCAGCTGCGTTATTGTGATATTGAGTGTAGTAACAGTACAGTTATGACAGTAGAGGGCGCTGTAATAATCAGCTGAGTTATTGGGATATTGATTGCGGGTACAGTACAGTTATGACAGTAGATGGCGCTGTAATTATCAGCTAAGTTATTGGGAGATTGAGTGTGGGTACAGTACAGTTAGAGAACAGTAGAGGGTGCTGTAATAATCAGTCGAGTTATTGAGATATTGAGTGTGGGTAAAGTACAGATAGAGAACAGTAGAGGGCGCTGTAATAATCAGCTGAGTTATTGGGCTATTGATTGTGGGTACAGTACAGTTATGACAGTAGATGGCGCTGTAATTATCAGCTAAGTTATTGGGTGATTGAGTGTGGGTACAGTACAGTTAGTGGACAGTAGAGGGCTCTGTAAAAATCAGCTGGGTTATTGGGATATTGAGTGTGGGTACAGTACAGTTAGAGAACAGTAGATGGCGCTGTAATAATCTGCTGGGTGTAGGTCCAGTACAGTTAGAGAACAGTAGATGGCGCTGTAATAATCAGCTGGGTGTAGGTCCAGTAGAGTTAGAGAACAGTAGAGGGCGCTGTAATAATCGGCCGAGTTATTGTGATATTGAGTGTAGGTAGAGCACAATTAGAGAACAGTAGAGGGCACTTTAATAATCAGCTGAGTTATTGGGATATTGAGTGTGAGTACAGTAAAGTTATGACAGTAGATGGTGCTTTAATAATCAGGTGAGTTATTGGGATATTGAGTGTGGGTACAGTACAGCTAGAGAACAGTAGATGGCGATGTAATTATAAGCTAAGTTATTGGGATATTGATTGCGGGTACAGTACAGTTATGACAGTAGAGGGCGCTGTAATAATCAGCTGAGATATTGTGATATTGAGTGTGGGTACGGTACAGTTAGAGAACAGTAGATGGCATTGTAATTATCAGTTGTGTTATTGGCAGAATGAGTGTGGGTACAGTACAGTTATGACAGTAGAGGGCGCTGTAATAATCAGTTGAGTTATTGGGAGATTGAGTGTGGGTACAGTACAGTTAGAGAACAGTAGAGAGAAAGTAGAGGCCAGTGAAATTATCGGCTGAGATATTGGGATATTGATTGTCGGTAGAGTACAGTTTAGAGGACAGTAGACAGCGTTGCAATAATCAGCTGGGTTATTGTGATATTGAGTGTGGGTACAGTAAAGTTAGAGACCGGTAGAGGGTGCGGCAAAAAATCAGCTGAGTTATTGTGACAGTGAGCGTGGGTATAGTACAGTTAGAAGAAAGTAGAGGGCAATGTAATAATCAGCTGTGTTATTCTGATGTTGCGTGTGGTAACAGTACAGTTATGACAGGAGAGGGCGCTGTAATAATCATCTGAGTTATTGGGATATTGAGTGTGGGTACAATACAGTTAGACAACAGCAGAGGGCGCTGTAATAATCGGCTGAGTAATGGGGATATTGAGTGTCGGTACAGTACAGTTAAACAACAGTAGACGACGCTGAAATAATGAGCTGAATTATTGGGATATTGAGTGCGGGTTCAGTACAGATAGAGAACAGTAGAGGGCGCAGTAATAATCAGCTTGGCATGGGTAAAGTACAGTTGGAGAACAGTAGAGGGCGCTGTAATAACCAGCTGAGGTATTGTGATATTAAATGTGGTTACAGTACAGTTATGACAGTAGAGGGCACTGTAATAATCATTTGAGTTATTGGGATATTGAGTGTGGATACAGTACAGTTAGAGAACAGTAGAGGGTGCTGTAATAATCAGCTGAGTTATTGGGATATTGATTGAGGGTACAGTACAGTTATGACAGTACATGGCGCTGTAATTATCAGCTAAGTTATTGGGTGACTGAGTGTGGGTACAGTACAGTTAGTGGACAGTAGAGGGCGCAGTAGTAATCAGCTAAGTTATTGTGGTATTGAGTGTGGGTACAGTACAGTTAGAGAACAGTAGATGGCGCTGTAATAATCTGCTGGGTGTAGGTCCAGTACAGTTAGAGAACAGTAGATGGCGCTGTAATAATCAGCTGGGTGTAGGTCCAGTAGAGTTAGAGAACAGTAGAGGGCGCTGTAATAATCGGCCGAGTTATTGGGATATTGAGTGTGGGTAAAGTACAGTTAGAGAACAGTAGAGGGCTCTGTAATAATCAGCTGGGTTATTGGGATATTGAGTGTGGGCACAGTACAGTTAGAAGACAATAGAGGGCTCTGTAATAATCAGCTGCGTTATTGTGATATTGAGTGTGGTAACAGTAAAGTTATAACAGTAGAGGGCGCTGTAATAATCAGCTGAGTTATTGTGATATTGAGTGTAGGTAGAGCACAATTAGAGAACAGTAGAGGGCACTTTAATAATCAGCTGAGTTATTGGGATATTGAGTGTGAGTACAGTAAAGTTATGACAGTAGATGGTGCTTTAATAATCAGGTGAGTTATTGGGATATTGAGTGTGGGTACAGTACAGCTAGAGAACAGTAGATGGCGATGTAATTATAAGCTAAGTTATTGGGATATTGATTGCGGGTACAGTACAGTTATGACAGTAGAGGGCACTGTAATAATCAGCTGAGATATTGTGATATTGAGTGTGGGTACGGTACAGTTAGAGAACAGTAGATGGCATTGTAATTATCAGTTGTGTTATTGGCAGAATGAGTGTGGGTACAGTACAGTTATGACAGTAGAGGGCGCTGTAATAATCAGTTGAGTTATTGGGAGATTGAGTGTGGGTACAGTACAGTTAGTGGACAGTAGAGGGCGCTGTAGTAATCAGCAAAATTATTGGGGTATTGAGTGTGGGTACAGTACAGACAGAGAACAGTAGATGGCACTGTAATAATCAGCTGAGTTATTGGGATATTGAGTGTGGGTACGGTACAGTTAGAGAACAGTAGAGAGAAAGTAGAGGCCAGTGAAATTATCGGCTGAGATATTGGGATATTGATTGTCGGTAGAGTACAGTTTAGAGGACAGTAGACAGCGTTGCAATAATCAGCTGGGTTATTGTGATATTGAGTGTGGGTACAGTAAAGTTAGAGACCAGTAGAGGGTGCTGCAAAAAATCAGCTGAGTTATTGTGACAGTGAGCGTGGGTATAGTACAGTTAGAAGAAAGTAGAGGGCAATGTAATAATCAGCTGTGTTATTCTGATGTTGCGTGTGGTAACAGTACAGTTATGACAGTAGAGGGCGCTGTAATAATCATCTGAGTTATTGGGATATTGAGTGTGGGTACAGTACAGTTAGACAACAGCAGAGGACGCTGTAATAATCGGCTGAGTAATGGGGATATTGAGTGTCGGTACAGTACAGTTAAACAACAGTAGACGACGCTGAAATAATGAGCTGAATTATTGGGATATTGAGTGAGGGTTCAGTACAGATAGAGAACAGTAGAGGGTGCAGTAATAATCAGCTGGGCGTGGGTAAAGTACAGTTGGAGAACAGTAGAGGGCGCTGTAATAACCAGCTGAGGTATTGTGATATTAAGTGTGGTTACAGTACAGTTATGACAGTAGAGGGCACTGTAATAATCATTTGAGTTATTGGGATATTGAGTGTGGATACAGTACAGTTAGAGAACAGTAGAGGGTGCTGTAATAATCAGCTGAGTTATTGGGATATTGATTGAGGGTACAGTACAGTTATGACAGTACATGGCACTGTAATTATCAGCTAAGTTATTGGGTGACTGAGTGTGGGTACAGTACAGTTAGTGGACAGTAGAGGGCGCAGTAGTAATCAGCTAAGTTATTCTGGTATTGAGTGTGGGTACAGTACAGTTAGAAGACAGTAGAGGGCGCTGTAATAATCAGCCGAGTTATTGGGATATTGATTGTGGGAACAGTACAGTTAGAGACCAGTAGAGGGCGCTGCAATAACCATCTAAGTTATTGTGATAGTGAGTGTGGTTTCAGAACAGTTAGAGAACAGAAGAGGGTGCTGTAATAATCAGCTGAGTTATTGGGATATTGGATGTGGGCACAGTGAAGTTATGACAGTAGACGGTGCTATAATAATCAGGTGAGTTATTGGATCTTGAGTTTGGGTACAGCACAGCTATAGAACAGTAGAGGGCGCTGTAATAATCAGCTGAGGTATTGTGATATTGAGTGTGGTTACAGTACAGTTATGACGGTAGAGGCGCTGAAATAATCAGCTGAGTTATTAGGATATTCAGTGTATGGACAATACAGACAAAGAACAGTAGATGGCACTGTAATAATCAGCTGAGTTATTGGGATATTGAGTGTGGGTACAGTACAGTTATGACAGTAGAGGGCGCTGTAATAATCAGTTGAGTTATTGGGTGATTAAGTGTGGGTACAGTACAGTTAGTGGACAGTAGAGGGCGCTGTAGTAATCAGCTAAGTTATTGGGGTATTGAGTGTGGGTACAGTACGGACAGAGAACAGAAGATGGCACTGTAATAATCAGCTGAGGTATTGGGATATTGATTGTGGGTACGGTACAGTTAGAGAACAGTAGAGGGCGCTGTAATAATCAGCTGAGTTATTGGGATATTGATTGAGGGTACAGTACAGTTATGACAGTACATGGCGCTGTAATTATCAGCTAAGTTATTGGGTGACTGAGTGTGGGTACAGTACAGTTAGAAGACAGTAGAGGGTTCTGTAATAATCAGCTGGGTTATTGGGATATTGAGTGGTACAGTACAGACAGAAAACAGTAGATGGCACTGTAATAATCAGCTGCGTTATTGGGATATTGAGTGTGGGTACAGTACAGTTATGACAGTAGAGGGCGCTGTAATAATCAGCTGAGTTATTGGGATATTGATTGCGGGTACAGTACAGTTATGACAGTAGATGGCGCTGTAATTATCAGCTAAGTTATTGGGAGATTGAGTGTGGGTACAGTACAGTTAGAGAACAGTAGAGGGTGCTGTAATCATCAGCCGAATTATTGAGATATTGAGTGTGGGTAAAGTACAGATAGAGAACAGTAGAGGGCGCTGTAATAATCAGCTGAGTTATTGGGATATTGAGTGTGGGTAAAGTACAGATAGAGAACAGTAGGGCGATGTAGGGCGATGTAATAATCAGCTGAGTTATTGGGATATTGAGTGTGGGTAAAGTACAGATAGAGAACAGTAGAGGGCGCTGTAATAATCAGCTGAGTTATTGGGATATTGAGTGTGGGTACAGTACAGCTAGAGAACAGTAGATGGCGATGTAATTATAAGCTAAGTTATTGGGATATTGATTGCGGGTACAGTACAGTTATGACAGTAGAGGGCGCTGTAATAATCAGCTGAGATATTGTGATATTGAGTGTGGGTACGGTACAGTTAGAGAACAGTAGATGGCATTGTAATTATCAGTTGTGTTATTGGCAGAATGAGTGTGGGTACAGTACAGTTATGACAGTAGAGGGCGCTGTAATAATCAGTTGAGTTATTGGGAGATTGAGTGTGGGTACAGTACAGTTAGTGGAAAGTAGAGGGCGCTGTAGTAATCAGCAAAATTATTGGGGTATTGAGTGTGGGTACAGTACAGACAGAGAACAGTAGATGGCACTGTAATAATCAGCTGAGTTATTGGGATATTGAGTGTGGGTACGGTACAGTTAGAGAACAGTAGAGAGAAAGTAGAGGCCAGTGAAATTATCGGCTGAGATATTGGGATATTGATTGTCGGTAGAGTACAGTTTAGAGGACAGTAGACAGCGTTGCAATAATCAGCTGAGTTATTGTGATATTGTGTGTGGGTACAGTAAAGTTAGAGACCAGTAGAGGGTGCTGCAAAAAATCAGCTGAGTTATTGTGACAGTGAGCGTGGGTATAGTACAGTTAGAAGAAAGTAGAGGGCAATGTAATAATCAGCTGTGTTATTCTGATGTTGCGTGTGGTAACAGTACAGTTATGACAGGAGAGGGCGCTGTAATAATCATCTGAGTTATTGGGATATTGAGTGTGGGTACAATACAGTTAGACAACAGCAGAGGGCGCTGTAATAATCGGCTGAGTAATGGGGATATTGAGTGTCGGTACAGTACAGTTAAACAACAGTAGACGACGCTGAAATAATGAGCTGAATTATTGGGATATTGAGTGCGGGTTCAGTACAGATAGAGAACAGTAGAGGGCGCAGTAATAATCAGCTTGGCATGGGTAAAGTACAGTTGGAGAACAGTAGAGGGCGCTGTAATAACCAGCTGAGGTATTGTGATATTAAATGTGGTTACAGTACAGTTATGACAGTAGAGGGCACTGTAATAATCATTTGAGTTATTGGGATATTGAGTGTGGATACAGTACAGTTAGAGAACAGTAGAGGGTGCTGTAATAATCAGCTGAGTTATTGGGATATTGATTGAGGGTACAGTACAGTTATGACAGTACATGGCGCTGTAATTATCAGCTAAGTTATTGGGTGACTGAGTGTGGGTACAGTACAGTTAGTGGACAGTAGAGGGCGCAGTAGTAATCAGCTAAGTTATTGTGGTATTGAGTGTGGGTACAGTACAGTTAGAGAACAGTAGATGGCGCTGTAATAATCTGCTGGGTGTAGGTCCAGTACAGTTAGAGAACAGTAGATGGCGCTGTAATAATCAGCTGGGTGTAGGTCCAGTAGAGTTAGAGAACAGTAGAGGGCGCTGTAATAATCGGCCGAGTTATTGGGATATTGAGTGTGGGTAAAGTACAGTTAGAGAACAGTAGAGGGCTCTGTAATAATCAGCTGGGTTATTGGGATATTGAGTGTGGGCACAGTACAGTTAGAAGACAATAGAGGGCTCTGTAATAATCAGCTGCGTTATTGTGATATTGAGTGTGGTAACAGTAAAGTTATAACAGTAGAGGGCGCTGTAATAATCAGCTGAGTTATTGTGATATTGAGTGTAGGTAGAGCACAATTAGAGAACAGTAGAGGGCACTTTAATAATCAGCTGAGTTATTGGGATATTGAGTGTGAGTACAGTAAAGTTATGACAGTAGATGGTGCTTTAATAATCAGGTGAGTTATTGGGATATTGAGTGTGGGTACAGTACAGCTAGAGAACAGTAGATGGCGATGTAATTATAAGCTAAGTTATTGGGATATTGATTGCGGGTACAGTACAGTTATGACAGTAGAGGGCACTGTAATAATCAGCTGAGATATTGTGATATTGAGTGTGGGTACGGTACAGTTAGAGAACAGTAGATGGCATTGTAATTATCAGTTGTGTTATTGGCAGAATGAGTGTGGGTACAGTACAGTTATGACAGTAGAGGGCGCTGTAATAATCAGTTGAGTTATTGGGAGATTGAGTGTGGGTACAGTACAGTTAGTGGACAGTAGAGGGCGCTGTAGTAATCAGCAAAATTATTGGGGTATTGAGTGTGGGTACAGTACAGACAGAGAACAGTAGATGGCACTGTAATAATCAGCTGAGTTATTGGGATATTGAGTGTGGGTACGGTACAGTTAGAGAACAGTAGAGAGAAAGTAGAGGCCAGTGAAATTATCGGCTGAGATATTGGGATATTGATTGTCGGTAGAGTACAGTTTAGAGGACAGTAGACAGCGTTGCAATAATCAGCTGGGTTATTGTGATATTGAGTGTGGGTACAGTAAAGTTAGAGACCAGTAGAGGGTGCTGCAAAAAATCAGCTGAGTTATTGTGACAGTGAGCGTGGGTATAGTACAGTTAGAAGAAAGTAGAGGGCAATGTAATAATCAGCTGTGTTATTCTGATGTTGCGTGTGGTAACAGTACAGTTATGACAGTAGAGGGCGCTGTAATAATCATCTGAGTTATTGGGATATTGAGTGTGGGTACAGTACAGTTAGACAACAGCAGAGGACGCTGTAATAATCGGCTGAGTAATGGGGATATTGAGTGTCGGTACAGTACAGTTAAACAACAGTAGACGACGCTGAAATAATGAGCTGAATTATTGGGATATTGAGTGAGGGTTCAGTACAGATAGAGAACAGTAGAGGGTGCAGTAATAATCAGCTGGGCGTGGGTAAAGTACAGTTGGAGAACAGTAGAGGGCGCTGTAATAACCAGCTGAGGTATTGTGATATTAAGTGTGGTTACAGTACAGTTATGACAGTAGAGGGCACTGTAATAATCATTTGAGTTATTGGGATATTGAGTGTGGATACAGTACAGTTAGAGAACAGTAGAGGGTGCTGTAATAATCAGCTGAGTTATTGGGATATTGATTGAGGGTACAGTACAGTTATGACAGTACATGGCACTGTAATTATCAGCTAAGTTATTGGGTGACTGAGTGTGGGTACAGTACAGTTAGTGGACAGTAGAGGGCGCAGTAGTAATCAGCTAAGTTATTCTGGTATTGAGTGTGGGTACAGTACAGTTAGAAGACAGTAGAGGGCGCTGTAATAATCAGCCGAGTTATTGGGATATTGATTGTGGGAACAGTACAGTTAGAGACCAGTAGAGGGCGCTGCAATAACCATCTAAGTTATTGTGATAGTGAGTGTGGTTTCAGAACAGTTAGAGAACAGAAGAGGGTGCTGTAATAATCAGCTGAGTTATTGGGATATTGGATGTGGGCACAGTGAAGTTATGACAGTAGACGGTGCTATAATAATCAGGTGAGTTATTGGATCTTGAGTTTGGGTACAGCACAGCTATAGAACAGTAGAGGGCGCTGTAATAATCAGCTGAGGTATTGTGATATTGAGTGTGGTTACAGTACAGTTATGACGGTAGAGGCGCTGAAATAATCAGCTGAGTTATTAGGATATTCAGTGTATGGACAATACAGACAAAGAACAGTAGATGGCACTGTAATAATCAGCTGAGTTATTGGGATATTGAGTGTGGGTACAGTACAGTTATGACAGTAGAGGGCGCTGTAATAATCAGTTGAGTTATTGGGTGATTAAGTGTGGGTACAGTACAGTTAGTGGACAGTAGAGGGCGCTGTAGTAATCAGCTAAGTTATTGGGGTATTGAGTGTGGGTACAGTACGGACAGAGAACAGAAGATGGCACTGTAATAATCAGCTGAGGTATTGGGATATTGATTGTGGGTACGGTACAGTTAGAGAACAGTAGAGGGCGCTGTAATAATCAGCTGAGTTATTGGGATATTGATTGAGGGTACAGTACAGTTATGACAGTACATGGCGCTGTAATTATCAGCTAAGTTATTGGGTGACTGAGTGTGGGTACAGTACAGTTAGAAGACAGTAGAGGGTTCTGTAATAATCAGCTGGGTTATTGGGATATTGAGTGGTACAGTACAGACAGAAAACAGTAGATGGCACTGTAATAATCAGCTGCGTTATTGGGATATTGAGTGTGGGTACAGTACAGTTATGACAGTAGAGGGCGCTGTAATAATCAGCTGAGTTATTGGGATATTGATTGCGGGTACAGTACAGTTATGACAGTAGATGGCGCTGTAATTATCAGCTAAGTTATTGGGAGATTGAGTGTGGGTACAGTACAGTTAGAGAACAGTAGAGGGTGCTGTAATCATCAGCCGAATTATTGAGATATTGAGTGTGGGTAAAGTACAGATAGAGAACAGTAGAGGGCGCTGTAATAATCAGCTGAGTTATTGGGATATTGAGTGTGGGTAAAGTACAGATAGAGAACAGTAGGGCGATGTAGGGCGATGTAATAATCAGCTGAGTTATTGGGATATTGAGTGTGGGTAAAGTACAGATAGAGAACAGTAGAGGGCGCTGTAATAATCAGCTGAGTTATTGGGATATTGAGTGTGGGTACAGTACAGCTAGAGAACAGTAGATGGCGATGTAATTATAAGCTAAGTTATTGGGATATTGATTGCGGGTACAGTACAGTTATGACAGTAGAGGGCGCTGTAATAATCAGCTGAGATATTGTGATATTGAGTGTGGGTACGGTACAGTTAGAGAACAGTAGATGGCATTGTAATTATCAGTTGTGTTATTGGCAGAATGAGTGTGGGTACAGTACAGTTATGACAGTAGAGGGCGCTGTAATAATCAGTTGAGTTATTGGGAGATTGAGTGTGGGTACAGTACAGTTAGTGGAAAGTAGAGGGCGCTGTAGTAATCAGCAAAATTATTGGGGTATTGAGTGTGGGTACAGTACAGACAGAGAACAGTAGATGGCACTGTAATAATCAGCTGAGTTATTGGGATATTGAGTGTGGGTACGGTACAGTTAGAGAACAGTAGAGAGAAAGTAGAGGCCAGTGAAATTATCGGCTGAGATATTGGGATATTGATTGTCGGTAGAGTACAGTTTAGAGGACAGTAGACAGCGTTGCAATAATCAGCTGAGTTATTGTGATATTGTGTGTGGGTACAGTAAAGTTAGAGACCAGTAGAGGGTGCTGCAAAAAATCAGCTGAGTTATTGTGACAGTGAGCGTGGGTATAGTACAGTTAGAAGAAAGTAGAGGGCAATGTAATAATCAGCTGTGTTATTCTGATGTTCCGTGTGGTAACAGTACAGTTATGACAGTAGAGGGCGCTGTAATAATCATCTGAGTTATTGGGATATTGAGTGTGGGTACAGTACAGTTAGACAACAGCAGAGGGCGCTGTAATAATCGGCTGAGTAATGGGGATATTGAGTGTCGGTACAGTACAGTTAAACAACAGTAGACGACGCTGAAATAATGAGCTGAATTATTGGGATATTGAGTGCGGGTTCAGTACAGATAGAGAACAGTAGAGGGCGCAGTAATAATCAGCTGGGCGTGGGTAAAGTACAGTTGGAGAACAGTAGAGGGCGCTGTAATAACCAGCTGAGGTATTGTGATATTAAGTGTGGTTACAATACAGTTATGACAGTAGAGGGCACTGTAATAATCATTTGAGTTATTGGGATATTGAGTGTGGATACAGTACAGTTAGAGAACAGTAGAGGGTGCTGTAATAATCAGCTGAGTTATTAGGATATTGATTGAGGGTACAGTACAGTTATGACAGTACATGGCGCTGTAATTATCAGCTAAGTTATTGGGTGACTGAGTGTGGGTACAGTACAGTTAGTGGACAGTAGAGGGCGCAGTAGTAATCAGCTAAGTTATTGTGGTATTGAGTGTGGGTACAGTACAGTTAGAAGACAGTAGAGGGCGCTGTAATAATCAGCCGAGTTATTGGGATATTGATCGTGGGAACAGTACAGTTAGAGACCAGTAGAGGGCGCTGCAATAACCATCTAAGTTATTGTGATAGTGAGTGTGGTTTCAGAACAGTTAGAGAACAGAAGAGGGTGCTGTAATAATCAGCTGAGTTATTGGGATATTGAATATGGGTACAGTACAGTTATGACAGTAGAGGGCGCTGAAATAATCAGCTGAGTTATTAGGATATTCAGTGTATGGACAATACAGACAAAGAACAGTAGATGGCACTGTAATAATCAGCTGAGTTATTGGGATATTGAGTGTGGGTACAGTACAGTTATGACAGTAGAGGGCGCTGTAATAATCAGTTGAGTTATTGGGTGATTAAGTGTGGGTACAGTACAGTTAGTGGACAGTAGAGGGCGCTGTAGTAATCAGCTAAGTTATTGGGGTATTGAGTGTGGGTACAGTACGGACAGAGAACAGAAGATGGCACTGTAATAATCAGCTGAGGTATTGGGATATTGATTGTGGGTACGGTACAGTTAGAGAACAGTAGAGGGCGCTGTAATAATCAGCTGAGTTATTGGGATATTGATTGAGGGTACAGTACAGTTATGACAGTACATGGCGCTGTAATTATCAGCTAAGTTATTGGGTGACTGAGTGTGGGTACAGTACAGTTAGAAGACAATAGAGGGTTCTGTAATAATCAGCTGGGTTATTGGGATATTGAGTGGTACAGTACAGACAGAAAACAGTAGATGGCACTGTAATAATCAGCTGCGTTATTGTGATATTGAGTGTAGTAACAGTACAGTTATGACAGTAGAGGGCGCTGTAATAATCAGCTGAGTTATTGGGAGATTGAGTGTGGGTACAGTACAGTTAGAGAACAGTAGAGGGCGCTGTAATAATCAGCCGAGTTATTGAGATATTGAGTGTGGGTAAAGTACAGATAGAGAACAGTAGAGGGCGCTGTAATAATCAGCTGACTTATTGGGATATTGAGTGTGGGTAAAGTACAGATAGAGAGCAGTAGGGCGATTAGGTCGATGTAATAATCAGCTGAGTTATTGGGATATTGAGTGTGGGTAAAGTACAGATAGAGAACAGTAGAGGGCGCTGTAATAATCAGCTGAGTTATTGAGATATTGATTGTGGGTACAGTACAGTTATGACAGTAGATGGCGCTGTAATTATCAGCTAAGTTATCGGGAGATTGAGTGTGGGTACAGTACAGTTAGAGAACAGTAGAGGGCGCTGTAATAATCAGCCAAGTTATTGAGATATTGAGTGTGGGTTAGGTACAGATAGAGAACAGTAGAGGGCGCTGTAATAATCAGCTGAGTTATTGTGATATTGAGAGTGGGTAAAGTACAGATAGAGAACAGTAGAGGGCGCTGTAATAATCAGCCGAGTTATTGTGATATTGAGTGTAGGTAGAGCACAATTAGAGAACAGTAGAGGGCACTTTAATAATCAGCTGAGTTATTGGGATATTGAGTGTGAGTACAGTAAAGTTATGACAGTAGATGGTGCTTTAATAATCAGGTGAGTTATTGGGATATTGAGTGTGGGTACAGTAAAGTTAGAGACCAGTAGAGGGTGCTGCAAAAAATCAGCTGAGTTATTGTGACAGTGAGCGTGGGTATAGTACAGTTAGAAGAAAGTAGAGGGCAATGTAATAATCAGCTGTGTTATTCTGATGTTGCGTGTGGTAACAGTACAGTTATGACACTAGAGAGCGCTGTAATAATCATCTGAGTTATTGGGATATTGAGTGAGGGTACAGTACAGTTAGACAACAGTAGAGGGCGCTGTAATAATCGGCTGAGTAATGGGGATATTGAGTGTGGGTAAAGTACAGTTAAACAACAGTAGACGACGCTGAAATAATGAGCTGAATTATTGGGATATTGAGTGCGGGTCCAGTACAGATAGAGAACAGTAGAGGGCGCAGTAATAATCAGCTGGGAGTGGGTAAAGTACAGTTGGAGAACAGTAGAGGGCGCTGTAATAACCAGCTGAGGTATTGTGATATTAAGTGTGGTTACAGTACAGTTATGACAGTAGAGGGCACTGTAATAATCATTTGAGCTATTGGGATATTGAGTGTGGATACAGTACAGTTAGAGAACAGTAGAGGCTGCTGTAATAATCAGCTGAGTTATTGGGATATTGAGTGTGGGTACAGTACAGTTATGACAGTAGAGGGCGCTGTAATAATCAGCTGAGTTATTGGGATATTGAGTGTGGGTAAAGTACAGTTAGAGAACAGTAGAGGGCGCTGTAATAATCAGCTGAGTTATTGGGATATTGAGTGTGGGTACAGTACATTTAAAGACCAGTAGAGGGTGCTGTAATAATCAGCTGAGTCATTGGGATATTGGATGCGGGTACAGAACAGTTATTACAGTAGATTGCGTTTTAATTATCAGCTGAGTTATTGGGTTATTGAGTGTGGGTACTGTACAGTTATGACAGTAGAGGGCGCTGAAATAATCAGTTGAGTTATTAGGAAATTCAGTGTAGGGACAATACAGACAGAGAACAGTAGATGCCACTGTAATAATCAGCTGCATTATAGGGATATTGAGTGTGGGTAAAGTACAGTAAGAGAACAGTAGAGGGCGCTGTAATAATCAGCTGAGTTATTGGGATATTGAGTGTGGGTACAGTAAGGTTAGAGAACAGTAAAGGACGCTCTAATAACCATTTAAATTTTTGTCATACTGAGTGTGGCTACAGTACAGTTAGAGTACAGTAGATAGTGCTGTAATAATCAGGTGGGTTATTGGGATATTGAGTGTTGGTACAGTACAGTTAGAGGACACTGGAGGGTGCTGTTATAATCATTTGAGTTATTGTGATATTGAGTGTAGGTACAGTACAGTTAGAGGACAGTAGGGGGCACTGTAATAATCCACTGAGTTATTGGGATATTGAGTGGTGGGTACAGTACAGTTATGACAGTAAAGTTTGCTGTAATAATCAGCTGAGTTATTGGGATATTGATTGTGGGTACTGTACAGTTATGACAGTAGAGGGCGCTGTAATAATCAGCTGAGTTATTGGGATATTGAGTGTGGGTACAGTACATTTAAAGACCAGTAGAGGGTGCTGTAATAATCAGCTGAGTCATTGGGATATTGGATGCGGGTACAGAACAGTTATTACAGTAGATTGCGTTTTAATTATCAGCTGAGTTATTGTGACAGTGAGCGTGGGTATAGTACAGTTAGAAGAAAGTAGAGGGCAATGTAATAATCAGCTGTGTTATTCTGATATTGAGTGTGGTAACAGTACAGTTATGACAGTAGAGGGCGCTGTAATAATCATCTGAGTTATTGGGATATTGAGTGAGGGTACAGTACAGTTAGACAACAGTAGAGGGCGCTGTAATAATCGGCTGAGTAATGGGGATATTGAGTGTGGGTACAGTACAGTTAAACAACAGTAGACGACGCTGAAATAATGAGCTGAATTATTGGGATATTGAGTGCGGGTCCAGTACAGATAGAGAACAGTAGAGGGCGCAGTAATAATCAGCTGGGAGTGGGTAAAGTACAGTTGGAGAACAGTAGAGGGCGCTGTAATAACCAGCTGAGGTATTGTGATATTAAGTGTGGTTACAGTACAGTTATGACAGTAGAGGGCACTGTAATAATCATTTGAGCTATTGGGATATTGATTGTGGATACAGTACAGTTAGAGAACAGTAGAGGCTGCTGTAATAATCAGCTGAGTTATTGGGATATTGAGTGTGGGTACAGTACATTTAAAGACCAGTAGAGGGTGCTGTAATAATCAGCTGAGTCATTGGGATATTGGATGCGGGTACAGAACAGTTATTACAGTAGATTGCGTTTTAATTATCAGCTGAGTTATTGTGACAGTGAGCGTGGGTATAGTACAGTTAGAAGAAAGTAGAGGGCAATGTAATAATCAGCTGTGTTATTCTGATATTGAGTGTGGTAACAGTACAGTTATGACAGTAGAGGGCGCTGTAATAATCATCTGAGTTATTGGAATATTGAGTGTGGGTACAGTACAGTTAAACAACAGTAGACGACGCTGAAATAATGAGCTGAATTATTGGGATATTGAGTGCGGGTCCAGTACAGATAGAGAACAGTAGAGGGCGCAGTAATAATCAGCTGGGAGTGGGTAAAGTACAGTTGGAGAACAGTAGAGGGCGCTGTAATAACCAGCTGAGGTATTGTGATATTAAGTGTGGTTACAGTACAGTTATGACAGTAGAGGGCACTGTAATAATCATTTGAGTTATTGGGATATTGATTGTGGATACAGTACAGTTAGAGAACAGTAGAGGGCGCTGTAATAATCAGCTGAGTTATTGGGATATTGAGTGTGGGTACAGTACATTTAAAGACCAGTAGAGGGTGATGTAATAATCAGCTGAGTCATTGGGATATTGGATGCGGGTACAGAACAGTTATTACAGTAGATTGCGTTTTATTTATCAGCTGAGTTATTGGGTTATTGAGTGTGGGTACTGTACAGTTATGACAGTAGAGGGCACTGAAATAATCAGTTGAGTTATTAGGAAATTCAGTGTAGGGACAATACAGACAGAGAACAGTAGATGGCACTGTAATAATCAGCTGCATTATAGGGATATTGAGTGTGGGTAAAGTACAGTAAGAGAACAGTAGAGGGCGCTGTAATAATCAGCTGAGTTATTGGGATATTGAGTGTGGGTACAGTAAGGTTAGAGAACAGTAAAGGGCGCTCTAATAATCATTTAAATTGTTGTTATACTGAGTGTGGCTACAGTACAGTTAGAGTACAGTAGATAGTGCTGTAATAATCAGGTGGGTTATTGGGATATTGATTGTGGGTACTGTACAGTTAGAGACCAGTAGAGGGTGCTGCAATAATCAGCTGAGTTATTGTGATAGTGAGTGTGGGTATAGTACAGTTAGAAGAAAGTAAAGGGCACTGTAATAACCAGCTGAGATATTGGGATATTGATTGATGGTACAGTACAGTCTGGAGGACAGTAGACAGCACTGCAATAATCAGCTGATTTATTGGGATATTGAGTGTGGTTACAGTACAGTTAGGAGACAGTAGATGTCGCTGTAATTATCAGCTTAGTTATTGTGATATTGAGTGTGGGTACAATACAGTTAATAGACAGTAGAGGGCGCTGTAATAATCAGCAGAGTCATTGGGATATTGAGTGTATGTACAGTACAGTTAGAGATCAGTAAAGGGGTCTGTAATAATCAGTTGAGTTTTTGGGATCGTGAGTTTGGGTACAGTACCGTTAGAGGACACTAGAGGGCGCTGAAATTATCAGAAGAGTTATTGGGATATTAAAATATTTTTAATTTAAGTACGTTCTATAGCCACACCGTGTTAGCCATCTGAACACATGACTCACCAGGAAATGTTCTTTTCTAATGCTTCCCCGACTTCTTCCTTCAGAACACTCACATCCACTGTTTGGTTACCTGCTTGGTTACCTGCAAAGTCGGTTCAGCATTACTTTTATGCAAATGAAATGCAACCATTAATTGATGTTTCACTAAGAGAGACAGCAGAATGTTTTGAAAGCTGTCGGTATGTCTAACAACACGTTTAAAAAAGCTTTGTTTTGCTTTATAATGAATTGTCCAAAATGACACAAGTGGACCAAAATTTTTAATCAGCTGTGGATAGTGTTCTATAAAATTATGCTTAAGAATAAGACCCCTTAGGGGAAAGGTTTCAAAGAGTCTGTGCCGATGCTCTGAAATTTTATTGTCCAGTTCAACTGTCTCCTTGAGGTTATAAAAGAAGCTGCCATATTCGCTCACACTCTGCTGACAATCCAGAGCCGGGACCAGGCCGCAGACAGAGAGGCTTAACCGACCGTCTGCGAGCTGCAAAGAGACGTTACCTAGATACCAATGTATTCAGACTGTGTCTGTCCCCCGAGTCAAACAAAAACATCAAAAAACTAAAACAGTAAATCTAAATAACTTAACTTATATTAAACAATCATATCCAGACTGTAGTACTAACATTTCAAGCCTAAAGATTGGTTTACTTATTATTAGATCTCTAAATTCAAAAGCAGTTCTGGTGAATGAAATGATAACTGATCAGAAATTCGATGTTCTGTGTCTGACAGAAACCTGGATTAGGCCAAATGAATATGTAGCATTAAATGAAGCCACCCCTGCAGGCTATAATTATATACACAATCCGAGATTGTCCGGTAGAGGAGGTGGGGTCTGCATATTTTTCCGAAGTACCTTAGTTAGCAATCAGAAACACTATGAAAATTTTACTTCTTTTGAGCTTCTTTACACCAGTATAATTAATCCAGTTACAAAAAAGAATGCATTTTCTTTAGTTAACATCTACAGACCACCAGGGCCCTATTTAGAATTTTTAAAAGAATTTAGTGATTTTGTCACAGACTTAGCAGTAAGTAATGATAAAGTGATTATAGTAGGAGACTTCAACATTCATTTCGAAAAATTGGATGATCCATTAAAAAAGGCATTCACATCGATTTTAGACTCAGTTGGTATTATTCAAAATATAACAGGACCTACTCATTACTGTAATCATACTCTGGATTTAGTTTTGACCCTGGGTGTGAGCATAGATAACCCGAATATTCGTTCTCAAACCTCCGCAATTTCAGATCATTACCTTATTTCATTTAAATTACATCTTAGTCATAATATACGTACATCCCCTAGCTACTCTGTAAAACGTTCAATTACGCCTTTTACAGCCCAACAATTTACAGATAAGCTTCCAGACTTATCAACTCTAATGTACTCTCCTGTAGACCCAGTAGAACTAGACAAACTAACCGAAGGTTTAGAAAATACCTTTCGCTCTACCTTAGATGTTGTAGCACCCCTTAAACACAAAATAGAGAGACAGAAAAAGCTCGCACCGTGGTACAATGATCAAACTCGAACCTTAAAGCAGTTAGTACGAAATTTAGAGCGTAAATATCGATCAACTAAACTGGAAGTGTTTCACTCTGCGTGGAAAGACAGTCTTGTTAAATATAGAAAAGAACTTAATAAAGCCAGCTCAGCATATCTGGCCTCACAGATCGGGATAAATAAAAATAATCCTAGAGTTCTCTTTAGTGTTATTTCCAAATTAACTAAAAACCAGGCAGGTACTGAACCTCAGATTCCAGCCATTTACACCAGCAACGATTTTATGGACTTCTTCAATAGTAAAATTGAAAACATTCGGGATAAAATTAAACAGATAAATATTACATCCTCTCTGTCATCTGGTCTGGCTGATCTAGAACAAAACTCTGTTACTGAAGTTAGGTTGGAAGTCTTTAACCCACTTCCACAGCTAGAACTAGAGAAAATTATCTCCTCTTCAAACAGCACAACCTGCACACTTGATGCTGTTCCCACAAAATTATTAAAACAGGTACTGCCAGATATAATTAAACCTCTGTTAATGATAGTAAACTCATCGCTCGCCCTGGGCCATGTACCCAAAGCCTTTAAAACAGCTGTAATTAAACCTCTGATCAAGAAACCAAATCTTGATCCTAGTGTACTGTCTAACTATAGACCTATTTCAAACTTACCGTTTATTTCTAAGATTTTAGAAAAAGCTGTAGCCCAACAACTTTGCTCTTACCTGCAAAGAAACCAGATCTATGAAAAATTTCAATCTGGATTTAGGCCTTATCATAGCACTGAGACAGCTTTAGTTAGAATAACAAACGATCTACTTATAGCCGCCGACCAAGGCTGTGTTTCCTTACTCGTACTTCTCGATCTGAGCGCAGCCTTTGATACAATAGATCATACTATCCTTTTAGAAAGACTAGAGAACATGGTCGGTGTAACCGGAACTGCCTTAGCATGGTTTAAATCGTACTTAACCGATCGCTATCAGTTTGTGAGGATAAATGATATGTCTTCCAGTTATACCAAGGTAAGATATGGAATTCCACAAGGCTCTATATTAGGACCGTTATTATTTACATTATATATGCTCCCACTTGGCAAAGTTATTAGAAAACACAATGTGAATTTTCATTGTTATGCGGATGACACGCAGCTCTTCATATCAGCCAAACCTGATGACAGAGTGAGATTAAAGAAAATCGAGGATTGCGTAGAAGATGTAAAATCATGGATGTCGCACAACTTCCTCCTATTAAATAGTGATAAAACAGAAGTTCTCCTATTAGGCCCCAAAGCTGCTAGAAATAAATTATCAGACTTAATGCTAAATCTGGCTGACTTCTCAGCCACCCCTGGTTCAGCAGCTAAAAACCTTGGAGTTATCATAGATTCAGATCTAGCATTCGATAAACACATATCTAATGTTACTAGAACAGCTTTTCTACACCTCCGTAACATCACCAAGCTAAGAAATGCCCTATCACTGCATGACGCAGAAAAATTAGTACATGCCTTTATTACCTCAAGGCTAGATTATTGTAATGCGCTACTGTCTGGATGTTCCGGCAGTAACTTAAATAAACTTCAGCTAGTTCAAAATGCTGCAGCCAGGGTCCTTACTAAAACTAGAAAATTTGACCATATTAGTCCAGTACTATCAGCACTGCACTGGCTTCCAGTCAAATTCCGCATAGACTATAAAATTCTCCTGTTAACGTATAAAGCCCTACACGGGCTCGCTCCTGAGTATTTACAAGACCTCATCTCCTGTTATGAACCACCGCGATTACTCAGATCTCAGGGTGCTGGTTTATTAGTAGTCCCTAAAATTCAGAGGAGCTCTGCAGGAGGAAGAGCTTTCTCTTATAAAGCGCCTCAACTCTGGAATAATCTCCCCGAATATGTTCGGGACTCAGACACAGTCTCAATCTTTAAGTCTAGACTGAAAACTTACTTGTTTAGTTTAGCTTTTGGTAATTAATGTTTTTCCCTTTAGATAAGGCTGCAGATTCAGGGGTTCATGGACAGAGGAAATTGTGGTAAACTGAGATGCTGGTGCTGTTGTTCTCCCACTGCACACGGTCACTCAGGTTTGTGGACGGTGGAGTGGGTGGATGCTGGTGTTTCAGGGTGCCTCCATGTCTATGTTACCTTCTGGCTCTCTGCCTTTAGTTAGGCTGTTTTATTCAGTTCTGCCGGAGTCATTTGCCACACTCTGATAATGTTTTAATATTCTCAGTTTTGCATAAATCCAGTCAAAACTAATTCCATCTCTCTGCCTTCCTCCGAGTTACTGACTGCCCACCTGTCTGACCCGATACCGATGTTGGACCCTCAGGCTCTCGCGTCTCCTGTCCGGCCAGACTGATGGAAGTTTCTGAAGTCAGCTCTTCTCCACCACCACCACAGATCAGCTGCTCATCGACCATCTTACTCTCCACTACAGATTACATCCAAGCCATTAGTGGCGCTATTACACTCCTGAGTACATAAAACCTATATAGATGTATAAAAGACTTTTTAAATTTCTATTTAAAAGCCGTTTGACCAGTGGTAGGATGGTCCCCCCTTTAATGTGAGTCTTGGTCCTCCCAAGGTTTCTTCCTCCTCCTGCAGCTCTGAGGGAGTTTTTCCTTGCCTCCGCGCTCACTGGGGGTTCTGTATTCTGTATTTTCTATGTGTAATGTTTTGCCTGATTCTTTGTCCTGTAATCATGTTTCTGTAAAGCTGCTTTGTGCCAACACCTGTTGTAAAAAGCGCTATACAAATAAATTTGATTTGATTTGATTTGATTTGACACTCGGATATTTTTGGTTCAACAATGAGGAAAAAGAAGCGCAGAATTGTCAGTTTTCATGGGCACCCCAACACTCACTCATGGCTCAGGCCCAGGAATAAAAGCAGCATGGGAGCACCAGTGAGTGAGTATGCTTGCTCCAAGAGGCTGAAATGCTGAACCTCTGCCCTTTTTTTTCTCCTCTCTTCTACGCTTTCCCCGTCTCGTCCTACAGGAGAGTAGCTGAACTGGACCAAGGACGATCCTGACCCTCAGACCCCCTTCCTGCGTCTTGCTCCAGCTCACCAACCTAACCGGGACCCAGTGCCTGCCTGGCGGCTAAGAGAAGGACTCTTTTTGTTTTCTTTTTTTTTCTAAAAGTGTTTTTTTTTCAAATTCCTGGTGGATAAATAAAGACCCCTATGGGGTAGTTTGAGTTCACCCCTATGGTCTCTGTCTGGTTCTGGTCCTTTAATTGACTCGCTGGTGACATCTGGTGGATGAATGCGGGTGGGACCAAACCAGAAGCAGAACCCCCCAAAAAAAGAAGAGGAAGAAGAAAAGAACTCTCCTTTTTTTTCCAGAGGCAGCATAATGGACCAGGTCCTACAGCGACTGTTGGAGGCCAGTTTGCGGCAGCAGGAAGTAAGCCAGGAACTGACAAGGGGGCTGAAAGGAGTCACCAGCGACCTCATTCCCAGCCGACAGGCCATCCCCAAAGCGCCTCTCCAGGATCCCCGCCGCAGTGCTTTTGACAAAACTGGCCCCAGGTGACGACATCGAGGCCTTCCTCTATACTTTTGAGAGCATTGCAGAACGAAAGGTCTGGGACCGCGAGAAATGAAGTTCCATCATCACCGACGTGAACCCAGACCCACCTCTCCACCCCGTCGGGAGAATCCCCCTGCAATGTGGCCTGAGTTCCGCCCTTGGGACAGGGAGAGTCCCCGAGTGAGACCACCTTTTTTTGTGTCCCCTACAACCCTCGGGCAGCCCCCGGGATGAGCTCATGCCCACCAAGCCCGACTCTCCCGGACGGCATCTTGTTCCCCCTAAGGCCTGGCTGGCCAGCTGCTCTCACCATGGCCATCATACGCCCTCCTCGGCCCCCACAAAGATGCTCCGTCTGAATGGACATGACATCCAAGCAGTACTGGACAGGGGAAGCACCGTGACCCTGGCCCGTCCGTCTGGCCTGCCCTGGCTGCAACCCCAGGAGGAGACCCTAAATGTGTCCTGCATCCATAGGGACACCCGCCAAGTTCCCACCACCCGAGTTACCCTGGTAAACACCCGAGAACAGTGGAAAATCACCGTGGGCTTAGTTCCTGATCCCTGGTGCCGCTGTTGGTTGGACGAGACTACCCTGGCTTTGAGGCGGAGCTCCAGGGACCCACCATCCACCCTATCGTACCCTCTCCTCCCTGCGCCCCAGACGACGCCGGAAAGCCCCTCCTAGACCAGCCCTGGCAGCTTGGGATCAAACAGACAGCAGTGGAGCATTGTCAGAAGGTGAGGTCCCAGCCCTGACTAACCCTCTGTTCTCTTTTCACCACCAGGTTCTGAAAGAAGGAAGTTTCTCCAAAGAACAGAAAGAAGACGGACGTCTAAGGCAGGCCTGGACGGATACCAGATAAATCAATGATATGCCGGTTGGCGTGAGCCCCGTACTCCCGTCATATTTTATGATTCGGAACAATTTGGCATACAGAGTGGCTCTAAACCAAGGTGAGCGTGTCGAACAGCTCCTGGTCCCCTGTTCTTGCATTGATACAGTTATGCACCTAGCCCATCAGCACCCCCTTGGAGGTCATCTGGCAGCCGATAATACCCTTACCCGGATCCTGTCAAGATTCTACTGGCGCTCCATACATGCAGAAGTTAAAAACCACTGCCTCAGGTGTGCCCGCTGCCAGCTCATTAGCCCCCGTAAGCCCCCGCCTGCTCCCCTGGTTCCCCCTCCCATCATAGGAGTCCCTTTTAAGCGGATCAGAACGGACTTAGTTGGCCCTCTACCCACATCCGCCTGGGGACATAAATATATATTGGTGGTCCTGGACTATGCCACACGGTGCCCAGAAGCTGTACCGCTACGAAAAGCCACCTCCAAAGCCGGGCCAGGGAACTAATGCTCCTCATGAGTCATGTGGGCATACCCAAAGAGATCCTTACAGATCAGGGCCCCCGTTTGTTTCCAAACTAATGGTTGACCTCTGCAAGCTTCTACAGATCCGTTGTCTGAACACCTCTGTCCATCATCCTCAAACAGATTGGCTTGTGGAGAGGTTCAACCAGACCCTACAGAAAATGCTAAAGAGGCTAATAGCCCAGGATGGCCGCGACTGGTACCTCCTTCTCCCCATGTCCTATTTGCAGAAAGGGAGATTCCTCAAGCCTCTACAGGATTCTCCCTCTTTGAGCTGCTCTTTGCAGAAGACAACGAGGTCAAGGATGCCTGGGAGAAGCAACCATCCCCCTACAGGTCAGTGATTGAATATGTACAGAATATGCAGGAACATATTGACCATGTACACCCCGTTGTCAAGGAACACATGGAGGAGGCCCAGCGGGCCCAACAACGTTCCTACAACAGGCCGGCCCAGGTCAGAGAATTCCAGCCGGGAGACCGGGTGCTGGTCCTTATCCCCATAGCCTCTTGCAAGTTCCTCGCCTCCTGGCAGGGCCCATTCACTGTAAAGGAAAAGGTGGGGCCGGTGGCCTACCGCCTGGAACAGCCGGGAAAGAGAAAAAAGGAACAGGTATACCACATTAACCTTATCAAAAAATGGTATAAACCTCCCCCTCCTCTCTATGCCTTTTCCCAGATACTGGAGCCCTCAGCCAGCCAGGTCAGCTATGGTGAGGACATAAGCCGGGCTCAAAAGCAGGAATTGACAGAGTGTGTCGACGGCTACCAAGATATGTTCTCAGACAGCCCAGGGTGTACCCAAGTGATCCAACTCCACGTCCATACTGCCAGCAACAGTAAAGCAGCGACCATACCGCCTACCTGAAGCCCGCCGCACTGCCGTCGAAGAGGAAGTCCAGAAGATGCTCAAGCTTAGAGTAATAGAGCCCTCCACAAGCCCTTGGTCCAGCCCAAGCGTGCTGGTTCCGAAGTAACGATTTTCGTAGGTTAAATGTGGTTTCTCAGTTCGATTCCTACCCCCTACCCGGGGTGGATGATCTGATTGACCGCCTTGGAAGGGCGCGGTTTGTATCCACGTTGGACCTGACCAAGGGCTATTGACAGGTTGCTCTTGCTGCTGAGGCCAAAGAAAAGACTGCATTCTTAACACCATCTGGCCTATGGCAGTACACAGTCCTGCCCTTTGGTCTGCATGGAGCCCCAGCCAGTCCTTCGACCGCATCGTCGCTACGCTGCAGCATACCTGGGAGACGGGAGGAGAGAAACATCCCATCTTGTTTATCAGCCGCAAACTCACCCCGGCTGAACGTCGCTACGCCGCCCTGGAACGAGAGGCCCTGGCCATCAAGTGGGCCATCGAGGAACTGAGGTACTACTTGACGGGTAGGCACTTCACATTGATCACAGATCATGCACCTCTACAGTGGCTGGCTAAGGCTAAAAAATCCAATGCCCGTGTAACCTGTTGGTTCCTGTCCCTGCAAGAGTTCTATTTCAGGTGCAGCACAAGGCTGGGGCCCTGAATGCTGATGTTGATGCCCTCTCCCGCATCAACTCCTGGTGGGCCACTGCTGTGAGCGCCCTGGGAAGGCCTCTGGGGGGGACTGTGACCCACGGCCACTGCTGCAGCAAGGAAAGAACTCTCAATGTTCCCAGTGCTCTGGCGCTGTCCATGGTGCTGAACACCCGCAGCGGCCGCATAAAGAGAGTCGCGGACCTTCCCAGCGCTCTACCGCTATCCATGGTGCTGAACACACTGCCCCGCCATTTATCCCGCACGTGGTGGTGATAAACAAATAGGGGGCTAGGGCTAGGGGGCAGGGACACTTCACTCGCCATGGCTGGGCGCCACTGATGAGCACACGTGGAGACACTCACTCACGGCTCAGGCCCAGGAATAAAAGCAGCAGAAAACAGCTGAAACCCAGTAAACAGAAGTAATTGTATGCTTTTTCCTGAATGCTCCAAGTGGATTACAGAGTTCAAATTTATCTATGTATAATATGAGACTAATGGCTTGTCCTGATAACAGTTTGTTGGCTTTAAAGTATGTGACATGTATTCAAACGGTTCACTATTTTGCATATGTCCCATAAATGTTTGTTCTGAAACGACAATTTTCAAACACACGAGTAATAGTTTCTCGCTTTTACTTTTCTGTGGAAATAGTATTTAATGTATAACATGGACATTTAAATGCTAACATACTTTTCGTTTTAATTGTGATAAATGGTGTCTTGGCACTTGCGTTTTAATGCTACCCCATGTTATAAATGAGCAGTAACATTCAAAGACAGGGCATGGTTTGACCACTATGCCAATGCCATAGCCTATAATGCTTTAGGAGCTCAGTCTTATCGGGGGTTTTAAATTAGCAAATTTTACAGCACCAATGTATTTCGAAAAGTAATTTTTCTGTATTTTAACATCAAACCAACCAACATGAAACGGGCAATCACCTTATTCTTTAGCTCAACTAAAGAGCTAGATAGCACTATGGCAAAAAAAATCTTACTCATATAATATTGTGCAAAACAGAGCCATAGCTTGCTGCAAAGCTAGCTAGATGCAGCACTAAATACATTTATAAATCTAAGTAGCCTGTAAAAATACTAACCTAGCCGGTTGGAGTTAACTCAGTTGTCAGTTGTTGGGCTGATGAAAAATATGCATTAAAAAAGGATTCAAAAATGCATCCAAACAAAACATATGTTTAAATTACTTAATATTTCTTGTGTTAAATGGAATCTTTTTTATGTTTTATATACTAACAACCTGAATCAATATTAGGATCATTTTTTCTGTTGAATGAGGTAAAAGCTGTTTTTGGACATTTCAGGATGAGAGCAGCATTTTGTGGATAGTGCTGAGCTCCTCTCTCACTCCTTAAAGTGATTTTATTACGAAGTATATTTAAAAGTACTAAAAGTATGTTTAAAATAAGTCAAAAATACTAAAAGTATACTTTTCATTTCCTATACTTTAGAAAAGTACACATAAAATATACTTGTATTATATTTGTATTATATTAATATATTTTAAAGTAATACATCTTAAATTCTACTTCAATGTGTTAATAGAGATTACATTTAAATCTAAATATACTGAAGCATGTTTAACAAAAAGTGTACTTAATTATTATGTCAATTAAACATATTAATTAAAATGTGTACTGCATAGAAATCTATTTTAAAGTGTGCTTCAGTGCAACTTAGAACGTATACTTTAAATAATGGATTTCATGTAATAAAACATGTTTTAAGAAAATTGTTATATCAACTGAAAGGTATTATTTGAAAGATATATTTTGTAAACATGCACTTTGATGTGTGGTTTAATACAACTGAGGAAGTATACTTTAATTAATGTATTTCTTAACAATTAATGTATTTTTTCACAGTACACTTCCTATGTTGGTTTTCGTCATTTATTAAGTATACTTTTAGTTTTTTAGGTTTTTACGTTAAATATAATTTAAAAAGATTTTTATATTATGCTTCAATCCAATTAAAAAAAAATTATGGACTTCACATTTTGAAGCAAATATGCCTCAAGTGTCACATAAAATTACATAAGTTAATTTCTTATCACATTCAGGTAATAAAATGTACATTATAAGGGCGCTGAGCGGTCCAGCAATCTAAAGTGCTGCCAGTATGAGCATGTTTACATAGTAGGCCTGTTTATCTTATTCTCTGTACTTTGCTCCACCCTGTATATCATTCAGTACTCCTTCTTTATCTGCTGTATCTCTAGATAAATGTTAATTGGGATTTTTAAGAATGTCTGTAATCTGGCATGACAAATTTATCATTAAAAAAATTGCCATTTTTAAGATTTGTACCTTCATCAAATACAAACTGGCATGCTTCACATTGTGTTGGCCTTTTCTCCCTTGTCTGCATGAACATAGAACATGAGGAGCAGTAAAACTTAGGTTCATAATGACCATACTCTACATAAGCTTTGTTAAACAGGTACACACTTTCTGGCACTAACCCAGAGACATGTTCATTACAAATCTTGAGGAGATGTTCCAGAGATATTCCAGTCAGGTTATGCTGCAGGACATAGGACATCAACAGCAGTGGACTCTGGCCTTTTGTTATTATTTATTTATTATTTATCTTGCTTGTAGAAGAAGAAACACTTGGTGTGAGCTAATCTATATTTTGTAAAGATATATCAAAGCCTTCCATCTTGGAATTAGACATGAATAACCTTCAGATGAATGTTTATGTGTTGTGATATACCTAAAGAACTTAAATAATACACCTTCTATTCATTTTCACAATATTATATACACATTCACTTTAAAGTTTTAAAGAAATGCAAATGTAATTTTATAATAATTTTAATTGTTAAGAATTACACATAGGTTCTTGGTCTTCAACAGTGCAAGGTCCAACTGTACCTACAGTTCAGCTGCTAAACTATGGTTTCTGATTTTCTGTGATCTTTGTATGAGAATTTTCCTAATTGATGCATTTTAAATTTGTAATATAATTAATGTTACAATTAATATTACAGTACATTTAGACAAAATTACAGAATTGAAAGTTTTGTAGAGTACAATGCAGAACTTGACATCAATATTAGGTCAAATACCTGTGATAAATCCCTGTTAGGTGTCTCTTCAGATTTTTCTGATGATACATCTGTGGATCTGGAGTGCTTAGATGTTTCATCATCACAGGACATCCCATGTAAGGATTTCTAAATGGAAGGTTTTTTAAATAAAAGTCAGTTTCATGTGCTTTAACCATTAAACCAAACCTATACGCCCATTATAGTACTTGCCCATTATAGTACTTGCCCATTATAGTACATGGCTTAGTTGGTGTCACTTATACTGTTTCGCACTGATGTTATATTCACATTATACAAAGAATCAGCACTATGGGTTAATTTGAGTTTTAAGAAATATGTCTCAGAGGTTACCGAACATCATAAGTCATTTACAGTACCTGTGAACATGCTTGTGTTTGTCTCTTTTAATGATTCACAAAGATGCTGATCATCAAAGTGGTTGGGCAGTTCCTCTGTGGTGTTATCACAATCCTCACTGTGGGGCTAAAACCAATTGCGACAAAATAGAGGAATGAATCTGATCTGAGCATTTCAATTAAATTAACAATTGTGATATTATATTTTCTCAGGGCATATCTATGCTTTATTTGGTTACCAATAAATTATATTATATTATAATATTAATTATATTATATGTGGATTGTACAGGACAGGAGGGACTGCAGGTTTACGGCGTTCTGGTTGAAGCCTTCGCGCTCGCAGTTAGAGCGCAGCCTCGGCCTGGGTGAGGTGGAGCAGCTGAAGGCTGCGGGGAGCTGCGCGGGATGAGCAGGACTCTTATTAGTGGCTGGGTAAGCGCTGGTGAACGGCTTTTGTAAACGTTTTCTGATGGTGGACTAGTAAATAAGAAGTTTAGAACATCTTAATGCAAATACCGATAAAAGACCATCGTTTTAACCTTAAGCTACAAATGTCAATGTTAGTTAAATAGCTAATCACTGCGAACGTTTATTTGCTAATTAACTAGCTAGTGAGATAACCTAGATAGCAAGCTAGCAGAGGCTGTGCAGTGCAGTGCAAAGCTTCATTAGATTTCATTCTTAGTGTCTTTTTGTTTTAAGTAGTATGTAATGAACAGTGGCGTGCAGTTAATACAGTGGGTACCCCTTCTGCAAGAACCACCTGCCCCTTCTGCAAGAACCACCTGCCCCCAACCCCCATACACACACACATAGATGTATATTACAATAACTACATATTCTCTGTCTTAACTTATAGGAACTTAGTACACATTAACAGCCCACAAATACTGCGACAAACGACTATAGTATACACTAGACCACAACAATCAGTGCTTAATTTTCCAACAAATACAGCTATTTAACAAAGATCACTCATTTGCATGGCTACAGTACACCAGGGCAGCCAAAAGCGCATAAAGCGTGCGTAATGCTTGAAAAACGCTGTACAAAACACCGTTTACGGCTTACTTTTACGCCTTGGAATAAACGCGAGGCGTCGTCAGGCGTTTTCAGAGCGTGTGGCGGCGCAAGGCCTCTAGCGTTTTCATAAGGCCTCTGGGCCTTTCCGATGTAAAAACGGACAGAATTTACATATCCCCTCCTTCTCCAAACAGTTCAGCCCTCTAACTCTGTCAGGAAACTCTCTCTCCAGTTAAAATAAAAGCCCCAAGTGCTTCAAATGTCTGCTGTGTTGTTAGATGTGCTATGTTCCTAAATTTCTGGCTAAACTGGGCTTTGCGAAATTCAGTCCCTGATTAAAGCATTTTAAAATGTTTATCAACCCTTTCATTGTTGCTCTATTTAGTAATCATGTTTCATTTGTCTAATGCCATAAGAGTCAACACACACACACAAACACACAATCTCACCCTCTCTCTCTCTCTCTCTGTCTCTCTCCACTCAAAGTTTGGGAATTTTAATAAAACGCGAAAGTTAGAGACCACCACAGCATACAAATTAAATGCATAAACTGAGAAATTAAGCAATTAACCCGTCACACAAAACTCAGCATCACATTTGGCAGATCTGTGTAGCGATTCTATAGATGGCGCTTTAGAATCACTCTTAAAAAACAAAGAAAGTCATAATATTCCGACTTTAATCATTTCAGTATTCAAGATATTTCTCAATTAACTTGTTTTTGATCATAGTACATCCTTATATTATTTTTTATCCTTTCTTACTTTTTGAATAAAAACCATTTTTGTATCACTGACCCTCAAACGGACAACATGGGTCTAAAATGACCCACTTTCTTTTTGTATGCTACTTCATGTATGGCTGTATGTTTTTATGATATATCTTAGCTGTAAATTAATTCCATTGTTAAAAATTTAATTAACTAATTCATGTATGATTGTTTAGCATCCATCTTCTTTTTTTATTCTCCTTACACAGGTTTACACACACGGGTCAGACATAACGCACATGCATTTGTCATTTCACAGCTCAGCACAGCTCCCTCAGTACTGTTTTACAATGACATTACCTTAGAAAATATTTGGTGACTGTAGTGAAAGATAACTTTACATATTATTTGATTTGGTTTAGGTTACCTTGAGAGTGAGAATATTACCTGTCAGAAAGTTACAAGTAATTATTATTAGCTGTTGACATATTCTATTTTATTTTGCTAAATCTACTGTAGTATAGAGCTTATATTCTCTGCCCGAATCCGCGATCCGAGGCCCGACCCAACATCTGTTTTTAATGGTATTTTTATTTTATATAAAGCTCTGGCATGATAATCATAATTATAGCTAAGTAACCAAGTATTATTGTTAACGAAAACTAACGAAAAATGAAAGTGTCTTAGTTAACTTAAACTTATAAAAACGGTAATTAAAAGAAAAAAAGGTAACTAACTGGAACTGTATTGAGAGTTTATAAAACTAACTAAAACGAAACAGGTGATACAGTATGAGGAATAAACTCCACTTAGCTATAAGTCTGTTTGAGAAGCAGCTGTGAGAACCTTTACCTGTGAGCAGCTCATACACCTGAACACCCCACGCGGAGGATCAACTGATAAATCTCTCTCTCTCATATATAAATTCATATGTAAATTCTGTCCATTTTTGCATATGAAAGGCCTGTAGGCGTTACGAAAACGCTTGGAGGAGTTATGAAAACGCTTGGAGGCTGTATGAAAACGCGTGGAGGCGTTATGTAAGCCACACGCTCTGAAAACACCTGGCCTTACGTTAATTCCAAGGCATAAAAGTAATCCCTAAACAGCGTTTTGGATTATGTTTTTTAAGCATTAAGCAGGCTTTATGTGCCGCCAGACCCTGGCGAATTCTGACTTATACAGCATGTCTTAGAGAAGCCATGTCCCCGCCCCCATAGGGAAAATCATGAATCTGATGGGTTAGATTGTCCTTCGACTTTGCTAACAGACTTATTACTACACCCTTCTCAAAATCAGAAGGGTATATATATACATTATACAATATATATATATATATATATATGTATATATATATATATATATATATATATATATATACATATATATATATATATATATATATACATATATATATATACAATATATATGTATATATATATATATATATATACTTATATACAATATATATATATATAAATTTTTTTAAACAGTATATTTTGGTAAAATCATAGACATTTCCCCAATAGTGACACCTGTCTCACATTATTAGAGACTAATAAAAATTTTGTAATTCTGTAATAATAACATATGTAATAATACATTGTAATAAAATGTAATATCTTTCAACAGATTTCTTTGAACATAAAGAATAAAAGCAGAACACCGCTCTAAAGAAAAGGAAAGGTTAGTCACATGTTCAGTTTTATTTGTAATTACCAGTTAAAAGGTATTGTTGTGTACACATGCACAGTTTTGCTGAGTTTTGATACTGTTTATTTAGCTGTCTAAATGTGTCTGTTGTTTGCCATGAGCAGAAAGTGGATCAGTACTTACAGCCAAGTGTCCCAAAGACTGCAACACACTGCTTCTAGCAGTGTTGTAAAAATATTTTATACTTTGTGGACTGTTTAGACATCAGGTATCCAACTATGTTTTGTTGTAAGATCACTTTTTCTGTGCTCTGTTGATTTAGCCTCTTTAGATGACTGCTTCAGCACCATGAACGCATGTCCTCACATACAGAAGAGCCTACAAGAAAGGTATTTTTGCATCCTTATGATTTACCTCATACATTTGTTAATTAATTGTTGAGAATTAAATGCATGTACATGCATGTTTACAGGTTCTGTTTAAAACTCATACATCACATTCAGAATCAAATTCCACAACTACTGCAATTTGTGTTAACCCAAAACAAAATGGCAAAAGTTGACTACAATTTTGTCTTCAAAGCATTATAAATGTAAAATAGAAACCTTTTTCACTAGAACTAAATTGTTAACAATAGCATTATATAATAGTTTTTTTTTTATTAAAGGTAGTCTGTGTCAGTGTTTATTTAGAACTGTATTTTTTCAGATGCTCGAAATTGTGAACTAAAGACCTGATCCAAAGGCCTTACAGAAGGAATCGCCAACAAGAAAGGTATTTCTTACACACTTGTATGATTCACAGACATAAATCTTATTTATTATTAGGGGTCCAAGCACTGTACGTGCTGGAACCCTATTGGAATTGCTCTGATGTTTAGGGGTACGAGCACGCAGTGCTAGGAACCCTATTTTAATTCTGAGTATTGTTATTATAGTTCTTATTCTTTTTCTGCCATGGAAATGATTGGGCAGAAGGCGATTATCATCTTGGGGCTATGTCCTAATGGTATACCGAAGGAAAATTTGAAATGTCAATTTTTGTGATTGCCATTAGCCAATTATTTTCCAGCAAGCTTTTGACAAGCTAAACAATCAGCAATCAGGATGACACAACCTACATGTATTTATCAACCAATAAAATTATGCGTTGATTGACCTCTTGGGGGCGTTATATAGCAGAAAATAAATTATATCTAAATATGGCCTAGGCATATGAATCCTTTTGATCTGTCTTTACAACTTTCTCATTACGTATCTTATATACCAAAAAGTGGCCAGTGCATGTCATTAACAAAGACATTTGGAGCACATCTACCAAGTATGAGAGAAGTGAGTCTTCATTTATTGCTATTTTCCAACCTAAATGGACAGAAGACAGGAACCTTTGACCCTATTAACACACAAACTTACATACATATACATACATATATACAGACAATATAATCCTGAACCTCTGAACCCCTGCTGTGTTAACCTTCCCCCATTAACCTTAGTATTTGTACAAGACCAGATTTACACAGTTGCAAACACTTTAACATTAAGAATCACTTAATACCACAGCATTCCATTACACTGGTCATTCAGCTTGGTCATGCTGGTCATCCAGCTTGGTGATGCTGTCCAACCAGTTTGGTGATGCCGGTCAACCAGCAATATGTTTTAAGCCTAACTCGCCTTAAGGGGCCTCTTTGCCTGTCCTGTAAATTGGCGCTATATTTCTTCTTGTAATTATTAGTCTTCCCTAAAAAAGGTTGGTTGTAGAGCAGTAACCGTAAGTAACCTTAACTTCAAATTTGGCATAGAAGTACAGTAATGAACCCACTACCAAAAGTTGTGACCTAATTTGGCCTGATGGTGGCCTGATGTTTTACATATGGGTGAATATCTCAGCAACTGTGAAATGCAGAGTAAAAATTATTTTTGAATCTTATTCGGGCAAGTTTTCTGCATCAACGACTCACTGGAAGTTTTTAGTTCCGGCCACATCCACCGCTGCCAAATTTAGCAAAATCTACAAAACATTATTTTTTCTACTGCTTGTGGATTTTTTAAAATGTTCAAACAATATAGATGTTCACCAGAGTCTACTTATCAAGAATTATCAAAAATATTTTCATATTTATTAACACCATTGCTGCTATATGCAAATGAGTCATCCTGGTGTGTTTAGTCCACATAAATAGCTGAATATCTGGACTGTTAACTTGTTTTTTAGTGATATTTAGCAGTTTTGTTGGAGACATGATTCTGTGGAAGGCATCCAAGAGGCGTATCAAATGAAGCATAGGCAAAAATATGGTCACCATTGGCCAATTAGTTTCAAAGTGGAATTTGGAAGGCTTAAGATTCATTGATCGTCATGAAATTTAAAAGGTATGTTTATAAAGAGATTGACCACATGGTGTTGCAATTTCTAAAAACTGAGAACTTGTCAAGCTTAATAATTGTCAAGCTTAATGTGCTCTAAAACAAGTTATACATTTTTTTTTGCACAAAGTAAAAGGAGAAAGGCTTTGACTGTTGACTGAAGTAAATGAGTCAATCGGTGCATGCTGCATTTCATTTAAAATTGGTTCTATAAATGTATTACATATTGTAAAAATGTGACCAAAACTCAACCTCACTTTCACAAGGTAAAGACTTTCAACTAGTAAAGATTTGTTTCGTAAAAATGTATAAGCATGACAGTAATTTTAAAATTGTAAATACTTGAAAAATGTTGCTTGAGTTCCTATTATTCAAATATGACATGGGTGTCGAGATTCTCTGTGTTTCTTCAGGACAGTGACCTACCGTAAAAGCATCTGTCTTCCTGGTCCGAAGGTTTGGGGATCGAAACCGAATTGGACCGCAGTGACAGAATAATGCAATCACGGATGCAATGGGAACCTTGTACACAGGCTGTCTTGCAAGATCATGCTTCAGGCAGCGGTTATAATGCTTTATTGTTTTTAATAATAATTTAAGAATGTGAATTTACGTAAAGTTTCGTGCTTCACCCTTTGTAATCCGAACCTTTAAAGTAGTATGTTGGACACCAGCTGACCTATGCTTGTAGAGTGGTGCAGTGAGGTGGTTATTGGGCTTGCAACTTGACAGCCTGAGTTTGAATCTTGTCCAGTGTGTTTGGAGAACTTCAACATTTTCTATGCAATTTGAAATAATATTTTTTTTTGTTTCTAATAATAGTTAAAAAAAAACAGATGAAACTGGTTAAAAAAGATTAGCTTGACCATTTGTGATAATTCAAAGATTGGTAAATACTTGCAAGAAAAGTGTTCCCTTTTACTCTCAACAGCCTGAAAAAATACACTGTGGCAGCTGAGTGGTATCTTTCTAAAGTGCCTGCCCTTCAACCAAAAGGTTGTGGGTTTGATTCCAACCATGGACCTTTCCTAAAAAAGTTTGTGCAGAAGTAACTGTACTTCATCCAAACTTAAAATTTGGCATCAAGGTACTTTAATGAACCCACCTCTCAGCCAAAAGTTGTGACCTAATTTGGCCTGATGGTGGCTCTATAGAGCAATGTTTTACATATAGGTGAATATCTCAGCAACTGTGAAACGTAGAGTAAAAATTATTTTTGAATTTTATTCGGGCACGTTTTCTGCATTAATGACTAAATGGAAGTTTTTAGCTACGCCCAGATTAACTATATACCAACAGTATAAGTATCAAAATGTTCAGCAAAGTCTGAACAAGATTTATCAAACTAATGTTCATATTTATTAACAACATTGCTGCTATGTGCAAATGAGTCGTCCTGGGGTGGAGCTTAGTTCACATAAATGGCTAAAAATCGAGATGACTTAATTGTATGTCATCGCTACTTAGTAGTTTTGTTAAACAAATAATTATTTGGAAGGTGTCCAAGTTTCACTCCAATTAAGCGATAGATGATGCTATAAAAACAAAAAATCTGTTTCTCAATAACTAGGGTTCCAATTGAGTTGAATATTTGCCTGCTACATCTTTGGCCCATTTGATGAATCATTTATCAATGACAACTTAATTATTAAAAAAATCAATCAGTGCGCAGTGGTTCACATTAACTGGTTAACTGTAACTGGTTGTATAACTTTAATCGTAGATTATGAAATTGTGATAAAACATCTTATTTCCACAAGGTTATCATAACACAAAATATTTACTATTTTTTAATAATATTTAATAATAACTCTAATAATTCAAAGCTTGCAAATACTTGTGAGAAAGGTGCTGGGTTCCTTTTTTTTACTCTTAACAGTTAATTGCCTAAAAACACAGCATGTTGATGTGGCTACTGAGTGGCATCTTCCTTAAGTGCTTGCCTTTGAACCATGAGGTTGAGGGTTTGATCCCAACCTTGGGCATTTCCTTAAAAAGTTGGTAGAGCAGTACAGTTCAGATTTGGCATTGAGGTACTGAGTCCCTTGGTCAAGATTTTTTTCATATTTATTAACATTGCTATTAACATTAAGCTTACTTCACATAAATGGCCTTCATTTGTGTTTTGAATGCAATAAAGGCTGTTTTTTGAGGTTTCAGGCTGAGAGACAGATTTGGGCAAAGTACTGAACTCCCCTCTCTCTCCTTAGAGAGATGAACTGCTTTGTTTGAACTTTCGTTCAGAAGCTGCTAGAAATAAATTATCAGACGTAATGTTAAAACTGGCCAACTTCTCAGTCACACCAGGTTCAGCAGCTAAAAATATTGGCGTTATCATAGATTCAGATCTAGCTTTCACTAAGCACATTGCTACTAGAAAAGCTTTTATACATTGCCAGGCTAAGAAATGCCTGATCCCTGCATGACACAGAAAAATGAGTACATGTTTTCATTACTTCAAGGCTAGACTGTTGTAATGCACTACTGTCCGCATGGTCCTACAGTAAACTTAAAGTTTCTAAACTGCTGCAGCCTGGGTCCATCCTTAAACTCGAAAATGTTACCATATTAGTCCAGTCCAATCAGAACTGCACTGGTTTGCAAGTCAAAGTCTGCATAGACTATAAAATTGTCCTGTTAAAATAAATAGCCCTACACAAGGTCCTCATCTCCTATTATGAATCACCGTGATTACTTAGATCACAAGGTACTGGTTTCTTAGTAGTTCCCAGAAGAAGAAGATGAGCTCTGCAGGAGGAAGAGCGTCTCTTATAAAGCACCTTAAACTCTGGAACAACCTTCCTGAATATCACTCAGACACTGTCTCAATCTTTTAGTCTAGACTAAAAACTCGTTTGGTCTAGCTTTTGTTAATTAATGTTTTTTCCTTTAAATAAGGCTGCAGATCCAGGGACATGGACATAGGGATTGTGGTAAACTGAATGCTGGTGCTGTTGTTGGTGCAGGTTTGTGCTCGATGGAGTTGGCAGCTGCAGGTGTTTCAGGGTGCCTCCGTGTTTGTGTTGGCTCTCTTCCTTTCCTTAGGCTGTTTTACTCAGAGGTGCCAAAGCATTAGCCACACTCTGATAATGTTTTATATTCTGTTTTACATAAATCCAATCAAAACTAATTCCATCTCTCTGCCTTTCACAGAGGTACTGACTGCCCACTTGTCTGACCCAAAACCGATGGATGTTGGACCTTCAGGATCTCATGTCTCCTGTCTGCCAGATTGATGGAAGTTTCCGGAAGTCAGCCTTCCCCATCCCCCACCACAGTTCAGCTGCCCATCATCTAGTTTATTCACCTGCCCTGGACTGTTCGAAGTTCACATGAACTCTAACTTCTTTCATTACTCATGTTGCTATACACATGGATATATTAGACCTTTGTAAATAATATTGATTGGATTTGACTTAAAACATATAGTTGCGTAAAATTGACTAACATTGTGTATTAATTATTTCTTTTTGGGTTCATTTGTGTGTTGAATGTAGTAGGGTCTGTTTTTGAACAATTCAGTGTTGAGAAAAGCGTTTTGCCACAGTGTCTTGCTCCTGTTTTACTCCTTAGAGTAATAAACTTCTTCAATTGTTGTTTTGAACTAAAAACTTCTCTGTCAAACTGAAATTAGATTTTAAGACCCAACATCATGTAATAAACATTTCTTAAGTCTAAGAGACCCTATGGATTACTGGCTCAGACAGTCTGCCGTCTTTTCTCATGTGTTTCAATGAGAAATTCCAGCAACCCAGCATGTGGAACAGATCCTGTTTATTAATAAAAACAACGGATTACTTGTCATTTTTAATAAATAAAGTATTATACAAGCATGTCCCAACTTTGCAATCCACTAAATAAATAAATCCACTGACTGTGTATCATAATGAAAAATGAAAAATACATCTTAATGACATCTCTGTTCTCTGCAAAATTTTATGTTTTCATGACTCAAATTTATTTAGGGACTATGGGGGAATGTTTATTTAATTAAAAAAAAAAAACACATCACTTCTGTTTCTGTTAAGAAAAAGTTGTTAAGGCCCTAGTTGCCCACTAGATGTCACTGTGGCGTGTGATGATTGGAACGTCTCAGGAGATAGAATGATTTGCCGAATCAACTGGTTCATTTGATTCGATCTCCCAAAAGCCCCACTTTTGCCATCGCTAGTAAAATGTACAAACTTCGTTTATTAAGAATTTTATTAGAATAGAAGTTTATTTGTGTGTTGAATGTAGTAAAGCGTTTTGCACACAGTTTTAAACACCTCTCTCGGTCCTTAGAGCGATGAACTGCTTCAAGTGTTGTTTTGAGCTGAAAACTTCTGTTTCACTCAAAAATGAATTTTTACGATCTAAAACACATTAGGACTGTGTAAAATGCACTAACTTTGTGTAACACACATTTCTTAACTGTTTTCGTTCATTTGTGTGTTGAACGTAGTAATGTCTGTTTTTGAAGGACTCAGGGCTGAGAAAAGCGTTTTGCACACAGTTTTGAGCACCTCTCTCGCTCCTTAGAGCGATAAACTGCTTCAAGTGTTGTTTTTAGCTGAAAACTTCTCTATCGGTCAAAAATGAGTTTTTACGACCTAAAACACATTAGAACTGTGTAAAATGCACTAACTTCGTGTAATACACATTTCTTAACTGTTTCCGTTTATTTGTGTGTTGAACGTAGTAAAGTCTGTTTTTGAAGGATTTATGGCTAAGAAAAACGTTTTGCACACAGTGTTGTATTCCTCTCGCTCATTAGAGCGATAAACTGCTTCAAGTGTTGTTTTTAGCTGAAAACTTCTCTATCGGTCAAAAATTAGTTTTTACGACCTAAAACACATTAGAACTTTGTAAAATGCACTAACTTCGTGTAATACACATTTCTTAACTGTTTCCGTTTATTTGTGTGTTGAACGTAGTTTTTGAAGGACTCAGGGCTGAGAAAAACGTTTTGCACACAGTGTTGTATTCCTCTCGCTCATTAGAGCTATAAACTGCTTCAAGTGTTGTTTTGAGCTGAAATCTTCTGTTTCGCTAAAAAATTAGTTTTTGCGACCTAAAACACATTAGAACTGTGTAAAACGTTTTTCTCAGCCCTGAGTCCTTCAAAAACAGACATTACTGCGTTCAACACACAAATAAACGGAAACAGTTAAGAAATGTGTATTACACGAAGTTAGTGCATTTTACACAGTTCTAATGTGTAAAATGCACTTCGTGTAATACACATTTCTTAACTGTTTCCGTTCATTTGTGTGTTGAACGTAGTAAAGTCTGTTTTTGAAGGATTTAGGGCTAAGAAAAGCGTTTTGCACACAGTTTTGAGCACCTCTCTCGCTCCTTAGAGCTATAAACTGCTTCAAGTGTTATTTTGAACTGAAAACTTCTCTTTCGGTCAAAAAATTGTTTTTGCGACCTAAAACACATTAGAACTGTGTAAAATGCACTAACTTCGTGTAATACACATTTCTTAACTGTTTCCGTTTATTTGTGTGTTGAACGCAGTAATGTCTGTTTTTGAAGGACTCAGGGCTGAGAAAAACGTTTTGCACACAGTGTTGTATTCCTCTCGCTCATTAGAGCTATAAACTGCTTCAAGTGTTGTTTTGAGCTGAAATCTTCTGTTTCGCTAAAAAATTAGTTTTTGCGACCTAAAACACATTAGAACTGTGTAAAATGAACTAACTTCGTGTAATACACATTTCTTAACTGTTTCCGTTTATTTGTGTGTTGAACGTAGTAAAGTCTGTTTTTGAAGGATTTATGGCTAAGAAAAGTGTTTTGCACACAGTTTTGAGCACCTCTGTCGCTCCTTAGAGCGATAAACTGCTTCAAGTGTTGTTTTTAGCTGAAAACTTCTCTATCGGTCAAAAATGAGTTTTTACGACCTAAAACACATTAGAACTGTGTAAAATGCACTAACTTCGTGTAATACACATTTCTTAACTGTTTCCGTTTATTTGTGTGTTGAACGTAGTTTTTGAAGGACTCAGGGCTGAGAAAAACGTTTTGCACACAGTGTTGTATTCCTCTCGCTCATTAGAGCTATAAACTGCTTCAAGTGTTATTTTGAACTGAAAACTTCTCTTTCGGTCAAAAAATAGTTTTTGCGACCTAACACATTAGAACTGTGTAAAATGCACTAACTTCGTGTAATACACATTTCTTAACTGTTTCCATTTATTTGTGTGTTGAACGTAGTAATGTCTGTTTTTGAAGGACTCAGGGCTGAGAAAAGCGTTTTGCACACAGTGTTGTATTCCTCTCGCTCCTTAGAGCGATAAACTGCTTCAAGTGTTGTTTTTAGCTGAAAACTTCTCTATCGGTCAAAAATGAGTTTTTACGACCTAAAACACATTAGAACTGTGTAAAATGCACTAACTTCGTGTAATACACATTTCTTAACTGTTTCCGTTTATTTGTGTGTTGAACGTAGTAAAGTCTGTTTTTGAAGGATTTATGGCTAAGAAAAGTGTTTTGCACACAGTTTTGAGCACCTCTCTCGCTCCTTAGAGCTATAAACTGCTTCAAGTGTTGTTTTTAGCTGAAAACTTCTCTATCGGTCAAAAATTAGTTTTTACGACCTAAAACACATTAGAACTGTGTAAAATGCACTAACTTCGTGTAATACACATTTCTTAACTGTTTCCGTTTATTTGTGTGTTGAACGTAGTTTTTGAAGGACTCAGGGCTGAGAAAAACGTTTTGCACACAGTGTTGTATTCCTCTCGCTCATTAGAGCTATAAACTGCTTCAAGTGTTATTTTGAACTGAAAACTTCTCTTTCGGTCAAAAAATAGTTTTTGCGACCTGAAACACATTAGAACTGTGTAAAATGCACTAACTTCGTGTAATACACATTTCTTAACTGTTTCCGTTTATTTGTGTGTTGAACGTAGTAATGTCTGTTTTCGAAGGATTCAGGGCTGAGAAAAGCGTTTTCCACACAGTTTTGTATTCCTCTCGCTCCTTACAGCGATAAACTGCTTCAAGTGTTGTTTTGAGCTGAAATCTTCTGTTTCGCTAAAAAAATAGTTTTTGCGACCTAAAACACATTAGAACTGTGTAAAATGCACTAACTTTGTGTAATACACATTTCTTAACTGTTTCCGTTTATTTGTGTGTTGAACGTAGTAATGTCTGTTTTTGAAGGACTCAAGGCTGAGAAAAGCGTTTTGCACACAGTGTTGTATTCCTCTCGCTCATTAGAGCTATAAACTGCTTCAAGTGTTATTTTGAACTGAAAACACATTATAACTGTGTAAAATGCACTAACTTTGTGTAATACACATTTCTTAACTGTTTTTGAAGGATTCAGGGTTGAGAAAAGCGTTTTCCACACAGTTTTGAGTTTGCTTCAAGTTTTGTTTTAAACTGAAAACTCTTTAGCTAAAAATGAGATTTTAAGACCTAAACACATAATAACTGTGTAAAACGTACTAACATCGTGTATTAGGTATTGAGTTATTATTAAGTATTTGTATTAAGTATTTGTTTTAAATGTAGTAAAGTCTTTGTTTAGACGATGTAAGCTGAGAAAAGTTCTCTCTTGCTCCTAAAAACGTAATAAAGTTCAAGTGTTGTTCTGAACTGAAAACTTCTCTTTTGCTCAAAAGTGAGATTTTAAGACCTAATACACATAGCGCATGGTTAAAGCTAGCTTAGCTCCTTAAAGCTATCAACCACTTGATGGCTGACAACCACCATGTTGTTTTAAACTGAAAACTTTTTAAAAAGTTTTTAAGACCTAAAATATATTGTAACTATAAAATACTCTAACTGCTAGTTTTCAACTAGCATTTCATTTCTTAAGTGCACTCTAAAAAATAATATACTGGATCTACTTAAAAAAATTATGTTACAATTTAAAAACTTAACCTTTTTATTGTTTTAAAAGGTGAGCACTGTTGAAAATGAATACAATGAATGAATACAACGTGAATACAAATGAATACAACGTGTAAAAAAAACTATGATTTATTTTCCAACACAGAAACAACGGGTAGTCAATATACAGAAAATGTTTAACAGGGGCGAACGGCAGCCAGAGAGATCACAAGTACCAAAAAACGAGGGACAGTCCTAAAGTCTTACATGGCAAGGCAATAATGAAGAGCAGGCAAATTCAGCAACGGTATAAACAGTCCAGGTAGTACACAAAATAAAATATCAAAGGGTAGGCACAAATCAGAGTCGAGAATGAACAATCCAACAATACACAAAAGGAAACACAGTCAAAAATAAATACGTTGTAAAGTGGAAAACCAATATTCAGCACAGGTGTGCGTGTGTAAGTGCTATTTATACTGTAAAAATTAGTATTCCGGACTTCCAGGGAGTGTACTGGGAGTGTACTGAGATCTGGTTAGTGTAATTCGGAGACTGGAGATCGCAGGAAGCACTGAGTGTGGGAAAGACAGGAGTGCCATTAGCACCAGACCTGACACTAAATTTTCCTCGAAAATTTCCTTTTCTCCGAGGTAAAACACCAATGGATTGCAACTTCTCTGCATTTTTCCAAAAAAATATGTTAAACATATAATTCATTAAAACAATTATGTGACGAGATGTGACCAATGACGAGACAAAAGCAATCCTGGAAAATGGAGACAGATTTTTTAGCTTGGTCTGAATCAAAGTGTCACTAAACTGCAGTGTGAAACCCGAACTAACTGGACCAAATGTGTATAATGTAAAAATCACATGAACCACTCCTGGATTACACCAAAAAGGCCCGTCTGCGAAAAGAGAATGTCTTTGTCATTTTGTCACTGATGATTTTAGAGTTATTCCTCTTCTTTACTTCACTCAAGTGGTCTAGTCTGACTTGCTTCAAACTTTCTTCTGTTTCTCCTTGTGGGTGAGGTGGAAAGTAATTCACCTTTGCCTTTCTTAGCTTCTTTAAATCTCTTTAAATTAGTCTTTGCTGCCATCCATAACATCCAAAAATTAACCTGGTTTTCTGGGACAAGGATGGTTTTGAATCAATGCTTCCCTTTAACAATTGATAGACCTACCTAGACCTACTTGGTTTTAACTTTCCTGATTTCTCCTTATTAATCAAACTCTTGTAATGGAATAGCATGGTATTAAATGATTCATAATGTTAAAGTGTCTGTAATTGTGTAAACAGTAACATATGGGTTTTGTATGAATACTAGTGGGGGAGGTCTGACCACAGTAGGGATCCAGAGCTTGCCACGTAAGCCTTATAGGTCACATGCTCTTTGCATGGCACGTACTCACACATGTAGTAAAGGTCAAATGCTCTAATGCCACGTACTCACACGTCTTATTCGACCTGTGTGGGGTGAGGGGCTGAGAGAGCATATAAAAAGGATTGTGGGGGCAGCTGGGGGGCAAGCAGATTCTTAGTATACGCGACACTGTCTGACTTCAATAAAACCTTGCTACTCACTTCGATCCTGACTTAGGATTTAACATTATTATTTCACTCCAAACCACCAAATTTCCACAACACTCTTAACAAACCTAATACTCCATATTCGTAGATAACTTTACCTAACCTGTTCAATTTACTCTCTGCTGTTCCCTTCAAACCCTCCAACATACCTTTTAAATCATCCTTAATACCATCTTATCTCCGCCATTTAATTTTATCGCCATTTGATCTCTGACCAATTCCTTTCTCCTTACCCATCTGCTTTCTTGCTTTCTTACTTCTTCTCTGCTTAACTTACCCTCCATAGTATCAAAGGTATTGATATCCTGCGAAATGTGGTATGTAACCTGCCACCTTTCCACCTATGGAATCTCTTTACAATCTGGACAGGCACATGTGTAGTTCAATTAAAGTACTTCACAAGAGTGCCTTTAAATGACTCAAAAGAAAATGGAAGTGGCCCACCAGGGGCTCCATTTACTAATGCTGGCTGCAAGTGGCAATGAATAGTAAAGAAGAACTGACCTCCATACTGAAGCTTTCCAAAATTTATGATCATGTAATGATTGTGTTCTGGGTAACTCTACAGGAGGCTTGATTGCAAGCAATTTTTGGCCAACAATGTCTGTATTTCTGCCTATATACCACTTTTGCTGTGATTTGTAAAATCCAGCCACATATTCACCAACTGTCAAGTCACACCAAGACATGATTGAAAAGCCTTCAATCATCTGAAAGTCTTTCACCTGTAATTGAATTGTTCAATGTGTTCTGAACTACATATTAGTGCAACCACCTTGGACCTCTGTTCTCTTTTCTGTGGATGTTTCCATGTGATATTATCCTTTTCTAGAGATAAGAGTTCATCTACAAAGGAGAAAGTGCATGTTTGCTTTATTTACTCCAAACCAAATACATGGAACACAAACGTTGCTTTTCCTGTCTTTAGGCTGTAGTTCAATAACCTGACACTGAACTGGCCATATCTGGTACTTAGAGCTTTTAAAAATTGGAATTCCATCAAGGTTCCACAGTAAACTAATATCATGTTCGCATAGTTGGCCAGTTTCTCTTATTTTCTGTACTCTGCTCCACTCTGTATATCATTTAGAACTCCTTCTGTATCTGCTGTCTCTCTAGATAAATGTAAATTGGGATTTTTAAGAGTGTCTTTAATCTGCCATGACAAACTCCTCCTTAAAAAAACGAGCCGTTTTTAAGATTTGTACCATCATCAAATACAAACAGGCATGGTTCACATTGTGTTTGCCTTTTCTCCCTTGTCTTCATGTACATAGAACATGAGAAGGAAATAAATATTAGCTTCTTAATGACCATACTCTACATAAGCTTTGTAAAACAGGTACACACTTTTCTAGCACTAACCCAGGCACATGTTTAATACAAATCTTGAGGAGATGTTTCAGAGCAATTCCAGTCATCTTATGTTGCAGGACATCAGCAGCGGAATCTTCCCTTTTGCATTTTTGGAGTAGCACCAGCATACAGAAGTTCATCATCAGCATGTGGCATCTAAAACGTAGAAACATAATTATTTAGATTGTTTGTAGAAGAAGAAACACTCGGTGTGAGCTAATCTATATTTTGTAAAGATATATCAAAGCTTTCTATCTTGGACATGAATAATCTTAAAATGAATGTTAATGTGTTGTGATATACCTAAATAACTTAAATTACACCTTTTACTTATTTTCACAATATTGTATACACATTTACTTTAAAGTTATTACAGAAATGCAAATGTAATTTTATTATCATTTTAATTTGTTAAGAATTACACAAAGGTTCTTGGTCTTCAAAAGTGCAAGGTCCAACTGTACCTACAGTTCAACTGCTAAACTATGGTTTCTTATGGTATAATCTGTGATCTTTGTAAAAGAATTTTCCTAATTAATCGTTACCTTTCGATAATGCATTTTAAATTTGTAATATAATTAATGTTACAATACAATGTTACAAATTCAGATTTTTCTGATGATACATCTGTTGGTCTGGAGTGTCCAGTTGTTTCATCATCACAGGACATCCCATGTAAGGTTTTCTAAGTGGAATGTATTTAAAAAAAAAATAGTTTCATGTTAACCATTACCTATAACCTACCAAACCTATAAGCCCATTATAGTACCTGTTCACATGGCTTACTTGGTCTCACTTGTGTTGTTTTGCACTGATGTTATATTCGTAATAAGCAAAGAATAAGCACTATGAGTTTATTTGAGTTTCTTAAGAAATATTTCTCAGAGTTCACCCGACATCATACAAGTCATTTTTAGTACCTTTGAACATGCTTTTGTTTGTATCTCTTTTACTAATTCACAAAACTGCTGATCATCAAAGTGGCTGGGCAGTTACTCCGTGGTGTTTATCACAGGCCTCACTGTGGGGCTGTAATAATCAGGTGAGTAATTGGGATATTGAGAATGGGTATAGTACACATAGAGAACAGTAGAGAAGGCTACAATAATCAGCTGATTTATTGTGATAATGAGTGTGGGTACAGTACAGTTAGAGGACAGTAGATGGCGCTGTAATAATCAGGTGAGTTATTGAGATATTGATTGTGGGTACAGTACAGTAAGAGAACAATAGATGGCGCTATAATAATCAGCTGAGTAATTAGGATATTGAGTGTGGGTACAGTACAGTTAGAGAACAGTAGAGGGCGCTGTAATTATCAGCTAAGTTATTGTGATATACAGTGTGGGTACAGTACAGTTATGACAATAGAGGGCTCTGTAAAAATCAGCTGGGTTATTGGGATATTGGATGTGGGCACAGTGAAGTTATGACAGTAGACGGTGCTATAATAATCAGGTGAGTTATTGGATCTTGAGTTTGGGTACAGCACAGCTATAGAACAGTAGAGGGCGCTGTAATAATCAGCTGAGGTATTGTGATATTGAGTGTGGTTACAGTACAGTTATGACGGTAGAGGCGCTGAAATAATCAGCTGAGTTATTAGGATATTCAGTGTACGGACAATACAGACAAAGAACAGTAGATGGCACTGTAATAATCAGCTGCGTTATTGTGATATTGAGTGTGGGTACAGTAAAGTTATGACAGTAGAGGGCGCTGTAATAATCAGCTGAGTTATTGTGATATTGAGTGTGGGTACAGTACATTTATGACAGTAGAGGGCGCTGTAATAATCAGCTGAGTTATTGGGATATTGATTGCGGGTACAGTACAGTTATGACAGTAGATGGTGCTGTAATTATCAGCTAAGTTATTGGGCGATTGAGTGTGGGTACAGTACAGTTAGAAGACAGTAGAGGGCTCTGTAGTAATCAGCTGCGTTATTGTGATATTGATTGTGGGTACAGTAAAGTTAGAGACCAGTAGAGGGCACTGCAATAATCAGCTGAGTTATTGTGATAGTGAGTGTGGGTACAGTACAGTTAGAAAACAGTAGATGGTCCTGTAATAATCAGCTGCATTATTGTCATATTGATTGTGGGTACAGTACAGTTATGACAGTAGAGGGTGCTGAAATATTCAGCTGAGTTATTGGGATATTGAGTGTGGGTAAAGTCCAGTTAAAGAACAGTAGATGGCACTGTAATAAGCAGCTTAGTTATTGTGATATTGAGTGTGGTTTCAGTACAGTTAGAGAACAGTAGAAGGCGCTGTAATAATCAGCCGAGTTATTGGGATATTGAGTGTGGGTAAAGTACAGACAGAGAACAGTAGCTGGCACTGTAATAATCAGCTGCGTTATTGTGATATTGAGTGTGGTAACATTATAGTTATGACAGTAGAGGGCACTGTAATAATCAGCTGAGTTATTGGGATATTGATTGTGGGAACAGTACAGTTAGAGACCAGTAGAGGGCGCTGCAATAACCATCTAAGTTATTGTGATAGTGAGTGTGGTTTCAGAACAGTTAGAGAACAGAAGAGGGTGCTGTAATAATCAGCTGAGTTATTGGGATATTGAATAAGGGTACAGTACAGTTATGACAGTAGAGGGCGCTGAAATAATCACCTGAGTTATTAGGATATTCAGTGTATGGACAATACAGACAAAGAACAGTAGATGGCACTGTAATAATCACCTGAGTTATTGGGGTATTGAGTGTGGGAACAGTACGGACAGAGAACAGAAGATGGCACTGTAATAATCAGCTGAGGTATGGGGATATTGATTGTGGGTACGGTACAGTTAGAGAACAGTAGAGGGCGCTGTAATAATCAGCTGAGTTATTGGGATATTGATTGAGGGTACAGTACAGTTATGACAGTACATGGCACTGTAATTATCAGCTAAGTTATTGGGTGACTGAGTGTGGGTACAGTACAGTTAGAAGACAGTAGAGGGTTCTGTAATAATCAGCTGGGTTATTGGGATATTGAGTGGTACAGTACAGACAGAAAACAGTAGATGGCACTGTAATAATCAGCTGCATTATTGTGATATTGAGTGTAGTAACAGTACAGTTATGACAGTAGAGGGCGCTGTAATAATCAGCTGAGTTATTGGGATATTGATTGCGGGTACAGTACAGTTATGACAGTAGATGGCGCTGTAATTATCAGCTAAGTTATTGGGAGACTGAGTGTGGGTACAGTACAGTTAGAGAACAGTAGAGGGTGCTGTAATAATCAGCCGAGTTATTGAGATATTGAGTGTGGGTAAAGTACAGATAGAGAACAGTAGAGGGCGCTGTAATAATCAGCTGAGTTATTGGGATATTGAGTGTGGGTAAAGTACAGATAGAGAACAGTAGGGCGATGTAGGGCGATGTAATAATCAGCTGAGTTATTGGGATATTGAGTGTGGGTAAAGTACAGATAGAGAACAGTAGAGGGCGCTGTAATAATCAGCTGAGTTATTGGGCTATTGATTGTGGGTACAGTACAGTTATGACAGTAGATGGCGCTGTAATTATCAGCTAAGTTATTGGGTGATTGAGTGTGGGTACAGTACAGTTAGTGGACAGTAGAGGGCTCTGTAAAAATCAGCTGGGTTATTGGGATATTGAGTGTGGGTACAGTACAGTTAGAGAACAGTAGATGGCGCTGTAATAATCTGCTGGGTGTAGGTCCAGTACAGTTAGAGAACAGTAGATGGCGCTGTAATAATCAGCTGGGTGTAGGTCCAGTAGAGTTAGAGAACAGTAGAGGGCGCTGTAATAATCGGCCGAGTTATTGGGATATTGAGTGTGGGTAAAGTACAGTTAGAGAACAGTAGAGGGCTCTGTAATAATCAGCTGGGTTATTGGGATATTGAGTGTGGGTACAGTACAGTTAGAGAACAGTAGAGGGCGCTGTAATTATCAGCTAAGTTATTGTGATATACAGTGTGGGTACAGTACAGTTATGACAATAGAGGGCTCTGTAAAAATCAGCTGGGTTATTGGGATATTGGATGTGGGCACAGTGAAGTTATGACAGTAGACGGTGCTATAATAATCAGGTGAGTTATTGGATCTTGAGTTTGGGTACAGCACAGCTATAGAACAGTAGAGGGCGCTGTAATAATCAGCTGAGGTATTGTGATATTGAGTGTGGTTACAGTACAGTTATGACGGTAGAGGCGCTGAAATAATCAGCTGAGTTATTAGGATATTCAGTGTACGGACAATACAGACAAAGAACAGTAGATGGCACTGTAATAATCAGCTGCGTTATTGTGATATTGAGTGTGGGTACAGTAAAGTTATGACAGTAGAGGGCGCTGTAATAATCAGCTGAGTTATTGTGATATTGAGTGTGGGTACAGTACATTTATGACAGTAGAGGGCGCTGTAATAATCAGCTGAGTTATTGGGATATTGATTGCGGGTACAGTACAGTTATGACAGTAGATGGTGCTGTAATTATCAGCTAAGTTATTGGGCGATTGAGTGTGGGTACAGTACAGTTAGAAGACAGTAGAGGGCTCTGTAGTAATCAGCTGCGTTATTGTGATATTGATTGTGGGTACAGTAAAGTTAGAGACCAGTAGAGGGCACTGCAATAATCAGCTGAGTTATTGTGATAGTGAGTGTGGGTACAGTACAGTTAGAAAACAGTAGATGGTCCTGTAATAATCAGCTGCATTATTGTCATATTGATTGTGGGTACAGTACAGTTATGACAGTAGAGGGTGCTGAAATATTCAGCTGAGTTATTGGGATATTGAGTGTGGGTAAAGTCCAGTTAAAGAACAGTAGATGGCACTGTAATAAGCAGCTTAGTTATTGTGATATTGAGTGTGGTTTCAGTACAGTTAGAGAACAGTAGAAGGCGCTGTAATAATCAGCCGAGTTATTGGGATATTGAGTGTGGGTAAAGTACAGACAGAGAACAGTAGCTGGCACTGTAATAATCAGCTGCGTTATTGTGATATTGAGTGTGGTAACATTATAGTTATGACAGTAGAGGGCACTGTAATAATCAGCTGAGTTATTGGGATATTGATTGTGGGAACAGTACAGTTAGAGACCAGTAGAGGGCGCTGCAATAACCATCTAAGTTATTGTGATAGTGAGTGTGGTTTCAGAACAGTTAGAGAACAGAAGAGGGTGCTGTAATAATCAGCTGAGTTATTGGGATATTGAATAAGGGTACAGTACAGTTATGACAGTAGAGGGCGCTGAAATAATCACCTGAGTTATTAGGATATTCAGTGTATGGACAATACAGACAAAGAACAGTAGATGGCACTGTAATAATCACCTGAGTTATTGGGATATTGAGTGTGGGTACAGTACAGTTATGACAGTAGAGGGCGCTGTAATAATCAGTTGAGTTATTGGGTGATTAAGTGTGGGTACAGTACAGTTAGTGGACAGTAGAGGGCGCTGTAGTAATCAGCTAAGTTATTGGGGTATTGAGTGTGGGAACAGTACGGACAGAGAACAGAAGATGGCACTGTAATAATCAGCTGAGGTATGGGGATATTGATTGTGGGTACGGTACAGTTAGAGAACAGTAGAGGGCGCTGTAATAATCAGCTGAGTTATTGGGATATTGATTGAGGGTACAGTACAGTTATGACAGTACATGGCACTGTAATTATCAGCTAAGTTATTGGGTGACTGAGTGTGGGTACAGTACAGTTAGAAGACAGTAGAGGGTTCTGTAATAATCAGCTGGGTTATTGGGATATTGAGTGGTACAGTACAGACAGAAAACAGTAGATGGCACTGTAATAATCAGCTGCGTTATTGTGATATTGAGTGTAGTAACAGTACAGTTATGACAGTAGAGGGCGCTGTAATAATCAGCTGAGTTATTGGGATATTGATTGCGGGTACAGTACAGTTATGACAGTAGATGGCGCTGTAATTATCAGCTAAGTTATTGGGAGATTGAGTGTGGGTACAGTACAGTTAGAGAACAGTAGAGGGTGCTGTAATAATCAGCCGAGTTATTGAGATATTGAGTGTGGGTAAAGTACAGATAGAGAACAGTAGAGGGCGCTGTAATAATCAGCTGAGTTATTGGGATATTGAGTGTGGGTAAAGTACAGATAGAGAACAGTAGAGGGCGCTGTAATAATCAGCCGAGTTATTGGGATATTGAGTGTGGGTACAGTACATTTAAAGACCAGTAGAGGGTGCTGTAATAATCAGCTGAGTCATTGGGATATTGGATGCGGGTACAGAACAGTTATTACAGTAGATTGCGTTTTATTTATCAGCTGAGTTATTGGGTTATTGAGTGTGGGTACAATACAGTTATGACAGTAGAGGGCGCTGTAATAATCAGCTGAGTTATTGTGATATTGAGTGTGGGTACAGTACAGTTAGAGAACACTAGAGGCTGCTGTAATAATCAGCTGAGTTATTGGGATATTGAGTGTTGGTACAGTACAGTTATGACAGTAGAGAGCGCTGTAATAATCAGCTGAGTTATTGGGATATTGAGTGTGGGTAAAGTACAGTAAGAGAACTGTAGAGGGCGCTGTAATAATCAGCTAAATTATTGGGATATTGAGTGTGGGTAAAGTACAGTTAGATAACAGTAGAGGGCGCTGTAATAATCAGCTGGGTTATTGGGATATTGAGTGTGGGCACAGTACAGTTAGAAGACAGCAGAGGGCTCTGTAATAATCAGCTGCGTTATTGTGATATTGAGTGTGGTAACAGTACAGTTATGACAGTAGAGGGCGCTGTAATAATCAGCTGAGTTATTGGGATATTGAGTGTGGGTACAGTACATTTATGACAACAGAGGGCGCTGTAATAATAAGCTGAGTTATTGGGATATTGATTGCGGGTACAGTACAGTTTTGACAGTAGATGGAGCTGTAATTATCAGCTAAGATATTGGGATATTGAGTGTGGGTACAGTCCAGTTAAAGAACAGTAGATGACACTATAATAAGCAGCTTTGTTATTGTGATATTGAGTGTGGTTTCAGTACAGTTAGAGAACAGTAGAGGGCGCTGAAATAATCAGCTGTGTTATTGGGATATTGAGTTTGGGTACAGTACAGTTATGACAGTAGAGGGGGCTGAAATAATCAGCTGAGTAATTAGTATATTCAGTGTAGGGACAATACAGACAAAGAACAGTAGATGGCACTGTAATAATCAGCTGCGTTATAGTGATATTGAGTGTGGGTACAGTACAGTTATGACAGTAGAGGGCGCTGTAATTATCAGCTAAGTTATTGGGTGATTGAGTGTGGGTACAGTACAGTTAGTGGACAGTAGAGGGCGCTGTAGTAATCAGCGAAGTTATTGTGGTATTGAGTGTGGGTACAGTACAGTTAGAAGACAGTAGAGGGCTCTGTAATAATCAGCTGGGTTATTGGGATATTGATTGTGGGTACAGTACAGTTAGAGAGCAGTAGATGGCGCTGTAATAATCAGCTGGGTGTAGGTCCAGTACAGTTAGAGAACAGTAGATGGCGTTGTAATAATCAGCTGGGTGTAGGTCTAGTAGAGTTAGAGAACAGTAGAGGGCGCTGTAATAATCAGCCGAGTTATTGGGATATTGAGTGTGGGCAAAGTACAGTTAGAGAACAGTAGAGGGCTCTGTAATAATCAGCTGGGTTATTGGGATATTGAGTGTGGGCACAGTACAGTTAGAAGACAGTAGAGGGCTCTGTAATAATCAGCTGCGTTATTGTGATATTGAGTGTGGTAAGAGTAAACTTATAACAGTAGAGGGCGCTGTAATAATCAGCTGAGTTATTGTGATATTGAGTGTAGGTAGAGCACAATTAGAGAACAGTAGAGGGCACTTTAATAATCAGCTGAGTTATTGGGATATTGAGTGTGAGTACAGTAAAGTTATGACAGTAGATGGTGCTTTAATAATCAGGTGAGTTATTGGGATATTGAGTGTGGGTACAGTACAGCTAGAGAACAGTAGAGGGCGCTGTAGTAATCAGCAAAGTTATTGGGGTATTGAGTGTGGGTACAGTACAGACAGAGAACAGTAGATGGCACTGTAATAATCAGCTGAGTTATTGGGATATTGAGTGTGGGTACGGTACAGTTAGAGAACAGTAGAGAGAAAGTAGAGGCCAGTGAAATTATCGGCTGAGATATTGGGATACTGATTGTCGGTAGAGTACAGTTTAGAGGACAGTAGACAGCGTTGCAATAATCAGCTGAGTTATTGTGATATTGAGTGTGGGTACAGTAAAGTTAGAGACCAGTAGAGGACGCTGCAAAAAATCAGCTGAGTTATTGTGACAGTGAGCGTGGGTATAGTACAGTTAGAAGAAAGTAGAGGGCAATGTAATAATCAGCTGTGTTATTCTGACATTGAGTGTGGTAACAGTACAGTTATGACACTAGAGAGCGCTGTAATAATCATCTGAGTTATTGGGATATTGAGTGAGGGTACAGTACAGTTAGACAACAGTAGAGGGCGCTGTAATAATCGGCTGAGTAATGGGGATATTGAGTGTGGGTACAGTACAGTTAAACAACAGTAGACGACGCTGAAATAATGAGCTGAATTATTGGGATATTGAGTGCGGGTCCAGTACAGATAGAGAACAGTAGAGGGCGCAGTAATAATCAGCTGGGAGTGGGTAAAGTACAGTTGGAGAACAGTAGAGGGCGCTGTAATAACCAGCTGAGGTATTGTGATATTAAGTGTGGTTACAGTACAGTTATGACAGTAGAGGGCACTGTAATAATCATTTGAGTTATTGGGATATTGAGTGTGGATACAGTACAGTTAGAGAACAGTAGAGGCTGCTGTAATAATCAGCTGAGTTATTGGGATATTGAGTGTGGGTACAGTACAGTTATGACAGTAGAGGGCGCTGTAATAATCAGCTGAGTTATTGGGATATTGAGTGTGGGTAAAGTACAGTTAGAGAACAGTAGAGGGCGCTGTAATAATCAGCTGAGTTATTGGGATATTGAGTGTGGGTACAGTACATTTAAAGACCAGTAGAGGGTGCTGTAATAATCAGCTGAGTCATTGGGATATTGGATGCGGGTACAGAACAGTTATTACAGTAGATTGCGTTTTAATTATCAGCTGAGTTATTGGGTTATTGAGTGTGGGTACTGTACAGTTATGACAGTAGAGGGCGCTGAAATAATCAGTTGAGTTATTAGGAAATTCAGTGTAGGGACAATACAGACAGAGAACAGTAGATGCCACTGTAATAATCAGCTGCATTATAGGGATATTGAGTGTGGGTAAAGTACAGTAAGAGAACAGTAGAGGGCGCTGTAATAATCAGCTGAGTTATTGGGATATTGAGTGTGGGTACAGTAAGGTTAGAGAACAGTAAAGGACGCTCTAATAATCATTTAAATTTTTGTCATACTGAGTGTGGCTACAGTACAGTTAGAGTACAGTAGATAGTGCTGTAATAATCAGGTGGGTTATTGGGATATTGAGTGTTGGTACAGTACAGTTAGAGGACACTGGAGGGTGCTGTTATAATCATTTGAGTTATTGTGATATTGAGTGTAGGTACAGTACAGTTAGAGGACAGTAGGGGGCACTGTAATAATCCACTGAGTTATTGGGATATTGAGTGGTGGGTACAGTACAGTTATGACAGTAAAGTTTGCTGTAATAATCAGCTGAGTTATTGGGATATTGATTGTGGGTACTGTACAGTTATGACAGTAGAGGGCGCTGTAATAATCAGCTGAGTTATTGGGATATTGAGTGTGGGTACAGTACATTTAAAGACCAGTATAGGGTGCTGTAATAATCAGCTGAGTCATTGGGATATTGGATGCGGGTACAGAACAGTTATTACAGTAGATTGCGTTTTAATTATCAGCTGAGTTATTGTGACAGTGAGCGTGGGTATAGTACAGTTAGAAGAAAGTAGAGGGCAATGTAATAATCAGCTGTGTTATTCTGATATTGAGTGTGGTAACAGTACAGTTATGACAGTAGAGGGCGCTGTAATAATCATTTGAGTTATTGGGATATTGAGTGAGGGTACAGTACAGTTAGACAACAGTAGAGGGCGCTGTAATAATCGGCTGAGTAATGGGGATATTGAGTGTGGGTACAGTACAGTTAAACAACAGTAGACGACGCTGAAATAATGAGCTGAATTATTGGGATATTGAGTGCGGGTCCAGTACAGATAGAGAACAGTAGAGGGCGCAGTAATAATCAGCTGGGAGTGGGTAAAGTACAGTTGGAGAACAGTAGAGGGCGCTGTAATAACCAGCTGAGGTATTGTGATATTAAGTGTGGTTACAGTACAGTTATGACAGTAGAGGGCACTGTAATAATCATTTGAGCTATTGGGATATTGATTGTGGATACAGTACAGTTAGAGAACAGTAGAGGCTGCTGTAATAATCAGCTGAGTTATTGGGATATTGAGTGTGGGTACAGTACATTTAAAGACCAGTAGAGGGTGCTGTAATAATCAGCTGAGTCATTGGGATATTGGATGCGGGTACAGAACAGTTATTACAGTAGATTGCGTTTTATTTATCAGCTGAGTTATTGGGTTATTGAGTGTGGGTACTGTACAGTTATGACAGTAGAGGGCACTGAAATAATCAGTTGAGTTATTAGGAAATTCAGTGTAGGGACAATACAGACAGAGAACAGTAGATGGCACTGTAATAATCAGCTGCATTATAGGGATATTGTGTGTGGGTAAAGTACAGTAAGAGAACAGTAGAGGGCGCTGTAATAATCAGCTGAGTTATTGGGATATTGAGTGTGGGTACAGTAAGGTTAGAGAACAGTAAAGGGCGCTCTAATAAAATTTTTGTTATACATTTAAATTTTTGTTATACTGAGTGTGGCTACAGTACAGTTAGAGTACAGTAGATAGTGCTGTAATAATCAGGTGGGTTATTGGGATATTGATTGTGGGTACTGTACAGTTAGAGACCAGTAGAGGGTGCTGCAATAATCAGCTGAGTTATTGTGATAGTGAGTGTGGGTATAGTACAGTTAGAAGAAAGTAAAGGGCACTGTAATAACCAGCTGAGATATTGGGATATTGATTGATGGTACAGTACAGTCTGGAGGACAGTAGACAGCACTGCAATAATCAGCTGATTTATTGGGATATTGAGTGTGGTTACAGTACAGTTAGGAGACAGTAGATGTCGCTGTAATTATCAGCTTAGTTATTGTGATATTGAGTGTGGGTACAATACAGTTAATAGACAGTAGAGGGCGCTGTAATAATCAGCAGAGTCATTGGGATATTGAGTGTATGTACAGTACAGTTAGAGATCAGTAAAGGGGTCTGTAATAATCAGTTGAGTTTTTGGGATCGTGAGTTTGGGTACAGTACCGTTAGAGGACACTAGAGGGCGCTGAAATTATCAGAAGAGTTATTGGGATATTAAAATATTTTTAATTTAAGTACGTTCTATAGCCACACCGTGTTAGCCATCTGAACACATGACTCACCAGGAAATGTTCTTTTCTAATGCTTCCCCGACTTCTTCCTTCAGAACACTCACATCCACTGTTTGGTTACCTGCTTGGTTACCTGCAAAGTCGGTTCAGCATTACTTTTATGCAAATGAAATGCAACCATTAATTGATGTTTCACTAAGAGAGACAGCAGAATGTTTTGAAAGCTGTCGGTATGTCTAACAACACGTTTAAAAAAGCTTTGTTTTGCTTTATAATGAATTGTCCAAAATGACACAAGTGGACCAAAATTTTTAATCAGCTGTGGATAGTGTTCTATAAAATTATGCTTAAGAATAAGACCCCTTAGGGGAAAGGTTTCAAAGAGTCTGTGCCGATGCTCTGAAATTTTATTGTCCAGTTCAACTGTCTCCTTGAGGTTATAAAAGAAGCTGCCATATTCGCTCACACTCTGCTGACAATCCAGAGCCGGGACCAGGCCGCAGACAGAGAGGCTTAACCGACCGTCTGCGAGCTGCAAAGAGACGTTACCTAGATACCAATGTATTCAGACTGTGTCTGTCCCCCGAGTCAAACAAAAACATCAAAAAACTAAAACAGTAAATCTAAATAACTTAACTTATATTAAACAATCATATCCAGACTGTAGTACTAACATTTCAAGCCTAAAGATTGGTTTACTTAATATTAGATCTCTAAATTCAAAAGCAGTTCTGGTGAATGAAATGATAACTGATCAGAAATTCGATGTTCTGTGTCTGACAGAAACCTGGATTAGGCCAAATGAATATGTAGCATTAAATGAAGCCACCCCTGCAGGCTATAATTATATACACAATCCGAGATTGTCCGGTAGAGGAGGTGGGGTCTGCATATTTTTCCGAAGTACCTTAGTTAGCAATCAGAAACACTATGAAAATTTTACTTCTTTTGAGCTTCTTTACACCAGTATAATTAATCCAGTTACAAAAAAGAATGCATTTTCTTTAGTTAACATCTACAGACCACCAGGGCCCTATTTAGAATTTTTAAAAGAATTTAGTGATTTTGTCACAGACTTAGCAGTAAGTAATGATAAAGTGATTATAGTAGGAGACTTCAACATTCATTTCGAAAAATTGGATGATCCATTAAAAAAGGCATTCACATCGATTTTAGACTCAGTTGGTATTATTCAAAATATAACAGGACCTACTCATTACTGTAATCATACTCTGGATTTAGTTTTGACCCTGGGTGTGAGCATAGATAACCCGAATATTCGTTCTCAAACCTCCGCAATTTCAGATCATTACCTTATTTCATTTAAATTACATCTTAGTCATAATATACGTACATCCCCTAGCTACTCTGTAAAACGTTCAATTACGCCTTTTACAGCCCAACAATTTACAGATAAGCTTCCAGACTTATCAACTCTAATGTACTCTCCTGTAGACCCAGTAGAACTAGACAAACTAACCGAAGGTTTAGAAAATACCTTTCGCTCTACCTTAGATGTTGTAGCACCCCTTAAACACAAAATAGAGAGACAGAAAAAGCTCGCACCGTGGTACAATGATCAAACTCGAACCTTAAAGCAGTTAGTACGAAATTTAGAGCGTAAATATCGATCAACTAAACTGGAAGTGTTTCACTCTGCGTGGAAAGACAGTCTTGTTAAATATAGAAAAGAACTTAATAAAGCCCGCTCAGCATATCTGGCCTCACAGATCGAGATAAATAAAAATAATCCTAGAGTTCTCTTTAGTGTTATTTCCAAATTAACTAAAAACCAGGCAGGTACTGAACCTCAGATTCCAGCCATTTACACCAGCAACGATTTTATGGACTTCTTCAATAGTAAAATTGAAAACATTCGGGATAAAATTAAACAGATAAATATTACATCCTCTCTGTCATCTGGTCTGGCTGATCTAGAACAAAACTCTGTTACTGAAGTTAGGTTGGAAGTCTTTAACCCACTTCCACAGCTAGAACTAGAGAAAATTATCTCCTCTTCAAACAGCACAACCTGCACACTTGATGCTGTTCCCACAAAATGATTAAAACAGGTACTGCCAGATATAATTAAACCTCTGTTAATGATAGTAAACTCATCGCTCGCCCTGGGCCATGTACCCAAAGCCTTTAAAACAGCTGTAATTAAACCTCTGATCAAGAAACCAAATCTTGATCCTAGTGTACTGTCTAACTATAGACCTATTTCAAACTTACCGTTTATTTCTAAGATTTTAGAAAAAGCTGTAGCCCAACAACTTTGCTCTTACCTGCAAAGAAACCAGATCTATGAAAAATTTCAATCTGGATTTAGGCCTTATCATAGCACTGAGACAGCTTTAGTTAGAATAACAAACGATCTACTTATAGCCGCCGACCAAGGCTGTGTTTCCTTACTCGTACTTCTCGATCTGAGCGCAGCCTTTGATACAATAGATCATACTATCCTTTTAGAAAGACTAGAGAACATGGTCGGTGTAACCGGAACTGCCTTAGCATGGTTTAAATCGTACTTAACCGATCGCTATCAGTTTGTGAGGATAAATGATATGTCTTCCAGTTATACCAAGGTAAGATATGGAATTCCACAAGGCTCTATATTAGGACCGTTATTATTTACATTATATATGCTCCCACTGGGCAAAGTTATTAGAAAACACAATGTGAATTTTCATTGTTATGCGGATGACACGCAGCTCTTCATATCAGCCAAACCTGATGACAGAGTGAGATTAAAGAAAATTGAGGATTGCGTAGAAGATGTAAAATCATGGATGTCGCACAACTTCCTCCTATTAAATAGTGATAAAACAGAAGTTCTCCTATTAGGTCCCAAAGCTGCTAGAAATAAATTATCAGACTTAATGCTAAATCTGGCTGACTTCTCAGCCACCCCTGGTTCAGCAGCTAAAAACCTTGGAGTTATCATAGATTCAGATCTAGCATTCGATAAACACATATCTAATGTTACTAGAACAGCTTTTCTACACCTCCGTAACATCACCAAGCTAAGAAATGCCCTATCACTGCATGACGCAGAAAAATTAGTACATGCCTTTATTACCTCAAGGCTAGATTATTGTAATGCGCTACTGTCTGGATGTTCCGGCAGTAACTTAAATAAACTTCAGCTAGTTCAAAATGCTGCAGCCAGGGTCCTTACTAAAACTAGAAGATTTGACCATATTAGTCCAGTACTATCAGCACTGCACTGGCTTCCAGTCAAATTCCGCATAGACTATAAAATTCTCCTGTTAACGTATAAAGCCCTACACGGGCTCGCTCCTGAGTATTTACAAGACCTCATCTCCTGTTATGAACCACCGCGATTACTCAGATCTCAGGGTGCTGGTTTATTAGTAGTCCCTAAAATTCAGAGGAGCGCTGCAGGAGGAAGAGCTTTCTCTTATAAAGCGCCTCAACTCTGGAATAATCTCCCCGAATATGTTCGGGACTCAGACACAGTCTCAATCTTTAAGTCTAGACTGAAAACTTACTTGTTTAGTTTAGCTTTTGGTAATTAATGTTTTTCCCTTTAGATAAGGCTGCAGATTCAGGGGTTCATGGACAGAGGAAATTGTGGTAAACTGAGATGCTGGTGCTGTTGTTCTCCCACTGCACACGGTCACTCAGGTTTGTGGACGGTGGAGTGGGTGGATGCTGGTGTTTCAGGGTGCCTCCATGTCTATGTTACCTTCTGGCTCTCTGCCTTTAGTTAGGCTGTTTTATTCAGTTCTGCCGGAGTCATTTGCCACACTCTGATAATGTTTTAATATTCTCAGTTTTGCATAAATCCAGTCAAAACTAATTCCATCTCTCTGCCTTCCTCCGAGTTACTGACTGCCCACCTGTCTGACCCGATACCGATGTTGGACCCTCAGGCTCTCGCGTCTCCTGTCCGGCCAGACTGATGGAAGTTTCTGAAGTCAGCTCTTCTCCACCACCACCACAGATCAGCTGCTCATCGACCATCTTACTCTCCACTACAGATTACATCCAAGCCATTAGTGGCGCTATTACACTCCTGAGTACATAAAACCTATATAGATGTATAAAAGACTTTTTAAATTTCTATTTAAAAGCCGTTTGACCAGTGGTAGGATGGTCCCCCCTTTAATGTGAGTCTTGGTCCTCCCAAGGTTTCTTCCTCCTCCTGCAGCTCTGAGGGAGTTTTTCCTTGCCTCCGCGCTCACTGGGGGTTCTGTATTCTGTATTTTCTATGTGTAATGTTTTGCCTGATTCTTTGTCCTGTAATCATGTTTCTGTAAAGCTGCTTTGTGCCAACACCTGTTGTAAAAAGCGCTATACAAATAAATTTGATTTGAATTGATTTGACACTCGGATATTTTTGGTTCAACAATGAGGGAAAAGAAGCGCAGAATTGTCAGTTTTCATGGGCACCCCAACACTCACTCATGGCTCAGGCCCAGGAATAAAAGCAGCATGGGAGCACCAGTGAGTGAATATGCTTGCTCCAAGAGGCTGAAATGCTGAACCTCTGCCCTTTTTTTTCTCCTCTCTTCTACGCTTTCCCCGTCTCGTCCTACAGGAGAGTAGCTGAACTGGACCAAGGACGATCCTGACCCTCAGACCCCCTTCCTGCGTCTTGCTCCAGCTCACCAACCTAACCGGGACCCAGTGCCTGCCTGGCGGCTAAGAGAAGGACTCTTTTTGTTTTCTTTTTTTTTCTAAAAGTGTTTTTTTTTTCAAATTCCTGGTGGATAAATAAAGACCCCTATGGGGTAGTTTGAGTTCACCCCTATGGTCTCTGTCTGGTTCTGGTCCTTTAATTGACTCGCTGGTGACATCTGGTGGATGAATGCGGGTGGGACCAAACCAGAAGCAGAACCCCCCAAAAAAAGAAGAGGAAGAAGAAAAGAACTCTCCTTTTTTTTCCAGAGGCAGCATAATGGACCAGGTCCTACAGCGACTGTTGGAGGCCAGTTTGCGGCAGCAGGAAGTAAGCCAGGAACTGACAAGGGGGCTGAAAGGAGTCACCAGCGACCTCATTCCCAGCCGACAGGCCATCCCCAAAGCGCCTCTCCAGGATCCCCGCCGCAGTGCTTTTGACAAAACTGGCCCCAGGTGACGACATCGAGGCCTTCCTCTATACTTTTGAGAGCATTGCAGAACGAAAGGTCTGGGACCGCGAGAAATGAAGTTCCATCATCACCGATGTGAACCCAGACCCACCTCTCCACCCCGTCGGGAGAATCCCCCTGCAATGTGGCCTGAGTTCCGCCCTTGGGACAGGGAGAGTCCCCGAGTGAGACCACCTTTTTTTGTGTCCCCTACAACCCTCGGGCAGCCCCCGGGATGAGCTCATGCCCACCAAGCCCGACTCTCCCGGACGGCATCTTGTTCCCCCTAAGGCCTGGCTGGCCAGATGCTCTCACCATGGCCATCATACGCCCTCCTCGGCCCCCACAAAGATGCTCCGTCTGAATGGACATGACATCCAAGCAGTACTGGACAGGGGAAGCACCGTGACCCTGGCCCGTCCGTCTGGCCTGCCCTGGCTGCAACCCCAGGAGGAGACCCTAAATGTGTCCTGCATCCATAGGGACACCCGCCAAGTTCCCACCACCCGAGTTACCCTGGTAAACACCCGAGAACAGTGGAAAATCACCGTGGGCTTAGTTCCTGATCCCTGGTGCCGCTGTTGGTTGGACGAGACTACCCTGGCTTTGAGGCGGAGCTCCAGGGACCCACCATCCACCCTATCGTACCCTCTCCTCCCTGCGCCCCAGACGACGCCGGAAAGCCCCTCCTAGACCAGCCCTGGCAGCTTGGGATCAAACAGACAGCAGTGGAGCATTGTCAGAAGGTGAGGTCCCAGCCCTGACTAACCCTCTGTTCTCTTTTCACCACCAGGTTCTGAAAGAAGGAAGTTTCTCCAAAGAACAGAAAGAAGACGGACGTCTAAGGCAGGCCTGGACGGATACCAGATAAATCAATGATATGCCGGTTGGCGTGAGCCCCGTACTCCCGTCATATTTTATGATTCGGAACAATTTGGCATACAGAGTGGCTCTAAACCAAGGTGAGCGTGTCGAACAGCTCCTGGTCCCCTGTTCTTGCATTGATACAGTTATGCACCTAGCCCATCAGCACCCCCTTGGAGGTCATCTGGCAGCCGATAATACCCTTACCCGGATCCTGTCAAGATTCTACTGGCGCTCCATACATGCAGAAGTTAAAAACCACTGCCTCAGGTGTGCCCGCTGCCAGCTCATTAGCCCCCGTAAGCCCCCGCCTGCTCCCCTGGTTCCCCCTCCCATCATAGGAGTCCCTTTTAAGCGGATCAGAACGGACTTAGTTGGCCCTCTACCCACATCCGCCTGGGGACATGAATATATATTGGTGGTCCTGGACTATGCCACACGGTGCCCAGAAGCTGTACCGCTACGAAAAGCCACCTGCAAAGCCGGGCCAGGGAACTAATGCTCCTCATGAGTCATGTGGGCATACCCAAAGAGATCCTTACAGATCAGGGCCCCCGTTTGTTTCCAAACTAATGGTTGACCTCTGCAAGCTTCTACAGATCCGTTGTCTGAACACCTCTGTCCATCATCCTCAAACAGATTGGCTTGTGGAGAGGTTCAACCAGACCCTACAGAAAATGCTAAAGAGGCTAATAGCCCAGGATGGCCGCGACTGGTACCTCCTTCTCCCCATGTCCTATTTGCAGAAAGGGAGATTCCTCAAGCCTCTACAGGATTCTCCCTCTTTGAGCTGCTCTTTGCAGAAGACAACGAGGTCAAGGATGCCTGGGAGAAGCAACCATCCCCCTACAGGTCAGTGATTGAATATGTACAGAATATGCAGGAACATATTGACCATGTACACCCCGTTGTCAAGGAACACATGGAGGAGGCCCAGCGGGCCCAACAACGTTCCTACAACAGGCCGGCCCAGGTCAGAGAATTCCAGCCGGGAGACCGGGTGCTGGTCCTTATCCCCATAGCCTCTTGCAAGTTCCTCGCCTCCTGGCAGGGCCCATTCACTGTAAAGGAAAAGGTGGGGCCGGTGGCCTACCGCCTGGAACAGCCGGGAAAGAGAAAAAAGGAACAGGTATACCACATTAACCTTATCAAAAAATGGTATAAACCTCCCCCTCCTCTCTATGCCTTTTCCCAGATACTGGAGCCCTCAGCCAGCCAGGTCAGCTATGGTGAGGACCTAAGCCCGGCTCAAAAGCAGGAATTGACAGAGTGTGTCGACGGCTACCAAGATATGTTCTCAGACAGCCCAGGGTGTACCCAAGTGATCCAACTCCACGTCCATACTGCCAGCAACAGTAAAGCAGCGACCATACCGCCTACCTGAAGCCCGCCGCACTGCCGTCGAAGAGGAAGTCCAGAAGATGCTCAAGCTTAGAGTAATAGAGCCCTCCACAAGCCCTTGGTCCAGCCCAAGCGTGCTGGTTCCGAAGTAACGATTTTCGTAGGTTAAATGTGGTTTCTCAGTTCGATTCCTACCCCCTACCCGGGGTGCATGATCTGATTGACCGCCTTGGAAGGGCGCGGTTTGTATCCACGTTGGACCTGACCAAGGGCTATTGACAGGTTGCTCTTGCTGCTGAGGCCAAAGAAAAGACTGCATTCTTAACACCGTCTGGCCTATGGCAGTACACAGTCCTGCCCTTTGGTCTGCATGGAGCCCCAGCCAGTCCTTCGACCGCATCGTCGCTACGCTGCAGCATACCTGGGAGACGGGAGGAGAGAAACATCCCATCTTGTTTATCAGCCGCAAACTCACCCCGGCTGAACGTCGCTACGCCACCCTGGAACGAGAGGCCCTGGCCATCAAGTGGGCCATCGAGGAACTGAGGTACTACTTGACGAGTAGGCACTTCACATTGATCACAGATCATGCACCTCTACAGTGGCTGGCTAAGGCTAAAAAATCCAATGCCCGTGTAACCTGTTGGTTCCTGTCCCTGCAAGAGTTCTATTTCAGGTGCAGCACAAGGCTGGGGCCCTGAATGCTGATGCTGACGCCCTCTCCCGCATCAACTCCTGGTGGGCCACTGCTGTGAGCGCCCTGGGAAGGCCTCTGGGGGGGACTGTGACCCACGGCCACTGCTGCAGCCAGGAAAGAACTCTCAATGTTCCCAGTGCTCTGGCGCTGTCCATGGTGCTGAACACCCGCAGCGGCCGCATAAAGAGAGTCGCGGACCTTCCCAGCGCTCTACCGCTATCCATGGTGCTGAACACACTGCCCCGCCATTTATCCCGCACGTGGTGGTGATAAACAAATAGGGGGCTAGGGCTAGGGGGCAGGGACACTTCACTCGCCATGGCTGGGCGCCACTGATGAGCACACGTGGAGACACTCACTCACGGCTCAGGCCCAGGAATAAAAGCAGCAGAAAACAGCTGAAACCCAGTAAACAGAAGTAATTGTATGCTTTTTCCTGAATGCTCCAAGTGGATTACAGAGTTCAAATTTATCTATGTATAATATGAGACTAATGGCTTGTCCTGATAACAGTTTGTTGGCTTTAAAGTATGTGACATGTATTCAAACGGTTCACTATTTTGCATATGTCCCATAAATGTTTGTTCTGAAACGACAATTTTCAAACACACGAGTAATAGTTTCTCGCTTTTACTTTTCTGTGGAAATAGTATTTAATGTATAACATGGACATTTAAATGCTAACATACTTTTCGTTTTAATTGTGATAAATGGTGTCTTGGCACTTGCGTTTTAATGCTACCCCATGTTATAAATGAGCAGTAACATTCAAAGACAGGGCATGGTTTGACCACTATGCCAATGCCATAGCCTATAATGCTTTAGGAGCTCAGTCTTATTGGGGGTTTTAAATTAGCAAATTTTACAGCACCAATGTATTTCGAAAAGTAATTTTTCTGTATTTTAACATCAAACCAACCAACATGAAACGGGCAATCACCTTATACTTTAGCTCAACTAAAGAGCTAGATAGCACTATGGCAAAAAAAAATCTTACTCATATAATATTGTGCAAAACAGAGCCATAGCTTGCTGCAAAGCTAGCTAGATGCAGCACTAAATACATTTATAAATCTAAGTAGCCTGTAAAAATACTAACCTAGCCGGTTGGAGTTAACTCAGTTGTCAGTTGTTGGGCTGATGAAAAATATGCATTAAAAAAGGATTCAAAAATGCATCCAAACAAAACATATGTTTAAATTACTTAATATTTCTTGTGTTAAATGGAATCTTTTTTATATTTTATATACTAACAACCTGAATCAATATTAGGATCATTTTTTCTGTTGAATGAGGTAAAAGCTGTTTTTGGACATTTCAGGATGAGAGCAGCATTTTGTGGATAGTGCTGAGCTCCTCTCTCACTCCTTAAAGTGATTTTATTACTAAGTATATTTAAAAGTACTAAAAGTATGTTTAAAATAAGTCAAAAATACTAAAAGTATACTTTTCATTTCCTATACTTTAGAAAAGTACACATAAAATATACTTGTATTATATTTGTATTATATTAATATATTTTAAAGTAATACATCTTAAATTCTACTTCAATGTGTTAATAGAGATTACATTTAAATCTAAATATACTGAAGCATGTTTAACAAAAAGTGTACTTAATTATTATGTCAATTAAACATATTAATTAAAATGTGTACTGCATAGAAATCTATTTTAAAGTGTGCTTCAGTGCAACTTAGAACGTATACTTTAAATAATGGATTTCATGTAATAAAACATGTTTTAAGAAAATTGTTATATCAACTGAAAGGTATTATTTGAAAGATATATTTTGTAAACATGCACTTTGATGTGTGGTTTAATACAACTGAGGAAGGATGTATTTCTTAACAATTAATGTATTTTTTCACAGTACACTTCCTACGTTGGTTTTCGTCATTTATTAAGTATACTTTTAGTTTTTTAGGTTTTTACGTTAAATATAATTTAAAAAGATTTTTATATTATGCTTCAATCCAATTAAAAAAAAATTATGGACTTCACATTTTGAAGCAAATATGCCTCAAGTGTCACATAAAATTACATAAGTTAATTTCTTATCACATTCAGGTAATAAAATGTACATTATAAGGGCGCTGAGCGGTCCAGCAATCTAAAGTGCTGCCAGTATGAGCATGTTTACATAGTAGGCCTGTTTATCTTATTCTCTGTACTTTGCTCCACCCTGTATATCATTCAGTACTCCTTCTTTATCTGCTGTATCTCTAGATAAATGTTAATTGGGATTTTTAAGAATGTCTGTAATCTGGCATGACAAATTTATCATTAAAAAAATTGCCATTTTTAAGATTTGTACCTTCATCAAATACAAACTGGCATGCTTCACATTGTGTTGGCCTTTTCTCCCTTGTCTGCATGAACATAGAACATGAGGAGCAGTAAAACTTAGGTTCATAATGACCATACTCTACATAAGCTTTGTTAAACAGGTACACACTTTCTGGCACTAACCCAGAGACATGTTCATTACAAATCTTGAGGAGATGTTCCAGAGATATTCCAGTCAGGTTATGCTGCAGGACATAGGACATCAACAGCAGTGGACTCTGGCCTTTTGTTATTATTTATTTATTATTTATCTTGCTTGTAGAAGAAGAAACACTTGGTGTGAGCTAATCTATATTTTGTAAAGATATATCAAAGCCTTCCATCTTGGAATTAGACATGAATAACCTTCAGATGAATGTTTATGTGTTGTGATATACCTAAAGAACTTAAATAATACACCTTCTATTCATTTTCACAATATTATATACACATTCACTTTAAAGTTTTAAAGAAATGCAAATGTAATTTTATAATAATTTTAATTGTTAAGAATTACACATAGGTTCTTGGTCTTCAACAGTGCAAGGTCCAACTGTACCTACAGTTCAGCTGCTAAACTATGGTTTCTGATTTTCTGTGATCTTTGTATGAGAATTTTCCTAATTGATCGTTACCTTTCCATTATGCATTTTAAATTTGTAATATAATTAATGTTACAATTAATATTACAGTACATTTAGACAAAATTACAGAATTGAAAGTTTTGTAGAGTACAATGCAGAACTTGACATCAATATTAGGTCAAATACCTGTGATAAATCCCTGTTAGGTGTCTCTTCAGATTTTTCTGATGATACATCTGTGGATCTGGAGTGCTTAGATGTTTCATCATCACAGGACATCCCATGTAAGGATTTCTAAATGGAAGGTTTTTTAAATAAAAGTCAGTTTCATGTGCTTTAACCATTAAACCAAACCTATACGCCCATTATAGTACTTGCCCATTATAGTACTTGCCCATTATAGTACATGGCTTAGTTGGTGTCACTTATACTGTTTCGCACTGATGTTATATTCACATTATACAAAGAATCAGCACTATGGGTTAATTTGAGTTTTAAGAAATATGTCTCAGAGGTTACCGAACATCATAAGTCATTTACAGTACCTGTGAACATGCTTGTGTTTGTCTCTTTTAATGATTCACAAAGATGCTGATCATCAAAGTGGTTGGGCAGTTCCTCTGTGGTGTTATCACAATCCTCACTGTGGGGCTAAAACCAATTGCGACAAAATAGAGGAATGAATCTGATCTGAGCATTTCAATTAAATTAACAATTGTGATATTATATTTTCTCAGGGCATATCTATGCTTTATTTGGTTACCAATAAATTATATTATATTATATTATATTATAATATTAATTATATTATATGTGGATTGTACAGGACAGGAGGGACTGCAGGTTTACGGCGTTCTGGTTGAAGCCTTCGCGCTCGCAGTTAGAGCGCAGCCTCGGCCTGGGTGAGGTGGAGCAGCTGAAGGCTGCGGGGAGCTGCGCGGGATGAGCAGGACTCTTATTAGTGGCTGGGTAAGCGCTGGTGAACGGCTTTTGTAAACGTTTTCTGATGGTGGACTAGTAAATAAGAAGTTTAGAACATCTTAATGCAAATACCGATAAAAGACCATCGTTTTAACCTTAAGCTACAAATGTCAATGTTAGTTAAATAGCTAATCACTGCGAACGTTTATTTGCTAATTAACTAGCTAGTGAGATAACCTAGATAGCAAGCTAGCAGAGGCTGTGCAGTGCAGTGCAAAGCTTCATTAGATTTCATTCTTAGTGTCTTTTTGTTTTAAGTAGTATGTAATGAACAGTGGCGTGCAGTTAATACAGTGGGTACCCCTTCTGCAAGAACCACCTGCCCCTTCTGCAAGAACCACCTGCCCCCAACCCCCATACACACACACATAGATGTATATTACAATAACTACATATTCTCTGTCTTAACTTATAGGAACTTAGTACACATTAACAGCCCACAAATACTGCGACAAACGACTATAGTATACACTAGACCACAACAATCAGTGCTTAATTTTCCAACAAATACAGCTATTTAACAAAGATCACTCATTTGCATGGCTACAGTACACCAGGGCAGCCAAAAGCGCATAAAGCGTGCGTAATGCTTGAAAAACGCTGTACAAAACACCGTTTACGGCTTACTTTTACGCCTTGGAATAAACGCGAGGCGTCGTCAGGCGTTTTCAGAGCGTGTGGCGGCGCAAGGCCTCTAGCGTTTTCATAAGGCCTCTGGGCCTTTCCGATGTAAAAACGGACAGAATTTACATATCCCCTCCTTCTCCAAACAGTTCAGCCCTCTAACTCTGTCAGGAAACTCTCTCTCCAGTTAAAATAAAAGCCCCAAGTGCTTCAAATGTCTGCTGTGTTGTTAGATGTGCTATGTTCCTAAATTTCTGGCTAAACTGGGCTTTGCGAAATTCAGTCCCTGATTAAAGCATTTTAAAATGTTTATCAACCCTTTCATTGTTGCTCTATTTAGTAATCATGTTTCATTTGTCTAATGCCATAAGAGTCAACACACACACACAAACACACAATCTCACCCTCTCTCTCTCTCTCTCTCTGTCTCTCTCCACTCAAAGTTTGGGAATTTTAATAAAACGCGAAAGTTAGAGACCACCACAGCATACAAATTAAATGCATAAACTGAGAAATTAAGCAATTAACCCGTCACACAAAACTCAGCATCACATTTGGCAGATCTGTGTAGCGATTCTATAGATGGCGCTTTAGAATCACTCTTAAAAAACAAAGAAAGTCATAATATTCCGACTTTAATCATTTCAGTATTCAAGATATTTCTCAATTAACTTGTTTTTGATCATAGTACATCCTTATATTATTTTTTATCCTTTCTTACTTTTTGAATAAAAACCATTTTTGTATCACTGACCCTCAAACGGACAACATGGGTCTAAAATGACCCACTTTCTTTTTGTATGCTACTTCATGTATGGCTGTATGTTTTTATGATATATCTTAGCTGTAAATTAATTCCATTGTTAAAAATTTAATTAACTAATTCATGTATGATTGTTTAGCATCCATCTTCTTTTTTTATTCTCCTTACACAGGTTTACACACACGGGTCAGACATAACGCACATGCATTTGTCATTTCACAGCTCAGCACAGCTCCCTCAGTACTGTTTTACAATGACATTACCTTAGAAAATATTTGGTGACTGTAGTGAAAGATAACTTTACATATTATTTGATTTGGTTTAGGTTACCTTGAGAGTGAGAATATTACCTGTCAGAAAGTTACAAGTAATTATTATTAGCTGTTGACATATTCTATTTTATTTTGCTAAATCTACTGTAGTATAGAGCTTATATTCTCTGCCCGAATCCGCGATCCGAGGCCCGACCCAACATCTGTTTTTAATGGTATTTTTATTTTATATAAAGCTCTGGCATGATAATCATAATTATAGCTAAGTAACCAAGTATTATTGTTAACGAAAACTAACGAAAAATGAAAGTGTCTTAGTTAACTTAAACTTATAAAAACGGTAATTAAAAGAAAAAAAGGTAACTAACTGGAACTGTATTGAGAGTTTATAAAACTAACTAAAACGAAACAGGTGATACAGTATGAGGAATAAACTCCACTTAGCTATAAGTCTGTTTGAGAAGCAGCTGTGAGAACCTTTACCTGTGAGCAGCTCATACACCTGAACACCCCACGCGGAGGATCAACTGATAAATCTCTCTCTCTCATATATAAATTCATATGTAAATTCTGTCCATTTTTGCATATGAAAGGCCTGTAGGCGTTACGAAAACGCTTGGAGGAGTTATGAAAACGCTTGGAGGCTGTATGAAAATGCGTGGAGGCGTTATGTAAGCCACACGCTCTGAAAACACCTGGCCTTACGTTAATTCCAAGGCATAAAAGTAATCCCTAAACAGCGTTTTGGATTATGTTTTTTAAGCATTAAGCAGGCTTTATGTGCCGCCAGACCCTGGCGAATTCTGACTTATACAGCATGTCTTAGAGAAGGGGTTAGACAGCCATGTCCCCGCCCCCATAGGGAAAATCATGAATCTGATGGGTTAGATTGTCCTTCGACTTTGCTAACAGACTTATTACTACACCCTTCTCAAAATCAGAAGGGTATATATATACATTATACAATATATATATATATATATATATATATATATATATGTATATATATATATATATATATATATATGTATATATATATATATATACATATATATATATATATATACATATATATATATATACAATATATATGTATATATATATATATATATATACTTATATACAATATATATATATATAAATTTTTTTAAACAGTATATTTTGGTAAAATCATAGACATTTCCCCAATAGTGACACCTGTCTCACATTATTAGAGACTAATAAAAATTTTGTAATTCTGTAATAATAACATATGTAATAATACATTGTAATAAAATGTAATATCTTTCAACAGATTTCTTTGAACATAAAGAATAAAAGCAGAACACCGCTCTAAAGAAAAGGAAAGGTTAGTCACATGTTCAGTTTTATTTGTAATTACCAGTTAAAAGGTATTGTTGTGTACACATGCACAGTTTTGCTGAGTTTTGATACTGTTTATTTAGCTGTCTAAATGTGTCTGTTGTTTGCCATGAGCAGAAAGTGGATCAGTACTTACAGCCAAGTGTCCCAAAGACTGCAACACACTGCTTCTAGCAGTGTTGTAAAAATATTTTATACTTTGTGGACTGTTTAGACATCAGGTATCCAACTATGTTTTGTTGTAAGATCACTTTTTCTGTGCTCTGTTGATTTAGCCTCTTTAGATGACTGCTTCAGCACCATGAACGCATGTCCTCACATACAGAAGAGCCTACAAGAAAGGTATTTTTGCATCCTTATGATTTACCTCATACATTTGTTAATTAATTGTTGAGAATTAAATGCATGTACATGCATGTTTACAGGTTCTGTTTAAAACTCATACATCACATTCAGAATCAAATTCCACAACTACTGCAATTTGTGTTAACCCAAAACAAAATGGCAAAAGTTGACTACAATTTTGTCTTCAAAGCATTATAAATGTAAAATAGAAAACTTTTTCACTAGAACTAAATTGTTAACAATAGCATTATATAATAGTTTTTTTTATTAAAGGTAGTCTGTGTCAGTGTTTATTTAGAACTGTATTTTTTCAGATGCTCGAAATTGTGAACTAAAGACCTGATCCAAAGGCCTTACAGAAGGAATCGCCAACAAGAAAGGTATTTCTTACACACTTGTATGATTCACAGACATAAATCTTATTTATTATTAGGGGTCCAAGCACTGTACGTGCTGGAACCCTATTGGAATTGCTCTGATGTTTAGGGGTATGAGCACGCAGTGCTAGGAACCCTATTTTAATTCTGAGTATTGTTATTATAGTTCTTATTCTTTTTCTGCCATGGAAATGATTGGGCAGAAGGCGATTATCATCTTGGGGCTATGTCCTAATGGTATACCGAAGGAAAATTTGAAATGTCAATTTTTGTGATTGCCATTAGCCAATTATTTTCCAGCAAGCTTTTGACAAGCTAAACAATCAGCAATCAGGATGACACAACCTACATGTATTTATCAACCAATAAAATTATGCGTTGATTGACCTCTTGGGGGCGTTATATAGCAGAAAATAAATTATATCTAAATATGGCCTAGGCATATGAATCCTTTTGATCTGTCTTTACAACTTTCTCATTACGTATCTTATATACCAAAAAGTGGCCAGTGCATGTCATTAACAAAGACATTTGGAGCACATCTACCAAGTATGAGAGAAGTGAGTCTTCATTTATTGCTATTTTCCAACCTAAATGGACAGAAGACAGGAACCTTTGACCCTATTAACACACAAACTTACATACATATACATACATATATACAGACAATATAATCCTGAACCTCTGAACCCCTGCTGTGTTAACCTTCCCCCATTAACCTTAGTATTTGTACAAGACCAGATTTACACAGTTGCAAACACTTTAACATTAAGAATCACTTAATACCACAGCATTCCATTACACTGGTCATTCAGCTTGGTCATGCTGGTCATCCAGCTTGGTGATGCTGTCCAACCAGTTTGGTGATGCCGGTCAACCAGCAATATGTTTTAAGCCTAACTCGCCTTAAGGGGCCTCTTTGCCTGTCCTGTAAATTGGCGCTATATTTCTTCTTGTAATTATTAGTCTTCCCTAAAAAAGGTTGGTTGTAGAGCAGTAACCGTAAGTAACCTTAACTTCAAATTTGGCATAGAAGTACAGTAATGAACCCACTACCAAAAGTTGTGACCTAATTTGGCCTGATGGTGGCCTGATGTTTTACATATGGGTGAATATCTCAGCAACTGTGAAATGCAGAGTAAAAATTATTTTTGAATCTTATTCGGGCAAGTTTTCTGCATCAACGACTCACTGGAAGTTTTTAGTTCCGGCCACATCCACCGCTGCCAAATTTAGCAAAATCTACAAAACATTATTTTTTCTACTGCTTGTGGATTTTTTAAAATGTTCAAACAATATAGATGTTCACCAGAGTCTACTTATCAAGAATTATCAAAAATATTTTCATATTTATTAACACCATTGCTGCTATATGCAAATGAGTCATCCTGGTGTGTTTAGTCCACATAAATAGCTGAATATCTGGACTGTTAACTTGTTTTTTAGTGATATTTAGCAGTTTTGTTGGAGACATGATTCTGTGGAAGGCATCCAAGAGGCGTATCAAATGAAGCATAGGCAAAAATATGGTCACCATTGGCCAATTAGTTTCAAAGTGGAATTTGGAAGGCTTAAGATTCATTGATCGTCATGAAATTTAAAAGGTATGTTTATAAAGAGATTGACCACATGGTGTTGCAATTTCTAAAAACTGAGAACTTGTCAAGCTTAATAATTGTCAAGCTTAATGTGCTCTAAAACAAGTTATACATTTTTTTTTGCACAAAGTAAAAGGAGAAAGGCTTTGACTGTTGACTGAAGTAAATGAGTCAATCGGTGCATGCTGCATTTCATTTAAAATTGGTTCTATAAATGTATTACATATTGTAAAAATGTGACCAAAACTCAACCTCACTTTCACAAGGTAAAGACTTTCAACTAGTAAAGATTTGTTTCGTAAAAATGTATAAGCATGACAGTAATTTTAAAATTGTAAATACTTGAAAAATGTTGCTTGAGTTCCTATTATTCAAATATGACATGGGTGTCGAGATTCTCTGTGTTTCTTCAGGACAGTGACCTACCGTAAAAGCATCTGTCTTCCTGGTCCGAAGGTTTGGGGATCGAAACCGAATTGGACCGCAGTGACAGAATAATGCAATCACGGATGCAATGGGAACCTTGTACACAGGCTGTCTTGCAAGATCATGCTTCAGGCAGCGGTTATAATGCTTTATTGTTTTTAATAATAATTTAAGAATGTGAATTTACGTAAAGTTTCGTGCTTCACCCTTTGTAATCCGAACCTTTAAAGTAGTATGTTGGACACCAGCTGACCTATGCTTGTAGAGTGGTGCAGTGAGGTGGTTATTGGGCTTGCAACTTGACAGCCTGAGTTTGAATCTTGTCCAGTGTGTTTGGAGAACTTCAACATTTTCTATGCAATTTGAAATAATAATTTTTTTTGTTTCTAATAATAGTTAAAAAAAAAACAGATGAAACTGGTTAAAAAAGATTAGCTTGACCATTTGTGATAATTCAAAGATTGGTAAATACTTGCAAGAAAAGTGTTCCCTTTTACTCTCAACAGCCTGAAAAAATACACTGTGGCAGCTGAGTGGTATCTTTCTAAAGTGCCTGCCCTTCAACCAAAAGGTTGTGGGTTTGATTCCAACCATGGACCTTTCCTAAAAAAGTTTGTGCAGAAGTAACTGTACTTCATCCAAACTTAAAATTTGGCATCAAGGTACTTTAATGAACCCACCTCTCAGCCAAAAGTTGTGACCTAATTTGGCCTGATGGTGGCTCTATAGAGCAATGTTTTACATATAGGTGAATATCTCAGCAACTGTGAAACGTAGAGTAAAAATTATTTTTGAATTTTATTCGGGCACGTTTTCTGCATTAATGACTAAATGGAAGTTTTTAGCTACGCCCAGATTAACTATATACCAACAGTATAAGTATCAAAATGTTCAGCAAAGTCTGAACAAGATTTATCAAACTAATGTTCATATTTATTAACAACATTGCTGCTATGTGCAAATGAGTCGTCCTGGGGTGGAGCTTAGTTCACATAAATGGCTAAAAATCGAGATGACTTAATTGTATGTCATCGCTACTTAGTAGTTTTGTTAAACAAATAATTATTTGGAAGGTGTCCAAGTTTCACTCCAATTAAGCGATAGATGATGCTATAAAAACAAAAAATCTGTTTCTCAATAACTAGGGTTCCAATTGAGTTGAATATTTGCCTGCTACATCTTTGGCCCATTTGATGAATCATTTATCAATGACAACTTAATTATTAAAAAAATCAATCAGTGCGCAGTGGTTCACATTAACTGGTTAACTGTAACTGGTTGTATAACTTTAATCGTAGATTATGAAATTGTGATAAAACATCTTATTTCCACAAGGTTATCATAACACAAAATATTTACTATTTTTTAATAATATTTAATAATAACTCTAATAATTCAAAGCTTGCAAATACTTGTGAGAAAGGTGCTGGGTTCCTTTTTTTTACTCTTAACAGTTAATTGCCTAAAAACACAGCATGTTGATGTGGCTACTGAGTGGCATCTTCCTTAAGTGCTTGCCTTTGAACCATGAGGTTGAGGGTTTGATCCCAACCTTGGGCATTTCCTTAAAAAGTTGGTAGAGCAGTACAGTTCAGATTTGGCATTGAGGTACTGAGTCCCTTGGTCAAGATTTTTTTCATATTTATTAACAATGCTATTAACATTAAGCTTACTTCACATAAATGGCCTTCATTTGTGTTTTGAATGCAATAAAGGCTGTTTTTTGAGGTTTCAGGCTGAGAGACAGATTTGGGCAAAGTACTGAACTCCCCTCTCTCTCCTTAGAGAGATGAACTGCTTTGTTTGAACTTTCGTTCAGAAGCTGCTAGAAATAAATTATCAGACGTAATGTTAAAACTGGCCAACTTCTCAGTCACACCAGGTTCAGCAGCTAAAAATATTGGCGTTATCATAGATTCAGATCTAGCTTTCACTAAGCACATTGCTACTAGAAAAGCTTTTATACATTGCCAGGCTAAGAAATGCCTGATCCCTGCATGACACAGAAAAATGAGTACATGTTTTCATTACTTCAAGGCTAGACTGTTGTAATGCACTACTGTCCGCATGGTCCTACAGTAAACTTAAAGTTTCTAAACTGCTGCAGCCTGGGTCCATCCTTAAACTCGAAAATGTTACCATATTAGTCCAGTCCAATCAGAACTGCACTGGTTTGCAAGTCAAAGTCTGCATAGACTATAAAATTGTCCTGTTAAAATATACAGCCCTACACAAGGTCCTCATCTCCTATTATGAATCACCGTGATTACTTAGATCACAAGGTACTGGTTTCTTAGTAGTTCCCAGAAGAAGAAGATGAGCTCTGCAGGAGGAAGAGCGTCTCTTATAAAGCACCTTAAACTCTGGAACAACCTTCCTGAATATCACTCAGACACTGTCTCAATCTTTTAGTCTAGACTAAAAACTAACTCGTTTGGTCTAGCTTTTGTTAATTAATGTTTTTTCCTTTAAATAAGGCTGCAGATCCAGGGACATGGACATAGGGATTGTGGTAAACTGAATGCTGGTGCTGTTGTTGGTGCAGGTTTGTGCTCGATGGAGTTGGCAGCTGCAGGTGTTTCAGGGTGCCTCCGTGTTTGTGTTGGCTCTCTTCCTTTCCTTAGGCTGTTTTACTCAGAGGTGCCAAAGCATTAGCCACACTCTGATAATGTTTTATATTCTGTTTTACATAAATCCAATCAAAACTAATTCCATCTCTCTGCCTTTCACAGAGGTACTGACTGCCCACTTGTCTGACCCAAAACCGATGGATGTTGGACCTTCAGGATCTCATGTCTCCTGTCTGCCAGATTGATGGAAGTTTCCGGAAGTCAGCCTTCCCCATCCCCCACCACAGTTCAGCTGCCCATCATCTAGTTTATTCACCTGCCCTGGACTGTTCGAAGTTCACATGAACTCTAACTTCTTTCATTACTCATGTTGCTATACACATGGATATATTAGACCTTTGTAAATAATATTGATTGGATTTGACTTAAAACATATAGTTGCGTAAAATTGACTAACATTGTGTATTAATTATTTCTTTTTGGGTTCATTTGTGTGTTGAATGTAGTAGGGTCTGTTTTTGAACAATTCAGTGTTGAGAAAAGCGTTTTGCCACAGTGTCTTGCTCCTGTTTTACTCCTTAGAGTAATAAACTTCTTCAATTGTTGTTTTGAACTAAAAACTTCTCTGTCAAACTGAAATTAGATTTTAAGACCCAACATCATGTAATAAACATTTCTTAAGTCTAAGAGACCCTATGGATTACTGGCTCAGACAGTCTGCCGTCTTTTCTCATGTGTTTCAATGAGAAATTCCAGCAACCCAGCATGTGGAACAGATCCTGTTTATTAATAAAAACAACGGATTACTTGTCATTTTTAATAAATAAAGTATTATACAAGCATGTCCCAACTTTGCAATCCACTAAATAAATAAATCCACTGACTGTGTATCATAATGAAAAATGAAAAATACATCTTAATGACATCTCTGTTCTCTGCAAAATTTTATGTTTTCATGACTCAAATTTATTTAGGGACTATGGGGGAATGTTTATTTAATTAAAAAAAAAAACATCACTTCTGTTTCTGTTAAGAAAAAGTTGTTAAGGCCCTAGTTGCCCACTAGATGTCACTGTGGCGTGTGATGATTGGAACGTCTCAGGAGATAGAATGATTTGCCGAATCAACTGGTTCATTTGATTCGATCTCCCAAAAGCCCCACTTTTGCCATCGCTAGTAAAATGTACAAACTTCGTTTATTAAGAATTTTATTAGAATAGAAGTTTATTTGTGTGTTGAATGTAGTAAAGCGTTTTGCACACAGTTTTAAACACCTCTCTCGGTCCTTAGAGCGATGAACTGCTTCAAGTGTTGTTTTGAGCTGAAAACTTCTGTTTCACTCAAAAATGAATTTTTACGATCTAAAACACATTAGGACTGTGTAAAATGCACTAACTTTGTGTAACACACATTTCTTAACTGTTTTCGTTCATTTGTGTGTTGAACGTAGTAATGTCTGTTTTTGAAGGACTCAGGGCTGAGAAAAGCGTTTTGCACACAGTTTTGAGCACCTCTCTCGCTCCTTAGAGCGATAAACTGCTTCAAGTGTTGTTTTTAGCTGAAAACTTCTCTATCGGTCAAAAATGAGTTTTTACGACCTAAAACACATTAGAACTGTGTAAAATGCACTAACTTCGTGTAATACACATTTCTTAACTGTTTCCGTTTATTTGTGTGTTGAACGTAGTAAAGTCTGTTTTTGAAGGATTTATGGCTAAGAAAAACATTTTGCACACAGTGTTGTATTCCTCTCGCTCATTAGAGCGATAAACTGCTTCAAGTGTTGTTTTTAGCTGAAAACTTCTCTATCGGTCAAAAATTAGTTTTTACGACCTAAAACACATTAGAACTGTGTAAAATGCACTAACTTCGTGTAATACACATTTCTTAACTGTTTCCGTTTATTTGTGTGTTGAACGTAGTTTTTGAAGGACTCAGGGCTGAGAAAAACGTTTTGCACACAGTGTTGTATTCCTCTCGCTCATTAGAGCTATAAACTGCTTCAAGTGTTATTTTGAACTGAAAACTTCTCTTTCGGTCAAAAAATAGTTTTTGCGACCTAACACATTAGAACTGTGTAAAATGCACTAACTTCGTGTAATACACATTTCTTAACTGTTTCCATTTATTTGTGTGTTGAACGTAGTAATGTCTGTTTTCGAAGGATTCAGGGCTGAGAAAAGCGTTTTCCACACAGTTTTGTATTCCTCTCGCTCCTTACAGCGATAAACTGCTTCAAGTGTTGTTTTGAGCTGAAATCTTCTGTTTCGCTAAAAAAATAGTTTTTGCGACCTAAAACACATTAGAACTGTGTAAAATGCACTAACTTTGTGTAATACACATTTCTTAACTGTTTCCGTTTATTTGTGTGTTGAACGTAGTAATGTCTGTTTTTGAAGGACTCAAGGCTGAGAAAAGCGTTTTGCACACAGTGTTGTATTCCTCTCGCTCATTAGAGCTATAAACTGCTTCAAGTGTTATTTTGAACTGAAAACACATTATAACTGTGTAAAATGCACTAACTTTGTGTAATACACATTTCTTAACTGTTTTTGAAGGATTCAGGGTTGAGAAAAGCGTTTTCCACACAGTTTTGAGTTTGCTTCAAGTTTTGTTTTAAACTGAAAACTCTTTAGCTAAAAATGAGATTTTAAGACCTAAACACATAATAACTGTGTAAAACGTACTAACATTGTGTATTAGGTATTGAGTTATTATTAAGTATTTGTATTAAGTATTTGTTTTAAATGTAGTAAAGTCTTTGTTTAGACGATGTAAGCTGAGAAAAGTTCTCTCTTGCTCCTAAAAACGTAATAAAGTTCAAGTGTTGTTCTGAACTGAAAACTTCTCTTTTGCTCAAAAGTGAGATTTTAAGACCTAATACACATAGCGCATGGTTAAAGCTAGCTTAGCTCCTTAAAGCTATCAACCACTTGATGGCTGACAACCACCATGTTGTTTTAAACTGAAAACTTTTTAAAAAGTTTTTAAGACCTAAAATATATTGTAACTATAAAATACTCTAACTGCTAGTTTTCAACTAGCATTTCATTTCTTAAGTGCACTCTAAAAAATAATATACTGGATCTACTTAAAAAAATTATGTTACAATTTAAAAACTTAACCTTTTTATTGTTTTAAAAGGTGAGCACTGTTGAAAATGAATACAATGAATGAATACAACGTGAATACAAATGAATACAACGTGTAAAAAAAACTATGATTTATTTTCCAACACAGAAACAACGGGTAGTCAATATACAGAAAATGTTTAACAGGGGCGAACGGCAGCCAGAGAGATCACAAGTACCAAAAAACGAGGGACAGTCCTAAAGTCTTACATGGCAAGGCAATAATGAAGAGCAGGCAAATTCAGCAACGGTATAAACAGTCCAGGTAGTACACAAAATAAAATATCAAAGGGTAGGCACAAATCAGAGTCGAGAATGAACAATCCAACAATACACAAAAGGAAACACAGTCAAAAATAAATACGTTGTAAAGTGGAAAACCAATATTCAGCACAGGTGTGCGTGTGTAAGTGCTATTTATACTGTAAAAATTAGTATTCCGGACTTCCAGGGAGTGTACTGGGAGTGTACTGAGATCTGGTTAGTGTAATTCGGAGACTGGAGATCGCAGGAAGCACTGAGTGTGGGAAAGACAGGAGTGCCATTAGCACCAGACCTGACACTAAATTTTCCTCGAAAATTTCCTTTTCTCCGAGGTAAAACACCAATGGATTGCAACTTCTCTGCATTTTTCCAAAAAAATATGTTAAACATATAATTCATTAAAACAATTATGTGACGAGATGTGACCAATGACGAGACAAAAGCAATCCTGGAAAATGGAGACAGATTTTTTAGCTTGGTCTGAATCAAAGTGTCACTAAACTGCAGTGTGAAACCCGAACTAACTGGACCAAATGTGTATAATGTAAAAATCACATGAACCACTCCTGGATTACACCAAAAAGGCCCGTCTGCGAAAAGAGAATGTCTTTGTCATTTTGTCACTGATGATTTTAGAGTTATTCCTCTTCTTTACTTCACTCAAGTGGTCTAGTCTGACTTGCTTCAAACTTTCTTCTGTTTCTCCTTGTGGGTGAGGTGGAAAGTAATTCACCTTTGCCTTTCTTAGCTTCTTTAAATCTCTTTAAATTAGTCTTTGCTGCCATCCATAACATCCAAAAATTAACCTGGTTTTCTGGGACAAGGATGGTTTTGAATCAATGCTTCCCTTTAACAATTGATAGACCTACCTAGACCTACTTGGTTTTAACTTTCCTGATTTCTCCTTATTAATCAAACTCTTGTAATGGAATAGCATGGTATTAAATGATTCATAATGTTAAAGTGTCTGTAATTGTGTAAACAGTAACATATGGGTTTTGTATGAATACTAGTGGGGGAGGTCTGACCACAGTAGGGATCCAGAGCTTGCCACGTAAGCCTTATAGGTCACATGCTCTTTGCATGGCACGTACTCACACATGTAGTAAAGGTCAAATGCTCTAATGCCACGTACTCACACGTCTTATTCGACCTGTGTGGGGTGAGGGGCTGAGAGAGCATATAAAAAGGATTGTGGGGGCAGCTGGGGGGCAAGCAGATTCTTAGTATACGCGACACTGTCTGACTTCAATAAAACCTTGCTACTCACTTAGATCCTGACTTAGGATTTAACATTATTATTTCACTCCAAACCACCAAATTTCCACAAAACTCTTAACAAACCTAATACTCCATATTCGTAGATAACTTTACCTAACCTGTTCAATTTACTCTCTGCTGTTCCCTTCAAACCCTCCAACATACCTTTTAAATCATCCTTAATACCATCTTATCTCCGCCATTTAATTTTATCGCCATTTGATCTCTGACCAATTCCTTTCTCCTTACCCATCTGCTTTCTTGCTTTCTTGCTTTCTCTGCTTAACTTACCCTCCATAGTATCAAAGGTATTGATATCCTGCGAAATGTGGTATGTAACCTGCCACCTTTCCACCTATGGAATCTCTTTACAATCTGGACAGGCACATGTGTAGTTCAATTAAAGTACTTCACAAGAGTGCCTTTAAATGACTCAAAAGAAAATGGAAGTGGCCCACCAGGGGCTCCATTTACTAATGCTGGCTGCAAGTGGCAATGAATAGTAAAGAAGAACTGACCTCCATACTGAAGCTTTCCAAAATTTATGATCATGTAATGATTGTGTTCTGGGTAACTCTACAGGAGGCTTGATTGCAAGCAATTTTTGGCCAACAATGTCTGTATTTCTGCCTATATACCACTTGCTGTGATTTGTAAAATCCAGCCACATATTCACCAACTGTCAAGTCACACCAAGACATGATTGAAAAGCCTTCAATCATCTGAAAGTCTTTCACCTGTAATTGAATTGTTCAATGTGTTCTGAACTACATATTAGTGCAACCACCTTGGACCTCTGTTCTCTTTTCTGTGGATGTTTCCATGTGATATTATCCTTTTCTAGAGATAAGAGTTCATCTACAAAGGAGAAAGTGCATGTTTGCTTTATTTACTCCAAACCAAATACATGGAACACAAACGTTGCTTTTCCTGTCTTTAGGCTGTAGTTCAATAACCTGACACTGAACTGGCCATATCTGGTACTTAGAGCTTTTAAAAATTGGAATTCCATCAAGGTTCCACAGTAAACTAATATCATGTTCGCATAGTTGGCCAGTTTCTCTTATTTTCTGTACTCTGCTCCACTCTGTATATCATTTAGAACTCCTTCTGTATCTGCTGTCTCTCTAGATAAATGTAAATTGGGATTTTTAAGAGTGTCTTTAATCTGCCATGACAAACTCCTCCTTAAAAAAACGAGCCGTTTTTAAGATTTGTACCATCATCAAATACAAACAGGCATGGTTCACATTGTGTTTGCCTTTTCTCCCTTGTCTTCATGTACATAGAACATGAGAAGGAAATAAATATTAGCTTCTTAATGACCATACTCTACATAAGCTTTGTAAAACAGGTACACACTTTTCTAGCACTAACCCAGGCACATGTTTAATACAAATCTTGAGGAGATGTTTCAGAGCAATTCCAGTCATCTTATGTTGCAGGACATCAGCAGCGGAATCTTCCCTTTTGCATTTTTGGAGTAGCACCAGCATACAGAAGTTCATCATCAGCATGTGGCATCTAAAACGTAGAAACATAATTATTTAGATTGTTTGTAGAAGAAGAAACACTCGGTGTGAGCTAATCTATATTTTGTAAAGATATATCAAAGCTTTCTATCTTGGACATGAATAATCTTAAAATGAATGTTAATGTGTTGTGATATACCTAAATAACTTAAATTACACCTTTTACTTATTTTCACAATATTGTATACACATTTATTTTAAAGTTATTACAGAAATGCAAATGTAATTTTATTATCATTTTAATTTGTTAAGAATTACACAAAGGTTCTTGGTCTTCAAAAGTGCAAGGTCCAACTGTACCTACAGTTCAACTGCTAAACTATGGTTTCTTATGGTATAATCTGTGATCTTTGTAAAAGAATTTTCCTAATTAATCGTTACCTTTCGATAATGCATTTTAAATTTGTAATATAATTAATGTTACAATACAATGTTACAAATTCAGATTTTTCTGATGATACATCTGTTGGTCTGGAGTGTCCAGTTGTTTCATCATCACAGGACATCCCATGTAAGGTTTTCTAAGTGGAATGTATTTAAAAAAAAAATAGTTTCATGTTAACCATTACCTATAACCTACCAAACCTATAAGCCCATTATAGTACCTGTTCACATGGCTTACTTGGTCTCACTTGTGTTGTTTTGCACTGATGTTATATTCGTAATAAGCAAAGAATAAGCACTATGAGTTTATTTGAGTTTCTTAAGAAATATTTCTCAGAGTTCACCCGACATCATACAAGTCATTTTTAGTACCTTTGAACATGCTTTTGTTTGTATCTCTTTTACTAATTCACAAAACTGCTGATCATCAAAGTGGCTGGGCAGTTACTCCGTGGTGTTTATCACAGGCCTCACTGTGGGGCTGTAATAATCAGGTGAGTAATTGGGATATTGAGAATGGGTATAGTACACATAGAGAACAGTAGAGAAGGCTACAATAATCAGCTGGATTTATTGTGATATTGAGTGTGGGTACAGTACAGTTAGAGGACAGTAGATGGCGCTGTAATAATCAGGTGAGTTATTGAGATATTGATTGTGGGTACAGTACAGTAAGAGAACAATAGATGGCGCTATAATAATCAGCTGAGTAATTAGGATATTGAGTGTGGGTAAAGTACAGTTAGAGAACAGTAAAGGGCGCTGTAATAATCAGCTGAGTTATTGGGATATTAAGTGTGGGTACAGTACAGTTAGAGAACAGTAGAGGGCGCTGTAATTATCAGCTAAGTTATTGTGATATACAGTGTGGGTACAGTACAGTTATGACAATAGAGGGCTCTGTAAAAATCAGCTGGGTTATTGGGATATTGGATGTGGGCACAGTGAAGTTATGACAGTAGACGGTGCTATAATAATCAGGTGAGTTATTGGATCTTGAGTTTGGGTACAGCACAGCTATAGAACAGTAGAGGGCGCTGTAATAATCAGCTGAGGTATTGTGATATTGAGTGTGGTTACAGTACAGTTATGACGGTAGAGGCGCTGAAATAATCAGCTGAGTTATTAGGATATTCAGTGTACGGACAATACAGACAAAGAACAGTAGATGGCACTGTAATAATCAGCTGCGTTATTGTGATATTGAGTGTGGGTACAGTAAAGTTATGACAGTAGAGGGCGCTGTAATAATCAGCTGAGTTATTGTGATATTGAGTGTGGGTACAGTACATTTATGACAGTAGAGGGCGCTGTAATAATCAGCTGAGTTATTGGGATATTGATTGCGGGTACAGTACAGTTATGACAGTAGATGGTGCTGTAATTATCAGCTAAGTTATTGGGCGATTGAGTGTGGGTACAGTACAGTTAGAAGACAGTAGAGGGCTCTGTAGTAATCAGCTGCGTTATTGTGATATTGATTGTGGGTACAGTAAAGTTAGAGACCAGTAGAGGGCACTGCAATAATCAGCTGAGTTATTGTGATAGTGAGTGTGGGTACAGTACAGTTAGAAAACAGTAGATGGTCCTGTAATAATCAGCTGCATTATTGTCATATTGATTGTGGGTACAGTACAGTTATGACAGTAGAGGGTGCTGAAATATTCAGCTGAGTTATTGGGATATTGAGTGTGGGTAAAGTCCAGTTAAAGAACAGTAGATGGCACTGTAATAAGCAGCTTAGTTATTGTGATATTGAGTGTGGTTTCAGTACAGTTAGAGAACAGTAGAAGGCGCTGTAATAATCAGCCGAGTTATTGGGATATTGAGTGTGGGTAAAGTACAGACAGAGAACAGTAGCTGGCACTGTAATAATCAGCTGCGTTATTGTGATATTGAGTGTGGTAACATTATAGTTATGACAGTAGAGGGCACTGTAATAATCAGCTGAGTTATTGGGATATTGATTGTGGGAACAGTACAGTTAGAGACCAGTAGAGGGCGCTGCAATAACCATCTAAGTTATTGTGATAGTGAGTGTGGTTTCAGAACAGTTAGAGAACAGAAGAGGGTGCTGTAATAATCAGCTGAGTTATTGGGATATTGAATAAGGGTACAGTACAGTTATGACAGTAGAGGGCGCTGAAATAATCACCTGAGTTATTAGGATATTCAGTGTATGGACAATACAGACAAAGAACAGTAGATGGCACTGTAATAATCACCTGAGTTATTGGGGTATTGAGTGTGGGAACAGTACGGACAGAGAACAGAAGATGGCACTGTAATAATCAGCTGAGGTATGGGGATATTGATTGTGGGTACGGTACAGTTAGAGAACAGTAGAGGGCGCTGTAATAATCAGCTGAGTTATTGGGATATTGATTGAGGGTACAGTACAGTTATGACAGTACATGGCACTGTAATTATCAGCTAAGTTATTGGGTGACTGAGTGTGGGTACAGTACAGTTAGAAGACAGTAGAGGGTTCTGTAATAATCAGCTGGGTTATTGGGATATTGAGTGGTACAGTACAGACAGAAAACAGTAGATGGCACTGTAATAATCAGCTGCATTATTGTGATATTGAGTGTAGTAACAGTACAGTTATGACAGTAGAGGGCGCTGTAATAATCAGCTGAGTTATTGGGATATTGATTGCGGGTACAGTACAGTTATGACAGTAGATGGCGCTGTAATTATCAGCTAAGTTATTGGGAGATTGAGTGTGGGTACAGTACAGTTAGAGAACAGTAGAGGGTGCTGTAATAATCAGCCGAGTTATTGAGATATTGAGTGTGGGTAAAGTACAGATAGAGAACAGTAGAGGGCGCTGTAATAATCAGCTGAGTTATTGGGATATTGAGTGTGGGTAAAGTACAGATAGAGAACAGTAGGGCGATGTAGGGCGATGTAATAATCAGCTGAGTTATTGGGATATTGAGTGTGGGTAAAGTACAGATAGAGAACAGTAGAGGGCGCTGTAATAATCAGCTGAGTTATTGGGCTATTGATTGTGGGTACAGTACAGTTATGACAGTAGATGGCGCTGTAATTATCAGCTAAGTTATTGGGTGATTGAGTGTGGGTACAGTACAGTTAGTGGACAGTAGAGGGCTCTGTAAAAATCAGCTGGGTTATTGGGATATTGAGTGTGGGTACAGTACAGTTAGAGAACAGTAGATGGCGCTGTAATAATCTGCTGGGTGTAGGTCCAGTACAGTTAGAGAACAGTAGATGGCGCTGTAATAATCAGCTGGGTGTAGGTCCAGTAGAGTTAGAGAACAGTAGAGGGCGCTGTAATAATCGGCCGAGTTATTGGGATATTGAGTGTGGGTAAAGTACAGTTAGAGAACAGTAGAGGGCTCTGTAATAATCAGCTGGGTTATTGGGATATTGAGTGTGGGTACAGTACAGTTAGAGAACAGTAGAGGGCGCTGTAATTATCAGCTAAGTTATTGTGATATACAGTGTGGGTACAGTACAGTTATGACAATAGAGGGCTCTGTAAAAATCAGCTGGGTTATTGGGATATTGGATGTGGGCACAGTGAAGTTATGACAGTAGACGGTGCTATAATAATCAGGTGAGTTATTGGATCTTGAGTTTGGGTACAGCACAGCTATAGAACAGTAGAGGGCGCTGTAATAATCAGCTGAGGTATTGTGATATTGAGTGTGGTTACAGTACAGTTATGACGGTAGAGGCGCTGAAATAATCAGCTGAGTTATTAGGATATTCAGTGTACGGACAATACAGACAAAGAACAGTAGATGGCACTGTAATAATCAGCTGCGTTATTGTGATATTGAGTGTGGGTACAGTAAAGTTATGACAGTAGAGGGCGCTGTAATAATCAGCTGAGTTATTGTGATATTGAGTGTGGGTACAGTACATTTATGACAGTAGAGGGCGCTGTAATAATCAGCTGAGTTATTGGGATATTGATTGCGGGTACAGTACAGTTATGACAGTAGATGGTGCTGTAATTATCAGCTAAGTTATTGGGCGATTGAGTGTGGGTACAGTACAGTTAGAAGACAGTAGAGGGCTCTGTAGTAATCAGCTGCGTTATTGTGATATTGATTGTGGGTACAGTAAAGTTAGAGACCAGTAGAGGGCACTGCAATAATCAGCTGAGTTATTGTGATAGTGAGTGTGGGTACAGTACAGTTAGAAAACAGTAGATGGTCCTGTAATAATCAGCTGCATTATTGTCATATTGATTGTGGGTACAGTACAGTTATGACAGTAGAGGGTGCTGAAATATTCAGCTGAGTTATTGGGATATTGAGTGTGGGTAAAGTCCAGTTAAAGAACAGTAGATGGCACTGTAATAAGCAGCTTAGTTATTGTGATATTGAGTGTGGTTTCAGTACAGTTAGAGAACAGTAGAAGGCGCTGTAATAATCAGCCGAGTTATTGGGATATTGAGTGTGGGTAAAGTACAGACAGAGAACAGTAGCTGGCACTGTAATAATCAGCTGCGTTATTGTGATATTGAGTGTGGTAACATTATAGTTATGACAGTAGAGGGCACTGTAATAATCAGCTGAGTTATTGGGATATTGATTGTGGGAACAGTACAGTTAGAGACCAGTAGAGGGCGCTGCAATAACCATCTAAGTTATTGTGATAGTGAGTGTGGTTTCAGAACAGTTAGAGAACAGAAGAGGGTGCTGTAATAATCAGCTGAGTTATTGGGATATTGAATAAGGGTACAGTACAGTTATGACAGTAGAGGGCGCTGAAATAATCACCTGAGTTATTAGGATATTCAGTGTATGGACAATACAGACAAAGAACAGTAGATGGCACTGTAATAATCACCTGAGTTATTGGGATATTGAGTGTGGGTACAGTACAGTTATGACAGTAGAGGGCGCTGTAATAATCAGTTGAGTTATTGGGTGATTAAGTGTGGGTACAGTACAGTTAGTGGACAGTAGAGGGCGCTGTAGTAATCAGCTAAGTTATTGGGGTATTGAGTGTGGGAACAGTACGGACAGAGAACAGAAGATGGCACTGTAATAATCAGCTGAGGTATGGGGATATTGATTGTGGGTACGGTACAGTTAGAGAACAGTAGAGGGCGCTGTAATAATCAGCTGAGTTATTGGGATATTGATTGAGGGTACAGTACAGTTATGACAGTACATGGCACTGTAATTATCAGCTAAGTTATTGGGTGACTGAGTGTGGGTACAGTACAGTTAGAAGACAGTAGAGGGTTCTGTAATAATCAGCTGGGTTATTGGGATATTGAGTGGTACAGTACAGACAGAAAACAGTAGATGGCACTGTAATAATCAGCTGCGTTATTGTGATATTGAGTGTAGTAGCAGTACAGTTATGACAGTAGAGGGCGCTGTAATAATCAGCTGAGTTATTGGGATATTGATTGCGGGTACAGTACAGTTATGACAGTAGATGGCGCTGTAATTATCAGCTAAGTTATTGGGAGATTGAGTGTGGGTACAGTACAGTTAGAGAACAGTAGAGGGTGCTGTAATAATCAGCCGAGTTATTGAGATATTGAGTGTGGGTAAAGTACAGATAGAGAACAGTAGAGGGCGCTGTAATAATCAGCTGAGTTATTGGGATATTGAGTGTGGGTAAAGTACAGATAGAGAACAGTAGGGCGATGTAGGGCGATGTAATAATCAGCTGAGTTATTGGGATATTGAGTGTGGGTAAAGTACAGATAGAGAACAGTAGAGGGCGCTGTAATAATCAGCTGAGTTATTGGGCTATTGATTGTGGGTACAGTACAGTTATGACAGTAGATGGCGCTGTAATTATCAGCTAAGTTATTGGGTGATTGAGTGTGGGTACAGTACAGTTAGTGGACAGTAGAGGGCTCTGTAAAAATCAGCTGGGTTATTGGGATATTGAGTGTGGGTACAGTACAGTTAGAGAACAGTAGATGGCGCTGTAATAATCTGCTGGGTGTAGGTCCAGTACAGTTAGAGAACAGTAGATGGCGCTGTAATAATCAGCTGGGTGTAGGTCCAGTAGAGTTAGAGAACAGTATAGGGCGCTGTAATAATCGGCCGAGTTATTGGGATATTGAGTGTGGGTAAAGTACAGTTAGAGAACAGTAGAGGGCTCTGTAATAATCAGCTGGGTTATTGGGATATTGAGTGTGGGCACAGTACAGTTAGAAGACAATAGAGGGCTCTGTAATAATCAGTTGCGTTATTGTGATATTGAGTGTGGTAACAGTAAAGTTATAACAGTAGAGGGCGCTGTAATAATCAGCTGAGTTATTGTGATATTGAGTGTAGGTAGAGCACAATTAGAGAACAGTAGAGGGCGCTGTAGTAATCAGCAAAGTTATTGGGGTATTGAGTGTGGGTACAGTACAGACAGAGAACAGTAGATGGCACTGTAATAATCAGCTGAGTTATTGGGATATTGAGTGTGGGTACGGTACAGTTAGAGAACAGTAGAGAGAAAGTAGAGGCCAGTGAAATTATCGGCTGAGATATTGGGATACTGATTGTCGGTAGAGTACAGTTTAGAGGACAGTAGACAGCGTTGCAATAATCAGCTGAGTTATTGTGATATTGAGTGTGGGTACAGTAAAGTTAGAGACCAGTAGAGGGCTCTGTAAAAATCAGCTGGGTTATTGGGATATTGAGTGTGGGTACAGTACAGTTAGAGAACAGTAGATGGCGCTGTAATAATCTGCTGGGTGTAGGTCCAGTACAGTTAGAGAACAGTAGATGGCGCTGTAATAATCAGCTGGGTGTAGGTCCAGTAGAGTTAGAGAACAGTAGAGGGCGCTGTAATAATCGGCCGAGTTATTGGGATATTGAGTGTGGGTAAAGTACAGTTAGAGAACAGTAGAGGGCTCTGTAATAATCAGCTGGGTTATTGGGATATTGAGTGTGGGCACAGTACAGTTAGAAGACAATAGAGGGCTCTGTAATAATCAGTTGCGTTATTGTGATATTGAGTGTGGTAACAGTAAAGTTATAACAGTAGAGGGCGCTGTAATAATCAGCTGAGTTATTGTGATATTGAGTGTAGGTAGAGCACAATTAGAGAACAGTAGAGGGCGCTGTAGTAATCAGCAAAGTTATTGGGGTATTGAGTGTGGGTACAGTACAGACAGAGAACAGTAGATGGCACTGTAATAATCAGCTGAGTTATTGGGATATTGAGTGTGGGTACGGTACAGTTAGAGAACAGTAGAGAGAAAGTAGAGGCCAGTGAAATTATCGGCTGAGATATTGGGATACTGATTGTCAGTAGAGTACAGTTTAGAGGACAGTAGACAGCGTTGCAATAATCAGCTGAGTTATTGTGATATTGAGTGTGGGTACAGTAAAGTTAGAGACCAGTAGAGGGCGCTGCAAAAAATCAGCTGAGTTATTGTGACAGTGAGCGTGGGTATAGTACAGTTAGAAGAAAGTAGAGGGCAATGTAATAATCAGCTGTGTTATTCTGATATTGAGTGTGGTAACAGTACAGTTATGACACTAGAGAGCGCTGTAATAATCATCTGAGTTATTGGGATATTGAGTGAGGGTAGAGTACAGTTAGACAACAGTAGAGGGCGCTGTAATAATCGGCTGAGTAATGGGGATATTGAGTGTGGGTACAGTACAGTTAAACAACAGTAGACGACGCTGAAATAATGAGCTGAATTATTGGGATATTGAGTGCGGGTCCAGTACAGATAGAGAACAGTAGAGGGCGCAGTAATAATCAGCTGGGAGTGGGTAAAGTACAGTTGGAGAACAGTAGAGGGCGCTGTAATAACCAGCTGAGGTATTGTGATATTAAGTGTGGTTACAGTACAGTTATGACAGTAGAGGGCACTGTAATAATCATTTGAGTTATTGGGATATTGAGTGTGGATACAGTACAGTCAGAGAACAGTAGAGGCTGCTGTAATAATCAGCTGAGTTATTGGGATATTGAGTGTGGGTACAGTACAGTTATGACAGTAGAGGGCGCTGTAATAATCAGCTGAGTTATTGGGATATTGAGTGTGGGTAAAGTACAGTTAGAGAACAGTAGAGGGCGCTGTAATAATCAGCTGAGTTATTGGGATATTGAGTGTGGGTACAGTACATTTAAAGACCAGTAGAGGGTGCTGTAATAATCAGCTGAGTCATTGGGATATTGGATGCGGGTACAGAACAGTTATTACAGTAGATTGCGTTTTAATTATCAGCTGAGTTATTGGGTTATTGAGTGTGGGTACTGTACAGTTATGACAGTAGAGGGCGCTGAAATAATCAGTTGAGTTATTAGGAAATTCAGTGTAGGGACAATACAGACAGAGAACAGTAGATGCCACTGTAATAATCAGCTGCATTATAGGGATATTGAGTGTGGGTAAAGTACAGTAAGAGAACAGTAGAGGGCGCTGTAATAATCAGCTGAGTTATTGGGATATTGAGTGTGGGTACAGTAAGGTTAGAGAACAGTAAAGGGCGCTCTAATAATCATTTAAATTTTTGTTATACTGAGTGTGGCTACAGTACAGTTAGAGTACAGTAGATAGTGCTGTAATAATCAGGTGGGTTATTGGGATATTGAGTGTTGGTACAGTACAGTTAGAGGACACTGGAGGGTGCTGTTATAATCATTTGAGTTATTGTGATATTGAGTGTAGGTACAGTACAGTTAGAGGACAGTAGGGGGCACTGTAATAATCCACTGAGTTATTGGGATATTGAGTGGTGGGTACAGTACAGTTATGACAGTAAAGTTTGCTGTAATAATCAGCTGAGTTATTGGGATATTGATTGTGGGTACTGTACAGTTATGACAGTAGAGGGCGCTGTAATAATCAGCTGAGTTATTGGGATATTGAGTGTGGGTAAAGTACAGTTAGAGAACAGTAGAGGGCTCTGTAATAATCAGCTGAGTTATTGGGATATTGAGTGTGGGTACAGTACATTTAAAGACCAGTAGAGGGTGCTGTAATAATCAGCTGAGTCATTGGGATATTGGATGCGGGTACAGAACAGTTATTACAGTAGATTGCGTTTTAATTATCAGCTGAGTTATTGTGACAGTGAGCGTGGGTATAGTACAGTTAGAAGAAAGTAGAGGGCAATGTAATAATCAGCTGTGTTATTCTGATATTGAGTGTGGTAACAGTACAGTTATGACAGTACAGGGCGCTGTAATAATCATCTGAGTTATTGGGATATTGAGTGAGGGTACAGTACAGTTAGACAACAGTAGAGGGCGCTGTAATAATCGGCTGAGTAATGGGGATATTGAGTGTGGGTACAGTACAGTTAAACAACAGTAGACGACGCTGAAATAATGAGCTGAATTATTGGGATATTGAGTGCGGGTCCAGTACAGATAGAGAACAGTAGAGGGCGCAGTAATAATCAACTGGGAGTGAGTAAAGTACAGTTGGAGAACAGTAGAGGGCGCTGTAATAACCAGCTGAGGTATTGTGATATTAAGTGTGGTTACAGTACAGTTATGACAGTAGAGGGCACTGTAATAATCATTTGAGCTATTGGGATATTGATTGTGGATACAGTACAGTTAGAGAACAGTAGAGGCTGCTGTAATAATCAGCTGAGTTATTGGGATATTGAGTGTGGGTACAGTACAGTTATGACAGTAGAGGGCGCTGTAATAATCAGCTGAGTTATTGGGATATTGAGTGTGGGTAAAGTACAGTTAGAGAACAGTAGAGGGCGCTGTAATAATCAGCTGAGTTATTGGGATATTGAGTGTGGGTACAGTACATTTAAAGACCAGTAGAGGGTGCTGTAATAATCAGCTGAGTCATTGGGATATTGGATGCGGGTACAGAACAGTTATTACAGTAGATTGCGTTTTAATTATCAGCTGAGTTATTGTGACAGTGAGCGTGGGTATAGTACAGTTAGAAGAAAGTAGAGGGCAATGTAATAATCAGCTGTGTTATTCTGATATTGAGTGTGGTAACAGTACAGTTATGACAGTAGAGGGCGCTGTAATAATCATCTGAGTTATTGGAATATTGAGTGAGGGTACAGTACAGTTAGACAACAGTAGAGGGCGCTGTAATAATCGGCTGAGTAATGGGGATATTGAGTGTGGGTACAGTACAGTTAAACAACAGTAGACGACGCTGAAATAATGAGCTGAATTATTGGGATATTGAGTGCGGGTCCAGTACAGATAGAGAACAGTAGAGGGCGCAGTAATAATCAGCTGGGAGTGGGTAAAGTACAGTTGGAGAACAGTAGAGGGCGCTGTAATAACCAGCTGAGGTATTGTGATATTAAGTGTGGTTACAGTACAGTTATGACAGTAGAGGGCACTGTAATAATCATTTGAGTTATTGGGATATTGATTGTGGATACAGTACAGTTAGAGAACAGTAGAGGGCGCTGTAATAATCAGCTGAGTTATTGGGATATTGAGTGTGGGTAAAGTACAGTTAGAGAACAGTAGAGGGCGCTGTAATAATCAGCTGAGTTATTGGGATATTGAGTGTGGGTACAGTACATTTAAAGACCAGTAGAGGGTGCTGTAATAATCAGCTGAGTCATTGGGATATTGGATGCGGGTACAGAACAGTTATTACAGTAGATTGCGTTTTATTTATCAGCTGAGTTATTGGGTTATTGAGTGTGGGTACTGTACAGTTATGACAGTAGAGGGCACTGAAATAATCAGTTGAGTTATTAGGAAATTCAGTGTAGGGACAATACAGACAGAGAACAGTAGATGGCACTGTAATAATCAGCTGCATTATAGGGATATTGTGTGTGGGTAAAGTACAGTAAGAGAACAGTAGAGGGCGCTGTAATAATCAGCTGAGTTATTGGGATATTGAGTGTGGGTACAGTAAGGTTAGAGAACAGTAAAGGGCGCTCTAATAATCATTTAAATTTTTGTTATACTGAGTGTGGCTACAGTACAGTTAGAGTACAGTAGATAGTGCTGTAATAATCAGGTGGGTTATTGGGATATTGATTGTGGGTACTGTACAGTTAGAGACCAGTAGAGGGTGCTGCAATAATCAGCTGAGTTATTGTGATAGTGAGTGTGGGTATAGTACAGTTAGAAGAAAGTAAAGGGCACTGTAATAACCAGCTGAGATATTGGGATATTGATTGATGGTACAGTACAGTCTGGAGGACAGTAGACAGCACTGCAATAATCAGCTGATTTATTGGGATATTGAGTGTGGTTACAGTACAGTTAGGAGACAGTAGATGTCGCTGTAATTATCAGCTTAGTTATTGTGATATTGAGTGTGGGTACAATACAGTTAGTAGACAGTAGAGGGCGCTGTAATAATCAGCAGAGTCATTGGGATATTGAGTGTATGTACAGTACAGTTAGAGATCAGTAAAGGGGTCTGTAATAATCAGTTGAGTTTTTGGGATCGTGAGTTTGGGTACAATACCGTTAGAGGACACTAGAGGGCGCTGAAATTATCAGAAGAGTTATTGGGATATTAAAATATTTTTAATTTAAGTACGTTCTATAGCCACACCGTGTTAGCCATCTGAACACATGACTCACCAGGAAATGTTCTTTTCTAATGCTTCCCCGACTTCTTCCTTCAGAACACTCACATCCACTGTTTGGTTACCTGCTTGGTTACCTGCAAAGTCGGTTCAGCATTACTTTTATGCAAATGAAATGCAACCATTAATTGATGTTTCACTAAGAGAGACAGCAGAATGTTTTGAAAGCTGTCGGTATGTCTAACAACACGTTTAAAAAAGCTTTGTTTTGCTTTATAATGAATTGTCCAAAATGACACAAGTGGACCAAAATTTTTAATCAGCTGTGGATAGTGTTCTATAAAATTATGCTTAAGAATAAGACCCCTTAGGGGAAAGGTTTCAAAGAGTCTGTGCCGATGCTCTGAAATTTTATTGTCCAGTTCAACTGTCTCCTTGAGGTTATAAAAGAAGCTGCCATATTCGCTCACACTCGGATATTTTTGGTTCAACAATGAGGGAAAAGAAGCGCAGAATTGTCAGTTTTCATGGGCACCCCAACACTCACTCATGGCTCAGGCCCAGGAATAAAAGCAGCATGGGAGCACCAGTGAGTGAGTATGCTTGCTCCAAGAGGCTGAAATGCTGAACCTCTGCCCTTTTTTTTCTCCTCTCTTCTACGCTTTCCCCGTCTCGTCCTACAGGAGAGTAGCTGAACTGGACCAAGGACGATCCTGACCCTCAGACCCCCTTCCTGCGTCTTGCTCCAGCTCACCAACCTAACCGGGACCCAGTGCCTGCCTGGCGGCTAAGAGAAGGACTCTTTTTGTTTTCTTTTTTTTTTCTAAAAGTGTTTTTTTTTTTCAAATTCCTGGTGGATAAATAAAGACCCCTATGGGGTAGTTTGAGTTCACCCCTATGGTCTCTGTCTGGTTCTGGTCCTTTAATTGACTCGCTGGTGACATCTGGTGGATGAATGCGGGTGGGACCAAACCAGAAGCAGAACCCCCAAAAAAAAAGAAGAGGAAGAAGAAAAGAACTCTCCTTTTTTTTCCAGAGGCAGCATAATGGACCAGGTCCTACAGCGACTGTTGGAGGCCAGTTTGCGGCAGCAGGAAGTAAGCCAGGAACTGACAAGGGGGCTGAAAGGAGTCACCAGCGACCTCATTCCCAGCCGACAGGCCATCCCCAAAGCGCCTCTCCAGGATCCCCGCCGCAGTGCTTTTGACAAAACTGGCCCCAGGTGACGACATCGAGGCCTTCCTCTATACTTTTGAGAGCATTGCAGAACGAAAGGTCTGGGACCGCGAGAAATGAAGTTCCATCATCACCGACGTGAACCCAGACCCACCTCTCCACCCCGTCGGGAGAATCCCCGTGCAATGTGGCCTGAGTTCCGCCCTTGGGACAGGGAGAGTCCCCGAGTGAGACCACCTTTTTTTGTGTCCCCTACAACCCTCGGGCAGCCCCCGGGATGAGCCCATGCCCACCAAGCCCGACTCTCCCGGACGGCATCTTGTTCCCCCCAAGGCCTGGCTGGCCAGCTGCTCTCACCATGGCCATCATACGCCCTCCTCGGCCCCCACAAAGATGCTCCGTCTGAATGGACATGACATCCAAGCAGTACTGGACAGGGGAAGCACCGTGACCCTGGCCCGTCCGTCTGGCCTGCCCTGGCTGCAACCCCAGGAGGAGACCCTAAATGTGTCCTGCATCCATAGGGACACCCGCCAAGTTCCCACCACCCGAGTTACCCTGGTAAACACCCGAGAACAGTGGAAAATCACCGTGGGCTTAGTTCCTGATCCCTGGTGCCGCTGTTGGTTGGACGAGACTACCCTGGCTTTGAGGCGGAGCTCCAGGGACCCACCATCCACCCTATCGTACCCTCTCCTCCCTGCGCCCCAGACAACGCCGGAAAGCCCCTCCTAGACCAGCCCTGGCAGCTTGGGATCAAACAGACAGCAGTGGAGCATTGTCAGAAGGTGAGGTCCCAGCCCTGACTAACCCTCTGTTCTCTTTTCACCACCAGGTTCTGAAAGAAGGAAGTTTCTCCAAAGAACAGAAAGAAGACGAACGTCTAAGGCAGGCCTGGACGGATACCAGATAAATCAATGATATGCCGGTTGGCGTGAGCCCCGTACTCCCGTCATATTTTATGATTCGGAACAATTTGGCATACAGAGTGGCTCTAAACCAAGGTGAGTGTGTCGAACAGCTCCTGGTCCCCTGTTCTTGCATTGATACAGTTATGCACCTAGCCCATCAGCACCCCCTTGGAGGTCATCTGGCAGCCGATAATACCCTTACCCGGATCCTGTCAAGATTCTACTGGCGCACCATACATGCAGAAGTTAAAAACCACTGCCTCAGGTGTGCCCGCTGCCAGCTCATTAGCCCCCGTAAGCCCCCGCCTGCTCCCCTGGTTCCCCCTCCCATCATAGGAGTCCCTTTTAAGCGGATCGGAACAGACTTAGTTGGCCCTCTACCCACATCCGCCTGGGGACATGAATATATATTGGTGGTCCTGGACTATGCCACACGGTGCCCAGAAGCTGTACCGCTACGAAAAGCCACCTCCAAAGCCGGGCCAGGGAACTAATGCTCCTCATGAGTCATGTGGGCATACCCAAAGAGATCCTTACAGATCAGGGCCCCCGTTTGTTTCCAAACTAATGGTTGAGCTCTGCAAGCTTCTACAGATCCGTTGTCTGAACACCTCTGTCCATCATCCTCAAACAGATTGGCTTGTGGAGAGGTTCAACCAGACCCTACAGAAAATGCTAAAGAGGCTAATAGCCCAGGATGGCCGCGACTGGTACCTCCTTCTCCCCATGTCCTATTTGCAGAAAGGGAGATTCCTCAAGCCTCTACAGGATTCTCCCTCTTTGAGCTGCTCTTTGCAGAAGACAACGAGGTCAAGGATGCCTGGGAGCAGCAACCATCCCCCTACAGGTCAGTGATTGAATATGTACAGAATATGCAGGAACATATTGACCATGTACACCCCGTTGTCAAGGAACACATGGAGGAGGCCCAGCGGGCCCAACAACGTTCCTACATCAGGCCGGCCCAGGTCCGAGAATTCCAGCCGGGAGACCGGGTGCTGGTCCTTATCCCCATAGCCTCTTGCAAGTTCCTCGCCTCCTGGCAGGGCCCATTCACTGTAAAGGAAAAGGTGGGGCCGGTGGCCTACCGCCTGGAACAGCCGGGAAAGAGAAAAAAGGAACAGGTATACCACATTAACCTTATCAAAAAATGGTATAAACCTCCCCCTCCTCTCTATGCCTTTTCCCAGATACTGGAGCCCTCAGCCAGCCAGGTCAGCTATGGTGAGGACATAAGCCGGGCTCAAAAGCAGGAATTGACAGAGTGTGTCGACGGCTACCAAGATATGTTCTCAGACAGCCCAGGGTGTACCCAAGTGATCCAACTCCACGTCCATACTGCCAGCAACAGTAAAGCAGCGACCATACCGCCTACCTGAAGCCCGCCGCACTGCCGTCGAAGAGGAAGTCCAGAAGATGCTCAAGCTTAGAGTAATAGAGCCCTCCACAAGCCCTTGGTCCAGCCCAAGCGTGCTGGTTCCGAAGTAACGATTTTCGTAGGTTAAATGTGGTTTCTCAGTTCGATTCCTACCCCCTACCCGGGGTGGATGATCTGATTGACCGCCTTGGAAGGGCGCGGTTTGTATCCACGTTGGACCTGACCAAGGGCTATTGACAGGTTGCTCTTGCTGCTGAGGCCAAAGAAAAGACTGCATTCTTAACACCATCTGGCCTATGGCAGTACACAGTCCTGCCCTTTGGTCTGCATGGAGCCCCAGCCAGTCCTTCGACCGCATCGTCGCTACGCTGCAGCATACCTGGGAGACGGGAGGAGAGAAACATCCCATCTTGTTTATCAGCCGCAAACTCACCCCGGCTGAACGTCGCTACGCCGCCCTGGAACGAGAGGCCCTGGCCATCAAGTGGGCCATCGAGGAACTGAGGTACTACTTGACGGGTAGGCACTTCACATTGATCACAGATCATGCACCTCTACAGTGGCTGGCTAAGGCTAAAAAATCCAATGCCCGTGTAACCTGTTGGTTCCTGTCCCTGCAAGAGTTCTATTTCAGGTGCAGCACAAGGCTGGGGCCCTGAATGCTGATGTTGATGCCCTCTCCCGCATCAACTCCTGGTGGGCCACTGCTGTGAGCGCCCTGGGAAGGCCTCTGGGGGGGACTGTGACCCACGGCCACTGCTGCAGCAAGGAAAGAACTCTCAATGTTCCCAGTGCTCTGGCGCTGTCCATGGTGCTGAACACCCGCAGCGGCCGCATAAAGAGAGTCGCGGACCTTCCCAGCGCTCTACCGCTATCCATGGTGCTGAACACACTGCCCCGCCATTTATCCCGCACGTGGTGGTGATAAACGAATAGGGGGCTAGGGCTAGGGGGCAGGGACACTTCACTCGCCATGGCTGGGCGCCACTGATGAGCACACGTGGAGACACTCACTCACGGCTCAGGCCCAGGAATAAAAGCAGCAGAAAACAGCTGAAACCCAGTAAACAGAAGTAATTGTATGCTTTTTCCTGAATGCTCCAAGTGGATTACAGAGTTCAAATTTATCTATGTATAATATGAGACTAATGGCTTGTCCTGATAACAGTTTGTTGGCTTTAAAGTATGTGACATGTATTCAAACGGTTCACTATTTTGCATATGTCCCATAAATGTTTGTTCTGAAACGACAATTTTCAAACACACGAGTAATAGTTTCTCGCTTTTACTTTTCTGTGGAAATAGTATTTAATGTATAACATGGACATTTAAATGCTAACATACTTTTCGTTTTAATTGTGATAAATGGTGTCTTGGCACTTGCGTTTTAATGCTACCCCATGTTATAAATGAGCAGTAACATTCAAAGACAGGGCATGGTTTGACCACTATGCCAATGCCATAGCCTATAATGCTTTAGGAGCTCAGTCTTATCGGGGGTTTTAAATTAGCAAATTTTACAGCACCAATGTATTTCGAAAAGTAATTTTTCTGTATTTTAACATCAAACCAACCAACATGAAACGGGCAATCACCTTATTCTTTAGCTCAACTAAAGAGCTAGATAGCACTATGGCAAAAAAAATCTTACTCATATAATATTGTGCAAAACAGAGCCATAGCTTGCTGCAAAGCTAGCTAGATGCAGCACTAAATACATTTATAAATCTAAGTAGCCTGTAAAAATACTAACCTAGCCGGTTGGAGTTAACTCAGTTGTCAGTTGTTGGGCTGATGAAAAATATGCATTAAAAAAGGATTAAAAAATGCATCCAAACAAAACATATGTTTAAATTACTTAATATTTCTTGTGTTAAATGGAATCTTTTTTATGTTTTATATACTAACAACCTGAATCAATATTAGGATCATTTTTTCTGTTGAATGAGGTAAAAGCTGTTTTTGGACATTTCAGGATGAGAGCAGCATTTTGTGGATAGTGCTGAGCTCCTCTCTCACTCCTTAAAGTGATTTTATTACGAAGTATATTTAAAAGTACTAAAAGTATGTTTAAAATAAGTCAAAAATACTAAAAGTATACTTTTCATTTCCTATACTTTAGAAAAGTACACATAAAATATACTTGTATTATATTTGTATTATATTAATATATTTTAAAGTAATACATCTTAAATTCTACTTCAATGTGTTAATAGAGATTACATTTAAATCTAAATATACTGAAGCATGTTTAACAAAAAGTGTACTTAATTATTATGTCAATTAAACATATTAATTAAAATGTGTACTGCATAGAAATCTATTTTAAAGTGTGCTTCAGTGCAACTTAGAACGTATACTTTAAATAATGGATTTCATGTAATAAAACATGTTTTAAGAAAATTGTTATATCAACTGAAAGGTATTATTTGAAAGATATATTTTGTAAACATGCACTTTGATGTGTGGTTTAATACAACTGAGGAAGTATACTTTATTTAATGTATTTCTTAACAATTAATGTATTTTTTCACAGTACACTTCCTACGTTGGTTTTCGTCATTTATTAAGTATACTTTTAGTTTTTTAGGTTTTTACGTTAAATATAATTTAAAAAGATTTTTATATTATGCTTCAATCCAATTAAAAAAAAATTATGGACTTCACATTTTGAAGCAAATATGCCTCAAGTGTCACATAAAATTACATAAGTTAATTTCTTATTACATTCAGGTAATAAAATGTACATTATAAGGGCGCTGAGCGGTCCAGCAATCTAAAGTGCTGCCAGTATGAGCATGTTTACATAGTAGGCCTGTTTATCTTATTCTCTGTACTTTGCTCCACCCTGTATATCATTCAGTACTCCTTCTTTATCTGCTGTATCTCTAGATAAATGTTAATTGGGATTTTTAAGAATGTCTGTAATCTGGCATGACAAATTTATCATTAAAAAAATTGCCATTTTTAAGATTTGTACCTTCATCAAATACAAACTGGCATGCTTCACATTGTGTTGGCCTTTTCTCCCTTGTCTTCATGTACATAGAACATGAGAAGGAAATAAATATTAGGTTCTTAATGACCATACTCTACATAAGCTTTGTAAAACAGGTACACACTTTTCTAGCACTAACCCAGGCACATGTTTAATACAAATCTTGAGGAGATGTTTCAGAGCAATTCCAGTCATCTTATGTTGCAGGACATCAGCAGCGGAATCTTCCCTTTTGCATTTTTGGAGTAGCACCAGCATACAGAAGTTCATCATCAGCATGTGGCATCTAAAACGTAGAAACATAATTATTTAGATTGTTTGTAGAAGAAGAAACACTCGGTGTGAGCTAATCTATATTTTGTAAAGATATATCAAAGCTTTCTATCTTGGACATGAATAATCTTAAAATGAATGTTAATGTGTTGTGATATACCTAAATAACTTAAATTACACCTTTTACTTATTTTCACAATATTGTATACACATTTACTTTAAAGTTATTACAGAAATGCAAATGTAATTTTATTATCATTTTAATTTGTTAAGAATTACACAAAGGTTCTTGGTCTTCAAAAGTGCAAGGTCCAACTATACCTACAGTTCAACTGCTAAACTATGGTTTCTGATAATCTGTGATCTTTGTAAAAGAATTTTCCTAATTAATCGTTACCTTTCGATAATGCATTTTAAATTTGTAATATAATTAATGTTACAATACAATGTTACAAATTCAGATTTTTCTGATGATACATCTGTTGGTCTGGAGTGTCCAGTTGTTTCATCATCACAGGACATCCCATGTAAGGTTTTCTAAGTGGAATGTATTTAAAAAAAAAATAGTTTCATGTTAACCATTACCTATAACCTACCAAACCTATAAGCCCATTATAGTACCTGTTCACATGGCTTACTTGGTCTCACTTGTGTTGTTTTGCACTGATGTTATATTCGTAATAAGCAAAGAATAAGCACTATGAGTTTATTTGAGTTTCTTAAGAAATATTTCTCAGAGTTCACCCGACATCATACAAGTCATTTTTAGTACCTTTGAACATGCTTTTGTTTGTATCTCTTTTACTAATTCACAAAACTGCTGATCATCAAAGTGGCTGGGCAGTTACTCCGTGGTGTTTATCACAGGCCTCACTGTGGGGCTGTAATAATCAGGTGAGTAATTGGGATATTGAGAATGGGTATAGTACACATAGAGAACAGTAGAGAAGGCTACAATAATCAGCTGATTTATTGTGATATTGAGTGTGGGTACAGTACAGTTAGAGGACAGTAGATGGCGCTGTAATAATCAGGTGAGTTATTGAGATATTGATTGTGGGTACAGTACAGTAAGAGAACAATAGATGGCGCTATAATAATCAGCTGAGTAATTAGGATATTGAGTGTGGGTAAAGTACAGTTAGAGAACAGTAAAGGGCGCTGTAATAATCAGCTGAGTTATTGGGATATTAAGTGTGGGTACAGTACAGTTAGAGAACAGTAGAGGGCGCTGTAATTATCAGCTAAGTTATTGTGATATACAGTGTGGGTACAGTACAGTTATGACAATAGAGGGCTCTGTAAAAATCAGCTGGGTTATTGGGATATTGGATGTGGGCACAGTGAAGTTATGACAGTAGACGGTGCTATAATAATCAGGTGAGTTATTGGATCTTGAGTTTGGGTACAGCACAGCTATAGAACAGTAGAGGGCGCTGTAATAATCAGCTGAGGTATTGTGATATTGAGTGTGGTTACAGTACAGTTATGACGGTAGAGGCGCTGAAATAATCAGCTGAGTTATTAGGATATTCAGTGTACGGACAATACAGACAAAGAACAGTAGATGGCACTGTAATAATCAGCTGCGTTATTGTGATATTGAGTGTGGGTACAGTAAAGTTATGACAGTAGAGGGCGCTGTAATAATCAGCTGAGTTATTGTGATATTGAGTGTGGGTACAGTACATTTATGACAGTAGAGGGCGCTGTAATAATCAGCTGAGTTATTGGGATATTGATTGCGGGTACAGTACAGTTATGACAGTAGATGGTGCTGTAATTATCAGCTAAGTTATTGGGCGATTGAGTGTGGGTACAGTACAGTTAGAAGACAGTAGAGGGCTCTGTAGTAATCAGCTGCGTTATTGTGATATTGATTGTGGGTACAGTAAAGTTAGAGACCAGTAGAGGGCACTGCAATAATCAGCTGAGTTATTGTGATAGTGAGTGTGGGTACAGTACAGTTAGAAAACAGTAGATGGTCCTGTAATAATCAGCTGCATTATTGTCATATTGATTGTGGGTACAGTACAGTTATGACAGTAGAGGGTGCTGAAATATTCAGCTGAGTTATTGGGATATTGAGTGTGGGTAAAGTCCAGTTAAAGAACAGTAGATGGCACTGTAATAAGCAGCTTAGTTATTGTGATATTGAGTGTGGTTTCAGTACAGTTAGAGAACAGTAGAAGGCGCTGTAATAATCAGCCGAGTTATTGGGATATTGAGTGTGGGTAAAGTACAGACAGAGAACAGTAGCTGGCACTGTAATAATCAGCTGCGTTATTGTGATATTGAGTGTGGTAACATTATAGTTATGACAGTAGAGGGCACTGTAATAATCAGCTGAGTTATTGGGATATTGATTGTGGGAACAGTACAGTTAGAGACCAGTAGAGGGCGCTGCAATAACCATCTAAGTTATTGTGATAGTGAGTGTGGTTTCAGAACAGTTAGAGAACAGAAGAGGGTGCTGTAATAATCAGCTGAGTTATTGGGATATTGAATAAGGGTACAGTACAGTTATGACAGTAGAGGGCGCTGAAATAATCACCTGAGTTATTAGGATATTCAGTGTATGGACAATACAGACAAAGAACAGTAGATGGCACTGTAATAATCACCTGAGTTATTGGGATATTGAGTGTGGGTACAGTACAGTTATGACAGTAGAGGGCGCTGTAATAATCAGCTAAGTTATTGGGGTATTGAGTGTGGGAACAGTACGGACAGAGAACAGAAGATGGCACTGTAATAATCAGCTGAGGTATGGGGATATTGATTGTGGGTACGGTACAGTTAGAGAACAGTAGAGGGCGCTGTAATAATCAGCTGAGTTATTGGGATATTGATTGAGGGTACAGTACAGTTATGACAGTACATGGCACTGTAATTATCAGCTAAGTTATTGGTTGACTGAGTGTGGGTACAGTACAGTTAGAAGACAGTAGAGGGTTCTGTAATAATCAGCTGGGTTATTGGGATATTGAGTGGTACAGTACAGACAGAAAACAGTAGATGGCACTGTAATAATCAGCTGCGTTATTGTGATATTGAGTGTAGTAACAGTACAGTTATGACAGTAGAGGGCGCTGTAATAATCAGCTGAGTTATTGGGATATTGATTGCGGGTACAGTACAGTTATGACAGTAGATGGCGCTGTAATTATCAGCTAAGTTATTGGGAGATTGAGTGTGGGTACAGTACAGTTAGAGAACAGTAGAGGGTGCTGTAATAATCAGCCGAGTTATTGAGATATTGAGTGTGGGTAAAGTACAGATAGAGAACAGTAGAGGGCGCTGTAATAATCAGCTGAGTTATTGGGATATTGAGTGTGGGTAAAGTACAGATAGAGAACAGTAGGGCGATGTAGGGCGATGTAATAATCAGCTGAGTTATTGGGATATTGAGTGTGGGTAAAGTACAGATAGAGAACAGTAGAGGGCGCTGTAATAATCAGCTGAGTTATTGGGCTATTGATTGTGGGTACAGTACAGTTATGACAGTAGATGGCGCTGTAATTATCAGCTAAGTTATTGGGTGATTGAGTGTGGGTACAGTACAGTTAGTGGACAGTAGAGGGCTCTGTAAAAATCAGCTGGGTTATTGGGATATTGAGTGTGGGTACAGTACAGTTAGAGAACAGTAGATGGCGCTGTAATAATCTGCTGGGTGTAGGTCCAGTACAGTTAGAGAACAGTAGATGGCGCTGTAATAATCAGCTGGGTGTAGGTCCAGTAGAGTTAGAGAACAGTAGAGGGCGCTGTAATAATCGGCCGAGTTATTGGGATATTGAGTGTGGGTAAAGTACAGTTAGAGAACAGTAGAGGGCTCTGTAATAATCAGCTGGGTTATTGGGATATTGAGTGTGGGTACAGTACAGTTAGAGAACAGTAGAGGGCGCTGTAATTATCAGCTAAGTTATTGTGATATACAGTGTGGGTACAGTACAGTTATGACAATAGAGGGCTCTGTAAAAATCAGCTGGGTTATTGGGATATTGGATGTGGGCACAGTGAAGTTATGACAGTAGACGGTGCTATAATAATCAGGTGAGTTATTGGATCTTGAGTTTGGGTACAGCACAGCTATAGAACAGTAGAGGGCGCTGTAATAATCAGCTGAGGTATTGTGATATTGAGTGTGGTTACAGTACAGTTATGACGGTAGAGGCGCTGAAATAATCAGCTGAGTTATTAGGATATTCAGTGTACGGACAATACAGACAAAGAACAGTAGATGGCACTGTAATAATCAGCTGCGTTATTGTGATATTGAGTGTGGGTACAGTAAAGTTATGACAGTAGAGGGCGCTGTAATAATCAGCTGAGTTATTGTGATATTGAGTGTGGGTACAGTACATTTATGACAGTAGAGGGCGCTGTAATAATCAGCTGAGTTATTGGGATATTGATTGCGGGTACAGTACAGTTATGACAGTAGATGGTGCTGTAATTATCAGCTAAGTTATTGGGCGATTGAGTGTGGGTACAGTACAGTTAGAAGACAGTAGAGGGCTCTGTAGTAATCAGCTGCGTTATTGTGATATTGATTGTGGGTACAGTAAAGTTAGAGACCAGTAGAGGGCACTGCAATAATCAGCTGAGTTATTGTGATAGTGAGTGTGGGTACAGTACAGTTAGAAAACAGTAGATGGTCCTGTAATAATCAGCTGCATTATTGTCATATTGATTGTGGGTACAGTACAGTTATGACAGTAGAGGGTGCTGAAATATTCAGCTGAGTTATTGGGATATTGAGTGTGGGTAAAGTCCAGTTAAAGAACAGTAGATGGCACTGTAATAAGCAGCTTAGTTATTGTGATATTGAGTGTGGTTTCAGTACAGTTAGAGAACAGTAGAAGGCGCTGTAATAATCAGCCGAGTTATTGGGATATTGAGTGTGGGTAAAGTACAGACAGAGAACAGTAGCTGGCACTGTAATAATCAGCTGCGTTATTGTGATATTGAGTGTGGTAACATTATAGTTATGACAGTAGAGGGCACTGTAATAATCAGCTGAGTTATTGGGATATTGATTGTGGGAACAGTACAGTTAGAGACCAGTAGAGGGCGCTGCAATAACCATCTAAGTTATTGTGATAGTGAGTGTGGTTTCAGAACAGTTAGAGAACAGAAGAGGGTGCTGTAATAATCAGCTGAGTTATTGGGATATTGAATAAGGGTACAGTACAGTTATGACAGTAGAGGGCGCTGAAATAATCACCTGAGTTATTAGGATATTCAGTGTATGGACAATACAGACAAAGAACAGTAGATGGCACTGTAATAATCACCTGAGTTATTGGGATATTGAGTGTGGGTACAGTACAGTTATGACAGTAGAGGGCGCTGTAATAATCAGCTAAGTTATTGGGGTATTGAGTGTGGGAACAGTACGGACAGAGAACAGAAGATGGCACTGTAATAATCAGCTGAGGTATGGGGATATTGATTGTGGGTACGGTACAGTTAGAGAACAGTAGAGGGCGCTGTAATAATCAGCTGAGTTATTGGGATATTGATTGAGGGTACAGTACAGTTATGACAGTACATGGCACTGTAATTATCAGCTAAGTTATTGGTTGACTGAGTGTGGGTACAGTACAGTTAGAAGACAGTAGAGGGTTCTGTAATAATCAGCTGGGTTATTGGGATATTGAGTGGTACAGTACAGACAGAAAACAGTAGATGGCACTGTAATAATCAGCTGCGTTATTGTGATATTGAGTGTAGTAACAGTACAGTTATGACAGTAGAGGGCGCTGTAATAATCAGCTGAGTTATTGGGATATTGATTGCGGGTACAGTACAGTTATGACAGTAGATGGCGCTGTAATTATCAGCTAAGTTATTGGGAGATTGAGTGTGGGTACAGTACAGTTAGAGAACAGTAGAGGGTGCTGTAATAATCAGCCGAGTTATTGAGATATTGAGTGTGGGTAAAGTACAGATAGAGAACAGTAGAGGGCGCTGTAATAATCAGCTGAGTTATTGGGATATTGAGTGTGGGTAAAGTACAGATAGAGAACAGTAGGGCGATGTAGGGCGATGTAATAATCAGCTGAGTTATTGGGATATTGAGTGTGGGTAAAGTACAGATAGAGAACAGTAGAGGGCGCTGTAATAATCAGCTGAGTTATTGGGCTATTGATTGTGGGTACAGTACAGTTATGACAGTAGATGGCGCTGTAATTATCAGCTAAGTTATTGGGTGATTGAGTGTGGGTACAGTACAGTTAGTGGACAGTAGAGGGCTCTGTAAAAATCAGCTGGGTTATTGGGATATTGAGTGTGGGTACAGTACAGTTAGAGAACAGTAGATGGCGCTGTAATAATCTGCTGGGTGTAGGTCCAGTACAGTTAGAGAACAGTAGATGGCGCTGTAATAATCAGCTGGGTGTAGGTCCAGTAGAGTTAGAGAACAGTAGAGGGCGCTGTAATAATCGGCCGAGTTATTGGGATATTGAGTGTGGGTAAAGTACAGTTAGAGAACAGTAGAGGGCTCTGTAATAATCAGCTGGGTTATTGGGATATTGAGTGTGGGTACAGTACAGTTAGAGAACAGTAGAGGGCGCTGTAATTATCAGCTAAGTTATTGTGATATACAGTGTGGGTACAGTACAGTTATGACAATAGAGGGCTCTGTAAAAATCAGCTGGGTTATTGGGATATTGGATGTGGGCACAGTGAAGTTATGACAGTAGACGGTGCTATAATAATCAGGTGAGTTATTGGATCTTGAGTTTGGGTACAGCACAGCTATAGAACAGTAGAGGGCGCTGTAATAATCAGCTGAGGTATTGTGATATTGAGTGTGGTTACAGTACAGTTATGACGGTAGAGGCGCTGAAATAATCAGCTGAGTTATTAGGATATTCAGTGTACGGACAATACAGACAAAGAACAGTAGATGGCACTGTAATAATCAGCTGCGTTATTGTGATATTGAGTGTGGGTACAGTAAAGTTATGACAGTAGAGGGCGCTGTAATAATCAGCTGAGTTATTGTGATATTGAGTGTGGGTACAGTACATTTATGACAGTAGAGGGCGCTGTAATAATCAGCTGAGTTATTGGGATATTGATTGCGGGTACAGTACAGTTATGACAGTAGATGGTGCTGTAATTATCAGCTAAGTTATTGGGCGATTGAGTGTGGGTACAGTACAGTTAGAAGACAGTAGAGGGCTCTGTAGTAATCAGCTGCGTTATTGTGATATTGATTGTGGGTACAGTAAAGTTAGAGACCAGTAGAGGGCACTGCAATAATCAGCTGAGTTATTGTGATAGTGAGTGTGGGTACAGTACAGTTAGAAAACAGTAGATGGTCCTGTAATAATCAGCTGCATTATTGTCATATTGATTGTGGGTACAGTACAGTTATGACAGTAGAGGGTGCTGAAATATTCAGCTGAGTTATTGGGATATTGAGTGTGGGTAAAGTCCAGTTAAAGAACAGTAGATGGCACTGTAATAAGCAGCTTAGTTATTGTGATATTGAGTGTGGTTTCAGTACAGTTAGAGAACAGTAGAAGGCGCTGTAATAATCAGCCGAGTTATTGGGATATTGAGTGTGGGTAAAGTACAGACAGAGAACAGTAGCTGGCACTGTAATAATCAGCTGCGTTATTGTGATATTGAGTGTGGTAACATTATAGTTATGACAGTAGAGGGCACTGTAATAATCAGCTGAGTTATTGGGATATTGATTGTGGGAACAGTACAGTTAGAGACCAGTAGAGGGCGCTGCAATAACCATCTAAGTTATTGTGATAGTGAGTGTGGTTTCAGAACAGTTAGAGAACAGAAGAGGGTGCTGTAATAATCAGCTGAGTTATTGGGATATTGAATAAGGGTACAGTACAGTTATGACAGTAGAGGGCGCTGAAATAATCACCTGAGTTATTAGGATATTCAGTGTATGGACAATACAGACAAAGAACAGTAGATGGCACTGTAATAATCACCTGAGTTATTGGGATATTGAGTGTGGGTACAGTACAGTTATGACAGTAGAGGGCGCTGTAATAATCAGCTAAGTTATTGGGGTATTGAGTGTGGGAACAGTACGGACAGAGAACAGAAGATGGCACTGTAATAATCAGCTGAGGTATGGGATATTGATTGTGGGTACGGTACAGTTAGAGAACAGTAGAGGGCGCTGTAATAATCAGCTGAGTTATTGGGATATTGATTGAGGGTACAGTACAGTTATGACAGTACATGGCACTGTAATTATCAGCTAAGTTATTGGGTGACTGAGTGTGGGTACAGTACAGTTAGAAGACAGTAGAGGGTTCTGTAATAATCAGCTGGGTTATTGGGATATTGAGTGGTACAGTACAGACAGAAAACAGTAGATGGCACTGTAATAATCAGCTGCGTTATTGTGATATTGAGTGTAGTAACAGTACAGTTATGACAGTAGAGGGCGCTGTAATAATCAGCTGAGTTATTGGGATATTGATTGCGGGTACAGTACAGTTATGACAGTAGATGGCGCTGTAATTATCAGCTAAGTTATTGGGAGATTGAGTGTGGGTACAGTACAGTTAGAGAACAGTAGAGGGTGCTGTAATAATCAGCCGAGTTATTGAGATATTGAGTGTGGGTAAAGTACAGATAGAGAACAGTAGAGGGCGCTGTAATAATCAGCTGAGTTATTGGGATATTGAGTGTGGGTAAAGTACAGATAGAGAACAGTAGGGCGATGTAGGGCGATGTAATAATCAGCTGAGTTATTGGGATATTGAGTGTGGGTAAAGTACAGATAGAGAACAGTAGAGGGCGCTGTAATTATCAGCTAAGTTATTGGGTGATTGAGTGTGGGTACAGTACAGTTAGTGGACAGTAGAGGGCTCTGTAAAAATCAGCTGGGTTATTGGGATATTGAGTGTGGGTACAGTACAGTTAGAGAACAGTAGATGGCGCTGTAATAATCTGCTGGGTGTAGGTCCAGTACAGTTAGAGAACAGTAGATGGCGCTGTAATAATCAGCTGGGTGTAGGTCCAGTAGAGTTAGAGAACAGTAGAGGGCGCTGTAATAATCGGCCGAGTTATTGGGATATTGAGTGTGGGTAAAAGAGAACAGTAGAGGGCTCTGTAATAATCAGCTGGGTTATTGGGATATTGAGTGTGGGTACAGTACAGTTAGAGAACAGTAGAGGGCGCTGTAATTATCAGCTAAGTTATTGTGATATACAGTGTGGGTACAGTACAGTTATGACAATAGAGGGCTCTGTAAAAATCAGCTGGGTTATTGGGATATTGGATGTGGGCACAGTGAAGTTATGACAGTAGACGGTGCTATAATAATCAGGTGAGTTATTGGATCTTGAGTTTGGGTACAGCACAGCTATAGAACAGTAGAGGGCGCTGTAACAATCAGCTGAGGTATTGTGATATTGAGTGTGGTTACAGTACAGTTATGACGGTAGAGGCGCTGAAATAATCAGCTGAGTTATTAGGATATTCAGTGTACGGACAATACAGACAAAGAACAGTAGATGGCACTGTAATAATCAGCTGCGTTATTGTGATATTGAGTGTGGGTACAGTAAAGTTATGACAGTAGAGGGCGCTGTAATAATCAGCTGAGTTATTGTGATATTGAGTGTGGGTACAGTACATTTATGACAGTAGAGGGCGCTGTAATAATCAGCTGAGTTATTGGGATATTGATTGCGGGTACAGTACAGTTATGACAGTAGATGGTGCTGTAATTATCAGCTAAGTTATTGGGCGATTGAGTGTGGGTACAGTACAGTTAGAAGACAGTAGAGGGCTCTGTAGTAATCAGCTGCGTTATTGTGATATTGATTGTGGGTACAGTAAAGTTAGAGACCAGTAGAGGGCACTGCAATAATCAGCTGAGTTATTGTGATAGTGAGTGTGGGTACAGTACAGTTAGAAAACAGTAGATGGTCCTGTAATAATCAGCTGCATTATTGTCATATTGATTGTGGGTACAGTACAGTTATGACAGTAGAGGGTGCTGAAATATTCAGCTGAGTTATTGGGATATTGAGTGTGGGTAAAGTCCAGTTAAAGAACAGTAGATGGCACTGTAATAAGCAGCTTAGTTATTGTGATATTGAGTGTGGTTTCAGTACAGTTAGAGAACAGTAGAAGGCGCTGTAATAATCAGCCGAGTTATTGGGATATTGAGTGTGGGTAAAGTACAGACAGAGAACAGTAGCTGGCACTGTAATAATCAGCTGCGTTATTGTGATATTGAGTGTGGTAACATTATAGTTATGACAGTAGAGGGCACTGTAATAATCAGCTGAGTTATTGGGATATTGATTGTGGGAACAGTACAGTTAGAGACCAGTAGAGGGCGCTGCAATAACCATCTAAGTTATTGTGATAGTGAGTGTGGTTTCAGAACAGTTAGAGAACAGAAGAGGGTGCTGTAATAATCAGCTGAGTTATTGGGATATTGAATAAGGGTACAGTACAGTTATGACAGTAGAGGGCGCTGAAATAATCACCTGAGTTATTAGGATATTCAGTGTATGGACAATACAGACAAAGAACAGTAGATGGCACTGTAATAATCACCTGAGTTATTGGGATATTGAGTGTGGGTACAGTACAGTTATGACAGTAGAGGGCGCTGTAATAATCAGTTGAGTTATTGGGTGATTAAGTGTGGGTACAGTACAGTTAGTGGACAGTAGAGGGCGCTGTAGTAATCAGCTAAGTTATTGGGGTATTGAGTGTGGGAACAGTACGGACAGAGAACAGAAGATGGCACTGTAATAATCAGCTGAGGTATGGGGATATTGATTGTGGGTACGGTACAGTTAGAGAACAGTAGAGGGCGCTGCAATAATCAGCTGAGTTATTGGGATATTGATTGAGGGTACAGTACAGTTATGACAGTACATGGCACTGTAATTATCAGCTAAGTTATTGGGTGACTGAGTGTGGGTACAGTACAGTTAGAAGACAGTAGAGGGTTCTGTAATAATCAGCTGGGTTATTGGGATATTGAGTGGTACAGTACAGACAGAAAACAGTAGATGGCACTGTAATAATCAGCTGCGTTATTGTGATATTGAGTGTAGTAACAGTACAGTTATGACAGTAGAGGGCGCTGTAATAATCAGCTGAGTTATTGGGATATTGATTGCGGGTACAGTACAGTTATGACAGTAGATGGCGCTGTAATTATCAGCTAAGTTATTGGGAGATTGAGTGTGGGTACAGTACAGTTAGAGAACAGTAGAGGGTGCTGTAATAATCAGCCGAGTTATTGAGATATTGAGTGTGGGTAAAGTACAGATAGAGAACAGTAGAGGGCGCTGTAATAATCAGCTGAGTTATTGGGATATTGAGTGTGGGTAAAGTACAGATAGAGAACAGTAGGGCGATGTAGGGCGATGTAATAATCAGCTGAGTTATTGGGATATTGAGTGTGGGTAAAGTACAGATAGAGAACAGTAGAGGGCGCTGTAATAATCAGCTGAGTTATTGGGCTATTGATTGTGGGTACAGTACAGTTATGACAGTAGATGGCGCTGTAATTATCAGCTAAGTTATTGGGTGATTGAGTGTGGGTACAGTACAGTTAGTGGACAGTAGAGGGCTCTGTAAAAATCAGCTGGGTTATTGGGATATTGAGTGTGGGTACAGTACAGTTAGAGAACAGTAGATGGCGCTGTAATAATCTGCTGGGTGTAGGTCCAGTACAGTTAGAGAACAGTAGATGGCGCTGTAATAATCAGCTGGGTGTAGGTCCAGTAGAGTTAGAGAACAGTAGAGGGCGCTGTAATAATCGGCCGAGTTATTGGGATATTGAGTGTGGGTAAAGTACAGTTAGAGAACAGTAGAGGGCTCTGTAATAATCAGCTGGGTTATTGGGATATTGAGTGTGGGCACAGTACAGTTAGAAGACAATAGAGGGCTCTGTAATAATCAGTTGCGTTATTGTGATATTGAGTGTGGTAACAGTAAAGTTATAACAGTAGAGGGCGCTGTAATAATCAGCTGAGTTATTGTGATATTGAGTGTAGGTAGAGCACAATTAGAGAACAGTAGAGGGCGCTGTAGTAATCAGCAAAGTTATTGGGGTATTGAGTGTGGGTACAGTACAGACAGAGAACAGTAGATGGCACTGTAATAATCAGCTGAGTTATTGGGATATTGAGTGTGGGTACGGTACAGTTAGAGAACAGTAGAGAGAAAGTAGAGGCCAGTGAAATTATCGGCTGAGATATTGGGATACTGATTGTCGGTAGAGTACAGTTTAGAGGACAGTAGACAGCGTTGCAATAATCAGCTGAGTTATTGTGATATTGAGTGTGGGTACAGTAAAGTTAGAGACCAGTAGAGGGCTCTGTAAAAATCAGCTGGGTTATTGGGATATTGAGTGTGGGTACAGTACAGTTAGAGAACAGTAGATGGCGCTGTAATAATCTGCTGGGTGTAGGTCCAGTACAGTTAGAGAACAGTAGATGGCGCTGTAATAATCAGCTGGGTGTAGGTCCAGTAGAGTTAGAGAACAGTAGAGGGCGCTGTAATAATCGGCCGAGTTATTGGGATATTGAGTGTGGGTAAAGTACAGTTAGAGAACAGTAGAGGGCTCTGTAATAATCAGCTGGGTTATTGGGATATTGAGTGTGGGCACAGTACAGTTAGAAGACAATAGAGGGCTCTGTAATAATCAGTTGCGTTATTGTGATATTGAGTGTGGTAACAGTAAAGTTATAACAGTAGAGGGCGCTGTAATAATCAGCTGAGTTATTGTGATATTGAGTGTAGGTAGAGCACAATTAGAGAACAGTAGAGGGCGCTGTAGTAATCAGCAAAGTTATTGGGGTATTGAGTGTGGGTACAGTACAGACAGAGAACAGTAGATGGCACTGTAATAATCAGCTGAGTTATTGGGATATTGAGTGTGGGTACGGTACAGTTAGAGAACAGTAGAGAGAAAGTAGAGGCCAGTGAAATTATCGGCTGAGATATTGGGATACTGATTGTCAGTAGAGTACAGTTTAGAGGACAGTAGACAGCGTTGCAATAATCAGCTGAGTTATTGTGATATTGAGTGTGGGTACAGTAAAGTTAGAGACCAGTAGAGGGCGCTGCAAAAAATCAGCTGAGTTATTGTGACAGTGAGCGTGGGTATAGTACAGTTAGAAGAAAGTAGAGGGCAATGTAATAATCAGCTGTGTTATTCTGATATTGAGTGTGGTAACAGTACAGTTATGACACTAGAGAGCGCTGTAATAATCATCTGAGTTATTGGGATATTGAGTGAGGGTAGAGTACAGTTAGACAACAGTAGAGGGCGCTGTAATAATCGGCTGAGTAATGGGGATATTGAGTGTGGGTACAGTACAGTTAAACAACAGTAGACGACGCTGAAATAATGAGCTGAATTATTGGGATATTGAGTGCGGGTCCAGTACAGATAGAGAACAGTAGAGGGCGCAGTAATAATCAGCTGGGAGTGGGTAAAGTACAGTTGGAGAACAGTAGAGGGCGCTGTAATAACCAGCTGAGGTATTGTGATATTAAGTGTGGTTACAGTACAGTTATGACAGTAGAGGGCACTGTAATAATCATTTGAGTTATTGGGATATTGAGTGTGGATACAGTACAGTCAGAGAACAGTAGAGGCTGCTGTAATAATCAGCTGAGTTATTGGGATATTGAGTGTGGGTACAGTACAGTTATGACAGTAGAGGGCGCTGTAATAATCAGCTGAGTTATTGGGATATTGAGTGTGGGTAAAGTACAGTTAGAGAACAGTAGAGGGCGCTGTAATAATCAGCTGAGTTATTGGGATATTGAGTGTGGGTACAGTACATTTAAAGACCAGTAGAGGGTGCTGTAATAATCAGCTGAGTCATTGGGATATTGGATGCGGGTACAGAACAGTTATTACAGTAGATTGCGTTTTAATTATCAGCTGAGTTATTGGGTTATTGAGTGTGGGTACTGTACAGTTATGACAGTAGAGGGCGCTGAAATAATCAGTTGAGTTATTAGGAAATTCAGTGTAGGGACAATACAGACAGAGAACAGTAGATGCCACTGTAATAATCAGCTGCATTATAGGGATATTGAGTGTGGGTAAAGTACAGTAAGAGAACAGTAGAGGGCGCTGTAATAATCAGCTGAGTTATTGGGATATTGAGTGTGGGTACAGTAAGGTTAGAGAACAGTAAAGGGCGCTCTAATAATCATTTAAATTTTTGTTATACTGAGTGTGGCTACAGTACAGTTAGAGTACAGTAGATAGTGCTGTAATAATCAGGTGGGTTATTGGGATATTGAGTGTTGGTACAGTACAGTTAGAGGACACTGGAGGGTGCTGTTATAATCATTTGAGTTATTGTGATATTGAGTGTAGGTACAGTACAGTTAGAGGACAGTAGGGGGCACTGTAATAATCCACTGAGTTATTGGGATATTGAGTGGTGGGTACAGTACAGTTATGACAGTAAAGTTTGCTGTAATAATCAGCTGAGTTATTGGGATATTGATTGTGGGTACTGTACAGTTATGACAGTAGAGGGCGCTGTAATAATCAGCTGAGTTATTGGGATATTGAGTGTGGGTAAAGTACAGTTAGAGAACAGTAGAGGGCTCTGTAATAATCAGCTGAGTTATTGGGATATTGAGTGTGGGTACAGTACATTTAAAGACCAGTAGAGGGTGCTGTAATAATCAGCTGAGTCATTGGGATATTGGATGCGGGTACAGAACAGTTATTACAGTAGATTGCGTTTTAATTATCAGCTGAGTTATTGTGACAGTGAGCGTGGGTATAGTACAGTTAGAAGAAAGTAGAGGGCAATGTAATAATCAGCTGTGTTATTCTGATATTGAGTGTGGTAACAGTACAGTTATGACAGTAGAGGGCGCTGTAATAATCATCTGAGTTATTGGGATATTGAGTGAGGGTACAGTACAGTTAGACAACAGTAGAGGGCGCTGTAATAATCGGCTGAGTAATGGGGATATTGAGTGTGGGTACAGTACAGTTAAACAACAGTAGACGACGCTGAAATAATGAGCTGAATTATTGGGATATTGAGTGCGGGTCCAGTACAGATAGAGAACAGTAGAGGGCGCAGTAATAATCAACTGGGAGTGGGTAAAGTACAGTTGGAGAACAGTAGAGGGCGCTGTAATAACCAGCTGAGGTATTGTGATATTAAGTGTGGTTACAGTACAGTTATGACAGTAGAGGGCACTGTAATAATCATTTGAGCTATTGGGATATTGATTGTGGATACAGTACAGTTAGAGAACAGTAGAGGCTGCTGTAATAATCAGCTGAGTTATTGGGATATTGAGTGTGGGTACAGTACAGTTATGACAGTAGAGGGCGCTGTAATAATCAGCTGAGTTATTGGGATATTGAGTGTGGGTAAAGTACAGTTAGAGAACAGTAGAGGGCGCTGTAATAATCAGCTGAGTTATTGGGATATTGAGTGTGGGTACAGTACATTTAAAGACCAGTAGAGGGTGCTGTAATAATCAGCTGAGTCATTGGGATATTGGATGCGGGTACAGAACAGTTATTACAGTAGATTGCGTTTTAATTATCAGCTGAGTTATTGTGACAGTGAGCGTGGGTATAGTACAGTTAGAAGAAAGTAGAGGGCAATGTAATAATCAGCTGTGTTATTCTGATATTGAGTGTGGTAACAGTACAGTTATGACAGTAGAGGGCGCTGTAATAATCATCTGAGTTATTGGAATATTGAGTGAGGGTACAGTACAGTTAGACAACAGTAGAGGGCGCTGTAATAATCGGCTGAGTAATGTGGATATTGAGTGTGGGTACAGTACAGTTAAACAACAGTAGACGACGCTGAAATAATGAGCTGAATTATTGGGATATTGAGTGCGGGTCCAGTACAGATAGAGAACAGTAGAGGGCGCAGTAATAATCAGCTGGGAGTGGGTAAAGTACAGTTGGAGAACAGTAGAGGGCGCTGTAATAACCAGCTGAGGTATTGTGATATTAAGTGTGGTTACAGTACAGTTATGACAGTAGAGGGCACTGTAATAATCATTTGAGTTATTGGGATATTGATTGTGGATACAGTACAGTTAGAGAACAGTAGAGGGCGCTGTAATAATCAGCTGAGTTATTGGGATATTGAGTGTGGGTAAAGTACAGTTAGAGAACAGTAGAGGGCGCTGTAATAATCAGCTGAGTTATTGGGATATTGAGTGTGGGTACAGTACATTTAAAGACCAGTAGAGGGTGCTGTAATAATCAGCTGAGTCATTGGGATATTGGATGCGGGTACAGAACAGTTATTACAGTAGATTGCGTTTTATTTATCAGCTGAGTTATTGGGTTATTGAGTGTGGGTACTGTACAGTTATGACAGTAGAGGGCACTGAAATAATCAGTTGAGTTATTAGGAAATTCAGTGTAGGGACAATACAGACAGAGAACAGTAGATGGCACTGTAATAATCAGCTGCATTATAGGGATATTGTGTGTGGGTAAAGTACAGTAAGAGAACAGTAGAGGGCGCTGTAATAATCAGCTGAGTCATTGGGATATTGGATGCGGGTACAGAACAGTTATTACAGTAGATTGCGTTTTATTTATCAGCTGAGTTATTGGGTTATTGAGTGTGGGTACTGTACAGTTATGACAGTAGAGGGCACTGAAATAATCAGTTGAGTTATTAGGAAATTCAGTGTAGGGACAATACAGACAGAGAACAGTAGATGGCACTGTAATAATCAGCTGCATTATAGGGATATTGTGTGTGGGTAAAGTACAGTAAGAGAACAGTAGAGGGCGCTGTAATAATCAGCTGAGTTATTGGGATATTGAGTGTGGGTACTGTACAGTTAGAGACCAGTAGAGGGTGCTGCAATAATCAGCTGAGTTATTGTGATAGTGAGTGTGGGTATAGTACAGTTAGAAGAAAGTAAAGGGCACTGTAATAACCAGCTGAGATATTGGGATATTGATTGATGGTACAGTACAGTCTGGAGGACAGTAGACAGCACTGCAATAATCAGCTGATTTATTGGGATATTGAGTGTGGTTACAGTACAGTTAGGAGACAGTAGATGTCGCTGTAATTATCAGCTTAGTTATTGTGATATTGAGTGTGGGTACAATACAGTTAGTAGACAGTAGAGGGCGCTGTAATAATCAGCAGAGTCATTGGGATATTGAGTGTATGTACAGTACAGTTAGAGATCAGTAAAGGGGTCTGTAATAATCAGTTGAGTTTTTGGGATCGTGAGTTTGGGTACAATACCGTTAGAGGACACTAGAGGGCGCTGAAATTATCAGAAGAGTTATTGGGATATTAAAATATTTTTAATTTAAGTACGTTCTATAGCCACACCGTGTTAGCCATCTGAACACATGACTCACCAGGAAATGTTCTTTTCTAATGCTTCCCCGACTTCTTCCTTCAGAACACTCACATCCACTGTTTGGTTACCTGCTTGGTTACCTGCAAAGTCGGTTCAGCATTACTTTTATGCAAATGAAATGCAACCATTAATTGATGTTTCACTAAGAGAGACAGCAGAATGTTTTGAAAGCTGTCGGTATGTCTAACAACACGTTTAAAAAAGCTTTGTTTTGCTTTATAATGAATTGTCCAAAATGACACAAGTGGACCAAAATTTTTAATCAGCTGTGGATAGTGTTCTATAAAATTATGCTTAAGAATAAGACCCCTTAGGGGAAAGGTTTCAAAGAGTCTGTGCCGATGCTCTGAAATTTTATTGTCCAGTTCAACTGTCTCCTTGAGGTTATAAAAGAAGCTGCCATATTCGCTCACACTCGGATATTTTTGGTTCAACAATGAGGGAAAAGAAGCGCAGAATTGTCAGTTTTCATGGGCACCCCAACACTCACTCATGGCTCAGGCCCAGGAATAAAAGCAGCATGGGAGCACCAGTGAGTGAGTATGCTTGCTCCAAGAGGCTGAAATGCTGAACCTCTGCCCTTTTTTTTCTCCTCTCTTCTACGCTTTCCCCGTCTCGTCCTACAGGAGAGTAGCTGAACTGGACCAAGGACGATCCTGACCCTCAGACCCCCTTCCTGCGTCTTGCTCCAGCTCACCAACCTAACCGGGACCCAGTGCCTGCCTGGCGGCTAAGAGAAGGACTCTTTTTGTTTTCTTTTTTTTTTCTAAAAGTGTTTTTTTTTTCAAATTCCTGGTGGATAAATAAAGACCCCTATGGGGTAGTTTGAGTTCACCCCTATGGTCTCTGTCTGGTTCTGGTCCTTTAATTGACTCGCTGGTGACATCTGGTGGATGAATGCAGGTGGGACCAAACCAGAAGCAGAACCCCCAAAAAAAAAGAAGAGGAAGAAGAAAAGAACTCTCCTTTTTTTTCCAGAGGCAGCATAATGGACCAGGTCCTACAGCGACTGTTGGAGGCCAGTTTGCGGCAGCAGGAAGTAAGCCAGGAACTGACAAGGGGGCTGAAAGGAGTCACCAGCGACCTCATTCCCAGCCGACAGGCCATCCCCAAAGCGCCTCTCCAGGATCCCCGCCGCAGTGCTTTTGACAAAACTGGCCCCAGGTGACGACATCGAGGCCTTCCTCTATACTTTTGAGAGCATTGCAGAACGAAAGGTCTGGGACCGCGAGAAATGAAGTTCCATCATCACCGACGTGAACCCAGACCCACCTCTCCACCCCGTCGGGAGAATCCCCGTGCAATGTGGCCTGAGTTCCGCCCTTGGGACAGGGAGAGTCCCCGAGTGAGACCACCTTTTTTTGTGTCCCCTACAACCCTCGGGCAGCCCCCGGGATGAGCCCATGCCCACCAAGCCCGACTCTCCCGGACGGCATCTTGTTCCCCCCAAGGCCTGGCTGGCCAGCTGCTCTCACCATGGCCATCATACGCCCTCCTCGGCCCCCACAAAGATGCTCCGTCTGAATGGACATGACATCCAAGCAGTACTGGACAGGGGAAGCACCGTGACCCTGGCCCGTCCGTCTGGCCTGCCCTGGCTGCAACCCCAGGAGGAGACCCTAAATGTGTCCTGCATCCATAGGGACACCCGCCAAGTTCCCACCACCCGAGTTACCCTGGTAAACACCCGAGAACAGTGGAAAATCACCGTGGGCTTAGTTCCTGATCCCTGGTGCCGCTGTTGGTTGGACGAGACTACCCTGGCTTTGAGGCGGAGCTCCAGGGACCCACCATCCACCCTATCGTACCCTCTCCTCCCTGCGCCCCAGACAACGCCGGAAAGCCCCTCCTAGACCAGCCCTGGCAGCTTGGGATCAAACAGACAGCAGTGGAGCATTGTCAGAAGGTGAGGTCCCAGCCCTGACTAACCCTCTGTTCTCTTTTCACCACCAGGTTCTGAAAGAAGGAAGTTTCTCCAAAGAACAGAAAGAAGACGAACGTCTAAGGCAGGCCTGGACGGATACCAGATAAATCAATGATATGCCGGTTGGCGTGAGCCCCGTACTCCCGTCATATTTTATGATTCGGAACAATTTGGCATACAGAGTGGCTCTAAACCAAGGTGAGTGTGTCGAACAGCTCCTGGTCCCCTGTTCTTGCATTGATACAGTTATGCACCTAGCCCATCCGCACCCCCTTGGAGGTCATCTGGCAGCCGATAATACCCTTACCCGGATCCTGTCAAGATTCTACTGGCGCTCCATACATGCAGAAGTTAAAAACCACTGCCTCAGGTGTGCCCGCTGCCAGCTCATTAGCCCCCGTAAGCCCCCGCCTGCTCCCCTGGTTCCCCCTCCCATCATAGGAGTCCCTTTTAAGCGGATCGGAACAGACTTAGTTGGCCCTCTACCCACATCCGCCTGGGGACATGAATATATATTGGTGGTCCTGGACTATGCCACACGGTGCCCAGAAGCTGTACCGCTACGAAAAGCCACCTCCAAAGCCGGGCCAGGGAACTAATGCTCCTCATGAGTCATGTGGGCATACCCAAAGAGATCCTTACAGATCAGGGCCCCCGTTTGTTTCCAAACTAATGGTTGACCTCTGCAAGCTTCTACAGATCCGTTGTCTGAACACCTCTGTCCATCATCCTCAAACAGATTGGCTTGTGGAGAGGTTCAACCAGACCCTACAGAAAATGCTAAAGAGGCTAATAGCCCAGGATGGCCGCGACTGGTACCTCCTTCTCCCCATGTCCTATTTGCAGAAAGGGAGATTCCTCAAGCCTCTACAGGATTCTCCCTCTTTGAGCTGCTCTTTGCAGAAGACAACGAGGTCAAGGATGCCTGGGAGCAGCAACCATCCCCCTACAGGTCAGTGATTGAATATGTACAGAATATGCAGGAACATATTGACCATGTACACCCCGTTGTCAAGGAACACATGGAGGAGGCCCAGCGGGCCCAACAACGTTCCTACAACAGGCCGGCCCAGGTCCGAGAATTCCAGCCGGGAGACCGGGTGCTGGTCCTTATCCCCATAGCCTCTTGCAAGTTCCTCGCCTCCTGGCAGGGCCCATTCACTGTAAAGGAAAAGGTGGGGCCGGTGGCCTACCGCCTGGAACAGCCGGGAAAGAGAAAAAAGGAACAGGTATACCACATTAACCTTATCAAAAAATGGTATAAACCTCCCCCTCCTCTCTATGCCTTTTCCCAGATACTGGAGCCCTCAGCCAGCCAGGTCAGCTATGGTGAGGACATAAGCCGGGCTCAAAAGCAGGAATTGACAGAGTGTGTCGACGGCTACCAAGATATGTTCTCAGACAGCCCAGGGTGTACCCAAGTGATCCAACTCCACGTCCATACTGCCAGCAACAGTAAAGCAGCGACCATACCGCCTACCTGAAGCCCGCCGCACTGCCGTCGAAGAGGAAGTCCAGAAGATGCTCAAGCTTAGAGTAATAGAGCCCTCCACAAGCCCTTGGTCCAGCCCAAGCGTGCTGGTTCCGAAGTAACGATTTTCGTAGGTTAAATGTGGTTTCTCAGTTCGATTCCTACCCCCTACCCGGGGTGGATGATCTGATTGACCGCCTTGGAAGGGCGCGGTTTGTATCCACGTTGGACCTGACCAAGGGCTATTGACAGGTTGCTCTTGCTGCTGAGGCCAAAGAAAAGACTGCATTCTTAACACCATCTGGCCTATGGCAGTACACAGTCCTGCCCTTTGGTCTGCATGGAGCCCCAGCCAGTCCTTCGACCGCATCGTCGCTACGCTGCAGCATACCTGGGAGACGGGAGGAGAGAAACATCCCATCTTGTTTATCAGCCGCAAACTCACCCCGGCTGAACGTCGCTACGCCGCCCTGGAACGAGAGGCCCTGGCCATCAAGTGGGCCATCGAGGAACTGAGGTACTACTTGACGGGTAGGCACTTCACATTGATCACAGATCATGCACCTCTACAGTGGCTGGCTAAGGCTAAAAAATCCAATGCCCGTGTAACCTGTTGGTTCCTGTCCCTGCAAGAGTTCTATTTCAGGTGCAGCACAAGGCTGGGGCCCTGAATGCTGATGTTGATGCCCTCTCCCGCATCAACTCCTGGTGGGCCACTGCTGTGAGCGCCCTGGGAAGGCCTCTGGGGGGGACTGTGACCCACGGCCACTGCTGCAGCAAGGAAAGAACTCTCAATGTTCCCAGTGCTCTGGCGCTGTCCATGGTGCTGAACACCCGCAGCGGCCGCATAAAGAGAGTCGCGGACCTTCCCAGCGCTCTACCGCTATCCATGGTGCTGAACACACTGCCCCGCCATTTATCCCGCACGTGGTGGTGATAAACAAATAGGGGGCTAGGGCTAGGGGGCAGGGACACTTCACTCGCCATGGCTGGGCGCCACTGATGAGCACACGTGGAGACACTCACTCACGGCTCAGGCCCAGGAATGAAAGCAGCAGAAAACAGCTGAAACCCAGTAAACAGAAGTAATTGTATGCTTTTTCCTGAATGCTCCAAGTGGATTACAGAGTTCAAATTTATCTATGTATAATATGAGACTAATGGCTTGTCCTGATAACAGTTTGTTGGCTTTAAAGTATGTGACATGTATTCAAACGGTTCACTATTTTGCATATGTCCCATAAATGTTTGTTCTGAAACGACAATTTTCAAACACACGAGTAATAGTTTCTCGCTTTTACTTTTCTGTGGAAATAGTATTTAATGTATAACATGGACATTTAAATGCTAACATACTTTTCGTTTTAATTGTGATAAATGGTGTCTTGGCACTTGCGTTTTAATGCTACCCCATGTTATAAATGAGCAGTAACATTCAAAGACAGGGCATGGTTTGACCACTATGCCAATGCCATAGCCTATAATGCTTTAGGAGCTCAGTCTTATCGGGGGTTTTAAATTAGCAAATTTTACAGCACCAATGTATTTCGAAAAGTAATTTTTCTGTATTTTAACATCAAACCAACCAACATGAAACGGGCAATCACCTTATTCTTTAGCTCAACTAAAGAGCTAGATAGCACTATGGCAAAAAAAATCTTACTCATATAATATTGTGCAAAACAGAGCCATAGCTTGCTGCAAAGCTAGCTAGATGCAGCACTAAATACATTTATAAATCTAAGTAGCCTGTAAAAATACTAACCTAGCCGGTTGGAGTTAACTCAGTTGTCAGTTGTTGGGCTGATGAAAAATATGCATTAAAAAAGGATTAAAAAATGCATCCAAACAAAACATATGTTTAAATTACTTAATATTTCTTGTGTTAAATGGAATCTTTTTTATGTTTTATATACTAGCAACCTGAATCAATATTAGGATCATTTTTTCTGTTGAATGAGGTAAAAGCTGTTTTTGGACATTTCAGGATGAGAGCAGCATTTTGTGGATAGTGCTGAGCTCCTCTCTCACTCCTTAAAGTGATTTTATTACGAAGTATATTTAAAAGTACTAAAAGTATGTTTAAAATAAGTCAAAAATACTAAAAGTATACTTTTCATTTCCTATACTTTAGAAAAGTACACATAAAATATACTTGTATTATATTTGTATTATATTAATATATTTTAAAGTAATACATCTTAAATTCTACTTCAATGTGTTAATAGAGATTACATTTAAATCTAAATATACTGAAGCATGTTTAACAAAAAGTGTACTTAATTATTATGTCAATTAAACATATTAATTAAAATGTGTACTGCATAGAAATCTATTTTAAAGTGTGCTTCAGTGCAACTTAGAACGTATACTTTAAATAATGGATTTCATGTAATAAAACATGTTTTAAGAAAATTGTTATATCAACTGAAAGGTATTATTTGAAAGATATATTTTGTAAACATGCACTTTGATGTGTGGTTTAATACAACTGAGGAAGTATACTTTAATTAATGTATTTCTTAACAATTAATGTATTTTTTCACAGTACACTTCCTACGTTGGTTTTCGTCATTTATTAAGTATACTTTTAGTTTTTTAGGTTTTTACGTTAAATATAATTTAAAAAGATTTTTATATTATGCTTCAATCCAATTTAAAAAAAATTATGGACTTCACATTTTGAAGCAAATATGCCTCAAGTGTCACATAAAATTACATAAGTTAATTTCTTATCACATTCAGGTAATAAAATGTACATTATAAGGGCGCTGAGCGGTCCAGCAATCTAAAGTGCTGCCAGTATGAGCATGTTTACATAGTAGGCCTGTTTATCTTATTCTCTGTACTTTGCTCCACCCTGTATATCATTCAGTACTCCTTCTTTATCTGCTGTATCTCTAGATAAATGTTAATTGGGATTTTTAAGAATGTCTGTAATCTGGCATGACAAATTTATCATTAAAAAAATTGCCATTTTTAAGATTTGTACCTTCATCAAATACAAACTGGCATGCTTCACATTGTGTTGGCCTTTTCTCCCTTGTCTGCATGAACATAGAACATGAGGAGCAGTAAAACTTAGGTTCATAATGACCATACTCTACATAAGCTTTGTTAAACAGGTACACACTTTCTGGCAATGTTCATTACAAATCTTGAGGAGATGTTCCAGAGATATTCCAGTCAGGTTATGCTGCAGGACATAGGACATCAACAGCAGTGGACTCTGGCCTTTTGTTATTATTTATTTATTATTTATCTTGCTTGTAGAAGAAGAAACACTTGGTGTGAGCTAATCTATATTTTGTAAAGATATATCAAAGCCTTCCATCTTGGAATTAGACATGAATAACCTTCAGATGAATGTTTATGTGTTGTGATATACCTAAAGAACTTAAATAATACACCTTCTATTCATTTTCACAATATTATATACACATTCACTTTAAAGTTTTAAAGAAATGCAAATGTAATTTTATAATAATTTTAATTGTTAAGAATTACACATAGGTTCTTGGTCTTCAACAGTGCAAGGTCCAACTGTACCTACAGTTCAGCTGCTAAACTATGGTTTCTGATTTTCTGTGATCTTTGTATGAGAATTTTCCTAATTGATCGTTACCTTTCCATTATGCATTTTAAATTTGTAATATAATTAATGTTACAATTAATATTACAGTACATTTAGACAAAATTACAGAATTGAAAGTTTTGTAGAGTACAATGCAGAACTTGACATCAATATTAGGTCAAATACCTGTGATAAATCCCTGTTAGGTGTCTCTTCAGATTTTTCTGATGATACATCTGTGGATCTGGAGTGCTTAGATGTTTCATCATCACAGGACATCCCATGTAAGGATTTCTAAATGGAAGGTTTTTTAAATAAAAGTCAGTTTCATGTGCTTTAACCATTAAACCAAACCTATACGCCCATTATAGTACTTGCCCATTATAGTACTTGCCCATTATAGTACATGGCTTAGTTGGTGTCACTTATACTGTTTCGCACTGATGTTATATTCACATTATACAAAGAATCAGCACTATGGGTTAATTTGAGTTTTAAGAAATATGTCTCAGAGGTTACCGAACATCATAAGTCATTTACAGTACCTGTGAACATGCGTGTGTTTGTCTCTTTTAATGATTCACAAAGATGCTGATCATCAAAGTGGTTGGGCAGTTCCTCCGTGGTGTTATCACAATCCTCACTGTGGGGCTAAAACCAATTGCGACAAAATAGAGGAATGAATCTGATCTGAGCATTTCAATTAAATTAACAATTGTGATATTATATTTTCTCAGGGCATATCTATGCTTTATTTGGTTACCAATAAATTATATATTATATGTGGATTGTACAGGACAGGAGGGACTGCAGGTTTACGGCGTTCTGGTTGAAGCCTTCGCGCTCGCAGTTAGAGCGCAGCCTCGGCCTGGGTGAGGTGGAGCAGCTGAAGGCTGCGGGGAGCTGTGCGGGATGAGCAGGACTCTTATTAGTTGGGCGCAGTGGCTGGGTAAGCGCTGGTGAACGGCTTTTGTAAACGTTTTCTGATGGTGGACTTGTAAATAAGAAGTTTAGAACATCTTAATGCAAATACCGATAAAAGACCATCGTTTTAACCTTAAGCTACAAATGTCAATGTTAGTTAAATAGCTAATCACTGCGAACGTTTATTTGCTAATTAACTAGCTAGTGAGATAACCTAGATAGCAAGCTAGCAGAGGCTGTGCAGTGCAGTGCAAAGCTTCATTAGATTTCATTCTTAGTGTCTTTTTGTTTTAAGTAGTATGTAATGAACAGTGGCGTGCAGTTAATACAGTGGGTACCCCTTCTGCAAGAACCACCTGCCCCTTCTGCAAGAACCACCTGCCCCCAACCCCCATACACACACACATAGATGTATATTACAATAACTACATATTCTCTGTCTTAACTTATAGGAACTTAGTACACATTAACAGCCCACAAATACTGCGACAAACGACTATAGTATACACTAGACCACAACAATCAGTGCTTAATTTTCCAACAAATACAGCTATTTAACAAAGATCACTCATTTGCATGGCTACAGTACACCAGGGCAGCCAAAAGCGCATAAAGCGTGCGTAATGCTTAAAAAACGCTGTACAAAACACCGTTTAAGGCTTACTTTTACGCCTTGGAATAAACGCGAGGCGTCGTCAGGCGTTTTCAGAGCGTGTGGCGGCGCAAGGCCTCTAGCGTTTTCATAAGGCCTCTGGGCCTTTCCGATGTAAAAACGGACAGAATTTACATATCCCCTCCTTCTCCAAACAGTTCAGCCCTCTAACTCTGTCAGGAAACTCTCTCTCCAGTTAAAATAAAAGCCCCAAGTGCTTCAAATGTCTGCTGTGTTGTTAGATGTGCTATGTTCCTAAATTTCTGGCTAAACTGGGCTTTGCAAAATTCAGTCCCTGATTAAAGCATTTTAAAATGTTTATCAACCCTTTGTTGCTCTATTTAGTAATCATGTTTCATTTGTCTAATGCCATAAGAGTCAACACACACACACAAACACACAATCTCACCCTCTCTCTCTCTCTCTCTCTGTCTCTCTCCACTCAAAGTTTGGGAATTTTAATAAAACGCGAAAGTTAGAGACCACCACAGCATACAAATTAAATGCATAAACTGAGAAATTAAGCAATTAACCCGTCACACAAAACTCAGCATCACATTTGGCAGATCTGTGTAGCGATTCTATACGATGGCGCTTTAGAATCACTCTTAAAAAACAAAGAAAGTCATAATATTCCGACTTTAATCATTTCAGTATTCAAGATATTTCTCAATTAACTTGTTTTTGATCATAGTACATCCTTATATTATTTTTTATCCTTTCTTACTTTTTGAATAAAAAACATTTTTGTATCACTGACCCTCAAACGGACAACATGGGTCTAAAATGACCCACTTTCTTTTTGTATGCTACTTCATGTATGGCTGTATGTTTTTATGATATATCTTAGCTGTAAATTAATTCCATTGTTAAAAATTTAATTAACTAATTCATGTATGATTGTTTAGCATCCATCTTCTTTTTTTATTCTCCTTACACAGGTTTACACACATGGGTCAGACATAACGCACATGCATTTGTCATTTCACAGCTCAGCACAGCTCCCTCAGTACTGTTTTACAATGACATTACCTTAGAAAATATTTGGTGACTGTAGTGAAAGATAACTTTACATATTATTTGATTTGGTTTAGGTTACCTTGAGAGTGAGAATATTACCTGTCAGAAAGTTACAAGTAATTATTATTAGCTGTTGACATATTCTATTTTATTTTGCTAAATCTACTGTAGTATAGAGCTTATATTCTCTGCCCGAATCCGCGATCCGAGGCCCGACCCAACATCTGTTTTTAATGGTATTTTTATTTTATATAAAGCTCTGGCATGATAATCATAATTATAGCTAAGTAACCAAGTATTATTGTTAACGAAAACTAACGAAAAATGAAAGTGTCTTAGTTAACTTAAACTTATAAAAACGGTAATTAAAAGAAAAAAAGGTAACTAACTGGAACTGTATTGAGAGTTTATAAAACTAACTAAAACGAAACAGGTGATACAGTATGAGGAATAAACTCCACTTAGCTATAAGTCTGTTTGAGAAGCAGCTGTGAGAACCTTTACCTGTGAGCAGCTCATACACCTGAACACCCCACGCGGAGGATCAACTGATAAATCTCTCTCTCTCATATATAAATTCATATGTAAATTCTGTCCATTTTTGCATATGAAAGGCCTGTAGGCGTTACGAAAACGCTTGGAGGAGTTATGAAAACGCTTGGAGGCTGTATGAAAACGCGTGGAGGCGTTATGTAAGCCACACGCTCTGAAAACACCTGGCCTTACGTTCATTCCAAGGCATAAAAGTAATCCCTAAACAGCATTTTGGATTATGTTTTTTAAGCATTAAGCAGGCTTTATGTGCCGCCAGACCCTGGCGAATTCTGACTTATACAGCATGTCTTAGAGAAGGGGTTAGACAGCCATGTCCCCGCCCCCATAGGGAAAATCATGAATCTGATGGGTTAGATTGTCCTTCGACTTTGCTAACAGACTTATTACTACACCCTTCTCAAAATCAGAAGGGTATATGTATACATTATACAATATATATATATATATATATATATATATATATATATATATATATGTATATATATATATATACATATATATATATATATATATATATATATATATATATATATATATATATATATATACATATATATATATATACTTATATACAATATATATATATACATTTTTTTAAACAGTATATTTTGGTAAAATCATAGACATTTCCCCAATAGTGACACCTGTCTCACATTATTAGAGACTAATAAAAATTTTGTAATTCTGTAATAATAACATATGTAATAATACATTGTAATAAAATGTAATATCTTTCAACAGATTTCTTTGAACATAAAGAATAAAAGCAGAACACCGCTCTAAAGAAAAGGAAAGGTTAGTCACATGTTCAGTTTTATTTGTAATTACCAGTTAAAAGGTATTGTTGTGTACACATGCACAGTTTTGCTGAGTTTTGATACTGTTTATTTAGCTGTCTAAATGTGTCTGTTGTTTGCCATGAGCAGAAAGTGGATCAGTACTTACAGCCAAGTGTCCCAAAGACTGCAACACACTGCTTCTAGCAGTGTTGTAAAAATATTTTATACTTTGTGGACTGTTTAGACATCAGGTATCCAACTATGTTGTAGCGGCTCAGTGGTTTAATAACTGGTGCTAATTGAGATGTTGAAATATTTTTTTAATTGGGCGCCAGTTATTAAATTAATTTAATTAGATTAATTAATTAATTAATTAATCAAATTAATTAATAACACAAGACATCTCAGGGTGTGGTTTCTACAGGTGACAGAAATTTTCATAACCAAGTTATCCAGAAAAACACACTGAAATGACAGGTTTTGTAAAATAAAAGTATTTATTAAATCACACAGATATGAGTAAATAATTCATTAAAAAGTCATAATGTAGCCATTATATATCAAATCATAGTGTAGAATAATAAATGAGAAATAAAAGAACAAACACGTTATAATGCTGACATGAAAGGAATAGAGATTAATAGAACTATTAAGTGAATATTTCTAAATAAGGGTCTAAATGTAATGAGGTCAAACTAATCAAATGAGAACACTAAAATAAGTAGATAAGTAAGATATTTTACGGCCTACAAAGATCATCCCTTTCGCCAAATAACTAAAAATTAATCTATACTACGAAGAGAGTTAAGAACAATAACCAAACTAGACTTGACCAACCAAAACACCAATTGCTGAGAGAAATACCCAAACTGCCTTACTCTGAGACGTCTACAAAGGGGGGTCCCCATCGGTTCGGTCCGCTGTTTAAACCTCTTGTTCGGCTGACATCCTGCACCCCTAGAAGGTCCGGTGTGGACCCATCCGCAGGGTAAAGATGGTGCTCTGTGGGCCAGCGGCGCACCTGGACGACACCCGCTTCTAGTCTCTGCACAGGGAAGGCCTTCCCTGGAGCTGGCTCGGCTGGCGTACCCTCTCGGTGATCCGTCGGTTGGTCTAGTTGGTTTACTGAACTATATTAACTATCTTGGCAAGCAGGAGAACTCTGTAGATCATAAAATAGCCTAGTTATTTAAACTAGGATAGCTAATATTAATATACTTGAAGATTAAATGCACTAGTCTAAGAAAACTAACTTAAGATGACTACACTAATAGTATATCCTTTCTCCATCTCTGGGCTCCCTAACCTCTCTCCTCTAACTGTTTTCCTCAACTCATCTTCTTCCACTCCTTCTCTAACTCCAACTGCTTCTCCTCCAACTCCTCCGAACTGAACTGGAAACTCTAAACTGGCAACTGAACTGTGTCTGCCCAGTTTTACTATTAGTCTCTGTGGCCTGTTTGGCCCCTGAGCTATGATTGGCCCTGTGGCCCAAATGTCTGTGTTTTGATTGGTCTAGGAGCAATTTCAAACTTTGGTGGGGATTCACAAAGGGCCATAAACCCCCCCTCGCTCACATGGTCAGCATGCTTCAGCATTTTTCTAATAGATCAAACCAAAAGAAAACTCAATTAAACAGTGGATCAAAATACATTTTTCAGCATATCAGTTTGTGAGGATAAATTCAGGAAACAAACAATCTTACAATTGAATCACAATAAATGTAATATATATATATATATATTGCCCACAAACATGTAATATTCAAGATAATCTTAGAAATACAACGATGGATGGTACTCTGTCAGAAAGAGATCAAGAGTCATGTTATTATTTAAACCCAATTAAATCACTTAAAAGATAATACATGGTTAAACCACTGATAACCAAATAAAGCTAAATTATCAAATGCTAATTAAACCTTGTTGATTCAGACTTGAATGTGTAGGAGAATTCAATCAGGACACATCCAAACACATATACCATATACCAGACACATATACCATTATTTAGTAAACATTCTATAAAACACCTTTTTTATATAGTCAATATATATGTATTTTAAGCAAAATCTTCTGAGTGAGAAATTCCTCCCCTTTGCTGAGTTTAGATAAGCGGTTGGCATCGGAATTTACGATGGTGGGGGAAGGAGCTCTTTCTGCACCCCACAGAATTTGAGCCTGCAATGTTGAAAATGGAATCCCAAGCTTAGAACATTTCTCTTAATTTCATTAATCTTATTTCTAAGTGATTGCAGAAATAACTAGGCACAAACCCCTAAATTGGTACAACATTTGGTGAATTAACAATTTCCAAGGCATTAATTAAGTTTTGACACTCTCTTAAGTCCGCAGTCCCGTCCTAGTGATGGTGTTGCAAATGTTCCAAATGTTTACATTAACTCCGAGGTTTATGACTTGGAGGAATGTAAACAGAATTTTACCCTAAACTCGCATTTAGGGCTCTTGAGCGAGGCTGAGTGAAGAAATAGTCAGTAAATGTCATTTTGAAATTTAAGGTTGTTTGAAAAAAAGATTACTCCAAGGTTTTTTTAGAGTGTTCTGGGTTCGAAGTTTCCTTATAGGCCGTAAAGTGGGGGTAGTGTGTGTTTGTGTCCAAGCAATGAAGAAATCCTCTGGTTAATCCACTACATTCCCCCCCCCATCGATCGATGGGCCACTGGACGTTGGGTCATCGGTCGATGTCAACGTGGATTTCTGTAGACAGAGCATGTTAGGGTACATCTTTCATGCAATTGGTGTCTTGTTGGTCATGCTTTCTTAAGACAATCTACTTACAAGGTCGCTGACAGAGTTTTTGGTCTAATGGATATACAATTTCTCTTTTGAGGTATCTATCAGTTTTTTTTTTTTTGTTGTAGCTATTGGCTTTTGGTTCTGAATAAAATAGTTAATTTAATGTGATAGGGTGGCAACAAGCATATGAAAGGGTCACAAATAGTTTGCTAGCTATTTGTTCCTTTATAACTTTATCAAGACAACCTACCCATAAGGTATGCTTCAATAATTAGCCACTACTTAGTCAACAATTGAGAACAATATAGCGGAACAAACGTAGTCAGAAGGGAAACAAAATATGTTTTTGGGCACCTGAAGAGAGGAGAAGAAAAAAAAAAAAATTGGCACCCCCCTTTCTCCACGTATTTATTATACTGCTATGCTAATGGTTTGAAATGGTGATTCAAACTCTAGGTTTAACAAAATATCCAATTTGTTGTGGGTTATGCTACTCGGATAGGTGAGTTCCAGACAATGAATGTGTGGTACGTTCTCAATTTAACAATTGCGTCAGGCCAGAAAATGGTGGACAATGAACACTCAGTGTGTCTAAGTATTTGGCCCAGTATTATGATTTAACCTAGGGCATTATTGGTCCCGACTTGTCCCATGAGGCTTTTGCATAGTTTAATTGGGTTACAGTGAACTTGTTTGAGAATCAGTTTAATAAAACACTGACGATGCGGGATTTGGTTCCAGATGCGAGGCAGTTTGTCTGCCTTTGCCTGAGGACCAAACCAATGAGACCTGAGCTCGCGAATTGTTTTGCCAGTGCTGTGCTGGGACCTCACCAGTAGCTTGTCAGCAGTGTAGCACAATGGTTGGTATCCAAGCGTGCTTTTTCCCAGTTTTGGGTGTTTCCGCAGTTCACCGCTAGAACGGTGAGATATACCAACACCTGAGAAAGTGTGGTTCAGCGAAAAAGTTGTGGCCTGAGCCATTTCAATAGGGTCTGGGGGACGTCCCCTCCATCTGGCAAATGCACCTGCCACAGTGATGAGATGTTTGTTCCTTCGAACAAATTTCATGAGTCTTTCGACCCAATCCATTTGTGGAATTGGCCATATACCACACAGATCTTCTGAAGATTGGGGATGAAAACACACTAGCCTTTTTCCAACAAGTGGCAGATATGTCAATTGTGGGAATGCTTGGTGTGTTTCCCCCATCATTTTGTGGTCCACCCATGGGTGATCGAGGGCCTGGGCCAGGCTCTCCCCCCCATGGCGCTGAGGCACCACGAATGAAGATGAAGCGTGTGTATCTGGGGCATAAACAAACAGGCCCTTGAGCATCCTGAAAGACGCACAGTAAGTGGCAAGTGGATCAAGTTGAAATGCCAGTGTTCTGAAAGAAGTGTTGCCACATGCACCAATTGTCATGTTAACTTCCCATTTGATCTGAGCATTCCGAAAAGCACATCCATCTGTGTAGATGGTGGGAATGTTTTTACATTCATAAGAATCCAAGGGACTGTGTTTGTCTGGAACCACTGGTGCAGGAACACGAAGAGAACAATCCTTTTGGTGCACGAACAGAGGATCACAGTTAGTCCGTGGCAAGGAACCTGCAGGTGGTCTGTGAACAGCTGACTTGTCAGCCCATGGAACAAAGATTTCACCGTTGACCGTTGTGTTAAGAGTGAATGACTTTCCAGCTTTTGGGTTGTACTCATCTACAGCCATAGAGGGAGTCAATGCCCATGAACAGGTGTTTTGTTTTAGAGTCATGCTAGGGGACTCTAAAGATGGTGGTTTCAGAATCCTGACTGTGAGCTTCTCATTGATTTCCGTGGAATTTGAAGGCTCAATGAGCTTGTGTGGCTCAATGTTGCTAGCAACATGATAGCATTGAACTCTATCCTGTGCCTTAGGACAGGGCAGGGGTTCGCAAACCTGTGCCCAGATTCTACGATGCTGAAAGTCAATCAATGGTTTGAACCGGTCAAGGAGGTCTTTGCCAAAGAGCAATGGGACGTTCTCCAATGGAGAAATGTGAATTGGATGGGTGAGGCTCATTGGACCGATGGCAACGTGCACCAGGGCTGCAGAATGCAGAGTGATACCAGTGTGCGAATATGGTTGAAGGTGAAGAGCACACTTTTTCAGAGGTATCTCTTTGTTGTTTCGGCGGGCTGTCGCCCTCACCTGGTCAAAAAGTGAATTTGACATTAAAGAAATGTCTGACCCCGTGTCCAAAAGAGCTTCATACCCGAACACATCTTCCAGCCAGGTGGCTAGGTAGAATTTTGGTGTTGAACCTTTCTCGGTTAAGAAACCCAAGAATTGTTTAGGTGGTGGATCCTCCAGGCTGAGGAAAGAAGCTTCCTCAGTGTGGTTGTTTTCAGCGTCTGGCTGTACAACCAAGGCTGCATTGGGGTGGATGGATTTCGCACCCCCCCAAGCAGGTTGATCTGGAGCTTGGACAATTGGCAAGAATTCAGATTCAGCATTGTCCTGCTTGCGTATTTCGTTACGAAATTGTCTGAGCAGACTGCCGTCTTTAGTGCTCAGGTTAGTTGGATATGTCTCATGCTTGTGCCCTTTAGGTGGACACCAACGTTTGTGGTGCTTTGGGCTCTTTCTCCTGAGCGGAGATTGAAGTTTGCTGGAGCTCTGTGCTCGAGCGTGGTGCTGTGAGTATTTGCCATTCCAACTGCGTTTTATCCTACCTTTCCTTCGATAGGAGGGCTTTTGGTCACTTTGCTGGGCCCAATGTAGGGACGAGCGACGCCAAGAGTGGAACACTCTCTGGTTTTTGTGGTTTAACTGGGTCTTAGGTGGCATTGGAGCCTTGTGTGCCCCTTTTTGCTTGACGTGGGAGGACTGCTCATTAATTATCAGGATGTCATTTGACTCTGATTTTTTATTAATGTTTTGTTGGAACTTAGCAAATCCTCTGAGAGCCAAATCACGCAGCTGCCGGCTTGTTAGCGTACGAGGGCAGGCTGCGACTGCAAAAGAGCGACTGGTGGAGGGATGGAGGTTTCTCACGAACAATGTTTTGAAAACTTCCTCTTCCTCCATTCCAGGCTCATTTCTATAGCCGAAATAAGCTAGCCTGAGGCGGTGATAGTACTGTAGGGGTGTTTCCTGGCGACTCTGCTTAATTGCAAGAGCTGCAGCAAGGCCGGTTTGAACAAGGTGGTTGGAGAACTCATTCTCCAAAGCCTTGCAAAGAGCAGGATAATCTCTCTTAACCTGGGGTGGTTGGCGCTCAATGAAACGTCCAACTTCCCGACTAGAGGACACCTTAATGAGGTAGATTTTATCATTTACCGTGGCCTTGGGGAAACGGCGTAAGAAGAAGTCAATGTCGCGAAGATACTGGTGGACATCATTAGAACCGTCCGGTTCTGGTTCAAAGCGTGGGATGTTACGCGCAATTTTGTCCAAATCTCTATCAGAGGGTGCTTGAGGTTGCACAGAGGTCCCATGTGGCTGGGAACGCTGAGTGAACCTTGGTTCTACTGGCGCTTCAGCACCTTTAAGGGAGACTAGAGGGAATGTATTTGTGGATGGTTGTTGCTTAGGATCCGGAACCCCAGGGGTTCCTGATTTACCAGCTGGATTGATGGGGGAGTCTCCCTCCATCCTCAGCTCAAATGTTAACTCTGTTTGGTCTCGAGTTAATTTGACTACATTGTTAGCATGTGCTAATTCAGTTTGTAGCTCAACCTGTCTTGCAATAGCATGTTTTAGTTTTTCCTGTGACTGAGCTGCAAGTTGGGTAGCTATGTTGGCTTCCTTTTGAAGCAGCTGCACTTCGGTTTTGAGGTCTCTTTGGTTCATTTCAGACTGTACAGTTTTGTTCTCTAGGTCTGCAACTCTATCATTTAAAGTCACAATCTCTGCTTGGAGATTTTGAATGGTTTTGGAGGAAGCAGCAAGTTGATCCTGTGACAACAGCAGTTGTTTCCACAGTATTAGGGAAATCGGATCCACTTGTTGCTTGCCCTCAAGGATTTTAGATACACAATCATTGAGGCTCTTGGCAATTAGTGCATGGAGACCCCCACTGTCCGTTTGTTGGACTGGGACGGTAAGTCCTGGGGGTAAACCAGCTGTAAGCTCTAAAAGAGCTTTTTCAGTGACACACATTTTGATTTACGTAAAGCACGTGGAATCAAACAATTTTGATGACAAACAAGTTTATTTTATGTTCGAGTCAATTAGCATTGTGCCTTTCTAAGAAGAAAATCTGTTAAAAGGGAGTGACCTAAGGTTACAATTAGCAGATTAATTTTAAAAGGATAGTTAGATTTGTTGTCAGTGGTGCTAGTGAACAGTTTAATAACTGTAGGCCACTATACGCAGTATGTCTAAATATGGGTATAGGTATTAACTATGTACAGGATGGGAGAAATTTAACTATGTATTAAGCACAGGTATGCTGGGTATATGGTTGAGTAACTGATAATCTGGATACGTTTTTTTTTTTTTTTTTTTTTTTTTTATTAATTAATTAATTTCAATCAGTTATTAATAATTGATCTTAATTGATCAATAATTAATCTTAATTTATTTGAAGATGGGTGAATTAAATTGAAAATAATTAATTAACAAAAATTTAATTAACTTTACTTAATCAAATTTGATTAAAATGACCAGTTAATTATTTATGTTGTGATTAGTTACTCAATGGAGATAGCTATTTAGCTTGGTTCAATGTAACATAAAGAGTGATGTTTGAGAGAGCAGACCTGAAACTTAAATTTAACTATTTACTATAAACCGATTAAATTAATGCAGTTATTTGTTTACTTATTTACAAACCATTTAACCCAACCACAATGCAAATTCCCTTTATTAACTTAACAAAAAGTTTGTTTGAAATTGGCACCCTCTGGCGACAGAAACTCTAAATGCATTCTACAGGATGATAGCAATTACACAAGTACAACACCAGGTGGCGACACAGCTATGTGGCTAAGTGGCTCCCTCTGGTGGTCAAACAAATGAAATGCACCTTTCTGCACTGTATGCAGTTACCCAAATCAAACACCAGATGGCAATGTGGCAGTGTACCCCCCCTAGTGGTGAGGGGTAGTAAAACACCCTTTGAGTTTGAGTGTAAATAGTCAGGCTGTCCACCAGATGGTGGCAGAGGCCGACTGGTGGGAGTGGTCACGCCCACTGATGATGCCACGTTAAGGACCGCCCCTTGGGTCTGGGACCTGGTCAGCAGATTTGACTGACTCAGTCGACTGTGAATAGCAGAGGAGAAGGACACGGCTGTCCGAAAGTTTAACACAGCAGCAACACACTTCACAAGATGAGCAAAGAGGATTTACATCCTGGCGTGGTTAGTTTAATCACGCACACAATAAACTTCCTGCCACTCAGGGTGGTGTTACGTAAAAGTTAGCTACTCTTTTACGCACGTGGAAGTGTCCAGTACTGCAGGATTTTACGGATTTCGCGCAAAAACCGGCAGTTTTAACTGGAGCGCGGAGTCAATGAGCCGGGTATCCGCGACTCATAGCTGCGCGAAGGCCTTATCAGATCAACACTGGCAAAATATGTCTATTTTACCGGAAACAGTTCGAACTTTATGTAAGTACACACGTATATACACGTATATACACCCGGGTTTAAGGTTACCCACACACGGCGGTGTGTCAACCAAGCTTATTTTACAAATAAGAGTAATGTTTTCAAGAGCGCTCGCATACCACACACACAACTGTACACGTTATACCGACACACAGGGGACCGTGCGCGCGACGCACACACAGCGGGGGACTGGCCAGTCCTGAATTGTAAACAAAAGCACGTGTAGAACATGTGCGTGTGTTTCTAACACGCTGGGTTTATGCAGTTAACTCCAGCTAGGCCAGCTAGCCAGCAGCTAACGCATTTAGCAATAAAAACAAAATACACTTTATTCTGCAACTTACAGCGCTATTTTCTGGAACTGGTTATGAAATGTGTATATTCTGGTCTCGCGGCGGATCCAATAATAATCCTGCCCCACGTTGGCGCGCCAAATTATGTAGCGGCTCAGTGGTTTAATAACTGGTGCTAATTGAGATGTTGAAATATTTTTTTAATTGGGCGCCAGTTATTAAATTAATTTAATTAGATTAATTAATTAATTAATTAATTAATCAAATTAATTAATAACACAAGACATCTCAGGGTGTGGTTTCTACAGGTGACAGAAATTTTCATAACCAAGTTATCCAGAAAAACACACTGAAATGACAGGTTTTGTAAAATAAAAGTATTTATTAAATCACACAGATATGAGTAAATAATTCATTAAAAAGTCATAATGTAGCCATTATATATCAAATCATAGTGTAGAATAATAAATGAGAAATAAAAGAACAAACACGTTATAATGCTGACATGAAAGGAATAGAGATTAATAGAACTATTAAGTGAATATTTCTAAATAAGGGTCTAAATGTAATGAGGTCAAACTAATCAAATGAGAACACTAAAATAAGTAGATAAGTAAGATATTTTACGGCCTACAAAGATCATCCCTTTCGCCAAATAACTAAAAATTAATCTATACTACGAAGAGAGTTAAGAACAATAACCAAACTAGACTTGACCAACCAAAACACCAATTGCTGAGAGAAATACCCAAACTGCCTTACTCTGAGACGTCTACAAAGGGGGGTCCCCATCGGTTCGGTCCGCTGTTTAAACCTCTTGTTCGGCTGACATCCTGCACCCCTAGAAGGTCCGGTGTGGACCCATCCGCAGGGTAAAGATGGTGCTCTGTGGGCCAGCGGCGCACCTGGACGACACCCGCTTCTAGTCTCTGCACAGGGAAGGCCTTCCCTGGAGCTGGCTCGGCTGGCGTACCCTCTCGGTGATCCGTCGGTTGGTCTAGTTGGTTTACTGAACTATATTAACTATCTTGGCAAGCAGGAGAACTCTGTAGATCATAAAATAGCCTAGTTATTTAAACTAGGATAGCTAATATTAATATACTTGAAGATTAAATGCACTAGTCTAAGAAAACTAACTTAAGATGACTACACTAATAGTATATCCTTTCTCCATCTCTGGGCTCCCTAACCTCTCTCCTCTAACTGTTTTCCTCAACTCATCTTCTTCCACTCCTTCTCTAACTCCAACTGCTTCTCCTCCAACTCCTCCGAACTGAACTGGAAACTCTAAACTGGCAACTGAACTGTGTCTGCCCAGTTTTACTATTAGTCTCTGTGGCCTGTTTGGCCCCTGAGCTATGATTGGCCCTGTGGCCCAAATGTCTGTGTTTTGATTGGTCTAGGAGCAATTTCAAACTTTGGTGGGGATTCACAAAGGGCCATAAACCCCCCCTCGCTCACATGGTCAGCATGCTTCAGCATTTTTCTAATAGATCAAACCAAAAGAAAACTCAATTAAACAGTGGATCAAAATACATTTTTCAGCATATCAGTTTGTGAGGATAAATTCAGGAAACAAACAATCTTACAATTGAATCACAATAAATGTAATATATATATATATATATTGCCCACAAACATGTAATATTCAAGATAATCTTAGAAATACAACGATGGATGGTACTCTGTCAGAAAGAGATCAAGAGTCATGTTATTATTTAAACCCAATTAAATCACTTAAAAGATAATACATGGTTAAACCACTGATAACCAAATAAAGCTAAATTATCAAATGCTAATTAAACCTTGTTGATTCAGACTTGAATGTGTAGGAGAATTCAATCAGGACACATCCAAACACATATACCATATACCAGACACATATACCATTATTTAGTAAACATTCTATAAAACACCTTTTTTATATAGTCAATATATATGTATTTTAAGCAAAATCTTCTGAGTGAGAAATTCCTCCCCTTTGCTGAGTTTAGATAAGCGGTTGGCATCGGAATTTACGATGGTGGGGGAAGGAGCTCTTTCTGCACCCCACAGAATTTGAGCCTGCAATGTTGAAAATGGAATCCCAAGCTTAGAACATTTCTCTTAATTTCATTAATCTTATTTCTAAGTGATTGCAGAAATAACTAGGCACAAACCCCTAAATTGGTACAACATTTGGTGAATTAACAATTTCCAAGGCATTAATTAAGTTTTGACACTCTCTTAAGTCCGCAGTCCCGTCCTAGTGATGGTGTTGCAAATGTTCCAAATGTTTACATTAACTCCGAGGTTTATGACTTGGAGGAATGTAAACAGAATTTTACCCTAAACTCGCATTTAGGGCTCTTGAGCGAGGCTGAGTGAAGAAATAGTCAGTAAATGTCATTTTGAAATTTAAGGTTGTTTGAAAAAAAGATTACTCCAAGGTTTTTTTAGAGTGTTCTGGGTTCGAAGTTTCCTTATAGGCCGTAAAGTGGGGGTAGTGTGTGTTTGTGTCCAAGCAATGAAGAAATCCTCTGGTTAATCCACTACAATGTTTTGTTGTAAGATCACTTTTTCTGTGCTCTGTTGATTTAGCCTCTTTAGATGACTGCTTCAGCACCATGAACGCATGTCCTCACATACAGAAGAGCCTACAAGAAAGGTATTTTTGCATCCTTATGATTTACCTCATACATTTGTTAATTAATTGTTGAGAATTAAATGCATGTACATGCATGTTTACAGGTTCTGTTTAACCTCTTAATACGCCCTGGCCCGCCGGCGGGCCAGAAAAATATGATATTTAATATCTGGCTGTGTTTATGAATAGTTATAGGTTCAATATAGGTTCAATATAGACACCCAATATACCATTTTAAAGCTTAGAATCCTTGCTTTTCAGTTATATAGCCTATTTAGCTGTATCTCCTTTCAGAAAATAAACATTTAGGGCGAAATATGCCTTGGTTATGAAAATATTAAATCATAATTTTCATATTTCCGTTTATCGGACGTCCATATTTGATCGAATGCGGACATGTTATACACCATTCGAACCGTCTGGCTCTCCGGATTCCGAAACTGTGCTCCGTTTTAGTGTAGGATGTACGGTCCCTGAATTAGAGCTGAAAGAGCGCGTTGTAGCGCGTGTTCAGAGTTGAAAAATGCACAGGTTTGGTCCTGTAGTTATCTACAGTCACTCCCCCCACCCCCCCAACACCCACCAGCGCGTCCCCCACTCTCTTACCTTCAAAACGAGTCCACACGCAAGAAAATCCATCGATCCAGTCTCCTATAATCCACAGTTATATCCACCCCGCGCGAGGAATAATGTGAGACGGAATCTTAACTTTAATTACGAATTAAAAGCATTTTATTCGACGCTGCTCCGATTCTGGCCCACAGCCAGACAGGGCGGAGCCTACTGGACATGACGGTATGAGAATGAGGTCTCTCAGCCAATCAGGTGGCGAGCTCGGCCAGCTGAAAGGCGGAAGGAAGAGAGATGCTTGGCCATAGATACTTTCTCTAACAGATTTTCCACTCAGCAGAACAACCGCTCTTAAAGAGACACTGCGGATTTCTGTTTGTATATGAGTAGACCACACAAAAACCCAGAGTTTACTGCAAAATGAGTTATAAAAGTGGTCTTTTTTATTCTTATAAAGTTTCCAGTCCTTTGGAGAAAGAAAAGACCATTACTGGTTCAAATCACTATAACTTCTAACCAGTAATAGGTAGCAGTTTAAAATTTTATATGATGATTGTAAACACATTATAGTAAAATATAGAGTTGTCAAAACCCTTCATCCATATAAATAGTTCATTTTATGTGTCTGAAAATAAAAAAAAATAATAGAAAATCTGAAAAGCGCCTAAAAATTTTCCTGGTTTTTACCATATATTGGCCATTACATGTTCAATTGAATAATTAAAATGCCTTAAATGAATTGTGTAAAGGCTTCTAAGTAATATTAATTCATAGAATTGACTCTAAATAATTTAATATTGGAGTGATAAGCCTTCAAATGTGAGTATGTAATTTCAGGCGGAAAATGGTAAAAATAGGCTTGGAGCATAAGAGGATAAAACTCATACATCACATTCAGAATCAAATTCCACAACTACTGCAATTTGTGTTAACCCAAAACAAAATGGCAAAAGTTGACTACAATTTTGTCTTCAAAGCATTATAAATGTAAAATAGAAACCTTTTTCACTAGAACCAAATTGTTAACAATAGCATTATATAATAGTTTTTTTTATTAAAGGTAGTCTGTGTCAGTGTTTATTTAGAACTGTATTTTTTCAGATGCTCGAAATTGTGAACTAAAGACCTGATCCAAAGGCCTTACAGAAGGAATCGCCAACAAGAAAGGTATTTCTTACACACTTGTATGATTCACAGACATAAATCTTATTTATTATTAGGGGTCCAAGCACTGTACGTGCTGGAACCCTATTGGAATTGCTCTGATGTTTAGGGGTACGAGCACGCAGTGCTAGGAACCCTATTTTAATTCTGAGTATTGTTATTATAGTTCTTATTCTTTTTCTGCCATGGAAATGATTGGGCAGAAGGCGATTATCATCTTGGGGCTATGTCCTAATGGTATACCGAAGGAAAATTTGAAATGTCAATTTTTGTGATTGCCATTAGCCAATTATTTTCCAGCAAGCTTTTGACAAGCTAAACAGTCAGCAATCAGGATGACACAACCTACATGTATTTATCAACCAATAAAATTATGCGTTGATTGACCTCTTGGGGGCGTTATATAGCAGAAAATAAATTATATCTAAATATGGCCTAGGCATATGAATCCTTTTGATCTGTAATTCTTTGCTGTTGTCTTTACAACTTTCTCATTACGTATCTTATATACCAAAAAGTGGCCAGTGCATGTCATTAACAAAGACAGCAGGAGCACATCTACCAAGTATGAGAGAAGTGAGTCTTCATTTATTGCTATTTTCCAACCTAAATGGACAGAAGACAGGAACCTTTGACCCTATTAACACACAAACTTACATACATATACATACATATATACAGACAATATAATCCTGAACCTCTGAACCCCTGCTGTGTTAACCTTCCCCCATTAATCTTAGTATTTGTACAAGACCAGATTTACACAGTTGCAAACACTTTAACATTAAGAATCACTTAATACCACAGCATTCCATTACACTGGTCATTCAGCTTGGTCATGCTGGTCATCCAGCTTGGTGATGCTGTCCAACCAGTTTGGTGATGCCGGTCAACCAGCAATATGTTTTAAGCCTAACTCGCCTTAAGGGGCCTCTTTGCCTGTCCTGTAAATTGGCGCTATATTTCTTCTTGTAATTATTAGTCTTCCCTAAAAAAGGTTGGTTGTAGAGCAGTAACCGTAAGTAACCTAAACTTCAAATTTGGCATAGAGGTACAGTAATGAACCAACTACCAAAAGTTGTGACCTAATTTGGCCTGATGGTGGCCTGATGTTTTACGTATGGGTGAATATCTCAGCAACTGTGAAATGCAGAGTAAAAATTATTTTTGAATCTTATTCGGGCAAGTTTTCTGCATCAACGACTCACTGGAAGTTTTTAGTTCCGGCCACATCCACCGCTGCCATATTTAGCAAAATCTACAAAACATTATATTTTCAACTGCTTGTGGATTTTTTAAAATGTTCAAACAATATAGATGTTCACCAGAGTCTACTTATCAAGAATTATCAAAAATATTTTCATATTTATTAACACCATTGCTGCTATATGCAAATGAGTCGTCCTGGTGTGTTTAGTCCACATAAATAGCTGAATATCTGGACTGTTAACTTGTTTTTTAGTGATATTTAGCAGTTTTGTTGGAGACATGATTCTGTGGAAGGCATCCAAGAGGCGTATCAAATGAAGCATAGGCAAAAATATGGTCACCATTGGCCAATTAGTTTCAAAGTGGAATTTGGAAGGCTTAAGATTCATTGATCGTCATGAAATTTAAAAGGTATGTTTATAAAGAGATTGACCACATGGTGTTGCAATTTCTAAAAACTGAGAACTTGTCAAGCTTAATAATTGTCAAGCTTAATGTGCTCTAAAACAAGTTATACATTTTTTTTTGCACAAAGTAAAAGGAGAAAGGCTTTGACTGTTGACTGAAGTAAATGAGTCAATCGGTGCATGCTGCATTTCATTTAAAATTGGTTCTATAAATGTATTACATATTGTAAAAATGTGACCAAAACTCAACCTCACTTTCACAAGGTAAAGACTTTCAACTAGTAAAGATTTGTTTCGTAAAAATGTATAAGCATGACAGTAATTTTAAAATTGTAAATACTTGAAAAATGTTGCTTGAGTTCCTATTATTCAAATATGACATGGGTGTCGAGATTCTCTGTGTTTCTTCAGGACAGTGACCTACCGTAAAAGCATCTGTCTTCCTGGTCCGAAGGTTTGGGGATCGAAACCGAATTGGACCGCAGTGACAGAATAATGCAATCACGGATGCAATGGGAACCTTGTACACAGGCTGTCTTGCAAGATCATGCTTCAGGCAGCGGTTATAATGCTTTATTGTTTTTAATAATAATTTAAGAATGTGAATTTACGTAAAGTTTTGTGCTTCACCCTTTGTAATCTGAACCTTTAAAGTAGTATGTTGGACACCAGCTGACCTGTGCTTGTAGAGTGGTGCAGTGAGATGGTTATTGGGCTTGCAACTTGACAGCCTGAGTTTGAATCTTGTCCAGTGTGTTTGGAGAACTTCAACATTTTCTATGCAATTTGAAATAATTATTTTTTGTTTCTAATAATAGTTTAAAAAAAAACAGATGAAACTGGTTAAAAAAGATTAGCTTGACCATTTGTGATAATTCAAAGATTGGTAAATACTTGCAAGAAAAGTGTTCCCTTTTACTCTCAACAGCCTGAAAAAATACACTGTGGCAGCTGAGTGGTATCTTTCTAAAGTGCCTGCCCTTCAACCAAGGTTGTGGGTTTGATTCCAACCATGGACCTTTCCTAAAAAAGTTTGTGCAGAAGTAACTGTACTTCATCCAAACTTAAAATTTGGCATCAAGGTACTTTAATGAACCCACCTCTCAGCCAAAAGTTGTGACCTAATTTGGCCTGATGGTGGCTCTATAGAGCAATGTTTTACATATAGGTGAATATCTCAGCAACTGTGAAACGTAGAGTAAAAATTATTTTTGAATTTTATTCGGGCACGTTTTCTGCATTAATGACTAAATGGAAGTTTTTAGCTACGCCCAGATTAACTATATACCAACAGTATAAGTATCAAAATGTTCAGCAAAGTCTGAACAAGATTTATCAAACTAATGTTCATATTTATTAACAACATTGCTGCTATGTGCAAATGAGTCGTCCTGGGGTGGAGCTTAGTTCACATAAATGGCTAAAAATCGAGATGACTTAATTGTATGTCATCGCTACTTAGTAGTTTTGTTAAACAAATAATTATTTGGAAGGTGTCCAAGTTTCACTCCAATTAAGCGATAGATGATGCTATAAAAACAAAAAATCTGTTTCTCAATAACTAGGGTTCCAATTGAGTTGAATATTTGCCTGCTACATCTTTGGCCCATTTGATGAATCATTTATCAATGACAACTTAATTATTAAAAAAATCAATCAGTGCGCAGTGGTTCACATTAACTGGTTAACTGTAACTGGTTGTATAACTTTAATCGTAGATTATGAAATTGTGATAAAACATCTTATTTCCACAAGGTTATCATAACACAAAATATTTACTATTTTTTAATAATATTTAATAATAACTCTAATAATTCAAAGCTTGCAAATACTTGCGAGAAAGGTGCTGGGTTCCTTTTTTTTACTCTTAACAGTTAATTGCCTAAAAACACAGCATGTTGATGTGGCTACTGAGTGGCATCTTCCTTAAGTGCTTGCCTTTGGGCATTTCCTTAAAAAGTTTGTAGAGCAGTACAGTTCAGATTTGGCATTGAGGTACTGAGTCCCTTGGTCAAGATTTTTTTCATATTTATTAACATTGCTATTAACATTAAGCTTACTTCACATAAATGGCCTTCATTTGTGTTTTGAATGCAATAAAGGCTGTTTTTTGAGGTTTCAGGCTGAGAGACAGATTTGGGCAAAGTACTGAACTCCCCTCTCTCTCCTTAGAGAGATGAACTGCTTTATTTGAACTTTCGTTCAGAAGCTGCTAGAAATAAATTATCAGACGTAATGTTAAAACTGGCCAACTTCTCAGTCACACCAGGTTCAGCAGCTAAAAATATTGGTGTTATCATAGATTCAGATCTAGCATTCACTAAGCACATTGCTACTAGAAAAGCTTTTATACATTGCCAGGCTAAGAAATGCCTGATCCCTGCATGACACAGAAAAATGAGTACATGTTTTCATTACTTCAAGGCTAGACTGTTGTAATGCACTACTGTCCGCATGGTCCTACAGTAAACAGGAGGAAGAGCGTCTCTTATAAAGCACCTTAAACTCTGGAACAACCTTCCTGAATATCACTCAGACACTGTCTCAATCTTTTAGTCTAGACTAAAAACTAACTCGTTTGGTCTAGCTTTTGTTAATTAATGTTTTTTCCTTTAAATAAGGCTGCAGATCCAGGGACATGGACATAGGGATTGTGGTAAACTGAATGCTGGTGCTGTTGTTGGTGCAGGTTTGTGCTCGATGGAGTTGGCAGCTGCAGGTGTTTCAGGGTGCCTCCGTGTTTGTGTTGGCTCTCTTCCTTTCCTTAGGCTGTTTTACTCAGAGGTGCCAAAGCATTAGCCACACTCTGATAATGTTTTATATTCTGTTTTACATAAATCCAATCAAAACTAATTCCATCTCTCTGCCTTTCACAGAGGTACTGACTGCCCACTTGTCTGACCCAAAACCGATGGATGTTGGACCTTCAGGATCTCATGTCTCCTGTCTGCCAGATTGATGGAAGTTTCCGGAAGTCAGCCTTCCCCATCCCCCACCACAGTTCAGCTGCCCCTCATCTAGTTTATTCACCTGCCCTGGACTGTTCGAAGTTCACATGAACTCTAACTTCTTTCATTACTCATGTTGCTATACACATGGATATAATAATATTGATTGGATTTGACTTAAAACATATAGTTGCGTAAAATTGACTAACATTGTGTATTAATTATTTCTTTTTGGGTTCATTTGTGTGTTGAATGTAGTAGGGTCTGTTTTTGAACAATTCAGTGTTGAGAAAAGCGTTTTGCCACAGTGTCTTGCTCCTGTTTTACTCCTTAGAGTAATAAACTTCTTCAAGTGTTGTTTTGAACTAAAAACTTCTCTGTCAAACTGAAATTAGATTTTAAGACCCAACATCATGTAATAAACATTTCTTAAGTCTAAGAGACCCTATGGATTACTGGCTCAGACAGTCTGCCGTCTTTTCTCATGTGTTTCAATGAGAAATTCCAGCAACCCAGCATGTGGAACAGATCCTGTTTATTAATAAAAACAACGGATTACTTGTCATTTTTAATAAATAAAGTATTATACAAGCATGTCCCAACTTTGCAATCCACTGAATAAATAAATCCACTGACTGTGTATCATAATGAAAAATGAAAAATAATGACATCTCTGTTCTCTGCAAAATTGTATGTTTTCATGACTCAAATTTATTTAGGGACTATGGGGGAATGTTTATTTAATTAAAAAAAAAAACACATCACTTCTGTTTCTGTTCAGAAAAAGTTGTTAAGGCCCTAGTTGCCCACTAGATGTCACTGTGGCGTGTGATGATTGGAACGTCTCAGGAGATAGAATGATTTGCCGAATCAACTGGTTCATTTGATTCGATCTCCCAAAAGCCCCACTTTTGCCATCGCTAGTAAAATGTACAAACTTCGTTTATTAAGAATTTTATTAGAATAGAAGTTTATTTGTGTGTTGAATGTAGTAAAGTCTGTCTTTAGACGAGTTAAGCTGAGAGGAGCGTTTTGCACAGTGTTGAGCTCCTCTCTCACTCCTTAGAGCGATAAACTGCTTTAAGTGTTGTTTTGAACTGAAAACTTCTCACAAAAATGAGTTTTTTATAACCTAAAACACAAAGCGCATAGTGTTTTGCACACAGTTTTGAGCTCCTCTCGTACTCCTTAGAGTGATAAACTGCTTCAAGTGTGGTTTTGAATTGAAAACTTCTCTTTGGTTAAAAAATGAGATTTTAAAACATGTTAAGGCTAAAACATATTAGAACTGTGTAAAATGTAGTAAATTCATGTAATACACATTTCTTAACTGTTTCCGTTTATTTGTGTGTTGAATGTAGTAAAGTCTGTTTTCGAAGTATTTAGGGCTGAGAAAAGCGTTTTGCACACAGTTTTAAACACCTCTCTCGGTCCTTAGAGCGATAAACTGCTTCAAGTGTTGTTTTGAGCTGAAATTTTCTGTTTCGCAAAAAAATGAGTTTTTACGACCTAAAACACATTAGAACTGTGTAAAATGAACTAACTTCGTGTAATACACATTTCTTAACTGTTTCCGTTTATTTGTGTGTTGAACGTAGTAATGTCTGTTTTTGAAGGACTCAGGGCTGAGAAAAGCGTTTTGCACACAGTTTTGAGCACCTCTCTCGCTCCTTAGAGCTATAAACTGCTTCAAGTGTTATTTTGAACTGAAAACTTCTCTTTCGGTCAAAAAATTGTTTTTGCGACCTAAAACACATTAGAACTGTGTAAAATGCACTAACTTCGTGTAATACACATTTCTTAACTGTTTCCGTTTATTTGTGTGTTGAACGTAGTAATGTCTGTTTTTGAAGGACTCAGGGCTGAGAAAAACGTTTTGCACACAGTGTTGTATTCCTCTCGCTCATTAGAGCTATAAACTGCTTCAAGTGTTATTTTGAACTGAAAACTTCTCTTTCGGTCAAAAAATAGTTTTTGCGACCTGAAACACATTAGAACTGTGAAAAATGCACTAACTTTGTGTAATACACATTTCTTAACTGTTTCCGTTCATTTGTGTGTTGAACGTAGTAAAGTCTGTTTTTGAAGGATTTAGGGCTAAGAAAAGTGTTTTGCACACAGTTTTGAGCACCTCTCTCGCTCCTTAGAGCTATAAACTGCTTCAAGTGTTGTTTTGAGCTGAAAACTTCTCTATCGCTCAAAAATGAGTTTTTACCACCTAAAACACATTAGAACTGTGTAAAATGCACTAACTTTGTGTAATACACATTTCTTAACTGTTTCCGTTTATTTGTGTGTTGAACGTAGTAATGTCTGTTTTCGAAGGATTCAGGGCTGAGAAAAGCGTTTTCCACACAGTTTTGTATTCCTCTCGCTCCTTACAGCGATTAACTGCTTCAAGTGTTGTTTTGAGCTGAAATCTTCTGTTTCGCTAAAAAATTAGTTTTTGAGACCTAAAACACATTAGAACTGTGTAAAATGAACTAACTTCGTGTAATACACATTTCTTAACTGTTTCCGTTTATTTGTGTGTTGAACGCAGTAATGTCTGTTTTTGAAGGACTCAGGGCTGAGAAAAGTGTTTTGCACACAGTTTTGAGCACCTCTGTCGCTCCTTAGAGCGATAAACTGCTTCAAGTGTTGTTTTTAGCTGAAAACTTCTCTATCGGGCAAAAATGAGTTTTTACGACCTAAAACCCATTAGAACTGTGTAAAATGCACTAACTTCGTGTAATACACATTTCTTAACTGTTTCCGTTTATTTGTGTGTTGAACGTAGTTTTTGAAGGACTCAGGGCTGAGAAAAACGTTTTGCACACAGTGTTGTATTCCTCTCGCTCATTAGAGCTATAAACTGCTTCAAGTGTTATTTTGAACTGAAAACTTCTCTTTCGGTCAAAAAATAGTTTTTGCGACCTAACACATTAGAACTGTGTAAAATGCACTAACTTCGTGTAATACACATTTCTTAACTGTTTCCGTTAATTTTTGTGTTGAACGTAGTAATGTCTGTTTTCGAAGGATTCAGGGCTGAGAAAAGCGTTTTCCACACAGTTTTGTATTCCTCTCGCTCCTTACAGCGATTAACTGCTTCAAGTGTTGTTTTGAGCTGAAATCTTCTGTTTCGCTAAAAAATTAGTTTTTGAGACCTAAAACACATTAGAACTGTGTAAAATGAACTAACTTCGTGTAATACACATTTCTTAACTGTTTCCGTTTATTTGTGTGTTGAACGCAGTAATGTCTGTTTTTGAAGGACTCAGGGCTGAGAAAAGTGTTTTGCACACAGTTTTGAGCACCTCTGTCGCTCCTTAGAGCGATAAACTGCTTCAAGTGTTGTTTTTAGCTGAAAACTTCTCTATCGGGCAAAAATGAGTTTTTACGACCTAAAACCCATTAGAACTGTGTAAAATGCACTAACTTCGTGTAATACACATTTCTTAACTGTTTCCGTTTATTTGTGTGTTGAACGTAGTTTTTGAAGGACTCAGGGCTGAGAAAAACGTTTTGCACACAGTGTTGTATTCCTCTCGCTCATTAGAGCTATAAACTGCTTCAAGTGTTATTTTGAACTGAAAACTTCTCTTTCGGTCAAAAAATAGTTTTTGCGACCTAACACATTAGAACTGTGTAAAATGCACTAACTTCGTGTAATACACATTTCTTAACTGTTTCCGTTAATTTTTGTGTTGAACGTAGTAATGTCTGTTTTCGAAGGATTCAGGGCTGAGAAAAGCGTTTTCCACACAGTTTTGTATTCCTCTCGCTCCTTACAGCGATAAACTGCTTCAAGTGTTGTTTTGAGCTGAAATCTTCTGTTTCGCTAAAAAATTAGTTTTTGCGACCTAAAAAACATTAGAACTGTGTAAAATGAACTAACTTCGTGTAATACACATTTCTTAACTGTTTCCGTTTATTTGTGTGTTGAACGCAGTAATGTCTGTTTTTGAAGGACTCAGGGCTGAGAAAAGCGTTTTGCACACAGTTTTGAGCACCTCTCTCGCTCCTTAGAGCTATAAACTGCTTCAAGTGTTATTTTGAACTGAAAACTTCTCTTTCGGTCAAAAAATTGTTTTTGCGACCTAAAACACATTAGAACTGTGTAAAATGCACTAACTTCGTGTAATACACATTTCTTAACTGTTTACGTTTATTTGTGTGTTGAACGTAGTTTTTGAAGGACTCAGGGCTGAGAAAAGTGTTTTGCCCACAGTTTTGAGCACCTCTCTCGCTTATTAGAGCGATGAACTGCTTCAAGTGTTGTTTTGAGCTGAAATTTTCTGTTTCGCTAAAAAATTAGTTTTTACGACCTAAAACACATTAGAACTGTGTAAAATGAACTAACTTCGTGTAATACACATTTCTTAACTGTTTCCGTTTATTTGTGTGTTGAACGTAGTAATGTCTGTTTTTGAAGGACTCAGGGCTGAGAAAAGCGTTTTGCACACAGTGTTGTATTCTTCTCGCTCATTAGAGCTATAAACTGCTTCAAGTGTTATTTTGAACTGAAAACTTCTCTTTCGGTCAAAAAATTGTTTTTGCGACCTAAGACACATTAGAACTGTGTAAAATGCACTAACTTCGTGTAATACACATTTCTTAACTGTTTCCGTTCATTTGTGTGTTGAACGTAGTAATGTCTGTTTTTGAAGAATTTAGGGCTAAGAAAAGTGTTTTGCACACAGTTTTGTATTCCTCTCGCTCCTTACAGCGATAAACTGCTTCAAGTGTTGTTTTGAGCTGAAATCTTCTGTTTCGCTAAAAAATTGGTTTTTGCGACCTAAAACACATTAGAACTGTGTAAAATGAACTAACTTCGTGTAATACACATTTCTTAACTGTTTCCGTTTATTTGTGTGTTGAACGCAGTAATGTCTGTTTTTGAAGGACTCAGGGCTGAGAAAAGCGTTTTGCACACAGTTTTGAGCACCTCTCTCGCTCCTTAGAGCTATAAACTGCTTCAAGTGTTATTTTGAACTGAAAACTTCTCTTTCGGTCAAAAAATTGTTTTTGCGACCTAAAACACATTAGAACTGTGTAAAATGCACTAACTTCGTGTAATACACATTTCTTAACTGTTTCCGTTTATTTGTGTGTTGAACGTAGTAATGTCTGTTTTTGAAGGACTCAGGGCTGAGAAAAACGTTTTGCACACAGTGTTGTATTCCTCTCGCTCATTAGAGCTATAAACTGCTTCAAGTGTTATTTTGAACTGAAAACTTCTCTTTCGGTCAAAAAATAGTTTTTGCGACCTGAAACACATTAGAACTGTGAAAAATGCACTAACTTTGTGTAATACACATTTCTTAACTGTTTCCGTTCATTTGTGTGTTGAACGTAGTAAAGTCTGTTTTTGAAGGATTTAGGGCTAAGAAAAGTGTTTTGCACACAGTTTTGAGCACCTCTCTCGCTCCTTAGAGCTATAAACTGCTTCAAGTGTTGTTTTGAGCTGAAAACTTCTCTATCGCTCAAAAATGAGTTTTTACCACCTAAAACACATTAGAACTGTGTAAAATGCACTAACTTTGTGTAATACACATTTCTTAACTGTTTCCGTTTATTTGTGTGTTGAACGTAGTAATGTCTGTTTTCGAAGGATTCAGGGCTGAGAAAAGCGTTTTCCACACAGTTTTGTATTCCTCTCGCTCCTTACAGCGATTAACTGCTTCAAGTGTTGTTTTGAGCTGAAATCTTCTGTTTCGCTAAAAAATTAGTTTTTGAGACCTAAAACACATTAGAACTGTGTAAAATGAACTAACTTCGTGTAATACACATTTCTTAACTGTTTCCGTTTATTTGTGTGTTGAACGCAGTAATGTCTGTTTTTGAAGGACTCAGGGCTGAGAAAAGTGTTTTGCACACAGTTTTGAGCACCTCTGTCGCTCCTTAGAGCGATAAACTGCTTCAAGTGTTGTTTTTAGCTGAAAACTTCTCTATCGGGCAAAAATGAGTTTTTACGACCTAAAACCCATTAGAACTGTGTAAAATGCACTAACTTCGTGTAATACACATTTCTTAACTGTTTCCGTTTATTTGTGTGTTGAACGTAGTTTTTGAAGGACTCAGGGCTGAGAAAAACGTTTTGCACACAGTGTTGTATTCCTCTCGCTCATTAGAGCTATAAACTGCTTCAAGTGTTATTTTGAACTGAAAACTTCTCTTTCGGTCAAAAAATAGTTTTTGCGACCTAACACATTAGAACTGTGTAAAATGCACTAACTTCGTGTAATACACATTTCTTAACTGTTTCCGTTAATTTTTGTGTTGAACGTAGTAATGTCTGTTTTCGAAGGATTCAGGGCTGAGAAAAGCGTTTTCCACACAGTTTTGTATTCCTCTCGCTCCTTACAGCGATAAACTGCTTCAAGTGTTGTTTTGAGCTGAAATCTTCTGTTTCGCTAAAAAATTAGTTTTTGCGACCTAAAAAACATTAGAACTGTGTAAAATGAACTAACTTCGTGTAATACACATTTCTTAACTGTTTCCGTTTATTTGTGTGTTGAACGCAGTAATGTCTGTTTTTGAAGGACTCAGGGCTGAGAAAAGCGTTTTGCACACAGTTTTGAGCACCTCTCTCGCTCCTTAGAGCTATAAACTGCTTCAAGTGTTATTTTGAACTGAAAACTTCTCTTTCGGTCAAAAAATTGTTTTTGCGACCTAAAACACATTAGAACTGTGTAAAATGCACTAACTTCGTGTAATACACATTTCTTAACTGTTTACGTTTATTTGTGTGTTGAACGTAGTTTTTGAAGGACTCAGGGCTGAGAAAAGTGTTTTGCCCACAGTTTTGAGCACCTCTCTCGCTTATTAGAGCGATGAACTGCTTCAAGTGTTGTTTTGAGCTGAAATTTTCTGTTTCGCTAAAAAATTAGTTTTTACGACCTAAAACACATTAGAACTGTGTAAAATGAACTAACTTCGTGTAATACACATTTCTTAACTGTTTCCGTTTATTTGTGTGTTGAACGTAGTAATGTCTGTTTTTGAAGGACTCAGGGCTGAGAAAAGCGTTTTGCACACAGTGTTGTATTCTTCTCGCTCATTAGAGCTATAAACTGCTTCAAGTGTTATTTTGAACTGAAAACTTCTCTTTCGGTCAAAAAATTGTTTTTGCGACCTAAGACACATTAGAACTGTGTAAAATGCACTAACTTCGTGTAATACACATTTCTTAACTGTTTCCGTTCATTTGTGTGTTGAACGTAGTAATGTCTGTTTTTGAAGAATTTAGGGCTAAGAAAAGTGTTTTGCACACAGTTTTGTATTCCTCTCGCTCCTTACAGCGATAAACTGCTTCAAGTGTTGTTTTGAGCTGAAATCTTCTGTTTCGCTAAAAAATTGGTTTTTGCGACCTAAAACACATTAGAACTGTGTAAAATGAACTAACTTCGTGTAATACACATTTCTTAACTGTTTCCGTTTATTTGTGTGTTGAACGCAGTAATGTCTGTTTTTGAAGGACTCAGGGCTGAGAAAAGCGTTTTGCACACAGTGTTGTATTCCTCTCGCTCATTAGAGCTATAAACTGCTTCAAGTGTTATTTTGAACTGAAAACTTCTGTTTCGCTAAAAAATTAGTTTTTGCGACCTAAAACACATTAGAACTGTGTAAAATGCACTAACTTCGTGTAATACACATTTCTTAACTGTTTCCGTTCATTTGTGTGTTGAACGTAGTAAAGTCTGTTTTTGAAGGATTTAGGGCTAAGAAAAGTGTTTTGCCCACAGTTTTGAGCACCTCTCTCGCTCCTTAGAGCTATAAACTGCTTCAAGTGTTGTTTTGAGCTGAAAACTTCTCTATCGCTCAAAAATGAGTTTTTACCACCTAAAACACATTAGAACTGTGTAAAATGCACTAACTTCGTGTAATACACATTTCTTAACTGTTTCCGTTCATTTGTGTGTTGAACGTAGTAAAGTCTGTTTTTGAAGGATTTAGGGCTAAGAAAAGTGTTTTGCACACAGTTTTGTATTCCTCTCGCTCCTTACAGCGATAAACTGCTTCAAGTGTTGTTTTGAGCTGAAATCTTCTGTTTCGCTAAAAATTAGTTTTTGCAACCTAAAACACATTAGAACTGTGTAAAATGAACTAACTTCGTGTAATACACATTTCTTAACTGTTTCCGTTTATTTGTGTGTTGAACGCAGTAATGTCTGTTTTTGAAGGACTCAGGGCTGAGAAAAGCGTTTTGCACACAGTGTTGTATTCCTCTCGCTCATTAGAGCTATAAACTGCTTCAAGTGTTATTTTGAACTGAAAACTTCTCTTTCGGTCAAAACATTGTTTTTGCGACCTAAAACACATTAGAACTGTGTAAAATGCACTAACTTCGTGTAATACACATTTCTTAACTGTTTCCGTTCATTTGTGTGTTGAACGTAGTAAAGTCTGTTTTTGAAGGATTTAGGGCTAAGAAAAGTGTTTTGCCCACAGTTTTGAGCACCTCTCTCGCTCCTTAGAGCTATAAACTGCTTCAAGTGTTGTTTTGAGCTGAAAACTTCTCTATCGCTCAAAAATGAGTTTTTACCACCTAAAACACATTAGAACTGTGTAAAATGCACTAACTTCGTGTAATACACATTTCTTAACTGTTTCCGTTCATTTGTGTGTTGAACGTAGTAAAGTCTGTTTTTGAAGGATTTAGGGCTAAGAAAAGTGTTTTGCACACAGTTTTGTATTCCTCTCGCTCCTTACAGCGATAAACTGCTTCAAGTGTTGTTTTGAGCTGAAATCTTCTGTTTCGCTAAAAATTAGTTTTTGCAACCTAAAACACATTAGAACTGTGTAAAATGAACTAACTTCGTGTAATACACATTTCTTAACTGTTTCCGTTTATTTGTGTGTTGAACGCAGTAATGTCTGTTTTTGAAGGACTCAGGGCTGAGAAAAGCGTTTTGCACACAGTGTTGTATTCCTCTCGCTCATTAGAGCTATAAACTGCTTCAAGTGTTATTTTGAACTGAAAACTTCTCTTTCGGTCAAAACATTGTTTTTGCGACCTAAAACACATTAGAACTGTGTAAAATGCACTAACTTCGTGTAATACACATTTCTTAACTGTTTCCGTTCATTTGTGTGTTGAACGTAGTAAAGTCTGTTTTTGAAGGATTTAGGGCTAAGAAAAGTGTTTTGCACACAGTTTTGAGCACCTCTCTCGCTCCTTAGAGCGATGAACTGCTTCAAGTGTTGTTTTGAGCTGAAAACTTCTCTATCGGTCAAAAATGAGTTTTTACGACCTAAAACACATTAGAACTGTGTAAAATGCACTAACTTTGTGTAATACACATTTCTTAACTGTTTCCGTTTATTTGTGTGTTGAACGTAGTTTTTGAAGGACTCAGGGCTGAGAAAAACGTTTTGCACACAGTGTTGTATTCCTCTCGCTCATTAGAGCTATAAACTGCTTCAAGTGTTATTTTGAACTGAAAACACATTAGAACTGTGTAAAATGCACTAACTTTGTGTAATACACATTTCTTAACTGTTTTTGAAGGATTCAGGGCTGAGAAAAGCGTTTTCCACACAGTTTTGAGTTTGCTTCAAGTTTTGTTTTAAACTGAAAACTCTTTAGCTAAAAGATTTTAAGACCTAAACACATAATAACTGTGTAAAACGTACTAACATCGTATATTAAGTATTGAGTTATTATTAAGTATTTGTATTAAGTATTTGTGTTAAATGTAGTAAAGTCTTTGTTTAGACGATGTAAGCTGAGAAAAGTTCTCTCTTGCTCCTAAAAACGTAATAAAGTTCAAGTGTTGTTCTGAACTGAAAACTTTTGCTCAAAAGTGAGATTTTAAGACCTAACCATAGCGCATGGTTAAAGCTAGCTTAGCTCCTTAAAGCTATCAACCACTTGATGGCTGACAACCACCATGTTGTTTTAAACTGAAAACTTTTTAAAAAGTTTTTAAGACCTAAAATATATTGTAACTATAAAATACTCTAACTGCTAGTTTTCAACATTTCTTAAGTGCAATCTAAAAAATAATATACTGGATCTACTTAAAAAAAATATGTTACAATTTAAAAACTTAACCTTTTTATTGTTTTAAAAGGTGAGCACTGTTGAAAATGAATACAATGAATGAATACAACGTGAATACAAATGAATACAACGTGTAAAAAAAAACTATGATTTATTTTCCAACACAGAAACAACGGGTAGTCAATATACAGAAAATGTTTAACAGGGGCGAACGGCAGCCAGAGAGATCACAAGTACCAAAAAACGAGGGACAGTCCTAAAGTCTTACATGGCAAGGCAATAATGAAGAGCAGGCAAATTCAGCAACGGTATAAACATTCCAGGTAGTACACAAAATAAAATATCAAAGGGTAGGCACAAATCAGAGTCGAGAATGAACAATCCAACAATACACAAAAGGAAACACAGTCAAAAATAAATTTGTAACGTTGTAACGTTGTAAACGTTGTAAAGTGGAAAACCAATATTCAGCACAGGTGTGCGTGTGTAAGGGCTATTTATACTGTAAAAATTAGTATTCCGGACTTCCAGGGAGTGTACTGGGAGTGTACTGAGATCTGGTTAGTGTAGTTCGGAGACTGGAGATCGCAGGAAGCACCTGAGTGTGGGAAAGACAGGAGTGCCATTAGCACCAGACCTGACACTAAATTTTCCTCGAAAATGTCCTTTTCTCCGAGGTAAAACACCAATGGATTGCAACTTCTCTGCATTTTTCCAAAAAAATATGTTAAACATATAATTCATTAAAACAATTATGTGACGAGATGTGACCAATGACGAGACAAAAGCAATCCTGGAAAATGGAGACAGATTTTTTAGCTTGGTCTGAATCAAAGTGTCACTAAACTGCAGTGTGAAACCCGAACTAACTGGACCAAATGTGTATAATGTAAAAATCACATGAACCACTCCTGGATTACACCAAAAAGGCCGGTCTGCGAATAGAGAATGTCTTTGTCATTTTGTCACTGATGATTTTAGAGTTATTCCTCTTCTTTACTTCACTCAAGAGGTCTAGTCTGACTTGCTTCAAACTTTCTTCTGTTTCTCCTTGTGGGTGAGGTGGAAAGTAATTCACCTTTGCCTTTCTTAGCTTCTTTAAATCTCTTTAAATTAGTCTTTGCTGCCATCCATAACATCCAAAAATTAACCTGGTTTTCTGGGACAAGGATGGTTTTGAATCAATGCTTCCCTTTAACAATTGATAGACCTACCTAGACTACCTTGATTGCAAGCAATTTTTGGCCAACAATGTCTGTATTTCTGCCTATATACCACTTTTGCTGTGATTTGTAAAATCCAGCCACATATTCACCAACTGTCAAGTCACACCAAGATATGATTGAAAAGCCTTCAATCATCTGAAAGGTTTTTAAGCTCATCAATACTGTTCTGAACTACGTATTAGTGCAACCACCTTGGACCTCTGTTCTCTTTTCTGTGGATGTTTCCATGTGATATTATCCTTTTCTAGAGATAAGAGATCATCTACAAAGGAGAAAGTGCATGTTTGCTTTATTTACTCCAAACCAAATACATGGAACACAAACGTTGCTTTTCCTGTCTTTAGGCTGTAGTTCAATAACCTGACACTGAACTGGCCATATCTGGTACTTAGAGCTTTTAAAAATTGGAATTCCATCAAGGTTCCACAGTAAACTAATATCATGTTCGCATAGTTGGCCAGTTTCTCTTATTTTCTGTACTCTGCTCCACTCTGTATATCATTTAGAACTCCTTCTGTATCTGCTGTCTCTCTAGATAAATGTAAATTGGGATTTTTAAGAGTGTCTTTAATCTGCCATGACAAACTCCTCCTTAAAAAAATGAGCCGTTTTTAAGATTTGTACCATCATCAAATACAAACAGGCATGGTTCACATTGTGTTTGCCTTTTCTCCCTTGTCTTCATGTACATAGAACATGAGAAGGAAATAAATATTAGCTTCTTAATGACCATACTCTACATAAGCTTTGTAAAACAGGTACACACTTTTCTAGCACTAACCCAGGCACATGTTTAATACAAATCTTGAGGAGATGTTTCAGAGCAATTCCAGTCATCTTATGTTGCAGGACATCAGCAGCGGAATCTTCCCTTTTGCATTTTTGGAGTAGCACCAGCATACAGAAGTTCATCATCAGCATGTGGCATCTAAAACGTAGAAACATAATTATTTAGATTGTTTGTAGAAGAAGAAACACTCGGTGTGAGCTAATCTATATTTTGTAAAGATATATCAAAGCTTTCTATCTTGGACATGAATAATCTTAAAATGAATGTTAATGTGTTGTGATATACCTAAATAACTTAAATTACACCTTTTACTTATTTTCACAATATTGTATACACATTTACTTTAAAGTTATTACAGAAATGCAAATGTAATTTTATTATCATTTTAATTTGTTAAGAATTACACAAAGGTTCTTGGTCTTCAAAAGTGCAAGGTCCAACTGTACCTACAGTTCAACTGCTAAACTATGGTTTCTGATAATCTGTGATCTTTGTAAAAGAATTTTCCTAATTAATCGTTACCTTTCGATAATGCATTTTAAATTTGTAATATAATTAATGTTACAATACAATGTTACAAATTCAGATTTTTCTGATGATACATCTGTTGGTCTGGAGTGTCCAGTTGTTTCATCATCACAGGACATCCCATGTAAGGTTTTCTAAGTGGAATGTATTTAAAAAAAAAATAGTTTCATGTTAACCATTACCTATAACCTACCAAACCTATAAGCCCATTATAGTACCTGTTCACATGGCTTACTTGGTCTCACTATATATTTTCGTAATAAGCAAAGAATAAGCACTATGAGTTTATTTGAGTTTCTTAAGAAGAGGAAGAGTTCACCCGACATCATACAAGTCATTTTTAGTACCTTTGAACATGCTTTTGTTTGTATCTCTTTTACTAATTCACAAAACTGCTGATCATCAAAGTGGCTGGGCAGTTACTCCGTGGTGTTTATCACAGGCCTCACTGTGGGGCTGTAATAATCAGGTGAGTAATTGGGATATTGAGAATGGGTATAGTACACATAGAGAACAGTAGAGAAGGCTACAATAATCAGCTGATTTATTGTGATATTGAGTGTGGGTACAGTACAGTTAGAGGACAGTAGATGGCGCTGCAAAAAATCAGCTGAGTTATTGTGACAGTGAGCGTGGGTATAGTACAGTTAGAAGAAAGTAGAGGGCAATGTAATAATCAGCTGTGTTATTCTGATATTGAGTGTGGTAACAGTACAGTTATGACACTAGAGAGCGCTGTAATAATCATCTGAGTTATTGGGATATTGAGTGAGGGTAGAGTACAGTTAGACAACAGTAGAGGGCGCTGTAATAATCGGCTGAGTAATGGGGATATTGAGTGTGGGTACAGTACAGTTAAACAACAGTAGACGACGCTGAAATAATGAGCTGAATTATTGGGATATTGAGTGCGGGTCCAGTACAGATAGAGAACAGTAGAGGGCGCAGTAATAATCAGCTGGGAGTGGGTAAAGTACAGTTGGAGAACAGTAGAGGGCGCTGTAATAACCAGCTGAGGTATTGTGATATTAAGTGTGGTTACAGTACAGTTATGACAGTAGAGGGCACTGTAATAATCATTTGAGTTATTGGGATATTGAGTGTGGATACAGTACAGTTAGAGAACAGTAGAGGCTGCTGTAATAATCAGCTGAGTTATTGGGATATTGAGTGTGGGTACAGTACAGTTATGACAGTAGAGGGCGCTGTAATAATCAGCTGAGTTATTGGGATATTGAGTGTGGGTAAAGTACAGTTAGAGAACAGTAGAGGGCGCTGTAATAATCAGCTGAGTTATTGGGATATTGAGTGTGGGTACAGTACATTTAAAGACCAGTAGAGGGTGCTGTAATAATCAGCTGAGTCATTGGGATATTGGATGCGGGTACAGAACAGTTATTACAGTAGATTGCGTTTTAATTATCAGCTGAGTTATTGGGTTATTGAGTGTGGGTACTGTACAGTTATGACAGTAGAGGGCGCTGAAATAATCAGTTGAGTTATTAGGAAATTCAGTGTAGGGACAATACAGACAGAGAACAGTAGATGCCACTGTAATAATCAGCTGCATTATAGGGATATTGAGTGTTGGTAAAGTACAGTAAGAGAACAGTAGAGGGCGCTGTAATAATCAGCTGAGTTATTGGGATATTGAGTGTGGGTACAGTAAGGTTAGAGAACAGTAAAGGGCGCTCTAATAATCATTTAAATTTTTGTTATACTGAGTGTGGCTACAGTACAGTTAGAGTACAGTAGATAGTGCTGTAATAATCAGGTGGGTTATTGGGATATTGAGTGTTGGTACAGTACAGTTAGAGGACACTGGAGGGTGCTGTTATAATCATTTGAGTTATTGTGATATTGAGTGTAGGTACAGTACAGTTAGAGGACAGTAGGGGGCACTGTAATAATCCACTGAGTTATTGGGATATTGAGTGGTGGGTACAGTACAGTTATGACAGTAAAGTTTGCTGTAATAATCAGCTGAGTAATTGGGATATTGATTGTGGGTACTGTACAGTTATGACAGTAGAGGGCGCTGTAATAATCAGCTGAGTTATTGGGATATTGAGTGTGGGTAAAGTACAGTTAGAGAACAGTAGAGGGCTCTGTAATAATCAGCTGAGTTATTGGGATATTGAGTGTGGGTACAGTACATTTAAAGACCAGTAGAGGGTGCTGTAATAATCAGCTGAGTCATTGGGATATTGGATGCGGGTACAGAACAGTTATTACAGTAGATTGCGTTTTAATTATCAGCTGAGTTATTGTGACAGTGAGCGTGGGTATAGTACAGTTAGAAGAAAGTAGAGGGCAATGTAATAATCAGCTGTGTTATTCTGATATTGAGTGTGGTAACAGTACAGTTATGACAGTAGAGGGCGCTGTAATAATCATCTGAGTTATTGGGATATTGAGTGAGGGTACAGTACAGTTAGACAACAGTAGAGGGCGCTGTAATAATCGGCTGAGTAATGGGGATATTGAGTGTGGGTACAGTACAGTTAAACAACAGTAGACGACGCTGAAATAATGAGCTGAATTATTGGGATATTGAGTGCGGGTCCAGTACAGATAGAGAACAGTAGAGGGCGCAGTAATAATCGACTGGGAGTGGGTAAAGTACAGTTGGAGAACAGTAGAGGGCGCTGTAATAACCAGCTGAGGTATTGTGATATTAAGTGTGGTTACAGTACAGTTATGACAGTAGAGGGCACTGTAATAATCATTTGAGCTATTGGGATATTGATTGTGGATACAGTACAGTTAGAGAACAGTAGAGGCTGCTGTAATAATCAGCTGAGTTATTGGGATATTGAGTGTGGGTACAGTACAGTTATGACAGTAGAGGGCGCTGTAATAATCAGCTGAGTTATTGGGATATTGAGTGTGGGTAAAGTACAGTTAGAGAACAGTAGAGGGCGCTGTAATAATCAGCTGAGTTATTGGGATATTGAGTGTGGGTACAGTACATTTAAAGACCAGTAGAGGGTGCTGTAATAATCAGCTGAGTCATTGGGATATTGGATGCGGGTACAGAACAGTTATTACAGTAGATTGCGTTTTAATTATCAGCTGAGTTATTGGGTTATTGAGTGTGGGTACTGTACAGTTATGACAGTAGAGGGCGCTGAAATAATCAGTTGAGTTATTAGGAAATTCAGTGTAGGGACAATACAGACAGAGAACAGTAGATGCCACTGTAATAATCAGCTGCATTATAGGGATATTGAGTGTTGGTAAAGTACAGTAAGAGAACAGTAGAGGGCGCTGTAATAATCAGCTGAGTTATTGGGATATTGAGTGTGGGTACAGTAAGGTTAGAGAACAGTAAAGGGCGCTCTAATAATCATTTAAATTTTTGTTATACTGAGTGTGGCTACAGTACAGTTAGAGTACAGTAGATAGTGCTGTAATAATCAGGTGGGTTATTGGGATATTGAGTGTTGGTACAGTACAGTTAGAGGACACTGGAGGGTGCTGTTATAATCATTTGAGTTATTGTGATATTGAGTGTAGGTACAGTACAGTTAGAGGACAGTAGGGGGCACTGTAATAATCCACTGAGTTATTGGGATATTGAGTGGTGGGTACAGTACAGTTATGACAGTAAAGTTTGCTGTAATAATCAGCTGAGTAATTGGGATATTGATTGTGGGTACTGTACAGTTATGACAGTAGAGGGCGCTGTAATAATCAGCTGAGTTATTGGGATATTGAGTGTGGGTAAAGTACAGTTAGAGAACAGTAGAGGGCTCTGTAATAATCAGCTGAGTTATTGGGATATTGAGTGTGGGTACAGTACATTTAAAGACCAGTAGAGGGTGCTGTAATAATCAGCTGAGTCATTGGGATATTGGATGCGGGTACAGAACAGTTATTACAGTAGATTGCGTTTTAATTATCAGCTGAGTTATTGTGACAGTGAGCGTGGGTATAGTACAGTTAGAAGAAAGTAGAGGGCAATGTAATAATCAGCTGTGTTATTCTGATATTGAGTGTGGTAACAGTACAGTTATGACAGTAGAGGGCGCTGTAATAATCATCTGAGTTATTGGGATATTGAGTGAGGGTACAGTACAGTTAGACAACAGTAGAGGGCGCTGTAATAATCGGCTGAGTAATGGGGATATTGAGTGTGGGTACAGTACAGTTAAACAACAGTAGACGACGCTGAAATAATGAGCTGAATTATTGGGATATTGAGTGCGGGTCCAGTACAGATAGAGAACAGTAGAGGGCGCAGTAATAATCGACTGGGAGTGGGTAAAGTACAGTTGGAGAACAGTAGAGGGCGCTGTAATAACCAGCTGAGGTATTGTGATATTAAGTGTGGTTACAGTACAGTTATGACAGTAGAGGGCACTGTAATAATCATTTGAGCTATTGGGATATTGATTGTGGATACAGTACAGTTAGAGAACAGTAGAGGCTGCTGTAATAATCAGCTGAGTTATTGGGATATTGAGTGTGGGTACAGTACAGTTATGACAGTAGAGGGCGCTGTAATAATCAGCTGAGTTATTGGGATATTGAGTGTGGGTAAAGTACAGTTAGAGAACAGTAGAGGGCGCTGTAATAATCAGCTGAGTTATTGGGATATTGAGTGTGGGTACAGTACATTTAAAGACCAGTAGAGGGTGCTGTAATAATCAGCTGAGTCATTGGGATATTGGATGCGGGTACAGAACAGTTATTACAGTAGATTGCGTTTTAATTATCAGCTGAGTTATTGTGACAGTGAGCGTGGGTATAGTACAGTTAGAAGAAAGTAGAGGGCAATGTAATAATCAGCTGTGTTATTCTGATATTGAGTGTGGTAACAGTACAGTTATGACAGTAGAGGGCGCTGTAATAATCATCTGAGTTATTGGAATATTGAGTGAGGGTACAGTACAGTTAGACAACAGTAGAGGGCGCTGTAATAATCGGCTGAGTAATGTGGATATTGAGTGTGGGTACAGTACAGTTAAACAACAGTAGACGACGCTGAAATAATGAGCTGAATTATTGGGATATTGAGTGCGGGTCCAGTACAGATAGAGAACAGTAGAGGGCGCAGTAATAATCAGCTGGGAGTGGGTAAAGTACAGTTGGAGAACAGTAGAGGGCGCTGTAATAACCAGCTGAGGTATTGTGATATTAAGTGTGGTTACAGTACAGTTATGACAGTAGAGGGCACTGTAATAATCATTTGAGTTATTGGGATATTGATTGTGGATACAGTACAGTTAGAGAACAGTAGAGGGCGCTGTAATAATCAGCTGAGTTATTGGGATATTGAGTGTGGGTAAAGTACAGTTAGAGAACAGTAGAGGGCGCTGTAATAATCAGCTGAGTTATTGGGATATTGAGTGTGGGTACAGTACATTTAAAGACCAGTAGAGGGTGCTGTAATAATCAGCTGAGTCATTGGGATATTGGATGCGGGTACAGAACAGTTATTACAGTAGATTGCGTTTTATTTATCAGCTGAGTTATTGGGTTATTGAGTGTGGGTACTGTACAGTTATGACAGTAGAGGGCACTGAAATAATCAGTTGAGTTATTAGGAAATTCAGTGTAGGGACAATACAGACAGAGAACAGTAGATGGCACTGTAATAATCAGCTGCATTATAGGGATATTGTGTGTGGGTAAAGTACAGTAAGAGAACAGTAGAGGGCGCTGTAATAATCAGCTGAGTTATTGGGATATTGAGTGTGGGTACAGTAAGGTTAGAGAACAGTAAAGGGCGCTCTAATAATCATTTAAATTTTTGTTATACTGAGTGTGGCTACAGTACAGTTAGAGTACAGTAGATAGTGCTGTAATAATCAGGTGGGTTATTGGGATATTGATTGTGGGTACTGTACAGTTAGAGACCAGTAGAGGGTGCTGCAATAATCAGCTGAGTTATTGTGATAGTGAGTGTGGGTATAGTACAGTTAGAAGAAAGTAAAGGGCACTGTAATAACCAGCTGAGATATTGGGATATTGATTGATGGTACAGTACAGTCTGGAGGACAGTAGACAGCACTGCAATAATCAGCTGATTTATTGGGATATTGAGTGTGGTTACAGTACAGTTAGGAGACAGTAGATGTCGCTGTAATTATCAGCTTAGTTATTGTGATATTGAGTGTGGGTACAATACAGTTAGTAGACAGTAGAGGGCGCTGTAATAATCAGCAGAGTCATTGGGATATTGAGTGTATGTACAGTACAGTTAGAGATCAGTAAAGGGGTCTGTAATAATCAGTTGAGTTTTTGGGATCGTGAGTTTGGGTACAATACCGTTAGAGGACACTAGAGGGCGCTGAAATTATCAGAAGAGTTATTGGGATATTAAAATATTTTTAATTTAAGTACGTTCTATAGCCACACCGTGTTAGCCATCTGAACACATGACTCACCAGGAAATGTTCTTTTCTAATGCTTCCCCGACTTCTTCCTTCAGAACACTCACATCCACTGTTTGGTTACCTGCTTGGTTACCTGCAAAGTCGGTTCAGCATTACTTTTATGCAAATGAAATGCAACCATTAATTGATGTTTCACTAAGAGAGACAGCAGAATGTTTTGAAAGCTGTCGGTATGTCTAACAACACGTTTAAAAAAGCTTTGTTTTGCTTTATAATGAATTGTCCAAAATGACACAAGTGGACCAAAATTTTTAATCAGCTGTGGATAGTGTTCTATAAAATTATGCTTAAGAATAAGACCCCTTAGGGGAAAGGTTTCAAAGAGTCTGTGCCGATGCTCTGAAATTTTATTGTCCAGTTCAACTGTCTCCTTGAGGTTATAAAAGAAGCTGCCATATTCGCTCACACTCGGATATTTTTGGTTCAACAATGAGGGAAAAGAAGCGCAGAATTGTCAGTTTTCATGGGCACCCCAACACTCACTCATGGCTCAGGCCCAGGAATAAAAGCAGCATGGGAGCACCAGTGAGTGAGTATGCTTGCTCCAAGAGGCTGAAATGCTGAACCTCTGCCCTTTTTTTTCTCCTCTCTTCTACGCTTTCCCCGTCTCGTCCTACAGGAGAGTAGCTGAACTGGACCAAGGACGATCCTGACCCTCAGACCCCCTTCCTGCGTCTTGCTCCAGCTCACCAACCTAACCGGGACCCAGTGCCTGCCTGGCGGCTAAGAGAAGGACTCTTTTTGTTTTCTTTTTTTTTTCTAAAAGTGTTTTTTTTTTCAAATTCCTGGTGGATAAATAAAGACCCCTATGGGGTAGTTTGAGTTCACCCCTATGGTCTCTGTCTGGTTCTGGTCCTTTAATTGACTCGCTGGTGACATCTGGTGGATGAATGCAGGTGGGACCAAACCAGAAGCAGAACCCCCAAAAAAAAAGAAGAGGAAGAAGAAAAGAACTCTCCTTTTTTTTCCAGAGGCAGCATAATGGACCAGGTCCTACAGCGACTGTTGGAGGCCAGTTTGCGGCAGCAGGAAGTAAGCCAGGAACTGACAAGGGGGCTGAAAGGAGTCACCAGCGACCTCATTCCCAGCCGACAGGCCATCCCCAAAGCGCCTCTCCAGGATCCCCGCCGCAGTGCTTTTGACAAAACTGGCCCCAGGTGACGACATCGAGGCCTTCCTCTATACTTTTGAGAGCATTGCAGAACGAAAGGTCTGGGACCGCGAGAAATGAAGTTCCATCATCACCGACGTGAACCCAGACCCACCTCTCCACCCCGTCGGGAGAATCCCCCTGCAATGTGGCCTGAGTTCCGCCCTTGGGACAGGGAGAGTCCCCGAGTGAGACCACCTTTTTTTGTGTCCCCTACAACCCTCGGGCAGCCCCCGGGATGAGCCCATGCCCACCAAGCCCGACTCTCCCGGACGGCATCTTGTTCCCCCCAAGGCCTGGCTGGCCAGCTGCTCTCACCATGGCCATCATACGCCCTCCTCGGCCCCCACAAAGATGCTCCGTCTGAATGGACATGACATCCAAGCAGTACTGGACAGGGGAAGCACCGTGACCCTGGCCCGTCCGTCTGGCCTGCCCTGGCTGCAACCCCAGGAGGAGACCCTAAATGTGTCCTGCATCCATAGGGACACCCGCCAAGTTCCCACCACCCGAGTTACCCTGGTAAACACCCGAGAACAGTGGAAAATCACCGTGGGCTTAGTTCCTGATCCCTGGTGCCGCTGTTGGTTGGACGAGACTACCCTGGCTTTGAGGCGGAGCTCCAGGGACCCACCATCCACCCTATCGTACCCTCTCCTCCCTGCGCCCCAGACAACGCCGGAAAGCCCCTCCTAGACCAGCCCTGGCAGCTTGGGATCAAACAGACAGCAGTGGAGCATTGTCAGAAGGTGAGGTCCCAGCCCTGACTAACCCTCTGTTCTCTTTTCACCACCAGGTTCTGAAAGAAGGAAGTTTCTCCAAAGAACAGAAAGAAGACGAACGTCTAAGGCAGGCCTGGACGGATACCAGATAAATCAATGATATGCCGGTTGGCGTGAGCCCCGTACTCCCGTCATATTTTATGATTCGGAACAATTTGGCATACAGAGTGGCTCTAAACCAAGGTGAGTGTGTCGAACAGCTCCTGGTCCCCTGTTCTTGCATTGATACAGTTATGCACCTAGCCCATCAGCACCCCCTTGGAGGTCATCTGGCAGCCGATAATACCCTTACCCGGATCCTGTCAAGATTCTACTGGTGCTCCATACATGCAGAAGTTAAAAACCACTGCCTCAGGTGTGCCCGCTGCCAGCTCATTAGCCCCCGTAAGCCCCCGCCTGCTCCCCTGGTTCCCCCTCCCATCATAGGAGTCCCTTTTAAGCGGATCGGAACAGACTTAGTTGGCCCTCTACCCACATCCGCCTGGGGACATGAATATATATTGGTGGTCCTGGACTATGCCACACGGTGCCCAGAAGCTGTACCGCTACGAAAAGCCACCTCCAAAGCCGGGCCAGGGAACTAATGCTCCTCATGAGTCATGTGGGCATACCCAAAGAGATCCTTACAGATCAGGGCCCCCGTTTGTTTCCAAACTAATGGTTGACCTCTGCAAGCTTCTACAGATCCGTTGTCTGAACACCTCTGTCCATCATCCTCAAACAGATTGGCTTGTGGAGAGGTTCAACCAGACCCTACAGAAAATGCTAAAGAGGCTAATAGCCCAGGATGGCCGCGACTGGTACCTCCTTCTCCCCATGTCCTATTTGCAGAAAGGGAGATTCCTCAAGCCTCTACAGGATTCTGCCTCTTTGAGCTGCTCTTTGCAGAAGACAACGAGGTCAAGGATGCCTGGGAGCAGCAACCATCCCCCTACAGGTCAGTGATTGAATATGTACAGAATATGCAGGAACATATTGACCATGTACACCCCGTTGTCAAGGAACACATGGAGGAGGCCCAGCGGGCCCAACAACGTTCCTACAACAGGCCGGCCCAGGTCCGAGAATTCCAGCCGGGAGACCGGGTGCTGGTCCTTATCCCCATAGCCTCTTGCAAGTTCCTCGCCTCCTGGCAGGGCCCATTCACTGTAAAGGAAAAGGTGGGGCCGGTGGCCTACCGCCTGGAACAGCCGGGAAAGAGAAAAAAGGAACAGGTATACCACATTAACCTTATCAAAAAATGGTATAAACCTCCCCCTCCTCTCTATGCCTTTTCCCAGATACTGGAGCCCTCAGCCAGCCAGGTCAGCTATGGTGAGGACATAAGCCGGGCTCAAAAGCAGGAATTGACAGAGTGTGTCGACGGCTACCAAGATATGTTCTCAGACAGCCCAGGGTGTACCCAAGTGATCCAACTCCACGTCCATACTGCCAGCAACAGTAAAGCAGCGACCATACCGCCTACCTGAAGCCCGCCGCACTGCCGTCGAAGAGGAAGTCCAGAAGATGCTCAAGCTTAGAGTAATAGAGCCCTCCACAAGCCCTTGGTCCAGCCCAAGCGTGCTGGTTCCGAAGTAACGATTTTCGTAGGTTAAATGTGGTTTCTCAGTTCGATTCCTACCCCCTACCCGGGGTGGATGATCTGATTGACCGCCTTGGAAGGGCGCGGTTTGTATCCACGTTGGACCTGACCAAGGGCTATTGACAGGTTGCTCTTGCTGCTGAGGCCAAAGAAAAGACTGCATTCTTAACACCATCTGGCCTATGGCAGTACACAGTCCTGCCCTTTGGTCTGCATGGAGCCCCAGCCAGTCCTTCGACCGCATCGTCGCTACGCTGCAGCATACCTGGGAGACGGGAGGAGAGAAACATCCCATCTTGTTTATCAGCCGCAAACTCACCCCGGCTGAACGTCGCTACGCCGCCCTGGAACGAGAGGCCCTGGCCATCAAGTGGGCCATCGAGGAACTGAGGTACTACTTGACGGGTAGGCACTTCACATTGATCACAGATCATGCACCTCTACAGTGGCTGGCTAAGGCTAAAAAATCCAATGCCCGTGTAACCTGTTGGTTCCTGTCCCTGCAAGAGTTCTATTTCAGGTGCAGCACAAGGCTGGGGCCCTGAATGCTGATGTTGATGCCCTCTCCCGCATCAACTCCTGGTGGGCCACTGCTGTGAGCGCCCTGGGAAGGCCTCTGGGGGGGACTGTGACCCACGGCCACTGCTGCAGCAAGGAAAGAACTCTCAATGTTCCCAGTGCTCTGGCGCTGTCCATGGTGCTGAACACCCGCAGCGGCCGCATAAAGAGAGTCGCGGACCTTCCCAGCGCTCTACCGCTATCCATGGTGCTGAACACACTGCCCCGCCATTTATCCCGCACGTGGTGGTGATAAACAAATAGGGGGCTAGGGCTAGGGGGCAGGGACACTTCACTCGCCATGGCTGGGCGCCACTGATGAGCACACGTGGAGACACTCACTCACGGCTCAGGCCCAGGAATGAAAGCAGCAGAAAACAGCTGAAACCCAGTAAACAGAAGTAATTGTATGCTTTTTCCTGAATGCTCCAAGTGGATTACAGAGTTCAAATTTATCTATGTATAATATGAGACTAATGGCTTGTCCTGATAACAGTTTGTTGGCTTTAAAGTATGTGACATGTATTCAAACGGTTCACTATTTTGCATATGTCCCATAAATGTTTGTTCTGAAACGACAATTTTCAAACACACGAGTAATAGTTTCTCGCTTTTACTTTTCTGTGGAAATAGTATTTAATGTATAACATGGACATTTAAATGCTAACATACTTTTCGTTTTAATTGTGATAAATGGTGTCTTGGCACTTGCGTTTTAATGCTACCCCATGTTATAAATGAGCAGTAACATTCAAAGACAGGGCATGGTTTGACCACTATGCCAATGCCATAGCCTATAATGCTTTAGGAGCTCAGTCTTATCGGGGGTTTTAAATTAGCAAATTTTACAGCACCAATGTATTTCGAAAAGTAATTTTTCTGTATTTTAACATCAAACCAACCAACATGAAACGGGCAATCACCTTATTCTTTAGCTCAACTAAAGAGCTAGATAGCACTATGGCAAAAAAAATCTTACTCATATAATATTGTGCAAAACAGAGCCATAGCTTGCTGCAAAGCTAGCTAGATGCAGCACTAAATACATTTATAAATCTAAGTAGCCTGTAAAAATACTAACCTAGCCGGTTGGAGTTAACTCAGTTGTCAGTTGTTGGGCTGATGAAAAATATGCATTAAAAAAGGATTAAAAAATGCATCCAAACAAAACATATGTTTAAATTACTTAATATTTCTTGTGTTAAATGGAATCTTTTTTATGTTTTATATACTAACAACCTGAATCAATATTAGGATCATTTTTTCTGTTGAATGAGGTAAAAGCTGTTTTTGGACATTTCAGGATGAGAGCAGCATTTTGTGGATAGTGCTGAGCTCCTCTCTCACTCCTTAAAGTGATTTTATTACGAAGTATATTTAAAAGTACTAAAAGTATGTTTAAAATAAGTCAAAAATACTAAAAGTATACTTTTCATTTCCTATACTTTAGAAAAGTACACATAAAATATACTTGTATTATATTTGTATTATATTAATATATTTTAAAGTAATACATCTTAAATTCTACTTCAATGTGTTAATAGAGATTACATTTAAATCTAAATATACTGAAGCATGTTTAACAAAAAGTGTACTTAATTATTATGTCAATTAAACATATTAATTAAAATGTGTACTGCATAGAAATCTATTTTAAAGTGTGCTTCAGTGCAACTTAGAACGTATACTTTAAATAATGGATTTCATGTAATAAAACATGTTTTAAGAAAATTGTTATATCAACTGAAAGGTATTATTTGAAAGATATATTTTGTAAACATGCACTTTGATGTGTGGTTTAATACAACTGAGGAAGTATACTTTAATTAATGTATTTCTTAACAATTAATGTATTTTTTCACAGTACACTTCCTACGTTGGTTTTCGTCATTTATTAAGTATACTTTTAGTTTTTTAGGTTTTTACGTTAAATATAATTTAAAAAGATTTTTATATTATGCTTCAATCCAATTAAAAAAAAATTATGGACTTCACATTTTGAAGCAAATATGCCTCAAGTGTCACATAAAATTACATAAGTTAATTTCTTATCACATTCAGGTAATAAAATGTACATTATAAGGGCGCTGAGCGGTCCAGCAATCTAAAGTGCTGCCAGTATGAGCATGTTTACATAGTAGGCCTGTTTATCTTATTCTCTGTACTTTGCTCCACCCTGTATATCATTCAGTACTCCTTCTTTATCTGCTGTATCTCTAGATAAATGTTAATTGGGATTTTTAAGAATGTCTGTAATCTGGCATGACAAATTTATCATTAAAAAAATTGCCATTTTTAAGATTTGTACCTTCATCAAATACAAACTGGCATGCTTCACATTGTGTTGGCCTTTTCTCCCTTGTCTGCATGAACATAGAACATGAGGAGCAGTAAAACTTAGGTTCATAATGACCATACTCTACATAAGCTTTGTTAAACAGGTACACACTTTCTGGCAATGTTCATTACAAATCTTGAGGAGATGTTCCAGAGATATTCCAGTCAGGTTATGCAGCAGGACATAGGACATCAACAGCAGTGGACTCTGGCCTTTTGTTATTATTTATTTATTATTTATCTTGCTTGTAGAAGAAGAAACACTTGGTGTGAGCTAATCTATATTTTGTAAAGATATATCAAAGCCTTCCATCTTGGAATTAGACATGAATAACCTTCAGATGAATGTTTATGTGTTGTGATATACCTAAAGAACTTAAATAATACACCTTCTATTCATTTTCACAATATTATATACACATTCACTTTAAAGTTTTAAAGAAATGCAAATGTAATTTTATAATAATTTTAATTGTTAAGAATTACACATAGGTTCTTGGTCTTCAACAGTGCAAGGTCCAACTGTACCTACAGTTCAGCTGCTAAACTATGGTTTCTGATTTTCTGTGATCTTTGTATGAGAATTTTCCTAATTGATCGTTACCTTTCCATTATGCATTTTAAATTTGTAATATAATTAATGTTACAATTAATATTACAGTACATTTAGACAAAATTACAGAATTGAAAGTTTTGTAGAGTACAATGCAGAACTTGACATCAATATTAGGTCAAATACCTGTGATAAATCCCTGTTAGGTGTCTCTTCAGATTTTTCTGATGATACATCTGTGGATCTGGAGTGCTTAGATGTTTCATCATCACAGGACATCCCATGTAAGGATTTCTAAATGGAAGGTTTTTTAAATAAAAGTCAGTTTCATGTGCTTTAACCATTAAACCAAACCTATACGCCCATTATAGTACTTGCCCATTATAGTACTTGCCCATTATAGTACATGGCTTAGTTGGTGTCACTTATACTGTTTCGCACTGATGTTATATTCACATTATACAAAGAATCAGCACTATGGGTTAATTTGAGTTTTAAGAAATATGTCTCAGAGGTTACCGAACATCATAAGTCATTTACAGTACCTGTGAACATGCTTGTGTTTGTCTCTTTTAATGATTCACAAAGATGCTGATCATCAAAGTGGTTGGGCAGTTCCTCCGTGGTGTTATCACAATCCTCACTGTGGGGCTAAAACCAATTGCGACAAAATAGAGGAATGAATCTGATCTGAGCATTTCAATTAAATTAACAATTGTGATATTATATTTTCTCAGGGCATATCTATGCTTTATTTGGTTACCAATAAATTATATATTATATGTGGATTGTACAGGACAGGAGGGACTGCAGGTTTACGGCGTTCTGGTTGAAGCCTTCGCGCTCGCAGTTAGAGCGCAGCCTCGGCCTGGGTGAGGTGGAGCAGCTGAAGGCTGCGGGGAGCTGTGCGGGATGAGCAGGACTCTTATTAGTTGGGCGCAGTGGCTGGGTAAGCGCTGGTGAACGGCTTTTGTAAACGTTTTCTGATGGTGGACTTGTAAATAAGAAGTTTAGAACATCTTAATGCAAATACCGATAAAAGACCATCGTTTTAACCTTAAGCTACAAATGTCAATGTTAGTTAAATAGCTAATCACTGCGAACGTTTATTTGCTAATTAACTAGCTAGTGAGATAACCTAGATACAGGGCCGCTGCTAAGGTTTTGGAGGCCCTAAGCATAACTGGTCAGGGAGGCCCCCCCCCAAAAAAAAAAAACACACACACACAAACACAAAAGGTTTACGCAAAATTTTACTATTTATTAAAATTACACATGTAACTGTGAATATTTACAACGTTATAAGTAAGGCCAATAACAGTGAAGAACAGCACAAGAGTACTATTTATAATGTATAAATAATAAATGAAACGATGCATGTCTATTTTAAGCAGTGGACACGTCATTTACACAAGCCAGCCTTAAAGGTTATGAAATTATCGTTTATATTCGTGGTGTATTTATATCAGCCTGTCAAAATCTATAGAGCTGTCTGATCCTGCTGTCATACAGACCATTTGGATAGTGCACTGACGGCATTAGTCAATAGGTAGGCTACTCTGTTTATTAATTTTTTATTAAAGTCACTAAAAATCTTCAAACTACACTACTACTATTTGCAAACGTGCCACGTGCCTTGCAATACCCAGATTAGTTTCTACTTAAGCGTTTAAAGCTACCAAATCAGCAAAGCCAACGTAACTAGCTCAGGCAACACCACGGAACATGAAGTAATCAAAACTATTTAAACCTTTATCATCGAAGTTACTCACCAGAAAGGGATGCATGGGCCTCATCTTTCTGCTTCTTTTTCTTCTTCTCAGCTCCAGACTCAAACCGTCGCTTCATAGTTGAATTACCATTTAGTAGCAACTTCGCGGGGCGAACTTGTCTCCTGCCAAACTCAAGTAGTTGCTACTTTAGTTAGGACTAAGGTTGCCAGATAAGTTACGATTTTTCATCCTATTTGTTTATTTTATTTTAAGTTTTTAACTTACACAAATATTGCACTGGACAAGTTTTTGTATAGAATGGCCACATACACTTTAAAAATGGTTAAACATGCGCAAGATTTAGCGCCTCCATGCATTTTTTGATTATTTATTTGACTGGAAAATGTCACATCTGGCAACAACCAACAGAGCAAACCGAGCCGTGCCATTTCAGGCAATAGGGGTGGGGGCATTATATTATGCACAAAAATAATAACGTGCCGCTTTTAAGTAGTAGAGTAGGTGCCCCATGCAATGTTTAAAGACAAAAAAGATGAGCGTATCATAAATAATTCACATTGGGTTTTAAATTTAATAATGTCATAATTTCAACACATTTCATTCTCAGTCAATTTGGCTCCCTGCAACTGCAAAATGGTTGAGGCCTAACGCTGGCTGCGTTGTCTGCGTATGCAGAGCGGCGGCCCTGCCTAGATAGCAAGCTAGCAGAGGCTGTGCAGTGCAGTGCAAAGCTTCATTAGATTTCATTCTTAGTGTCTTTTTGTTTTAAGTAGTATGTAATGAACAGTGGCGTGCAGTTAATACAGTGGGTACCCCTTCTGCAAGAACCACCTGCCCCTTCTGCAAGAACCACCTGCCCCCAACCCCCATACACACACACATAGATGTATATTACAATAACTACATATTCTCTGTCTTAACTTATAGGAACTTAGTACACATTAACAGCCCACAAATACTGCGACAAACGACTATAGTATACACTAGACCACAACAATCAGTGCTTAATTTTCCAACAAATACAGCTATTTAACAAAGATCACTCATTTGCATGGCTACAGTACACCAGGGCAGCCAAAAGCGCATAAAGCGTGCGTAATGCTTAAAAAACGCTGTACAAAACACCGTTTAAGGCTTACTTTTACGCCTTGGAATAAACGCGAGGCGTCGTCAGGCGTTTTCAGAGCGTGTGGCGGCGCAAGGCCTCTAGCGTTTTCATAAGGCCTCTGGGCCTTTCCGATGTAAAAACGGACAGAATTTACATATCCCCTCCTTCTCCAAACAGTTCAGCCCTCTAACTCTGTCAGGAAACTCTCTCTCCAGTTAAAATAAAAGCCCCAAGTGCTTCAAATGTCTGCTGTGTTGTTAGATGTGCTATGTTCCTAAATTTCTGGCTAAACTGGGCTTTGCAAAATTCAGTCCCTGATTAAAGCATTTTAAAATGTTTATCAACCCTTTGTTGCTCTATTTAGTAATCATGTTTCATTTGTCTAATGCCATAAGAGTCAACACACACACACAAACACACAATCTCACCCTCTCTCTCTCTCTCTCTCTGTCTCTCTCCACTCAAAGTTTGGGAATTTTAATAAAACGCGAAAGTTAGAGACCACCACAGCATACAAATTAAATGCATAAACTGAGAAATTAAGCAATTAACCCGTCACACAAAACTCAGCATCACATTTGGCAGATCTGTGTAGCGATTCTATACGATGGCGCTTTAGAATCACTCTTAAAAAACAGAGAAAGTCATAATATTCCGACTTTAATCATTTCAGTATTCAAGATATTTCTCAATTAACTTGTTTTTGATCATAGTACATCCTTATATTATTTTTTATCCTTTCTTACTTTTTGAATAAAAAACATTTTTGTATCACTGACCCTCAAACGGACAACATGGGTCTAAAATGACCCACTTTCTTTTTGTATGCTACTTCATGTATGGCTGTATGTTTTTATGATATATCTTAGCTGTAAATTAATTCCATTGTTAAAAATTTAATTAACTAATTCATGTATGATTGTTTAGCATCCATCTTCTTTTTTTATTCTCCTTACACAGGTTTACACACATGGGTCAGACATAACGCACATGCATTTGTCATTTCACAGCTCAGCACAGCTCCCTCAGTACTGTTTTACAATGACATTACCTTAGAAAATATTTGGTGACTGTAGTGAAAGATAACTTTACATATTATTTGATTTGGTTTAGGTTACCTTGAGAGTGAGAATATTACCTGTCAGAAAGTTACAAGTAATTATTATTAGCTGTTGACATATTCTATTTTATTTTGCTAAATCTACTGTAGTATAGAGCTTATATTCTCTGCCCGAATCCGCGATCCGAGGCCCGACCCAACATCTGTTTTTAATGGTATTTTTATTTTATATAAAGCTCTGGCATGATAATCATAATTATAGCTAAGTAACCAAGTATTATTGTTAACGAAAACTAACGAAAAATGAAAGTGTCTTAGTTAACTTAAACTTATAAAAACGGTAATTAAAAGAAAAAAAGGTAACTAACTGGAACTGTATTGAGAGTTTATAAAACTAACTAAAACGAAACAGGTGATACAGTATGAGGAATAAACTCCACTTAGCTATAAGTCTGTTTGAGAAGCAGCTGTGAGAACCTTTACCTGTGAGCAGCTCATACACCTGAACACCCCACGCGGGAGGATCAACTGATAAATCTCTCTCTCTCATATATAAATTCATATGTAAATTCTGTCCATTTTTGCATATGAAAGGCCTGTAGGCGTTACGAAAACGCTTGGAGGAGTTATGAAAACGCTTGGAGGCTGTATGAAAACGCGTGGAGGCGTTATGTAAGCCACACGCTCTGAAAACACCTGGCCTTACGTTCATTCCAAGGCATAAAAGTAATCCCTAAACAGCGTTTTGGATTATGTTTTTTAAGCATTAAGCAGGCTTTATGTGCCGCCAGACCCTGGCGAATTCTGACTTATACAGCATGTCTTAGAGAAGGGGTTAGACAGCCATGTCCCCGCCCCCATAGGGAAAATCATGAATCTGATGGGTTAGATTGTCCTTCGACTTTGCTAACAGACTTATTACTACACCCTTCTCAAAATCAGAAGGGTATATGTATACATTATACAATATATATATATATATGTATATATATATATATATATATATACATATATATATATATATATATATATATATATATATATATACATATATATATACAATATATATGTATATATATATATATATATATACTTATATACAATATATATATATACATTTTTTTAAACAGTATATTTTGGTAAAATCATAGACATTTCCCCAATAGTGACACCTGTCTCACATTATTAGAGACTAATAAAAATTTTGTAATTCTGTAATAATAACATATGTAATAATACATTGTAATAAAATGTAATATCTTTCAACAGATTTCTTTGAACATAAAGAATAAAAGCAGAACACCGCTCTAAAGAAAAGGAAAGGTTAGTCACATGTTCAGTTTTATTTGTAATTACCAGTTAAAAGGTATTGTTGTGTACACATGCACAGTTTTGCTGAGTTTTGATACTGTTTATTTAGCTGTCTAAATGTGTCTGTTGTTTGCCATGAGCAGAAAGTGGATCAGTACTTACAGCCAAGTGTCCCAAAGACTGCAACACACTGCTTCTAGCAGTGTTGTAAAAATATTTTATACTTTGTGGACTGTTTAGACATCAGGTATCCAACTATGTTTTGTTGTAAGATCACTTTTTCTGTGCTCTGTTGATTTAGCCTCTTTAGATGACTGCTTCAGCACCATGAACGCATGTCCTCACATACAGAAGAGCCTACAAGAAAGGTATTTTTGCATCCTTATGATTTACCTCATACATTTGTTAATTAATTGTTGAGAATTAAATGCATGTACATGCATGTTTACAGGTTCTGTTTAAAACTCATACATCACATTCAGAATCAAATTCCACAACTACTGCAATTTGTGTTAACCCAAAACAAAATGGCAAAAGTTGACTACAATTTTGTCTTCAAAGCATTATAAATGTAAAATAGAAACCTTTTTCACTAGAACCAAATTGTTAACAATAGCATTATATAATAGTTTTTTTTATTAAAGGTAGTCTGTGTCAGTGTTTATTTAGAACTGTATTTTTTCAGATGCTCGAAATTGTGAACTAAAGACCTGATCCAAAGGCCTTACAGAAGGAATCGCCAACAAGAAAGGTATTTCTTACACACTTGTATGATTCACAGACATAAATCTTATTTATTATTAGGGGTCCAAGCACTGTACGTGCTGGAACCCTATTGGAATTGCTCTGATGTTTAGGGGTACGAGCACGCAGTGCTAGGAACCCTATTTTAATTCTGAGTATTGTTATTATAGTTCTTATTCTTTTTCTGCCATGGAAATGATTGGGCAGAAGGCGATTATCATCTTGGGGCTATGTCCTAATGGTATACCGAAGGAAAATTTGAAATGTCAATTTTTGTGATTGCCATTAGCCAATTATTTTCCAGCAAGCTTTTGACAAGCTAAACAATCAGCAATCAGGATGACACAACCTACATGTATTTATCAACCAATAAAATTATGCGTTGATTGACCTCTTGGGGGCGTTATATAGCAGAAAATAAATTATATCTAAATATGGCCTAGGCATATGAATCCTTTTGATCTGTAATTCTTTGCTGTTGTCTTTACAACTTTCTCATTACGTATCTTATATACCAAAAAGTGGCCAGTGCATGTCATTAACAAAGACAGCAGGAGCACATCTACCAAGTATGAGAGAAGTGAGTCTTCATTTATTGCTATTTTCCAACCTAAATGGACAGAAGACAGGAACCTTTGACCCTATTAACACACAAACTTACATACATATACATACATATATACAGACAATATAATCCTGAACCTCTGAACCCCTGCTGTGTTAACCTTCCCCCATTAATCTTAGTATTTGCACAAGACCAGATTTACACAGTTGCAAACACTTTAACATTAAGAATCACTTAATACCACAGCATTCCATTACACTGGTCATTCAGCTTGGTCATGCTGGTCATCCAGCTTGGTGATGCTGTCCAACCAGTTTGGTGATGCCGGTCAACCAGCAATATGTTTTAAGCCTAACTCGCCTTAAGGGGCCTCTTTGCCTGTCCTGTAAATTGGCGCTATATTTCTTCTTGTAATTATTAGTCTTCCCTAAAAAAGGTTGGTTGTAGAGCAGTAACCGTAAGTAACCTAAACTTCAAATTTGGCATAGAGGTACAGTAATGAACCAACTACCAAAAGTTGTGACCTAATTTGGCCTGATGGTGGCCTGATGTTTTACGTATGGGTGAATATCTCAGCAACTGTGAAATGCAGAGTAAAAATTATTTTTGAATCTTATTCGGGCAAGTTTTCTGCATCAACGACTCACTGGAAGTTTTTAGTTCCGGCCACATCCACCGCTGCCATATTTAGCAAAATCTACAAAACATTATATTTTCTACTGCTTGTGGATTTTTTAAAATGTTCAAACAATATAGATGTTCACCAGAGTCTACTTATCAAGAATTATCAAAAATATTTTCATATTTATTAACACCATTGCTGCTATATGCAAATGAGTCGTCCTGGTGTGTTTAGTCCACATAAATAGCTGAATATCTGGACTGTTAACTTGTTTTTTAGTGATATTTAGCAGTTTTGTTGGAGACATGATTCTGTGGAAGGCATCCAAGAGGCGTATCAAATGAAGCATAGGCAAAAATATGGTCACCATTGGCCAATTAGTTTCAAAGTGGAATTTGGAAGGCTTAAGATTCATTGATCGTCATGAAATTTAAAAGGTATGTTTATAAAGAGATTGACCACATGGTGTTGCAATTTCTAAAAACTGAGAACTTGTCAAGCTTAATAATTGTCAAGCTTAATGTGCTCTAAAACAAGTTATACATTTTTTTTTGCACAAAGTAAAAGGAGAAAGGCTTTGACTGTTGACTGAAGTAAATGAGTCAATCGGTGCATGCTGCATTTCATTTAAAATTGGTTCTATAAATGTATTACATATTGTAAAAATGTGACCAAAACTCAACCTCACTTTCACAAGGTAAAGACTTTCAACTAGTAAAGATTTGTTTCGTAAAAATGTATAAGCATGACAGTAATTTTAAAATTGTAAATACTTGAAAAATGTTGCTTGAGTTCCTATTATTCAAATATGACATGGGTGTCGAGATTCTCTGTGTTTCTTCAGGACAGTGACCTACCGTAAAAGCATCTGTCTTCCTGGTCCGAAGGTTTGGGGATCGAAACCGAATTGGACCGCAGTGACAGAATAATGCAATCACGGATGCAATGGGAACCTTGTACACAGGCTGTCTTGCAAGATCATGCTTCAGGCAGCGGTTATAATGCTTTATTGTTTTTAATAATAATTTAAGAATGTGAATTTACGTAAAGTTTTGTGCTTCACCCTTTGTAATCTGAACCTTTAAAGTAGTATGTTGGACACCAGCTGACCTGTGCTTGTAGAGTGGTGCAGTGAGATGGTTATTGGGCTTGCAACTTGACAGCCTGAGTTTGAATCTTGTCCAGTGTGTTTGGAGAACTTCAACATTTTCTATGCAATTTGAAATAATTATTTTTTGTTTCTAATAATAGTTTAAAAAAAAACAGATGAAACTGGTTAAAAAAGATTAGCTTGACCATTTGTGATAATTCAAAGATTGGTAAATACTTGCAAGAAAAGTGTTCCCTTTTACTCTCAACAGCCTGAAAAAATACACTGTGGCAGCTGAGTGGTATCTTTCTAAAGTGCCTGCCCTTCAACCAAGGTTGTGGGTTTGATTCCAACCATGGACCTTTCCTAAAAAAGTTTGTGCAGAAGTAACTGTACTTCATCCAAACTTAAAATTTGGCATCAAGGTACTTTAATGAACCCACCTCTCAGCCAAAAGTTGTGACCTAATTTGGCCTGATGGTGGCTCTATAGAGCAATGTTTTACATATAGGTGAATATCTCAGCAACTGTGAAACGTAGAGTAAAAATTATTTTTGAATTTTATTCGGGCACGTTTTCTGCATTAATGACTAAATGGAAGTTTTTAGCTACGCCCAGATTAACTATATACCAACAGTATAAGTATCAAAATGTTCAGCAAAGTCTGAACAAGATTTATCAAACTAATGTTCATATTTATTAACAACATTGCTGCTATGTGCAAATGAGTCGTCCTGGGGTGGAGCTTAGTTCACATAAATGGCTAAAAATCGAGATGACTTAATTGTATGTCATCGCTACTTAGTAGTTTTGTTAAACAAATAATTATTTGGAAGGTGTCCAAGTTTCACTCCAATTAAGCGATAGATGATGCTATAAAAACAAAAAATCTGTTTCTCAATAACTAGGGTTCCAATTGAGTTGAATATTTGCCTGCTACATCTTTGGCCCATTTGATGAATCATTTATCAATGACAACTTAATTATTAAAAAAATCAATCAGTGCGCAGTGGTTCACATTAACTGGTTAACTGTAACTGGTTGTATAACTTTAATCGTAGATTATGAAATTGTGATAAAACATCTTATTTCCACAAGGTTATCATAACACAAAATATTTACTATTTTTTAATAATATTTAATAATAACTCTAATAATTCAAAGCTTGCAAATACTTGCGAGAAAGGTGCTGGGTTCCTTTTTTTTACTCTTAACAGTTAATTGCCTAAAAACACAGCATGTTGATGTGGCTACTGAGTGGCATCTTCCTTAAGTGCTTGCCTTTGGGCATTTCCTTAAAAAGTTTGTAGAGCAGTACAGTTCAGATTTGGCATTGAGGTACTGAGTCCCTTGGTCAAGATTTTTTTCATATTTATTAACATTGCTATTAACATTAAGCTTACTTCACATAAATGGCCTTCATTTGTGTTTTGAATGCAATAAAGGCTGTTTTTTGAGGTTTCAGGCTGAGAGACAGATTTGGGCAAAGTACTGAACTCCCCTCTCTCTCCTTAGAGAGATGAACTGCTTTGTTTGAACTTTCGTTCAGAAGCTGCTAGAAATAAATTATCAGACGTAATGTTAAAACTGGCCAACTTCTCAGTCACACCAGGTTCAGCAGCTAAAAATATTGGTGTTATCATAGATTCAGATCTAGCATTCACTAAGCACATTGCTACTAGAAAAGCTTTTATACATTGCCAGGCTAAGAAATGCCTGATCCCTGCATGACACAGAAAAATGAGTACATGTTTTCATTACTTCAAGGCTAGACTGTTGTAATGCACTACTGTCCGCATGGTCCTACAGTAAACAGGAGGAAGAGCGTCTCTTATAAAGCACCTTAAACTCTGGAACAACCTTCCTGAATATCACTCAGACACTGTCTCAATCTTTTAGTCTAGACTAAAAACTAACTCGTTTGGTCTAGCTTTTGTTAATTAATGTTTTTTCCTTTAAATAAGGCTGCAGATCCAGGGACATGGACATAGGGATTGTGGTAAACTGAATGCTGGTGCTGTTGTTGGTGCAGGTTTGTGCTCGATGGAGTTGGCAGCTGCAGGTGTTTCAGGGTGCCTCCGTGTTTGTGTTGGCTCTCTTCCTTTCCTTAGGCTGTTTTACTCAGAGGTGCCAAAGCATTAGCCACACTCTGATAATGTTTTATATTCTGTTTTACATAAATCCAATCAAAACTAATTCCATCTCTCTGCCTTTCACAGAGGTACTGACTGCCCACTTGTCTGACCCAAAACCGATGGATGTTGGACCTTCAGGATCTCATGTCTCCTGTCTGCCAGATTGATGGAAGTTTCCGGAAGTCAGCCTTCCCCATCCCCCACCACAGTTCAGCTGCCCCTCATCTAGTTTATTCACCTGCCCTGGACTGTTCGAAGTTCACATGAACTCTAACTTCTTTCATTACTCATGTTGCTATACACATGGATATAATAATATTGATTGGATTTGACTTAAAACATATAGTTGCGTAAAATTGACTAACATTGTGTATTAATTATTTCTTTTTGGGTTCATTTGTGTGTTGAATGTAGTAGGGTCTGTTTTTGAACAATTCAGTGTTGAGAAAAGCGTTTTGCCACAGTGTCTTGCTCCTGTTTTACTCCTTAGAGTAATAAACTTCTTCAAGTGTTGTTTTGAACTAAAAACTTCTCTGTCAAACTGAAATTAGATTTTAAGACCCAACATCATGTAATAAACATTTCTTAAGTCTAAGAGACCCTATGGATTACTGGCTCAGACAGTCTGCCGTCTTTTCTCATGTGTTTCAATGAGAAATTCCAGCAACCCAGCATGTGGAACAGATCCTGTTTATTAATAAAAACAACGGATTACTTGTCATTTTTAATAAATAAAGTATTATACAAGCATGTCCCAACTTTGCAATCCACTAAATAAATAAATCCACTGACTGTGTATCATAATGAAAAATGAAAAATACATCTTAATGACATCTCTGTTCTCTGCAAAATTGTATGTTTTCATGACTCAAATTTATTTAGGGACTATGGGGGAATGTTTATTTAATTAAAAAAAAAAAAACACATCACTTCTGTTTCTGTTCAGAAAAAGTTGTTAAGGCCCTAGTTGCCCACTAGATGTCACTGTGGCGTGTGATGATTGGAACGTCTCAGGAGATAGAATGATTTGCCGAATCAACTGGTTCATTTGATTCGATCTCCCAAAAGCCCCACTTTTGCCATCGCTAGTAAAATGTACAAACTTCGTTTATTAAGAATTTTATTAGAATAGAAGTTTATTTGTGTGTTGAATGTAGTAAAGTCTGTCTTTAGACGAGTTAAGCTGAGAGGAGCGTTTTGCACAGTGTTGAGCTCCTCTCTCACTCCTTAGAGCGATAAACTGCTTTAAGTGTTGTTTTGAACTGAAAACTTCTCACAAAAATGAGTTTTTTATAACCTAAAACACAAAGCGCATAGTGTTTTGCACACAGTTTTGAGCTCCTCTCGTACTCCTTAGAGTGATAAACTGCTTCAAGTGTGGTTTTGAATTGAAAACTTCTCTTTGGTTAAAAAATGAGATTTTAAAACATGTTAAGGCTAAAACATATTAGAACTGTGTAAAATGTAGTAAATTCATGTAATACACATTTCTTAACTGTTTCCGTTTATTTGTGTGTTGAATGTAGTAAAGTCTGTTTTCGAAGTATTTAGGGCTGAGAAAAGCGTTTTGCACACAGTTTTAAACACCTCTCTCGGTCCTTAGAGCGATAAACTGCTTCAAGTGTTGTTTTGAGCTGAAATTTTCTGTTTCGCAAAAAAATGAGTTTTTACGACCTAAAACACATTAGAACTGTGTAAAATGAACTAACTTCGTGTAATACACATTTCTTAACTGTTTCCGTTTATTTGTGTGTTGAACGTAGTAATGTCTGTTTTTGAAGGACTCAGGGCTGAGAAAAGCGTTTTGCACACAGTTTTGAGCACCTCTCTCGCTCCTTAGAGCTATAAACTGCTTCAAGTGTTATTTTGAACTGAAAACTTCTCTTTCGGTCAAAAAATTGTTTTTGCGACCTAAAACACATTAGAACTGTGTAAAATGCACTAACTTCGTGTAATACACATTTCTTAACTGTTTCCGTTTATTTGTGTGTTGAACGTAGTAATGTCTGTTTTTGAAGGACTCAGGGCTGAGAAAAACGTTTTGCACACAGTGTTGTATTCCTGTCGCTCATTAGAGCTATAAACTGCTTCAAGTGTTATTTTGAACTGAAAACATCTCTTTCGGTCAAAAAATAGTTTTTGCGACCTGAAACACATTAGAACTGTGAAAAATGCACTAACTTTGTGTAATACACATTTCTTAACTGTTTCCGTTCATTTGTGTGTTGAACGTAGTAAAGTCTGTTTTTGAAGGATTTAGGGCTAAGAAAAGTGTTTTGCACACAGTTTTGAGCACCTCTCTCGCTCCTTAGAGCTATAAACTGCTTCAAGTGTTGTTTTGAGCTGAAAACTTCTCTATCGCTCAAAAATGAGTTTTTACCACCTAAAACACATTAGAACTGTGTAAAATGCACTAACTTTGTGTAATACACATTTCTTAACTGTTTCCGTTTATTTGTGTGTTGAACGTAGTAATGTCTGTTTTCGAAGGATTCAGGGCTGAGAAAAGCGTTTTCCACACAGTTTTGTATTCCTCTCGCTCCTTACAGCGATTAACTGCTTCAAGTGTTGTTTTGAGCTGAAATCTTCTGTTTCGCTAAAAAATTAGTTTTTGAGACCTAAAACACATTAGAACTGTGTAAAATGAACTAACTTCGTGTAATACACATTTCTTAACTGTTTCCGTTTATTTGTGTGTTGAACGCAGTAATGTCTGTTTTTGAAGGACTCAGGGCTGAGAAAAGTGTTTTGCACACAGTTTTGAGCACCTCTGTCGCTCCTTAGAGCGATAAACTGCTTCAAGTGTTGTTTTTAGCTGAAAACTTCTCTATCGGGCAAAAATGAGTTTTTACGACCTAAAACACATTAGAACTGTGTAAAATGCACTAACTTCGTGTAATACACATTTCTTAACTGTTTCCGTTTATTTGTGTGTTGAACGTAGTTTTTGAAGGACTCAGGGCTGAGAAAAACGTTTTGCACACAGTGTTGTATTCCTGTCGCTCATTAGAGCTATAAACTGCTTCAAGTGTTATTTTGAACTGAAAACTTCTCTTTCGGTCAAAAAATAGTTTTTGCGTCCTAACACATTAGAACTGTGTAAAATGCACTAACTTCGTGTAATACACATTTCTTAACTGTTTCCGTTAATTTTTGTGTTGAACGTAGTAATGTCTGTTTTCGAAGGATTCAGGGCTGAGAAAAGCGTTTTGCACACAGTTTTGAGCACCTCTCTCGCTCCTTAGAGCTATAAACTGCTTCAAGTGTTATTTTGAACTGAAAACTTCTCTTTCGGTCAAAAAATTGTTTTTGCGACCTAAAACACATTAGAACTGTGTAAAATGCACTAACTTCGTGTAATACACATTTCTTAACTGTTTACGTTTATTTGTGTGTTGAACGTAGTTTTTGAAGGACTCAGGGCTGAGAAAAACGTTTTGCACACAGTGTTGTATTCCTCTCGCTTATTAGAGCGATGAACTGCTTCAAGTGTTGTTTTGAGCTGAAATTTTCTGTTTCGCTAAAAAATTAGTTTTTACGACCTAAAACACATTAGAACTGTGTAAAATGAACTAACTTCGTGTAATACACATTTCTTAACTGTTTCCGTTTATTTGTGTGTTGAACGCAGTAATGTCTGTTTTTGAAGGACTCAGGGCTGAGAAAAGCGTTTTGCACAGAGTTTTGAGCACCTCTCTCGCTCCTTAGAGCTATAAACTGCTTCAAGTGTTATTTTGAACTGAAAACTTCTCTTTCGGTCAAAAAATGAGAAGGGTCTGCGCGCAGATCTCATTTCTGAGCCCTACCTCTCCTGTGGTACCTACATGAGGCACCACAGAGGAGGTGGCATTGTTTCCAGTATCGCCATCTAGTGGTATGGGGTAGTATTGAGGCTGAAATTCAGTGTTACTTGTGCACGAAGCGTGGGGAGATCAGTTATCAACATTTTTGATCCAACAGAGCATTTAATTGACGGTACGTTGCAAACGACAGTTTTAGACGTGATGTCTAAGTTATCAGCTAACATTATCTTGGTATACTGATAATTTAGGTAACTTAGCTATAATATTATCCGAAGCAAGATCGCTAGACGCTGTTTAGCTAGTTTCAGTTAACTAACTATATATATATATATATATGTGTGTGTGTGTGTGTGTGTGTGTGTAACTTATATGTATTAACTTATACAGTAAACACATTATGATAGGTCTGGCATTGAGTAACGTAACCAGCTGGCTGTCTTTGATATACTTTGACTTAGTTGGTGAAGTAATTGGTGCATTTTCATTCCAGAAAGTTACTTTTGCCAGGTTAGCATTAATGTTAGCGTCAAAACATGGCTATCCAGCATAATCCTATCCTACAATCCTATCCTAATCCTAATTAATCTTCTCTTTCTCTACCTCTCTCTCTCATATATATATATATATATATTACAGGTGCTGATCATAAAATTAGAATATCATTGAAAAGTTACCTTATTGCAGTAATTCAGTTCAAAATGTGAAACTCTTATATTATATAGATGTATTATACACAGAGTGTTCTATTTTAAGAGTTTATTTATTTTATTGTTGATGATTATGGCTTACAGCTAATGAAAACCCAAAATCAGTGTCTCAGAATATTAGAATATTATATAACTTTTGGCAGTGTGGGCAGTGTGCCAAGTCCTGCTGGAAAATGAAATCTGCATCTTCATAAAAGTTGTCAGCAGAGGGAAGCATGAAGTGCTGTAAGATGTTCTGGTAGACACTGCACTGACTTTGGACTTGATGTAACACAGTGGATCAACACCAGCAGATGACATGTCTCTCCAAACCATCACTGATTGGTGGAAACTTCACACTAGACCTCACGCAGCTTGGACTGTGTCTCTCCACTCTTCCTCCAGACTCTGCTCCCTTGATTTACAAATGAAATGTTAAATGTACTGATGATCAGTGATGGTTTGGAGAGTCATGTCATCTGCTGGTATTGGTCCACTGTGTTATATCAAGTCTAAAGTCAGTGCAGTGTCTACCAGAACATCTTACAGCACTTCATGCTTCCCTCTGCTGACAACTTTTATGAAGATGCAAATTTCATTTTCCAGCAGGACTTGGCACACTGCCCCCACTGCCAAAAGTACCAATTGCTCTTATATAATATTCTAATATTCTGAGACACTGATTTTGGGTTTTCATTGGCTGTAAGCCAAAATCATCAACAATAAAATAAATAAACTCTTAAAATAGAACACTCTGTGTATAATACATCTATATAGTATATGAGTTTCAAATTTTGAACTGAATTACTGAAATAAGGTAACTTTTCAATGATATTCTAATTTTATGACCAGCACCTGTGTATATATATATATAGGACCAAGACCTAAGATGGCATATGCACAAATGAGAGAGAGAGAGAGATTTATTAATTTTTTTATGTGTATGTAGCCATTCATCTATCTACATGTAACTGGCATTTATACGTGCATATGCCATCCTGGTCCAAGGCAAATCAAACTATTTACAGATAATGTATTAATACATTTATTAATGAGTGCCTTTTTCCTTTTTTTCCTTCACAGAGATGCACTCTTCAATCTGGATTTATGGCTCAGCTCCATCTTTAAACAGATGCACAACATGCTGCAAAATGTTTCACTGCCCATTGTGTCCTGTGAAGTTGTTTAAGCCATCCAACCTAGCGAGGGTTAAGAAGCACATAGACATTCACTGGAAAAATGCAATACAGTTTAAAGGTATTGTAAAACTTTGTTACTTTTATTATTTTTTTTGTTCTAAGAATTTTTACCACACATTTTTAGATGTAAATTCATGTTTGTTTGTTTTTTTTTTCACAGAATATCGAATTCACAGATGTCATCAAAATTGCAGACCAGAAGGACATTATCACTGCCCTTTTTGCTCAAAAACAATTTTGAGGAGGGATAATATGGAAAGCCATTTACAGGCTTGTCTAGATGGATCATGTGTGACACACACACCTGCACCTGCAGAAGTACCTTCTTGCACATCTGCTGCATCTTCATCACATTCCTCAATTCCACATTCTACCTTGCCCATTGCACCTTCTGTAACAGTCTGTTCTTCTGAGCTTTTATCATCTGCTCCTACAATTTCTTCTACATCCTCAGGTCTTCCACCACATCCATCACTAGCTTCTCACAAAGAGGCTCAAACAACATCACCTTCAAGAGTAACGTGTCCTCACTGCACTGCAGTTGTACGTAAGAAGAATTTACAAGTTCACATTTTCAGAAAACACTCTGAAGCAAAACCTGATATAACTAGTGCCTCACATTTGGAGAGTGTTTCTGTGGATGCCACCAATGGTGTGTGCGCTGTTCAAAGAAGCAGACATGGGTTTTCTGTACCTGTCCATGTTCAGAAAAAGACTTGGGGGAAAAAACAATTTACCGGCTGTGAATTAGAAGAGTGTTACCAATACCATCTTCTAGCACAACGGAGTGGATGTGCTTTCAGCCACTGTGAACATGTTCGTTCACTTGACTATTGTTCTTTCACGGCAACAGAAGAGGTTCTTGAAGAGAGGGTTCTTGATGAAATGGTACATCATAAGATATTTGGTCTACCAAAGAAGAATCTGTGCTTAGAAAAACAGAAAGCAGCCATGTCAACTCATGTACCGCTGTGTGTAGAAGTACCACTCAGTGGCTCCTCCCAAACCAAGTGTCTGTCCATTTACGAGCCAGTGAAAAAGCACTTCAGTCGTCTTGGTAGAATAATGGTGACCTACAATCCAAAGACCAACTCATGGCACTGTCCTTGTGCTAAGCCAAGGATGTCTTGTGTGCACAAAAGTATAGGAAAATGGCACTTATTTCAAACTCAGAAACACTTATTTGAGACCGATTCACCTGCTGCAACAACAGATCAGCCCACTACCCAGCCTGTCTACCCACCAACAGACCATTTGGAACGTGTAGTGCGGTATATTTTTGCACAGAAAAAAATTCCATCCAAACTTCCAGAAGAAGTGACAACTCCCAGAGCACAATATAATTACCAAACAAAGCTGCTTCCAACAGAGACCACATGCACTTTCTGTCCAGGACATCCTGCCTTGGAAAATCCGGTTATGATAACAAACAAAGCCCGGATTGTGGGTATAGGTGGCATTATTGATGGTAAGTTCTATAGCTCAGGTAACTTTTTATTTGTATTCAATCAGACTGTAATCTAATGTTCTATTTTTCTTCTGTAGATGTGTCAACTTACTTCAGACAATGCGCACTGTGTCAGATGGTGTATCGTTATCAAGAGTGGGAAGCAGGACTCCACAACTTTGATGACCATGTTGTGCTTACCTTGGAACTGTGCATTTTTCTGAGGCAGAACCTACAAGTAAATATTGCCTGGTATATGTCACATGTTGTTAAATATTGAATGTTACAATTTTGTTAACAAAATGCCATGTCATCTACAGAACCATACTGCAGTGTCCAGAGCTATACAATCACTGGAGGGACTTCGGGGTGTTAAATTTCCATCCAGAGATGCCATTCTCCATGCATATTGCCATTTTGAAGCTCTCACAAGCCATGATTACACATATGCATGTGTTAATTGTGGCTACTACCCAGCAGTTGTGGTCATGGATCTACACAAAAAGGGAGTCTTCAGCATGGCAGGTAAGCTCTTCCTTCTATCATACCTCATCCAAGTTGTAATGCTAACCTATATTTGCACCTCATCCCTGAGTCCTACTGTTAGCCCACCTCATCTCTGAGTCCTACTGTTAGCCCACCTCATCCCTGAGTCCTACTCTTAGCCCACCTCATCCCTGAGTCCTACTGTTAGCCCACCTCATCCCTGAGTCCTACTGTTAGCCCACCTCATCCCTGAGTCCTACTCTTAGCCCACCTCATCCCTGAGTCCTACTGTTAGCCCACCTCATCCCTGAGTCCTACTGTTAGCCCACCTCATCCCTGAGTCCTACTGTTAGCCCACCTCATCCCTGAGTCCTACTCTTAGCCCACCTCATCCCTGAGTCCTACTCTTAGCCCACCTCATCCCTGAGTCCTACTGTTAGCCCACCTCATCCCTGAGTCCTACTGTTAGCCCACCTCATCCCTGAGTCCTACTGTTAGCCCACCTCATCCCTGAGTCCTACTCTTAGCCCACCTCATCCCTGAGTCCTACTGCTAGCCCACCTCATCCCTGAGTCCTACTGCTAGCCCACCTCATCCCTGAGTCCTACTGCTAGCCCACCTCATCCCTGAGTCCTACTGTTAGCCCACCTCATCCCTGAGTCCTACTGTTAGCCCACCTCATCCCTGAGTCCTACTGTTAGCCCACCTCATCCCTGAGTCCTACTGTTAGCCCACCTCATCCCTGAGTCCTACTGTTAGCCCACCTCATCCCTGAGTCCTACTGTTAGCCCACCTCATCCCTGAGTCCTACTGTTAGCCCACCTCATCCCTGAGTCCTACTCTTAGCCCACCTCATCCCTGAGTCCTACTCTTAGCCCACCTCATCCCTGAGTCCTACTGTTAGCCCACCTCATCCCTGAGTCCTACTGTTAGCCCACCTCATCCCTGAGTCCTACTCTTAGCCCACCTCATCCCTGAGTCCTCCTGTTAGCCCACCTCATTCCTTGAGGACCATTTGTCTATGCTTTATCTCTGTCCAGAACACAAAGCCTAAATGTGTCTTTTCTCTGACAGTGAGTGACATTAAGGAACCTCCTAAAAACTTCAAAGGAGAAGTCAACATTGAAGAGTTTTGGAATTCTGTCAGTGTTGAAATGATTGCTCGTGGCTTTGTGCCTAGTAAGTTTATGATTTGTGATTTGTTATGTTTACATTTGGTTTCAAGTACTTATGCAGAGTGGTTTTGGTAGTCAGTATTACTATTTTTTTTTGAGGTCGTGCCAAAAATCCCTTGGCTGTTTATCCGTCTTACGAGTTTTGGGCACCGTGGATTGGCAGACACACCAGGAAAGGAGATAATGTGCTTAATACTGAGTGTGAAAAAGTATTGCCTGCTCAACCAAGTCCAGAGGCAGAGCTGATTATGGTGACGGAGGAACGTCTTGTGGATGAACTCAAAAAACAAAAGGTAAAACTAAAAGACTAGTAGTGTTACTGTAAGATGAAGTGTGTGTATGTGTGTCTCTCTCTCTCTCTCTCTCTCTCTCATATATATATATATATATATATATATATATATATATATATATATATATATATATATATATATATATATGTGTGTCTGTGTGTGTGTGTGTGTGTGTGTGTGTGTGTGTGTGTGTGTGTATATATCTAGTGTAGTGACACTGACATGGTGGTGGTGTTGTACTGGTATGAGTGAATAGGACACAGCTGTAATTGGACACAGGGCACCTGCATCACTGCTGTCTGATACACTCATACCAATGCAACTCACACTAACAAACCACCACAATGACAGTTTTCCTGCAGTGCTAAGGATGAGCACCAAAACAATACTTACTCTGTGGTGGCCCTCTAGGATCCTGACCACTGAAGAACAGGGTGAAAGAGGATTAAAAAAACTCTTGTGAGGATCAGGTGGACTGCAGTCTGTAGTTACAAAACTACAAAATTCTTGGTGGTGGTACAAAATTGTGGTAAATGAAGCTGATATATTAGACAAAATAGTATATACAAAAATGTTGTGTGTTTGTGTGTTTGTCTAGGTAGGCACAGTGCGCAAACTGTGCAAGGCTTGTCACATAGACCCTAGAGGGTCACGTGATGACCTCATTATTAGACTGCAACAGGAGATGAAAAACCGGCATACATACGACAAGGTTTTTCAGAAAATCTGGGGTGCTTCTGGTAAGTATACATTAAAAATGTATATATTCTGTCTGGATGCCTTCTTATATTTTATATTTTATAATTTATGTTCTCCTCTTAATTTTTTTAAACAGGTGGATGGTGTGTCATTGCATGCCCTCATGGTGTGGTGTACAGCTTGAAATTCAATCTGCGGGCAGAAAGTCCTAGGGATTTCACAGACCTCCTTTTGTCATGGAAACACATACCAAATGTGTCCGTCTATGATTTTGCTCGTGGATTGGCCACACATGCAAACCTCAGATTTCCAACCATCATACCATTCCACCCACATGAAGGACGGTTGGCTGAGCCTACATCTGAAAATATCTCTGCCGCGCAGAAAGGTAAACTCCAAGTGTCTCTACCTTGGCTGGTTGAAAAGTCCCAAAATTCAGATTCCAGTGGCCATCCCATCACCGGGGCTAGCAGTCACTATGTACTGTATGATAAGCTGCATGAGTCCAACACAAAGGATCAAAAGGACATCTTAAGGAGAATCAATCTCGTCCCAGAACTGCAAGGTTCACTAAACAGCCAGGTAGCAGAGCAATTGTTTGGAAGTATAAGAAAAAACAATTACTTCCTGAACAACATGTCCCCCTCCACACATGTGTTTCTGATGAGAAACATCATGCAGCATCGCAATGTAGCTGTGAACCATCACCTTTTGGAGACACAGCTGAAGAGAGGACTAATGGACCAGCTTATTAACAACACCACTCTGAATGAGCTTGGGCAAGCAGTTTTAGGTAGGTTTTTATATGTATGTAAATGTTTATATAATACAGTGCATTTTTATAAAGATTATACTAATTTCCTTATGTATTTTCAGTTCAAACTACACAAGCACAGCAGTCAGGTGTGATGTCAGTGGAGCAAGTGGAGTCAGTGGAGCAAGTGGAAAAAGTGGAGTCAGTGGAGTCAGTGGAGCAAGTGGAAAAAGTGGAGTCAGTGGAGTCAGTGGAGCAAGAATCCCCAGAACCCATGCAGCCCTTCACACTTGAGTCGTCATGTGATGCCGGTAGAACAGTTTTGCCTTTAATAACAAAATCATTGTCCATAAGATTTTGCTATCGTCATTTTTTTATATCACGTGTGATCTGCAGAATATGAAACCTGTGGGATGCAGTGTGAGGCCCACACAAAGTTGCAGAATGTGAAAGCATGCCGGGATTTTTGGTCTTTGAAATTACACCCTGATCAAGAGAAACTGGTATGTGGAAACTTGCAGTCTAGAAATGAACATGCTTTTTAAAAATAAAACGTGATAATGTGCAAATAGTTTGCAGCATGCTGTGTATAATTAAGATGATGCTTGTTTTATTTTTTTTCAGCTTTCCTACGTCCTAGATGGAAAAAGGCCAAGAAAAGAGCTCATTGTCAAAACAGGATCAATCTGTCTTGTTAGGGAGGATTTTTTTACTTTGGGCATGGCACAAGAAATGGATGCCAACGTGAGTAAAATTGTTGTAAACCATTGTATAATATAGAATTGTGACACACAAATGTGTACATGCATTGTATAATTAAATATAATTTATGTATTTAAGTTATTAAATAAGTACAAGTTTATGTTATTTAAGTTTAATGTTTCTGAATCAGGTTGCACCAACCAGATGCTTTGGGCTGGTTTTCCAAACAGAGATTAAGCCTAGTCCTGGACTTTATCTTCCTTTCAGTGGAAAATCTCCATTCAGAATGCTGTGTAGTGATGTACTAGGCTTAATCCCTGTCTAAAAAAATATGGTGCTTCATCTAGTAAACTTACTTGCAAGGAGAAATTTAAATATTAAATAAATAGCTGTTGTTCGCTGACTGTTGTAGGTGGGAAATGCCTGCCTCAATATCATTGACGGAATTGCCAGAGCACAGGTAATAACTAAACAGGTAGTAACTTTTTAGTGATTTTTGAGTGTGTCAGATTGTATGCATTCATTGAAATACTTTATAGGGAAGGAATGTTTTCATTGCCGATGTCTATGTTGTGGCGACGTGGCTCCCCCCTTGTAATGCTGATCCACTTGACCATCTCCCAGTAAGTGTTTGTACCCTGACCCTAACCATATTTTCCCAATATTCTCTGTACTGACATAATGAATCTGTGATTTTAATGACATGTTTTATTTAGCATGATGCTCAATTGAAAGAGATCCTTGTCATCCCACTGTGTACATCAGGACACTACATACTATCTGTAAGTTTTAGCATGCTTTTAAATTATACAGTGAACAAATTTTGATTTGCACTGTGTTCCTTTTGTTTTGTCTATCTATTTAACTGTTTTAGGACGTTCTGCTTAGATAACTGTGTCAGTGGTATGAAATGCAGTGGGAATTGTTGTGCTACCATATCTAACATGTTTATTGAGAATGTAGATTGCATGTCCATTCTTAGGTTTTGAGACCAGCCAAGAGGGAAATTCTTTTTCTAGATCCCATGTTCACAAAAAGAACAGAATCTCGTGGATTTGGTGATTCCATGTTTCGATCAGTGATGAGGTTACAGTTTACAATAAATATTGCATGCAGTTCATGGTTTACCAGTCTCGTTCCAAGACTAGGTCAAGTTACTGTCAGAAAAAAAGGTACAGTACAGGTACATATTTGATCACTGAGGGATGAACAATTTAAATGTACCCTCAAAGGTACAACATGTGTCACACCTTCAGCCTTTGTATTTTTTATGTTTCCTTTTTTAGTCCTTCTTGTCGTTCCTGTCCTGTCCTGCTCTTCAGTCTGTTTTGTTTTCATAGGCATGTGCTCCTTAGCACAAGGCTCAATTTTGTTTCTGTCTTGTCTACTCCCTTTTCTCCGCCCCAGCCCTGTCCTAGTCATTATTATTGTCACCTGTCCTCATTTTTGCATTTGTTACCCCGCCTTCTTGCTAACGGCCCCAGGGGTTACCACCCCAGTGGTACCTTTTTTTCTGCACGTTTAACAGCATGGAGTGTTTCTGAAGTTCATATTGCGAGTTTTTATTTTTGTGTGCTTTTCCACATATTGTCAGCTGAAGTGAGATAAGGGTTTGTTTTAGCTTAACACGTTTGTTTTCTAAAATTACAGTAATCTTGCTCAGATGTTGAATCCGGGACATTGGGAAGAGAAAACAGGGTGGGATTTGCAGGTAAAAGCTACTTTTTCTTCCCTCTCTTTATTTTATTTGCCTTTTCAGTTTGTTTTTTGATTGAAATACATTGTTCTTTTTGAAGAACCTTCCAATCCAGCATTGGGGAAATGACTGTGGTGTCTTCATGCTGATGGTGAGACAAATTTTGAAATCTTAACTATTTGTTGTTTAATCTTGTTTAATATATATGTTGCTTTTATGACATATGTGTCTATTAAATTATTTTGTATCTGTCTCTCCCACTTTTTAGTATGCCCTTTATGTTGTACTGGACGCCCAATTTGACTTCACTGTTGTGAGTAGACATTGATGACAAGATGTGTGTGTGTTGCTTATAAAAAAAAATTATTAATGCAAGTTATTTTGTTTAGCATGACATGTTGATGCTACGCAAGTGGTGGTGCGTAATGTTAATGGAGACATTTGAGGTAGAAGGGTAAGATCACATCTTTATACTTAATTTATAATTTTTGCTAACAATGTACTTAATTATTGGCAACCAATATGAATCTTTTTTTAAGCTACGGAAAGAGATTTGCCCACTGGACGGACAATGCAAAAGCCCTTCTGAATGGACAGTTACAACCCATCTTTCGTGTTGGAGAACATGTGTACAGCCAGGTTAGTTTTCAAGATTGTTTTCAAGTGACTAATGTTAAAGAGAGACAATTTTACCAATTAATTCAAAATACTGAATCTCAAGTGTCTGTAGTACTCACTAATTAAATTGGTTACAAAATTGCTAGCATTTCATTGTATGCTTCCTATACTACTACTTCAAATTTCAACAGGAACTTCCACCACCAGTACAGAGGGAACAAGAAAGAAAATATACACACCACCACTGTCTTGCGCAAGACATCAACGCCTGTGTTTACCAAAGGATACGAAACAAGTAATAAAACAATCATTTGCATAAACAATGTACCAGTTTAGGGGTTACATATATGGATTTAAAATGTGGTGTTTTTGTATTTATATAGATTAATGTATCCAGAAGTGCAGTCCGTCAAGTGGGTCCAGTGTCAGTTCTGTGACGGTCAGTTGCACAGTGACTGTGCAGGAGTGGAAACATTGAAAGAAGACACATTTAGCTGTGGATGTCACCAACCAGTGCCTTATCCATATAAAAGGTTTATTTTATACACACATTAAACCCATTTTCTTTGGTTGTATTAGACTTGCATTAAACGCATAAATAAATATGTTTCTGTCTCCAGGACCTATGCAGCAGTAAGAGAAGGAGCAGTCATCAGCCACATTACAGATGAAGAAATTCTGGTGAAGACTTTGTTTTTATTTCCGGTTTTATTTTCATGGAGGAAGCAACTTGTTTTCCTGTTTTGTGCATTAAAACAATATGTATTTTCCGTTTATAGACACTACAAAGGAACCTACAGTTAGGAACAATTAGGTCCAACAGGATGTTCCTACATGAGAACCCCACATTTGACACAAAGATGAAACAGCTGCGAGATGGACACATTTCTGTGTTTGATGAACAACAGGTAAGTATATTTAATGGATGGTTTATTAAAATATGTAGTAGGCTAGAAGTGTTAGTTTGAAATGTGGTTCTCATTCTTGCTGTACACACCTTCTCACAACTCCCTGCATTTCAGAGTTTTCATGTTCTAATTCACCTGGCCCTTCATGGGTCAACAGTCTTCTTCAAAGGGTTGCTGCATGTTTTTCTTTCACACACACGCTAAAGTTCACATTAAAACATTAGTTTAATAAATTATGCTCAGATGGCAAGTCTTGGTTGTACATCCAAAACACAGTTGTCACTTCACAAGCGTAATCATACTATCTGTTTAATCATATACCTAATATATATATATGTATATATATATATACATATATATATATATATATATATATATATATATATATATATATATATATATATATATATATATATATACGTATATATATATATATACGTATATATATATATACGTATATATATATATATATATATATATATATATATATATATATATATATATATATATATATACATATATATATACGTATATATATATATACATATATATACGTATATATATATATATATATATATATATACATATATATATACATATATATGTATAAATAACAATAGTGTTTTTTTTTTTCCTCATAGACTGAGGCCATCATAGAGAGGACATTTGCTGTCCTAAAATGTGACCGAGCAAGTTTAAAGAATACGTCCTTTGTTTTGGAAGTAATGACGCCTGAGGTAAGCTCAATTGTAATTTTCAAATGTATTTTTGATTTGCATGACATCTTAAAATTGCATTGTCCAATCTAATCTGTAAATCATCCTATTTTAAGATTACCATCCTTCTGCTGAGGAAGCTGGAGGGGTTCAACAGATTTGAAGCTGAAAGTGTTTTTTCTCAACATGTTACATTTGAGTAATTATGAGAAATGAATCTTCCCATTCCACTTTAAAATGTGAACTTGTTGTTTTGTTGTTGTCTTGTTGTCAGATTCATCACAGTTATATTGTTTTTCCTCTGTTTATATTGTGTAGTTTTTTATGAATAAATAAACTTTATTTGCTTTTATTATATTATTTTCCCTCTGTTTATATTTGTACATTGTTATTATTATTATTATTATTATTATTATTATTACTTCATTAACCTTTTCTTCATTAACCTTTTCTTCATTTAAAGCATTACAAGAACTGCTTGCTTCCTTGCTTTTACATAGTTTTCATTGTTTTTGAATAGAAACCTTTTATATTGTTTAGTATTTTTAATGAATAAAAACTTAATGCTTGCTTTTATTTGTTTTCCCCATTGTTTATTATTATTATTATTATTATTATTATTATTATTATTATTATTATTATTATTATATTTAATTTTATTTTGTTTAGTGTCTTTTTTTCTGCTTCTTTTTGTATTTATTTTTTATTTCTGTATTTTATTTATTTATTTTTTAACATTGTTTTCCTATTTAGATTTGGTTTTCCTTCTGTAGTTTCTTAAAAAAAAAGAATGCTTGTTTTTATTACATTTAACTTAATTGTCCTCTGTTCATTTATTGTTGTTGTTTTTTAATAAAGTCGCTGCTTGAATTATTTTTCCGCTTGTTTATTGTGCATACTTTATTGCATCTTTCTGAAAATAAGCAATTTTATAGTGTTATTAAAACACAGACAAGCATGCTATTAGAAAATATAACAGGTTACTAGCAATCAAAACAACTAGCTAAGTTAGCCGATTTTGTCAATGAATGTTTTATATTACAACACAAACCTATTGCCTACATCTCAGTCAAACCTAGAATCTCCTAGGTATTTAGTTCGCTAACATATATATTAATATTCAAATTCCACAAAAACGTTACATCTCAGTCAAACCTAGAATCTCCTAGGCACCCCAAACCCAAAAAGTATAAAATATATTTGTAAAGTATAAAGTTCATTAAACTATTGTTGCTTGTTATAACCGTGGTTTCGTACAATGAGCAGTCGGCCAAGTTGACTTTTATTTTGAAGCATGTGAAAAAAAAAACTGTGGTGACGTCGTTTCCGGGACTCAGGGACGAGCTAGGTGTCGGCCAAGTTGACTTTTATTTTGAAGCATGTGAAAAAAAAACTGTGGTGACGTCGTTTCCGGGACTCAGGGACGAGCTAGGTGTCGTAGAAGAGGTGGACTGACAAATGAGATCTGCGGCCTGACGCTGTTGCAAAAAATTGTTTTTGCGACCTAAAACACATTAGAACTGTGTAAAATGCACTAACTTCGTGTAATACACATTTCTTAACTGTTTCCGTTCATTTGTGTGTTGAACGTAGTAAAGTCTGTTTTTGAAGGATTTAGGGCTAAGAAAAGTGTTTTGCCCACAGTTTTGAGCACCTCTCTCGCTCCTTAGAGCGATGAACTGCTTCAAGTGTTGTTTTGAGCTGAAAACTTCTCTATCGGTCAAAAATGAGTTTTTACGACCTAAAACACATTAGAACTGTGTAAAATGCACTAACTTTGTGTAATACACATTTCTTAACTGTTTCCGTTTATTTCTGTGTTGAACGTAGTTTTTGAAGGACTCAGGGCTGAGAAAAACGTTTTGCACACAGTGTTGTATTCCTCTCGCTCATTAGAGCTATAAACTGCTTCAAGTGTTATTTTGAACTGAAAACACATTAGAACTGTGTAAAATGCACTAACTTTGTGTAATACACATTTCTTAACTGTTTTTGAAGGATTCAGGGCTGAGAAAAGCGTTTTCCACACAGTTTTGAGTTTGCTTCAAGTTTTGTTTTAAACTGAAAACTCTTTAGCTAAAAGATTTTAAGACCTAAACACATAATAACTGTGTAAAACGTACTAACATCGTATATTAAGTATTGAGTTATTATTAAGTATTTGTATTAAGTATTTGTGTTAAATGTAGTAAAGTCTTTGTTTAGACGATGTAAGCTGAGAAAAGTTCTCTCTTGCTCCTAAAAACGTAATAAAGTTCAAGTGTTGTTCTGAACTGAAAACTTTTGCTCAAAAGTGAGATTTTAAGACCTAACCATAGCGCATGGTTAAAGCTAGCTTAGCTCCTTAAAGCTATCAACCACTTGATGGCTGACAACCACCATGTTGTTTTAAACTGAAAACTTTTTAAAAAGTTTTTAAGACCTAAAATATATTGTAACTATAAAATACTCTAACTGCTAGTTTTCAACATTTCTTAAGTGCAATCTAAAAAATAATATACTGGATCTACTTAAAAAAATTATGTTACAATTTAAAAACTTAACCTTTTTATTGTTTTAAAAGGTGAGCACTGTTGAAAATGAATACAATGAATGAATACAACGTGAATACAAATGAATACAACGTGTAAAAAAAAACTATGATTTATTTTCCAACACAGAAACAACGGGTAGTCAATATACAGAAAATGTTTAACAGGGGCGAACGGCAGCCAGAGAGATCACAAGTACCAAAAAACGAGGGACAGTCCTAAAGTCTTACATGGCAAGGCAATAATGAAGAGCAGGCAAATTCAGCAACGGTATAAACATTCCAGGTAGTACACAAAATAAAATATCAAAGGGTAGGCACAAATCAGAGTCGAGAATGAACAATCCAACAATACACAAAAGGAAACACAGTCAAAAATAAATTTGTAACGTTGTAACGTTGTAAACGTTGTAAAGTGGAAAACCAATATTCAGCACAGGTGTGCGTGTGTAAGGGCTATTTATACTGTAAAAATTAGTATTCCGGACTTCCAGGGAGTGTACTGGGAGTGTACTGAGATCTGGTTAGTGTAGTTCGGAGACTGGAGATCGCAGGAAGCACCTGAGTGTGGGAAAGACAGGAGTGCCATTAGCACCAGACCTGACACTAAATTTTCCTCGAAAATGTCCTTTTCTCCGAGGTAAAACACCAATGGATTGCAACTTCTCTGCATTTTTCCAAAAAAATATGTTAAACATATAATTCATTAAAACAATTATGTGACGAGATGTGACCAATGACGAGACAAAAGCAATCCTGGAAAATGGAGACAGATTTTTTAGCTTGGTCTGAATCAAAGTGTCACTAAACTGCAGTGTGAAACCCGAACTAACTGGACCAAATGTGTATAATGTAAAAATCACATGAACCACTCCTGGATTACACCAAAAAGGCCGGTCTGCGAATAGAGAATGTCTTTGTCATTTTGTCACTGATGATTTTAGAGTTATTCCTCTTCTTTACTTCACTCAAGAGGTCTAGTCTGACTTGCTTCAAACTTTCTTCTGTTTCTCCTTGTGGGTGAGGTGGAAAGTAATTCACCTTTGCCTTTCTTAGCTTCTTTAAATCTCTTTAAATTAGTCTTTGCTGCCATCCATAACATCCAAAAATTAACCTGGTTTTCTGGGACAAGGATGGTTTTGAATCAATGCTTCCCTTTAACAATTGATAGACCTACCTAGACTACCTTGATTGCAAGCAATTTTTGGCCAACAATGTCTGTATTTCTGCCTATATACCACTTTTGCTGTGATTTGTAAAATCCAGCCACATATTCACCAACTGTCAAGTCACACCAAGATATGATTGAAAAGCCTTCAATCATCTGAAAGGTTTTTAAGCTCATCAATACTGTTCTGAACTACGTATTAGTGCAACCACCTTGGACCTCTGTTCTCTTTTCTGTGGATGTTTCCATGTGATATTATCCTTTTCTAGAGATAAGAGTTCATCTACAAAGGAGAAAGTGCATGTTTGCTTTATTTACTCCAAACCAAATACATGGAACACAAACGTTGCTTTTCCTGTCTTTAGGCTGTAGTTCAATAACCTGACACTGAACTGGCCATATCTGGTACTTAGAGCTTTTAAAAATTGGAATTCCATCAAGGTTCCACAGTAAACTAATATCATGTTCGCATAGTTGGCCAGTTTCTCTTATTTTCTGTACTCTGCTCCACTCTGTATATCATTTAGAACTCCTTCTGTATCTGCTGTCTCTCTAGATAAATGTAAATTGGGATTTTTAAGAGTGTCTTTAATCTGCCATGACAAACTCCTCCTTAAAAAAATGAGCCGTTTTTAAGATTTGTACCATCATCAAATACAAACAGGCATGGTTCACATTGTGTTTGCCTTTTCTCCCTTGTCTTCATGTACATAGAACATGAGAAGGAAATAAATATTAGCTTCTTAATGACCATACTCTACATAAGCTTTGTAAAACAGGTACACACTTTTCTAGCACTAACCCAGGCACATGTTTAATACAAATCTTGAGGAGATGTTTCAGAGCAATTCCAGTCATCTTATGTTGCAGGACATCAGCAGCGGAATCTTCCCTTTTGCATTTTTGGAGTAGCACCAGCATACAGAAGTTCATCATCAGCATGTGGCATCTAAAACGTAGAAACATAATTATTTAGATTGTTTGTAGAAGAAGAAACACTCGGTGTGAGCTAATCTATATTTTGTAAAGATATATCAAAGCTTTCTATCTTGGACATGAATAATCTTAAAATGAATGTTAATGTGTTGTGATATACCTAAATAACTTAAATTACACCTTTTACTTATTTTCACAATATTGTATACACATTTACTTTAAAGTTATTACAGAAATGCAAATGTAATTTTATTATCATTTTAATTTGTTAAGAATTACACAAAGGTTCTTGGTCTTCAAAAGTGCAAGGTCCAACTGTACCTACAGTTCAACTGCTAAACTATGGTTTCTGATAATCTGTGATCTTTGTAAAATAATTTTCCTAATTAATCGTTACCTTTCGATAATGCATTTTAAATTTGTAATATAATTAATGTTACAATACAATGTTACAAATTCAGATTTTTCTGATGATACATCTGTTGGTCTGGAGTGTCCAGTTGTTTCATCATCACAGGACATCCCATGTAAGGTTTTCTAAGTGGAATGTATTTAAAAAAAAAATAGTTTCATGTTAACCATTACCTATAACCTACCAAACCTATAAGCCCATTATAGTACCTGTTCACATGGCTTACTTGGTCTCACTATATATTTTCGTAATAAGCAAAGAATAAGCACTATGAGTTTATTTGAGTTTCTTAAGAAGAGGAAGAGTTCACCCGACATCATACAAGTCATTTTTAGTACCTTTGAACATGCTTTTGTTTGTATCTCTTTTACTAATTCACAAAACTGCTGATCAAAACTCCGTGGTGTTTATCACAGGCCTCACTGTGGGGCTGTAATAATCAGGTGAGTAATTGGGATATTGAGAATGTGTATAGTACACATAGAGAACAGTAGAGAAGGCTACAATAATCAGCTGATTTATTGTGATATTGAGTGTGGGTACAGTACAGTTAGAGGACAGTAGATGGCGCTGCAAAAAATCAGCTGAGTTATTGTGACAGTGAGCGTGGGTATAGTACAGTTAGAAGAAAGTAGAGGGCAATGTAATAATCAGCTGTGTTATTCTGATATTGAGTGTGGTAACAGTACAGTTATGACACTAGAGAGCGCTGTAATAATCATCTGAGTTATTGGGATATTGAGTGAGGGTAGAGTACAGTTAGACAACAGTAGAGGGCGCTGTAATAATCGGCTGAGTAATGGGGATATTGAGTGTGGGTACAGTACAGTTAAACAACAGTAGACGACGCTGAAATAATGAGCTGAATTATTGGGATATTGAGTGCGGGTCCAGTACAGATAGAGAACAGTAGAGGGCGCAGTAATAATCAGCTGGGAGTGGGTAAAGTACAGTTGGAGAACAGTAGAGGGCGCTGTAATAATCAGCTGAGTTATTGGGATATTGAGTGTGGGTACAGTAAGGTTAGAGAACAGTAAAGGGCGCTCTAATAATCATTTAAATTTTTGTTATACTGAGTGTGGCTACAGTACAGTTAGAGTACAGTAGATAGTGCTGTAATAATCAGGTGGGTTATTGGGATATTGAGTGTTGGTACAGTACAGTTAGAGGACACTGGAGGGTGCTGTTATAATCATTTGAGTTATTGTGATATTGAGTGTAGGTACAGTACAGTTAGAGGACAGTAGGGGGCACTGTAATAATCCACTGAGTTATTGGGATATTGAGTGGTGGGTACAGTACAGTTATGACAGTAAAGTTTGCTGTAATAATCAGCTGAGTCATTGGGATATTGGATGCGGGTACAGAACAGTTATTACAGTAGATTGCGTTTTAATTATCAGCTGAGTTATTGTGACAGTGAGCGTGGGTATAGTACAGTTAGAAGAAAGTAGAGGGCAATGTAATAATCAGCTGTGTTATTCTGATATTGAGTGTGGTAACAGTACAGTTATGACAGTAGAGGGCGCTGTAATAATCATCTGAGTTATTGGAATATTGAGTGAGGGTACAGTACAGTTAGACAACAGTAGAGGGCGCTGTAATAATCGGCTGAGTAATGTGGATATTGAGTGTGGGTACAGTACAGTTAAACAACAGTAGACGACGCTGAAATAATGAGCTGAATTATTGGGATATTGAGTGCGGGTCCAGTACAGATAGAGAACAGTAGAGGGCGCAGTAATAATCAGCTGGGAGTGGGTAAAGTACAGTTGGAGAACAGTAGAGGGCGCTGTAATAACCAGCTGAGGTATTGTGATATTAAGTGTGGTTACAGTACAGTTATGACAGTAGAGGGCACTGTAATAATCATTTGAGTTATTGGGATATTGATTGTGGATACAGTACAGTTAGAGAACAGTAGAGGGCGCTGTAATAATCAGCTGAGTTATTGGGATATTGAGTGTGGGTAAAGTACAGTTAGAGAACAGTAGAGGGCGCTGTAATAATCAGCTGAGTTATTGGGATATTGAGTGTGGGTACAGTACATTTAAAGACCAGTAGAGGGTGCTGTAATAATCAGCTGAGTCATTGGGATATTGGATGCGGGTACAGAACAGTTATTACAGTAGATTGCGTTTTATTTATCAGCTGAGTTATTGGGTTATTGAGTGTGGGTACTGTACAGTTATGACAGTAGAGGGCACTGAAATAATCAGTTGAGTTATTAGGAAATTCAGTGTAGGGACAATACAGACAGAGAACAGTAGATGGCACTGTAATAATCAGCTGCATTATAGGGATATTGTGTGTGGGTAAAGTACAGTAAGAGAACAGTAGAGGGCGCTGTAATAATCAGCTGAGTTATTGGGATATTGAGTGTGGGTACAGTAAGGTTAGAGAACAGTAAAGGGCGCTCTAATAATCATTTAAATTTTTGTTATACTGAGTGTGGCTACAGTACAGTTAGAGTACAGTAGATAGTGCTGTAATAATCAGGTGGGTTATTGGGATATTGATTGTGGGTACTGTACAGTTAGAGACCAGTAGAGGGTGCTGCAATAATCAGCTGAGTTATTGTGATAGTGAGTGTGGGTATAGTACAGTTAGAAGAAAGTAAAGGGCACTGTAATAACCAGCTGAGATATTGGGATATTGATTGATGGTACAGTACAGTCTGGAGGACAGTAGACAGCACTGCAATAATCAGCTGATTTATTGGGATATTGAGTGTGGTTACAGTACAGTTAGGAGACAGTAGATGTCGCTGTAATTATCAGCTTAGTTATTGTGATATTGAGTGTGGGTACAATACAGTTAGTAGACAGTAGAGGGCGCTGTAATAATCAGCAGAGTCATTGGGATATTGAGTGTATGTACAGTACAGTTAGAGATCAGTAAAGGGGTCTGTAATAATCAGTTGAGTTTTTGGGATCGTGAGTTTGGGTACAATACCGTTAGAGGACACTAGAGGGCGCTGAAATTATCAGAAGAGTTATTGGGATATTAAAATATTTTTAATTTAAGTACGTTCTATAGCCACACCGTGTTAGCCATCTGAACACATGACTCACCAGGAAATGTTCTTTTCTAATGCTTCCCCGACTTCTTCCTTCAGAACACTCACATCCACTGTTTGGTTACCTGCTTGGTTACCTGCAAAGTCGGTTCAGCATTACTTTTATGCAAATGAAATGCAACCATTAATTGATGTTTCACTAAGAGAGACAGCAGAATGTTTTGAAAGCTGTCGGTATGTCTAACAACACGTTTAAAAAAGCTTTGTTTTGCTTTATAATGAATTGTCCAAAATGACACAAGTGGACCAAAATTTTTAATCAGCTGTGGATAGTGTTCTATAAAATTATGCTTAAGAATAAGACCCCTTAGGGGAAAGGTTTCAAAGAGTCTGTGCCGATGCTCTGAAATTTTATTGTCCAGTTCAACTGTCTCCTTGAGGTTATAAAAGAAGCTGCCATATTCGCTCACACTCGGATATTTTTGGTTCAACAATGAGGGAAAAGAAGCGCAGAATTGTCAGTTTTCATGGGCACCCCAACACTCACTCATGGCTCAGGCCCAGGAATAAAAGCAGCATGGGAGCACCAGTGAGTGAGTATGCTTGCTCCAAGAGGCTGAAATGCTGAACCTCTGCCCTTTTTTTTCTCCTCTCTTCTACGCTTTCCCCGTCTCGTCCTACAGGAGAGTAGCTGAACTGGACCAAGGACGATCCTGACCCTCAGACCCCCTTCCTGCGTCTTGCTCCAGCTCACCAACCTAACCGGGACCCAGTGCCTGCCTGGCGGCTAAGAGAAGGACTCTTTTTGTTTTCTTTTTTTTTTCTAAAAGTGTTTTTTTTTTCAAATTCCTGGTGGATAAATAAAGACCCCTATGGGGTAGTTTGAGTTCACCCCTATGGTCTCTGTCTGGTTCTGGTCCTTTAATTGACTCGCTGGTGACATCTGGTGGATGAATGCAGGTGGGACCAAACCAGAAGCAGAACCCCCAAAAAAAAAGAAGAGGAAGAAGAAAAGAACTCTCCTTTTTTTTCCAGAGGCAGCATAATGGACCAGGTCCTACAGCGACTGTTGGAGGCCAGTTTGCGGCAGCAGGAAGTAAGCCAGGAACTGACAAGGGGGCTGAAAGGAGTCACCAGCGACCTCATTCCCAGCCGACAGGCCATCCCCAAAGCGCCTCTCCAGGATCCCCGCCGCAGTGCTTTTGACAAAACTGGCCCCAGGTGACGACATCGAGGCCTTCCTCTATACTTTTGAGAGCATTGCAGAACGAAAGGTCTGGGACCGCGAGAAATGAAGTTCCATCATCACCGACGTGAACCCAGACCCACCTCTCCACCCCGTCGGGAGAATCCCCCTGCAATGTGGCCTGAGTTCCGCCCTTGGGACAGGGAGAGTCCCCGAGTGAGACCACCTTTTTTTGTGTCCCCTACAACCCTCGGGCAGCCCCCGGGATGAGCCCATGCCCACCAAGCCCGACTCTCCCGGACGGCATCTTGTTCCCCCCAAGGCCTGGCTGGCCAGCTGCTCTCACCATGGCCATCATACGCCCTCCTCGGCCCCCACAAAGATGCTCCGTCTGAATGGACATGACATCCAAGCAGTACTGGACAGGGGAAGCACCGTGACCCTGGCCCGTCCGTCTGGCCTGCCCTGGCTGCAACCCCAGGAGGAGACCCTAAATGTGTCCTGCATCCATAGGGACACCCGCCAAGTTCCCACCACCCGAGTTACCCTGGTAAACACCCGAGAACAGTGGAAAATCACCGTGGGCTTAGTTCCTGATCCCTGGTGCCGCTGTTGGTTGGACGAGACTACCCTGGCTTTGAGGCGGAGCTCCAGGGACCCACCATCCACCCTATCGTACCCTCTCCTCCCTGCGCCCCAGACAACGCCGGAAAGCCCCTCCTAGACCAGCCCTGGCAGCTTGGGATCAAACAGACAGCAGTGGAGCATTGTCAGAAGGTGAGGTCCCAGCCCTGACTAACCCTCTGTTCTCTTTTCACCACCAGGTTCTGAAAGAAGGAAGTTTCTCCAAAGAACAGAAAGAAGACGAACGTCTAAGGCAGGCCTGGACGGATACCAGATAAATCAATGATATGCCGGTTGGCGTGAGCCCCGTACTCCCGTCATATTTTATGATTCGGAACAATTTGGCATACAGAGTGGCTCTAAACCAAGGTGAGTGTGTCGAACAGCTCCTGGTCCCCTGTTCTTGCATTGATACAGTTATGCACCTAGCCCATCAGCACCCCCTTGGAGGTCATCTGGCAGCCGATAATACCCTTACCCGGATCCTGTCAAGATTCTACTGGTGCTCCATACATGCAGAAGTTAAAAACCACTGCCTCAGGTGTGCCCGCTGCCAGCTCATTAGCCCCCGTAAGCCCCCGCCTGCTCCCCTGGTTCCCCCTCCCATCATAGGAGTCCCTTTTAAGCGGATCGGAACAGACTTAGTTGGCCCTCTACCCACATCCGCCTGGGGACATGAATATATATTGGTGGTCCTGGACTATGCCACACGGTGCCCAGAAGCTGTACCGCTACGAAAAGCCACCTCCAAAGCCGGGCCAGGGAACTAATGCTCCTCATGAGTCATGTGGGCATACCCAAAGAGATCCTTACAGATCAGGGCCCCCGTTTGTTTCCAAACTAATGGTTGACCTCTGCAAGCTTCTACAGATCCGTTGTCTGAACACCTCTGTCCATCATCCTCAAACAGATTGGCTTGTGGAGAGGTTCAACCAGACCCTACAGAAAATGCTAAAGAGGCTAATAGCCCAGGATGGCCGCGACTGGTACCTCCTTCTCCCCATGTCCTATTTGCAGAAAGGGAGATTCCTCAAGCCTCTACAGGATTCTGCCTCTTTGAGCTGCTCTTTGCAGAAGACAACGAGGTCAAGGATGCCTGGGAGCAGCAACCATCCCCCTACAGGTCAGTGATTGAATATGTACAGAATATGCAGGAACATATTGACCATGTACACCCCGTTGTCAAGGAACACATGGAGGAGGCCCAGCGGGCCCAACAACGTTCCTACAACAGGCCGGCCCAGGTCCGAGAATTCCAGCCGGGAGACCGGGTGCTGGTCCTTATCCCCATAGCCTCTTGCAAGTTCCTCGCCTCCTGGCAGGGCCCATTCACTGTAAAGGAAAAGGTGGGGCCGGTGGCCTACCGCCTGGAACAGCCGGGAAAGAGAAAAAAGGAACAGGTATACCACATTAACCTTATCAAAAAATGGTATAAACCTCCCCCTCCTCTCTATGCCTTTTCCCAGATACTGGAGCCCTCAGCCAGCCAGGTCAGCTATGGTGAGGACATAAGCCGGGCTCAAAAGCAGGAATTGACAGAGTGTGTCGACGGCTACCAAGATATGTTCTCAGACAGCCCAGGGTGTACCCAAGTGATCCAACTCCACGTCCATACTGCCAGCAACAGTAAAGCAGCGACCATACCGCCTACCTGAAGCCCGCCGCACTGCCGTCGAAGAGGAAGTCCAGAAGATGCTCAAGCTTAGAGTAATAGAGCCCTCCACAAGCCCTTGGTCCAGCCCAAGCGTGCTGGTTCCGAAGTAACGATTTTCGTAGGTTAAATGTGGTTTCTCAGTTCGATTCCTACCCCCTACCCGGGGTGGATGATCTGATTGACCGCCTTGGAAGGGCGCGGTTTGTATCCACGTTGGACCTGACCAAGGGCTATTGACAGGTTGCTCTTGCTGCTGAGGCCAAAGAAAAGACTGCATTCTTAACACCATCTGGCCTATGGCAGTACACAGTCCTGCCCTTTGGTCTGCATGGAGCCCCAGCCAGTCCTTCGACCGCATCGTCGCTACGCTGCAGCATACCTGGGAGACGGGAGGAGAGAAACATCCCATCTTGTTTATCAGCCGCAAACTCACCCCGGCTGAACGTCGCTACGCCGCCCTGGAACGAGAGGCCCTGGCCATCAAGTGGGCCATCGAGGAACTGAGGTACTACTTGACGGGTAGGCACTTCACATTGATCACAGATCATGCACCTCTACAGTGGCTGGCTAAGGCTAAAAAATCCAATGCCCGTGTAACCTGTTGGTTCCTGTCCCTGCAAGAGTTCTATTTCAGGTGCAGCACAAGGCTGGGGCCCTGAATGCTGATGTTGATGCCCTCTCCCGCATCAACTCCTGGTGGGCCACTGCTGTGAGCGCCCTGGGAAGGCCTCTGGGGGGGACTGTGACCCACGGCCACTGCTGCAGCAAGGAAAGAACTCTCAATGTTCCCAGTGCTCTGGCGCTGTCCATGGTGCTGAACACCCGCAGCGGCCGCATAAAGAGAGTCGCGGACCTTCCCAGCGCTCTACCGCTATCCATGGTGCTGAACACACTGCCCCGCCATTTATCCCGCACGTGGTGGTGATAAACAAATAGGGGGCTAGGGCTAGGGGGCAGGGACACTTCACTCGCCATGGCTGGGCGCCACTGATGAGCACACGTGGAGACACTCACTCACGGCTCAGGCCCAGGAATGAAAGCAGCAGAAAACAGCTGAAACCCAGTAAACAGAAGTAATTGTATGCTTTTTCCTGAATGCTCCAAGTGGATTACAGAGTTCAAATTTATCTATGTATAATATGAGACTAATGGCTTGTCCTGATAACAGTTTGTTGGCTTTAAAGTATGTGACATGTATTCAAACGGTTCACTATTTTGCATATGTCCCATAAATGTTTGTTCTGAAACGACAATTTTCAAACACACGAGTAATAGTTTCTCGCTTTTACTTTTCTGTGGAAATAGTATTTAATGTATAACATGGACATTTAAATGCTAACATACTTTTCGTTTTAATTGTGATAAATGGTGTCTTGGCACTTGCGTTTTAATGCTACCCCATGTTATAAATGAGCAGTAACATTCAAAGACAGGGCATGGTTTGACCACTATGCCAATGCCATAGCCTATAATGCTTTAGGAGCTCAGTCTTATCGGGGGTTTTAAATTAGCAAATTTTACAGCACCAATGTATTTCGAAAAGTAATTTTTCTGTATTTTAACATCAAACCAACCAACATGAAACGGGCAATCACCTTATTCTTTAGCTCAACTAAAGAGCTAGATAGCACTATGGCAAAAAAAATCTTACTCATATAATATTGTGCAAAACAGAGCCATAGCTTGCTGCAAAGCTAGCTAGATGCAGCACTAAATACATTTATAAATCTAAGTAGCCTGTAAAAATACTAACCTAGCCGGTTGGAGTTAACTCAGTTGTCAGTTGTTGGGCTGATGAAAAATATGCATTAAAAAAGGATTAAAAATGCATCCAAACAAAACATATGTTTAAATTACTTAATATTTCTTGTGTTAAATGGAATCTTTTTTATGTTTTATATACTAACAACCTGAATCAATATTAGGATCATTTTTTCTGTTGAATGAGGTAAAAGCTGTTTTTGGACATTTCAGGATGAGAGCAGCATTTTGTGGATAGTGCTGAGCTCCTCTCTCACTCCTTAAAGTGATTTTATTACGAAGTATATTTAAAAGTACTAAAAGTATGTTTAAAATAAGTCAAAAATACTAAAAGTATACTTTTCATTTCCTATACTTTAGAAAAGTACACATAAAATATACTTGTATTATATTTGTATTATATTAATATATTTTAAAGTAATACATCTTAAATTCTACTTCAATGTGTTAATAGAGATTACATTTAAATCTAAATATACTGAAGCATGTTTAACAAAAAGTGTACTTAATTATTATGTCAATTAAACATATTAATTAAAATGTGTACTGCATAGAAATCTATTTTAAAGTGTGCTTCAGTGCAACTTAGAACGTATACTTTAAATAATGGATTTCATGTAATAAAACATGTTTTAAGAAAATTGTTATATCAACTGAAAGGTATTATTTGAAAGATATATTTTGTAAACATGCACTTTGATGTGTGGTTTAATACAACTGAGGAAGTATACTTTAATTAATGTATTTCTTAACAATTAATGTATTTTTTCACAGTACACTTCCTACGTTGGTTTTCGTCATTTATTAAGTATACTTTTAGTTTTTTAGGTTTTTACGTTAAATATAATTTAAAAAGATTTTTATATTATGCTTCAATCCAATTAAAAAAAAATTATGGACTTCACATTTTGAAGCAAATATGCCTCAAGTGTCACATAAAATTACATAAGTTAATTTCTTATCACATTCAGGTAATAAAATGTACATTATAAGGGCGCTGAGCGGTCCAGCAATCTAAAGTGCTGCCAGTATGAGCATGTTTACATAGTAGGCCTGTTTATCTTATTCTCTGTACTTTGCTCCACCCTGTATATCATTCAGTACTCCTTCTTTATCTGCTGTATCTCTAGATAAATGTTAATTGGGATTTTTAAGAATGTCTGTAATCTGGCATGACAAATTTATCATTAAAAAAATTGCCATTTTTAAGATTTGTACCTTCATCAAATACAAACTGGCATGCTTCACATTGTGTTGGCCTTTTCTCCCTTGTCTGCATGAACATAGAACATGAGGAGCAGTAAAACTTAGGTTCATAATGACCATACTCTACATAAGCTTTGTTAAACAGGTACACACTTTCTGGCAATGTTCATTACAAATCTTGAGGAGATGTTCCAGAGATATTCCAGTCAGGTTATGCTGCAGGACATAGGACATCAACAGCAGTGGACTCTGGCCTTTTGTTATTATTTATTTATTATTTATCTTGCTTGTAGAAGAAGAAACACTTGGTGTGAGCTAATCTATATTTTGTAAAGATATATCAAAGCCTTCCATCTTGGAATTAGACATGAATAACCTTCAGATGAATGTTTATGTGTTGTGATATACCTAAAGAACTTAAATAATACACCTTCTATTCATTTTCACAATATTATATACACATTCACTTTAAAGTTTTAAAGAAATGCAAATGTAATTTTATAATAATTTTAATTGTTAAGAATTACACATAGGTTCTTGGTCTTCAACAGTGCAAGGTCCAACTGTACCTACAGTTCAGCTGCTAAACTATGGTTTCTGATTTTCTGTGATCTTTGTATGAGAATTTTCCTAATTGATCGTTACCTTTCCATTATGCATTTTAAATTTGTAATATAATTAATGTTACAATTAATATTACAGTACATTTAGACAAAATTACAGAATTGAAAGTTTTGTAGAGTACAATGCAGAACTTGACATCAATATTAGGTCAAATACCTGTGATAAATCCCTGTTAGGTGTCTCTTCAGATTTTTCTGATGATACATCTGTGGATCTGGAGTGCTTAGATGTTTCATCATCACAGGACATCCCATGTAAGGATTTCTAAATGGAAGGTTTTTTAAATAAAAGTCAGTTTCATGTGCTTTAACCATTAAACCAAACCTATACGCCCATTATAGTACTTGCCCATTATAGTACTTGCCCATTATAGTACATGGCTTAGTTGGTGTCACTTATACTGTTTCGCACTGATGTTATATTCACATTATACAAAGAATCAGCACTATGGGTTAATTTGAGTTTTAAGAAATATGTCTCAGAGGTTACCGAACATCATAAGTCATTTACAGTACCTGTGAACATGCTTGTGTTTGTCTCTTTTAATGATTCACAAAGATGCTGATCATCAAAGTGGTTGGGCAGTTCCTCCGTGGTGTTATCACAATCCTCACTGTGGGGCTAAAACCAATTGCGACAAAATAGAGGAATGAATCTGATCTGAGCATTTCAATTAAATTAACAATTGTGATATTATATTTTCTCAGGGCATATCTATGCTTTATTTGGTTACCAATAAATTATATATTATATGTGGATTGTACAGGACAGGAGGGACTGCAGGTTTACGGCGTTCTGGTTGAAGCCTTCGCGCTCGCAGTTAGAGCGCAGCCTCGGCCTGGGTGAGGTGGAGCAGCTGAAGGCTGCGGGGAGCTGTGCGGGATGAGCAGGACTCTTATTAGTTGGGCGCAGTGGCTGGGTAAGCGCTGGTGAACGGCTTTTGTAAACGTTTTCTGATGGTGGACTTGTAAATAAGAAGTTTAGAACATCTTAATGCAAATACCGATAAAAGACCATCGTTTTAACCTTAAGCTACAAATGTCAATGTTAGTTAAATAGCTAATCACTGCGAACGTTTATTTGCTAATTAACTAGCTAGTGAGATAACCTAGATAGCAAGCTAGCAGAGGCTGTGCAGTGCAGTGCAAAGCTTCATTAGATTTCATTCTTAGTGTCTTTTTGTTTTAAGTAGTATGTAATGAACAGTGGCGTGCAGTTAATACAGTGGGTACCCCTTCTGCAAGAACCACCTGCCCCTTCTGCAAGAACCACCTGCCCCCAACCCCCATACACACACACATAGATGTATATTACAATAACTACATATTCTCTGTCTTAACTTATAGGAACTTAGTACACATTAACAGCCCACAAATACTGCGACAAACGACTATAGTATACACTAGACCACAACAATCAGTGCTTAATTTTCCAACAAATACAGCTATTTAACAAAGATCACTCATTTGCATGGCTACAGTACACCAGGGCAGCCAAAAGCGCATAAAGCGTGCGTAATGCTTAAAAAACGCTGTACAAAACACCGTTTAAGGCTTACTTTTACGCCTTGGAATAAACGCGAGGCGTCGTCAGGCGTTTTCAGAGCGTGTGGCGGCGCAAGGCCTCTAGCGTTTTCATAAGGCCTCTGGGCCTTTCCGATGTAAAAACGGACAGAATTTACATATCCCCTCCTTCTCCAAACAGTTCAGCCCTCTAACTCTGTCAGGAAACTCTCTCTCCAGTTAAAATAAAAGCCCCAAGTGCTTCAAATGTCTGCTGTGTTGTTAGATGTGCTATGTTCCTAAATTTCTGGCTAAACTGGGCTTTGCAAAATTCAGTCCCTGATTAAAGCATTTTAAAATGTTTATCAACCCTTTGTTGCTCTATTTAGTAATCATGTTTCATTTGTCTAATGCCATAAGAGTCAACACACACACACAAACACACAATCTCACCCTCTCTCTCTCTCTCTCTCTGTCTCTCTCCGCTCAAAGTTTGGGAATTTTAATAAAACGCGAAAGTTAGAGACCACCACAGCATACAAATTAAATGCATAAACTGAGAAATTAAGCAATTAACCCGTCACACAAAACTCAGCATCACATTTGGCAGATCTGTGTAGCGATTATATACGATGGCGCTTTAGAATCACTCTTAAAAAACAAAGAAAGTCATAATATTCCGACTTTAATCATTTCAGTATTCAAGATATTTCTCAATTAACTTGTTTTTGATCATAGTACATCCTTATATTATTTTTTATCCTTTCTTACTTTTTGAATAAAAAACATTTTTGTATCACTGACCCTCAAACGGACAACATGGGTCTAAAATGACCCACTTTCTTTTTGTATGCTACTTCATGTATGGCTGTATGTTTTTATGATATATCTTAGCTGTAAATTAATTCCATTGTTAAAAATTTAATTAACTAATTCATGTATGATTGTTTAGCATCCATCTTCTTTTTTTATTCTCCTTACACAGGTTTACACACATGGGTCAGACATAACGCACATGCATTTGTCATTTCACAGCTCAGCACAGCTCCCTCAGTACTGTTTTACAATGACATTACCTTAGAAAATATTTGGTGACTGTAGTGAAAGATAACTTTACATATTATTTGATTTGGTTTAGGTTACCTTGAGAGTGAGAATATTACCTGTCAGAAAGTTACAAGTAATTATTATTAGCTGTTGACATATTCTATTTTATTTTGCTAAATCTACTGTAGTATAGAGCTTATATTCTCTGCCCGAATCCGCGATCCGAGGCCCGACCCAACATCTGTTTTTAATGGTATTTTTATTTTATATAAAGCTCTGGCATGATAATCATAATTATAGCTAAGTAACCAAGTATTATTGTTAACGAAAACTAACGAAAAATGAAAGTGTCTTAGTTAACTTAAACTTATAAAAACGGTAATTAAAAGAAAAAAAGGTAACTAACTGGAACTGTATTGAGAGTTTATAAAACTAACTAAAACGAAACAGGTGATACAGTATGAGGAATAAACTCCACTTAGCTATAAGTCTGTTTGAGAAGCAGCTGTGAGAACCTTTACCTGTGAGCAGCTCATACACCTGAACACCCCACGCGGAGGATCAACTGATAAATCTCTCTCTCTCATATATAAATTCATATGTAAATTCTGTCCATTTTTGCATATGAAAGGCCTGTAGGCGTTACGAAAACGCTTGGAGGAGTTATGAAAACGCTTGGAGGCTGTATGAAAACGCGTGGAGGCGTTATGTAAGCCACACGCTCTGAAAACACCTGGCCTTACGTTCATTCCAAGGCATAAAAGTAATCCCTAAACAGCGTTTTGGATTATGTTTTTTAAGCATTAAGCAGGCTTTATGTGCCGCCAGACCCTGGCGAATTCTGACTTATACAGCATGTCTTAGAGAAGGGGTTAGACAGCCATGTCCCCGCCCCCATAGGGAAAATCATGAATCTGATGGGTTAGATTGTCCTTCGACTTTGCTAACAGACTTATTACTACACCCTTCTCAAAATCAGAAGGGTATATGTATACATTATACAATATATATATATATATATATATATATATATATGTATATATATATATATACATATATATATATATATATATATATATGTATATATATATATATACATATATATATACAATATATATGTATATATATATATATACTTATATACAATATATATATATACATTTTTTTAAACAGTATATTTTGGTAAAATCATAGACATTTCCCCTATAGTGACACCTGTCTCACATTATTAGAGACTAATAAAAATTTTGTAATTCTGTAATAATAACATATGTAATAATACATTGTAATAAAATGTAATATCTTTCAACAGATTTCTTTGAACATAAAGAATAAAAGCAGAACACCGCTCTAAAGAAAAGGAAAGGTTAGTCACATGTTCAGTTTTATTTGTAATTACCAGTTAAAAGGTATTGTTGTGTACACATGAACAGTTTTGCTGAGTTTTGATACTGTTTATTTAGCTGTCTAAATGTGTCTGTTGTTTGCCATGAGCAGAAAGTGGATCAGTACTTACAGCCAAGTGTCCCAAAGACTGCAACACACTGCTTCTAGCAGTGTTGTAAAAATATTTTATACTTTGTGGACTGTTTAGACATCAGGTATCCAACTATGTTGTAGCGGCTCAGTGGTTTAATAACTGGTGCTAATTGAGATGTTGAAATATTTTTTTAATTGGGCGCCAGTTATTAAATTAATTTAATTAGATTAATTAATTAATTAATTAATCAAATTAATTAATAACACAAGACATCTCAGGGTGTGGTTTCTACAGGTGACAGAAATTTTCATAACCAAGTTATCCAGAAAAACACACTGAAATGACAGGTTTTGTAAAATAAAAGTATTTATTAAATCACACAGATATGAGTAAATAATTCATTAAAAAGTCATAATGTAGCCATTATATATCAAATCATAGTGTAGAATAATAAATGAGAAATAAAAGAACAAACACGTTATAATGCTGACATGAAAGGAATAGAGATTAATAGAACTATTAAGTGAATATTTCTAAATAAGGGTCTAAATGTAATGAGGTCAAACTAATCAAATGAGAACACTAAAATAAGTAGATAAGTAAGATATTTTACGGCCTACAAAGATCATCCCTTTCGCCAAATAACTAAAAATTAATCTATACTACGAAGAGAGTTAAGAACAATAACCAAACTAGACTTGACCAACCAAAACACCAATTGCTGAGAGAAATACCCAAACTGCCTTACTCTGAGACGTCTACAAAGGGGGGTCCCCATCGGTTCGGTCCGCTGTTTAAACCTCTTGTTCGGCTGACATCCTGCACCCCTAGAAGGTCCGGTGTGGACCCATCCGCAGGGTAAAGATGGTGCTCTGTGGGCCAGCGGCGCACCTGGACGACACCCGCTTCTAGTCTCTGCACAGGGAAGGCCTTCCCTGGAGCTGGCTCGGCTGGCGTACCCTCTCGGTGATCCGTCGGTTGGTCTAGTTGGTTTACTGAACTATATTAACTATCTTGGCAAGCAGGAGAACTCTGTAGATCATAAAATAGCCTAGTTATTTAAACTAGGATAGCTAATATTAATATACTTGAAGATTAAATGCACTAGTCTAAGAAAACTAACTTAAGATGACTACACTAATAGTATATCCTTTCTCCATCTCTGGGCTCCCTAACCTCTCTCCTCTAACTGTTTTCCTCAACTCATCTTCTTCCACTCCTTCTCTAACTCCAACTGCTTCTCCTCCAACTCCTCCGAACTGAACTGGAAACTCTAAACTGGCAACTGAACTGTGTCTGCCCAGTTTTACTATTAGTCTCTGTGGCCTGTTTGGCCCCTGAGCTATGATTGGCCCTGTGGCCCAAATGTCTGTGTTTTGATTGGTCTAGGAGCAATTTCAAACTTTGGTGGGGATTCACAAAGGGCCATAAACCCCCCCTCGCTCACATGGTCAGCATGCTTCAGCATTTTTCTAATAGATCAAACCAAAAGAAAACTCAATTAAACAGTGGATCAAAATACATTTTTCAGCATATCAGTTTGTGAGGATAAATTCAGGAAACAAACAATCTTACAATTGAATCACAATAAATGTAATATATATATATATTGCCCACAAACATGTAATATTCAAGATAATCTTAGAAATACAACGATGGATGGTACTCTGTCAGAAAGAGATCAAGAGTCATGTTATTATTTAAACCCAATTAAATCACTTAAAAGATAATACATGGTTAAACCACTGATAACCAAATAAAGCTAAATTATCAAATGCTAATTAAACCTTGTTGATTCAGACTTGAATGTGTAGGAGAATTCAATCAGGACACATCCAAACACATATACCATATACCAGACACATATACCATTATTTAGTAAACATTCTATAAAACACCTTTTTTATATAGTCAATATATATGTATTTTAAGCAAAATCTTCTGAGTGAGAAATTCCTCCCCTTTGCTGAGTTTAGATAAGCGGTTGGCATCGGAATTTACGATGGTGGGGGAAGGAGCTCTTTCTGCACCCCACAGAATTTGAGCCTGCAATGTTGAAAATGGAATCCCAAGCTTAGAACATTTCTCTTAATTTCATTAATCTTATTTCTAAGTGATTGCAGAAATAACTAGGCACAAACCCCTAAATTGGTACAACATTTGGTGAATTAACAATTTCCAAGGCATTAATTAAGTTTTGACACTCTCTTAAGTCCGCAGTCCCGTCCTAGTGATGGTGTTGCAAATGTTCCAAATGTTTACATTAACTCCGAGGTTTATGACTTGGAGGAATGTAAACAGAATTTTACCCTAAACTCGCATTTAGGGCTCTTGAGCGAGGCTGAGTGAAGAAATAGTCAGTAAATGTCATTTTGAAATTTAAGGTTGTTTGAAAAAAAGATTACTCCAAGGTTTTTTTAGAGTGTTCTGGGTTCGAAGTTTCCTTATAGGCCGTAAAGTGGGGGTAGTGTGTGTTTGTGTCCAAGCAATGAAGAAATCCTCTGGTTAATCCACTACATTCCCCCCCCATCGATCGATGGGCCACTGGACGTTGGGTCATCGGTCGATGTCAACGTGGATTTCTGTAGACAGAGCATGTTAGGGTACATCTTTCATGCAATTGGTGTCTTGTTGGTCATGCTTTCTTAAGACAATCTACTTACAAGGTCGCTGACAGAGTTTTTGGTCTAATGGATATACAATTTCTCTTTTGAGGTATCTATCAGTTTTTTTTTTTGTTGTAGCTATTGGCTTTTGGTTCTGAATAAAATAGTTAATTTAATGTGATAGGGTGGCAACAAGCATATGAAAGGGTCACAAATAGTTTGCTAGCTATTTGTTCCTTTATAACTTTATCAAGACAACCTACCCATAAGGTATGCTTCAATAATTAGCCACTACTTAGTCAACAATTGAGAACAATATAGCGGAACAAACGTAGTCAGAAGGGAAACAAAATATGTTTTTGGGCACCTGAAGAGAGGAGAAGAAAAAAAAAAAATTGGCACCCCCCTTTCTCCACGTATTTATTATACTGCTATGCTAATGGTTTGAAATGGTGATTCAAACTCTAGGTTTAACAAAATATCCAATTTGTTGTGGGTTATGCTACTCGGATAGGTGAGTTCCAGACAATGAATGTGTGGTACGTTCTCAATTTAACAATTGCGTCAGGCCAGAAAATGGTGGACAATGAACACTCAGTGTGTCTAAGTATTTGGCCCAGTATTATGATTTAACCTAGGGCATTATTGGTCCCGACTTGTCCCATGAGGCTTTTGCATAGTTTAATTGGGTTACAGTGAACTTGTTTGAGAATCAGTTTAATAAAACACTGACGATGCGGGATTTGGTTCCAGATGCGAGGCAGTTTGTCTGCCTTTGCCTGAGGACCAAACCAATGAGACCTGAGCTCGCGAATTGTTTTGCCAGTGCTGTGCTGGGACCTCACCAGTAGCTTGTCAGCAGTGTAGCACAATGGTTGGTATCCAAGCGTGCTTTTTCCCAGTTTTGGGTGTTTCCGCAGTTCACCGCTAGAACGGTGAGATATACCAACACCTGAGAAAGTGTGGTTCAGTGAAAAAGTTGTGGCCTGAGCCATTTCAATAGGGTCTGGGGGACGTCCCCTCCATCTGGCAAATGCACCTGCCACAGTGATGAGATGTTTGTTCCTTCGAACAAATTTCATGAGTCTTTCGACCCAATCCATTTGTGGAATTGGCCATATACCACACAGATCTTCTGAAGATTGGGGATGAAAACACACTAGCCTTTTTCCAACAAGTGGCAGATATGTCAATTGTGGGAATGCTTGGTGTGTTTCCCCCATCATTTTGTGGTCCACCCATGGGTGATCGAGGGCCTGGGCCAGGCTCTCCCCCCCATGGCGCTGAGGCACCACGAATGAAGATGAAGCGTGTGTATCTGGGGCATAAACAAACAGGCCCTTGAGCATCCTGAAAGACGCACAGTAAGTGGCAAGTGGATCAAGTTGAAATGCCAGTGTTCTGAAAGAAGTGTTGCCACATGCACCAATTGTCATGTTAACTTCCCATTTGATCTGAGCATTCCGAAAAGCACATCCATCTGTGTAGATGGTGGGAATGTTTTTACATTCATAAGAATCCAAGGGACTGTGTTTGTCTGGAACCACTGGTGCAGGAACACGAAGAGAACAATCCTTTTGGTGCACGAACAGAGGATCACAGTTAGTCCGTGGCAAGGAACCTGCAGGTGGTCTGTGAACAGCTGACTTGTCAGCCCATGGAACAAAGATTTCACCGTTGACCGTTGTGTTAAGAGTGAATGACTTTCCAGCTTTTGGGTTGTACTCATCTACAGCCATAGAGGGAGTCAATGCCCATGAACAGGTGTTTTGTTTTAGAGTCATGCTAGGGGACTCTAAAGATGGTGGTTTCAGAATCCTGACTGTGAGCTTCTCATTGATTTCCGTGGAATTTGAAGGCTCAATGAGCTTGTGTGGCTCAATGTTGCTAGCAACATGATAGCATTGAACTCTATCCTGTGCCTTAGGACAGGGCAGGGGTTCGCAAACCTGTGCCCAGATTCTACGATGCTGAAAGTCAATCAATGGTTTGAACCGGTCAAGGAGGTCTTTGCCAAAGAGCAATGGGACGTTCTCCAATGGAGAAATGTGAATTGGATGGGTGAGGCTCATTGGACCGATGGCAACGTGCACCAGGGCTGCAGAATGCAGAGTGATACCAGTGTGCGAATATGGTTGAAGGTGAAGAGCACACTTTTTCAGAGGTATCTCTTTGTTGTTTCGGCGGGCTGTCGCCCTCACCTGGTCAAAAAGTGAATTTGACATTAAAGAAATGTCTGACCCCGTGTCCAAAAGAGCTTCATACCCGAACACATCTTCCAGCCAGGTGGCTAGGTAGAATTTTGGTGTTGAACCTTTCTCGGTTAAGAAACCCAAGAATTGTTTAGGTGGTGGATCCTCCAGGCTGAGGAAAGAAGCTTCCTCAGTGTGGTTGTTTTCAGCGTCTGGCTGTACAACCAAGGCTGCATTGGGGTGGATGGATTTCGCACCCCCCCAAGCAGGTTGATCTGGAGCTTGGACAATTGGCAAGAATTCAGATTCAGCATTGTCCTGCTTGCGTATTTCGTTACGAAATTGTCTGAGCAGACTGCCGTCTTTAGTGCTCAGGTTAGTTGGATATGTCTCATGCTTGTGCCCTTTAGGTGGACACCAACGTTTGTGGTGCTTTGGGCTCTTTCTCCTGAGCGGAGATTGAAGTTTGCTGGAGCTCTGTGCTCGAGCGTGGTGCTGTGAGTATTTGCCATTCCAACTGCGTTTTATCCTACCTTTCCTTCGATAGGAGGGCTTTTGGTCACTTTGCTGGGCCCAATGTAGGGACGAGCGACGCCAAGAGTGGAACACTCTCTGGTTTTTGTGGTTTAACTGGGTCTTAGGTGGCATTGGAGCCTTGTGTGCCCCTTTTTGCTTGACGTGGGAGGACTGCTCATTAATTATCAGGATGTCATTTGACTCTGATTTTTTATTAATGTTTTGTTGGAACTTAGCAAATCCTCTGAGAGCCAAATCACGCAGCTGCCGGCTTGTTAGCGTACGAGGGCAGGCTGCGACTCCAAAAGAGCGACTGGTGGAGGGATGGAGGTTTCTCACGAACAATGTTTTGAAAACTTCCTCTTCCTCCATTCCAGGCTCATTTCTATAGCCGAAATAAGCTAGCCTGAGGCGGTGATAGTACTGTAGGGGTGTTTCCTGGCGACTCTGCTTAATTGCAAGAGCTGCAGCAAGGCCGGTTTGAACAAGGTGGTTGGAGAACTCATTCTCCAAAGCCTTGCAAAGAGCAGGATAATCTCTCTTAACCTGGGGTGGTTGGCGCTCAATGAAACGTCCAACTTCCCGACTAGAGGACACCTTAATGAGGTAGATTTTATCATTTACCGTGGCCTTGGGGAAACGGCGTAAGAAGAAGTCAATGTCGCGAAGATACTGGTGGACATCATTAGAACCGTCCGGTTCTGGTTCAAAGCGTGGGATGTTACGCGCAATTTTGTCCAAATCTCTATCAGAGGGTGCTTGAGGTTGCACAGAGGTCCCATGTGGCTGGGAACGCTGAGTGAGCTTTTTCAGTGACACACATTTTGATTTACGTAAAGCACGTGGAATCAAACAATTTTGATGACAAACAAGTTTATTTTATGTTCGAGTCAATTAGCATTGTGCCTTTCTAAGAAGAAAATCTGTTAAAAGGGAGTGACCTAAGGTTACAATTAGCAGATTAATTTTAAAAGGATAGTTAGATTTGTTGTCAGTGGTGCTAGTGAACAGTTTAATAACTGTAGGCCACTATACGCAGTATGTCTAAATATGGGTATAGGTATTAACTATGTACAGGATGGGAGAAATTTAACTATGTATTAAGCACAGGTATGCTGGGTATATGGTTGAGTAACTGATAATCTGGATACGTTTTTTTTTTTTTTTTTTTTTTTTTTTATTAATTAATTAATTTCAATCAGTTATTAATAATTGATCTTAATTGATCAATAATTAATCTTAATTTATTTGAAGATGGGTGAATTAAATTGAAAATAATTAATTAACAAAAATTTAATTAACTTTACTTAATCAAATTTGATTAAAATGACCAGTTAATTATTTATGTTGTGATTAGTTACTCAATGGAGATAGCTATTTAGCTTGGTTCAATGTAACATAAAGAGTGATGTTTGAGAGAGCAGACCTGAAACTTAAATTTAACTATTTACTATAAACCGATTAAATTAATGCAGTTATTTGTTTACTTATTTACAAACCATTTAACCCAACCACAATGCAAATTCCCTTTATTAACTTAACAAAAAGTTTGTTTGAAATTGGCACCCTCTGGCGACAGAAACTCTAAATGCATTCTACAGGATGATAGCAATTACACAAGTACAACACCAGGTGGCGACACAGCTATGTGGCTAAGTGGCTCCCTCTGGTGGTCAAACAAATGAAATGCACCTTTCTGCACTGTATGCAGTTACCCAAATCAAACACCAGATGGCAATGTGGCAGTGTACCCCCCCTAGTGGTGAGGGGTAGTAAAACACCCTTTGAGTTTGAGTGTAAATAGTCAGGCTGTCCACCAGATGGTGGCAGAGGCCGACTGGTGGGAGTGGTCACGCCCACTGATGATGCCACGTTAAGGACCGCCCCTTGGGTCTGGGACCTGGTCAGCAGATTTGACTGACTCAGTCGACTGTGAATAGCAGAGGAGAAGGACACGGCTGTCCGAAAGTTTAACACAGCAGCAACACACTTCACAAGATGAGCAAAGAGGATTTACATCCTGGCGTGGTTAGTTTAATCACGCACACAATAAACTTCCTGCCACTCAGGGTGGTGTTACGTAAAAGTTAGCTACTCTTTTACGCACGTGGAAGTGTCCAGTACTGCAGGATTTTACGGATTTCGCGCAAAAACCGGCAGTTTTAACTGGAGCGCGGAGTCAATGAGCCGGGTATCCGCGACTCATAGCTGCGCGAAGGCCTTATCAGATCAACACTGGCAAAATATGTCTATTTTACCGGAAACAGTTCGAACTTTATGTAAGTACACACGTATATACACGTATATACACCCGGGTTTAAGGTTACCCACACACGGCGGTGTGTCAACCAAGCTTATTTTACAAATAAGAGTAATGTTTTCAAGAGCGCTCGCATACCACACACACAACTGTACACGTTATACCGACACACAGGGGACCGTGCGCGCGACGCACACACAGCGGGGGACTGGCCAGTCCTGAATTGTAAACAAAAGCACGTGTAGAACATGTGCGTGTGTTTCTAACACGCTGGGTTTATGCAGTTAACTCCAGCTAGGCCAGCTAGCCAGCAGCTAACGCATTTAGCAATAAAAACAAAATACACTTTATTCTGCAACTTACAGCGCTATTTTCTGGAACTGGTTATGAAATGTGTATATTCTGGTCTCGCGGCGGATCCAATAATAATCCTGCCCCACGTTGGCGCGCCAAATTATGTAGCGGCTCAGTGGTTTAATAACTGGTGCTAATTGAGATGTTGAAATATTTTTTTAATTGGGCGCCAGTTATTAAATTAATTTAATTAGATTAATTAATTAATTAATTAATCAAATTAATTAATAACACAAGACATCTCAGGGTGTGGTTTCTACAGGTGACAGAAATTTTCATAACCAAGTTATCCAGAAAAACACACTGAAATGACAGGTTTTGTAAAATAAAAGTATTTATTAAATCACACAGATATGAGTAAATAATTCATTAAAAAGTCATAATGTAGCCATTATATATCAAATCATAGTGTAGAATAATAAATGAGAAATAAAAGAACAAACACGTTATAATGCTGACATGAAAGGAATAGAGATTAATAGAACTATTAAGTGAATATTTCTAAATAAGGGTCTAAATGTAATGAGGTCAAACTAATCAAATGAGAACACTAAAATAAGTAGATAAGTAAGATATTTTACGGCCTACAAAGATCATCCCTTTCGCCAAATAACTAAAAATTAATCTATACTACGAAGAGAGTTAAGAACAATAACCAAACTAGACTTGACCAACCAAAACACCAATTGCTGAGAGAAATACCCAAACTGCCTTACTCTGAGACGTCTACAAAGGGGGGTCCCCATCGGTTCGGTCCGCTGTTTAAACCTCTTGTTCGGCTGACATCCTGCACCCCTAGAAGGTCCGGTGTGGACCCATCCGCAGGGTAAAGATGGTGCTCTGTGGGCCAGCGGCGCACCTGGACGACACCCGCTTCTAGTCTCTGCACAGGGAAGGCCTTCCCTGGAGCTGGCTCGGCTGGCGTACCCTCTCGGTGATCCGTCGGTTGGTCTAGTTGGTTTACTGAACTATATTAACTATCTTGGCAAGCAGGAGAACTCTGTAGATCATAAAATAGCCTAGTTATTTAAACTAGGATAGCTAATATTAATATACTTGAAGATTAAATGCACTAGTCTAAGAAAACTAACTTAAGATGACTACACTAATAGTATATCCTTTCTCCATCTCTGGGCTCCCTAACCTCTCTCCTCTAACTGTTTTCCTCAACTCATCTTCTTCCACTCCTTCTCTAACTCCAACTGCTTCTCCTCCAACTCCTCCGAACTGAACTGGAAACTCTAAACTGGCAACTGAACTGTGTCTGCCCAGTTTTACTATTAGTCTCTGTGGCCTGTTTGGCCCCTGAGCTATGATTGGCCCTGTGGCCCAAATGTCTGTGTTTTGATTGGTCTAGGAGCAATTTCAAACTTTGGTGGGGATTCACAAAGGGCCATAAACCCCCCCTCGCTCACATGGTCAGCATGCTTCAGCATTTTTCTAATAGATCAAACCAAAAGAAAACTCAATTAAACAGTGGATCAAAATACATTTTTCAGCATATCAGTTTGTGAGGATAAATTCAGGAAACAAACAATCTTACAATTGAATCACAATAAATGTAATATATATATATATATATTGCCCACAAACATGTAATATTCAAGATAATCTTAGAAATACAACGATGGATGGTACTCTGTCAGAAAGAGATCAAGAGTCATGTTATTATTTAAACCCAATTAAATCACTTAAAAGATAATACATGGTTAAACCACTGATAACCAAATAAAGCTAAATTATCAAATGCTAATTAAACCTTGTTGATTCAGACTTGAATGTGTAGGAGAATTCAATCAGGACACATCCAAACACATATACCATATACCAGACACATATACCATTATTTAGTAAACATTCTATAAAACACCTTTTTTATATAGTCAATATATATGTATTTTAAGCAAAATCTTCTGAGTGAGAAATTCCTCCCCTTTGCTGAGTTTAGATAAGCGGTTGGCATCGGAATTTACGATGGTGGGGGAAGGAGCTCTTTCTGCACCCCACAGAATTTGAGCCTGCAATGTTGAAAATGGAATCCCAAGCTTAGAACATTTCTCTTAATTTCATTAATCTTATTTCTAAGTGATTGCAGAAATAACTAGGCACAAACCCCTAAATTGGTACAACATTTGGTGAATTAACAATTTCCAAGGCATTAATTAAGTTTTGACACTCTCTTAAGTCCGCAGTCCCGTCCTAGTGATGGTGTTGCAAATGTTCCAAATGTTTACATTAACTCCGAGGTTTATGACTTGGAGGAATGTAAACAGAATTTTACCCTAAACTCGCATTTAGGGCTCTTGAGCGAGGCTGAGTGAAGAAATAGTCAGTAAATGTCATTTTGAAATTTAAGGTTGTTTGAAAAAAAGATTACTCCAAGGTTTTTTTAGAGTGTTCTGGGTTCGAAGTTTCCTTATAGGCCGTAAAGTGGGGGTAGTGTGTGTTTGTGTCCAAGCAATGAAGAAATCCTCTGGTTAATCCACTACAATGTTTTGTTGTAAGATCACTTTTTCTGTGCTCTGTTGATTTAGCCTCTTTAGATGACTGCTTCAGCACCATGAACGCATGTCCTCACATACAGAAGAGCCTACAAGAAAGGTATTTTTGCATCCTTATGATTTACCTCATACATTTGTTAATTAATTGTTGAGAATTAAATGCATGTACATGCATGTTTACAGGTTCTGTTTAAAACTCATACATCACATTCAGAATCAAATTCCACAACTACTGCAATTTGTGTTAACCCAAAACAAAATGGCAAAAGTTGACTACAATTTTGTCTTCAAAGCATTATAAATGTAAAATAGAAACCTTTTTCACTAGAACCAAATTGTTAACAATAGCATTATATAATAGTTTTTTTTATTAAAGGTAGTCTGTGTCAGTGTTTATTTAGAACTGTATTTTTTCAGATGCTCGAAATTGTGAACTAAAGACCTGATCCAAAGGCCTTACAGAAGGAATCGCCAACAAGAAAGGTATTTCTTACACACTTGTATGATTCACAGACATAAATCTTATTTATTATTAGGGGTCCAAGCACTGTACGTGCTGGAACCCTATTGGAATTGCTCTGATGTTTAGGGGTACGAGCACGCAGTGCTAGGAACCCTATTTTAATTCTGAGTATTGTTATTATAGTTCTTATTCTTTTTCTGCCATGGAAATGATTGGGCAGAAGGCGATTATCATCTTGGGGCTATGTCCTAATGGTATACCGAAGGAAAATTTGAAATGTCAATTTTTGTGATTGCCATTAGCCAATTATTTTCCAGCAAGCTTTTGACAAGCTAAACAATCAGCAATCAGGATGACACAACCTACATGTATTTATCAACCAATAAAATTATGCGTTGATTGACCTCTTGGGGGCGTTATATAGCAGAAAATAAATTATATCTAAATATGGCCTAGGCATATGAATCCTTTTGATCTGTAATTCTTTGCTGTTGTCTTTACAACTTTCTCATTACGTATCTTATATACCAAAAAGTGGCCAGTGCATGTCATTAACAAAGACAGCAGGAGCACATCTACCAAGTATGAGAGAAGTGAGTCTTCATTTATTGCTATTTTCCAACCTAAATGGACAGAAGACAGGAACCTTTGACCCTATTAACACACAAACTTACATACATATACATACATATATACAGACAATATAATCCTGAACCTCTGAACCCCTGCTGTGTTAACCTTCCCCCATTAATCTTAGTATTTGCACAAGACCAGATTTACACAGTTGCAAACACTTTAACATTAAGAATCACTTAATACCACAGCATTCCATTACACTGGTCATTCAGCTTGGTCATGCTGGTCATCCAGCTTGGTGATGCTGTCCAACCAGTTTGGTGATGCCGGTCAACCAGCAATATGTTTTAAGCCTAACTCGCCTTAAGGGGCCTCTTTGCCTGTCCTGTAAATTGGCGCTATATTTCTTCTTGTAATTATTAGTCTTCCCTAAAAAAGGTTGGTTGTAGAGCAGTAACCGTAAGTAACCTAAACTTCAAATTTGGCATAGAGGTACAGTAATGAACCAACTACCAAAAGTTGTGACCTAATTTGGCCTGATGGTGGCCTGATGTTTTACGTATGGGTGAATATCTCAGCAACTGTGAAATGCAGAGTAAAAATTATTTTTGAATCTTATTCGGGCAAGTTTTCTGCATCAACGACTCACTGGAAGTTTTTAGTTCCGGCCACATCCACCGCTGCCATATTTAGCAAAATCTACAAAACATTATATTTTCTACTGCTTGTGGATTTTTTAAAATGTTCAAACAATATAGATGTTCACCAGAGTCTACTTATCAAGAATTATCAAAAATATTTTCATATTTATTAACACCATTGCTGCTATATGCAAATGAGTCGTCCTGGTGTGTTTAGTCCACATAAATAGCTGAATATCTGGACTGTTAACTTGTTTTTTAGTGATATTTAGCAGTTTTGTTGGAGACATGATTCTGTGGAAGGCATCCAAGAGGCGTATCAAATGAAGCATAGGCAAAAATATGGTCACCATTGGCCAATTAGTTTCAAAGTGGAATTTGGAAGGCTTAAGATTCATTGATCGTCATGAAATTTAAAAGGTATGTTTATAAAGAGATTGACCACATGGTGTTGCAATTTCTAAAAACTGAGAACTTGTCAAGCTTAATAATTGTCAAGCTTAATGTGCTCTAAAACAAGTTATACATTTTTTTTTGCACAAAGTAAAAGGAGAAAGGCTTTGACTGTTGACTGAAGTAAATGAGTCAATCGGTGCATGCTGCATTTCATTTAAAATTGGTTCTATAAATGTATTACATATTGTAAAAATGTGACCAAAACTCAACCTCACTTTCACAAGGTAAAGACTTTCAACTAGTAAAGATTTGTTTCGTAAAAATGTATAAGCATGACAGTAATTTTAAAATTGTAAATACTTGAAAAATGTTGCTTGAGTTCCTATTATTCAAATATGACATGGGTGTCGAGATTCTCTGTGTTTCTTCAGGACAGTGACCTACCGTAAAAGCATCTGTCTTCCTGGTCCGAAGGTTTGGGGATCGAAACCGAATTGGACCGCAGTGACAGAATAATGCAATCACGGATGCAATGGGAACCTTGTACACAGGCTGTCTTGCAAGATCATGCTTCAGGCAGCGGTTATAATGCTTTATTGTTTTTAATAATAATTTAAGAATGTGAATTTACGTAAAGTTTTGTGCTTCACCCTTTGTAATCTGAACCTTTAAAGTAGTATGTTGGACACCAGCTGACCTGTGCTTGTAGAGTGGTGCAGTGAGATGGTTATTGGGCTTGCAACTTGACAGCCTGAGTTTGAATCTTGTCCAGTGTGTTTGGAGAACTTCAACATTTTCTATGCAATTTGAAATAATTATTTTTTGTTTCTAATAATAGTTTAAAAAAAAACAGATGAAACTGGTTAAAAAAGATTAGCTTGACCATTTGTGATAATTCAAAGATTGGTAAATACTTGCAAGAAAAGTGTTCCCTTTTACTCTCAACAGCCTGAAAAAATACACTGTGGCAGCTGAGTGGTATCTTTCTAAAGTGCCTGCCCTTCAACCAAGGTTGTGGGTTTGATTCCAACCATGGACCTTTCCTAAAAAAGTTTGTGCAGAAGTAACTGTACTTCATCCAAACTTAAAATTTGGCATCAAGGTACTTTAATGAACCCACCTCTCAGCCAAAAGTTGTGACCTAATTTGGCCTGATGGTGGCTCTATAGAGCAATGTTTTACATATAGGTGAATATCTCAGCAACTGTGAAACGTAGAGTAAAAATTATTTTTGAATTTTATTCGGGCACGTTTTCTGCATTAATGACTAAATGGAAGTTTTTAGCTACGCCCAGATTAACTATATACCAACAGTATAAGTATCAAAATGTTCAGCAAAGTCTGAACAAGATTTATCAAACTAATGTTCATATTTATTAACAACATTGCTGCTATGTGCAAATGAGTCGTCCTGGGGTGGAGCTTAGTTCACATAAATGGCTAAAAATCGAGATGACTTAATTGTATGTCATCGCTACTTAGTAGTTTTGTTAAACAAATAATTATTTGGAAGGTGTCCAAGTTTCACTCCAATTAAGCGATAGATGATGCTATAAAAACAAAAAATCTGTTTCTCAATAACTAGGGTTCCAATTGAGTTGAATATTTGCCTGCTACATCTTTGGCCCATTTGATGAATCATTTATCAATGACAACTTAATTATTAAAAAAATCAATCAGTGCGCAGTGGTTCACATTAACTGGTTAACTGTAACTGGTTGTATAACTTTAATCGTAGATTATGAAATTGTGATAAAACATCTTATTTCCACAAGGTTATCATAACACAAAATATTTACTATTTTTTAATAATATTTAATAATAACTCTAATAATTCAAAGCTTGCAAATACTTGCGAGAAAGGTGCTGGGTTCCTTTTTTTTACTCTTAACAGTTAATTGCCTAAAAACACAGCATGTTGATGTGGCTACTGAGTGGCATCTTCCTTAAGTGCTTGCCTTTGGGCATTTCCTTAAAAAGTTTGTAGAGCAGTACAGTTCAGATTTGGCATTGAGGTACTGAGTCCCTTGGTCAAGATTTTTTTCATATTTATTAACATTGCTATTAACATTAAGCTTACTTCACATAAATGGCCTTCATTTGTGTTTTGAATGCAATAAAGGCTGTTTTTTGAGGTTTCAGGCTGAGAGACAGATTTGGGCAAAGTACTGAACTCCCCTCTCTCTCCTTAGAGAGATGAACTGCTTTGTTTGAACTTTCGTTCAGAAGCTGCTAGAAATAAATTATCAGACGTAATGTTAAAACTGGCCAACTTCTCAGTCACACCAGGTTCAGCAGCTAAAAATATTGGTGTTATCATAGATTCAGATCTAGCATTCACTAAGCACATTGCTACTAGAAAAGCTTTTATACATTGCCAGGCTAAGAAATGCCTGATCCCTGCATGACACAGAAAAATGAGTACATGTTTTCATTACTTCAAGGCTAGACTGTTGTAATGCACTACTGTCCGCATGGTCCTACAGTAAACAGGAGGAAGAGCGTCTCTTATAAAGCACCTTAAACTCTGGAACAACCTTCCTGAATATCACTCAGACACTGTCTCAATCTTTTAGTCTAGACTAAAAACTAACTCGTTTGGTCTAGCTTTTGTTAATTAATGTTTTTTCCTTTAAATAAGGCTGCAGATCCAGGGACATGGACATAGGGATTGTGGTAAACTGAATGCTGGTGCTGTTGTTGGTGCAGGTTTGTGCTCGATGGAGTTGGCAGCTGCAGGTGTTTCAGGGTGCCTCCGTGTTTGTGTTGGCTCTCTTCCTTTCCTTAGGCTGTTTTACTCAGAGGTGCCAAAGCATTAGCCACACTCTGATAATGTTTTATATTCTGTTTTACATAAATCCAATCAAAACTAATTCCATCTCTCTGCCTTTCACAGAGGTACTGACTGCCCACTTGTCTGACCCAAAACCGATGGATGTTGGACCTTCAGGATCTCATGTCTCCTGTCTGCCAGATTGATGGAAGTTTCCGGAAGTCAGCCTTCCCCATCCCCCACCACAGTTCAGCTGCCCCTCATCTAGTTTATTCACCTGCCCTGGACTGTTCGAAGTTCACATGAACTCTAACTTCTTTCATTACTCATGTTGCTATACACATGGATATAATAATATTGATTGGATTTGACTTAAAACATATAGTTGCGTAAAATTGACTAACATTGTGTATTAATTATTTCTTTTTGGGTTCATTTGTGTGTTGAATGTAGTAGGGTCTGTTTTTGAACAATTCAGTGTTGAGAAAAGCGTTTTGCCACAGTGTCTTGCTCCTGTTTTACTCCTTAGAGTAATAAACTTCTTCAAGTGTTGTTTTGAACTAAAAACTTCTCTGTCAAACTGAAATTAGATTTTAAGACCCAACATCATGTAATAAACATTTCTTAAGTCTAAGAGACCCTATGGATTACTGGCTCAGACAGTCTGCCGTCTTTTCTCATGTGTTTCAATGAGAAATTCCAGCAACCCAGCATGTGGAACAGATCCTGTTTATTAATAAAAACAACGGATTACTTGTCATTTTTAATAAATAAAGTATTATACAAGCATGTCCCAACTTTGCAATCCACTAAATAAATAAATCCACTGACTGTGTATCATAATGAAAAATGAAAAATACATCTTAATGACATCTCTGTTCTCTGCAAAATTGTATGTTTTCATGACTCAAATTTATTTAGGGACTATGGGGGAATGTTTATTTAATTAAAAAAAAAAAACACATCACTTCTGTTTCTGTTCAGAAAAAGTTGTTAAGGCCCTAGTTGCCCACTAGATGTCACTGTGGCGTGTGATGATTGGAACGTCTCAGGAGATAGAATGATTTGCCGAATCAACTGGTTCATTTGATTCGATCTCCCAAAAGCCCCACTTTTGCCATCGCTAGTAAAATGTACAAACTTCGTTTATTAAGAATTTTATTAGAATAGAAGTTTATTTGTGTGTTGAATGTAGTAAAGTCTGTCTTTAGACGAGTTAAGCTGAGAGGAGCGTTTTGCACAGTGTTGAGCTCCTCTCTCACTCCTTAGAGCGATAAACTGCTTTAAGTGTTGTTTTGAACTGAAAACTTCTCACAAAAATGAGTTTTTTATAACCTAAAACACAAAGCGCATAGTGTTTTGCACACAGTTTTGAGCTCCTCTCGTACTCCTTAGAGTGATAAACTGCTTCAAGTGTGGTTTTGAATTGAAAACTTCTCTTTGGTTAAAAAATGAGATTTTAAAACATGTTAAGGCTAAAACATATTAGAACTGTGTAAAATGTAGTAAATTCATGTAATACACATTTCTTAACTGTTTCCGTTTATTTGTGTGTTGAATGTAGTAAAGTCTGTTTTCGAAGTATTTAGGGCTGAGAAAAGCGTTTTGCACACAGTTTTAAACACCTCTCTCGGTCCTTAGAGCGATAAACTGCTTCAAGTGTTGTTTTGAGCTGAAATTTTCTGTTTCGCAAAAAAATGAGTTTTTACGACCTAAAACACATTAGAACTGTGTAAAATGAACTAACTTCGTGTAATACACATTTCTTAACTGTTTCCGTTTATTTGTGTGTTGAACGTAGTAATGTCTGTTTTTGAAGGACTCAGGGCTGAGAAAAGCGTTTTGCACACAGTTTTGAGCACCTCTCTCGCTCCTTAGAGCTATAAACTGCTTCAAGTGTTATTTTGAACTGAAAACTTCTCTTTCGGTCAAAAAATTGTTTTTGCGACCTAAAACACATTAGAACTGTGTAAAATGCACTAACTTCGTGTAATACACATTTCTTAACTGTTTCCGTTTATTTGTGTGTTGAACGTAGTAATGTCTGTTTTTGAAGGACTCAGGGCTGAGAAAAACGTTTTGCACACAGTGTTGTATTCCTGTCGCTCATTAGAGCTATAAACTGCTTCAAGTGTTATTTTGAACTGAAAACATCTCTTTCGGTCAAAAAATAGTTTTTGCGACCTGAAACACATTAGAACTGTGAAAAATGCACTAACTTTGTGTAATACACATTTCTTAACTGTTTCCGTTCATTTGTGTGTTGAACGTAGTAAAGTCTGTTTTTGAAGGATTTAGGGCTAAGAAAAGTGTTTTGCACACAGTTTTGAGCACCTCTCTCGCTCCTTAGAGCTATAAACTGCTTCAAGTGTTATTTTGAACTGAAAACTTCTCTTTCGGTCAAAAAATTGTTTTTGCGACCTAAAACACATTAGAACTGTGTAAAATGCACTAACTTCGTGTAATACACATTTCTTAACTGTTTACGTTTATTTGTGTGTTGAACGTAGTTTTTGAAGGACTCAGGGCTGAGAAAAACGTTTTGCACACAGTGTTGTATTCCTCTCGCTTATTAGAGCGATGAACTGCTTCAAGTGTTGTTTTGAGCTGAAATTTTCTGTTTCGCTAAAAAATTAGTTTTTACGACCTAAAACACATTAGAACTGTGTAAAATGAACTAACTTCGTGTAATACACATTTCTTAACTGTTTCCGTTTATTTGTGTGTTGAACGCAGTAATGTCTGTTTTTGAAGGACTCAGGGCTGAGAAAAGCGTTTTGCACAGAGTTTTGAGCACCTCTCTCGCTCCTTAGAGCTATAAACTGCTTCAAGTGTTATTTTGAACTGAAAACTTCTCTTTCGGTCAAAAAATTGTTTTTGCGACCTAAAACACATTAGAACTGTGTAAAATGCACTAACTTCGTGTAATACACATTTCTTAACTGTTTCCGTTCATTTGTGTGTTGAACGTAGTAAAGTCTGTTTTTGAAGGATTTAGGGCTAAGAAAAGTGTTTTGCCCACAGTTTTGAGCACCTCTCTCGCTCCTTAGAGCGATGAACTGCTTCAAGTGTTGTTTTGAGCTGAAAACTTCTCTATCGGTCAAAAATGAGTTTTTACGACCTAAAACACATTAGAACTGTGTAAAATGCACTAACTTTGTGTAATACACATTTCTTAACTGTTTCCGTTTATTTCTGTGTTGAACGTAGTTTTTGAAGGACTCAGGGCTGAGAAAAACGTTTTGCACACAGTGTTGTATTCCTCTCGCTCATTAGAGCTATAAACTGCTTCAAGTGTTATTTTGAACTGAAAACACATTAGAACTGTGTAAAATGCACTAACTTTGTGTAATACACATTTCTTAACTGTTTTTGAAGGATTCAGGGCTGAGAAAAGCGTTTTCCACACAGTTTTGAGTTTGCTTCAAGTTTTGTTTTAAACTGAAAACTCTTTAGCTAAAAGATTTTAAGACCTAAACACATAATAACTGTGTAAAACGTACTAACATCGTATATTAAGTATTGAGTTATTATTAAGTATTTGTATTAAGTATTTGTGTTAAATGTAGTAAAGTCTTTGTTTAGACGATGTAAGCTGAGAAAAGTTCTCTCTTGCTCCTAAAAACGTAATAAAGTTCAAGTGTTGTTCTGAACTGAAAACTTTTGCTCAAAAGTGAGATTTTAAGACCTAACCATAGCGCATGGTTAAAGCTAGCTTAGCTCCTTAAAGCTATCAACCACTTGATGGCTGACAACCACCATGTTGTTTTAAACTGAAAACTTTTTAAAAAGTTTTTAAGACCTAAAATATATTGTAACTATAAAATACTCTAACTGCTAGTTTTCAACATTTCTTAAGTGCAATCTAAAAAATAATATACTGGATCTACTTAAAAAAATTATGTTACAATTTAAAAACTTAACCTTTTTATTGTTTTAAAAGGTGAGCACTGTTGAAAATGAATACAATGAATGAATACAACGTGAATACAAATGAATACAACGTGTAAAAAAAAACTATGATTTATTTTCCAACACAGAAACAACGGGTAGTCAATATACAGAAAATGTTTAACAGGGGCGAACGGCAGCCAGAGAGATCACAAGTACCAAAAAACGAGGGACAGTCCTAAAGTCTTACATGGCAAGGCAATAATGAAGAGCAGGCAAATTCAGCAACGGTTTAAACATTCCAGGTAGTACACAAAATAAAATATCAAAGGGTAGGCACAAATCAGAGTCGAGAATGAACAATCCAACAATACACAAAAGGAAACACAGTCAAAAATAAATTTGTAACGTTGTAACGTTGTAAACGTTGTAAAGTGGAAAACCAATATTCAGCACAGGTGTGCGTGTGTAAGGGCTATTTATACTGTAAAAATTAGTATTCCGGACTTCCAGGGAGTGTACTGGGAGTGTACTGAGATCTGGTTAGTGTAGTTCGGAGACTGGAGATCGCAGGAAGCACCTGAGTGTGGGAAAGACAGGAGTGCCATTAGCACCAGACCTGACACTAAATTTTCCTCGAAAATGTCCTTTTCTCCGAGGTAAAACACCAATGGATTGCAACTTCTCTGCATTTTTCCAAAAAAATATGTTAAACATATAATTCATTAAAACAATTATGTGACGAGATGTGACCAATGACGAGACAAAAGCAATCCTGGAAAATGGAGACAGATTTTTTAGCTTGGTCTGAATCAAAGTGTCACTAAACTGCAGTGTGAAACCCGAACTAACTGGACCAAATGTGTATAATGTAAAAATCACATGAACCACTCCTGGATTACACCAAAAAGGCCGGTCTGCGAATAGAGAATGTCTTTGTCATTTTGTCACTGATGATTTTAGAGTTATTCCTCTTCTTTACTTCACTCAAGAGGTCTAGTCTGACTTGCTTCAAACTTTCTTCTGTTTCTCCTTGTGGGTGAGGTGGAAAGTAATTCACCTTTGCCTTTCTTAGCTTCTTTAAATCTCTTTAAATTAGTCTTTGCTGCCATCCATAACATCCAAAAATTAACCTGGTTTTCTGGGACAAGGATGGTTTTGAATCAATGCTTCCCTTTAACAATTGATAGACCTACCTAGACTACCTTGATTGCAAGCAATTTTTGGCCAACAATGTCTGTATTTCTGCCTATATACCACTTTTGCTGTGATTTGTAAAATCCAGCCACATATTCACCAACTGTCAAGTCACACCAAGATATGATTGAAAAGCCTTCAATCATCTGAAAGGTTTTTAAGCTCATCAATACTGTTCTGAACTACGTATTAGTGCAACCACCTTGGACCTCTGTTCTCTTTTCTGTGGATGTTTCCATGTGATATTATCCTTTTCTAGAGATAAGAGTTCATCTACAAAGGAGAAAGTGCATGTTTGCTTTATTTACTCCAAACCAAATACATGGAACACAAACGTTGCTTTTCCTGTCTTTAGGCTGTAGTTCAATAACCTGACACTGAACTGGCCATATCTGGTACTTAGAGCTTTTAAAAATTGGAATTCCATCAAGGTTCCACAGTAAACTAATATCATGTTCGCATAGTTGGCCAGTTTCTCTTATTTTCTGTACTCTGCTCCACTCTGTATATCATTTAGAACTCCTTCTGTATCTGCTGTCTCTCTAGATAAATGTAAATTGGGATTTTTAAGAGTGTCTTTAATCTGCCATGACAAACTCCTCCTTAAAAAAATGAGCCGTTTTTAAGATTTGTACCATCATCAAATACAAACAGGCATGGTTCACATTGTGTTTGCCTTTTCTCCCTTGTCTTCATGTACATAGAACATGAGAAGGAAATAAATATTAGCTTCTTAATGACCATACTCTACATAAGCTTTGTAAAACAGGTACACACTTTTCTAGCACTAACCCAGGCACATGTTTAATACAAATCTTGAGGAGATGTTTCAGAGCAATTCCAGTCATCTTATGTTGCAGGACATCAGCAGCGGAATCTTCCCTTTTGCATTTTTGGAGTAGCACCAGCATACAGAAGTTCATCATCAGCATGTGGCATCTAAAACGTAGAAACATAATTATTTAGATTGTTTGTAGAAGAAGAAACACTCGGTGTGAGCTAATCTATATTTTGTAAAGATATATCAAAGCTTTCTATCTTGGACATGAATAATCTTAAAATGAATGTTAATGTGTTGTGATATACCTAAATAACTTAAATTACACCTTTTACTTATTTTCACAATATTGTATACACATTTACTTTAAAGTTATTACAGAAATGCAAATGTAATTTTATTATCATTTTAATTTGTTAAGAATTACACAAAGGTTCTTGGTCTTCAAAAGTGCAAGGTCCAACTGTACCTACAGTTCAACTGCTAAACTATGGTTTCTGATAATCTGTGATCTTTGTAAAATAATTTTCCTAATTAATCGTTACCTTTCGATAATGCATTTTAAATTTGTAATATAATTAATGTTACAATACAATGTTACAAATTCAGATTTTTCTGATGATACATCTGTTGGTCTGGAGTGTCCAGTTGTTTCATCATCACAGGACATCCCATGTAAGGTTTTCTAAGTGGAATGTATTTAAAAAAAAAATAGTTTCATGTTAACCATTACCTATAACCTACCAAACCTATAAGCCCATTATAGTACCTGTTCACATGGCTTACTTGGTCTCACTATATATTTTCGTAATAAGCAAAGAATAAGCACTATGAGTTTATTTGAGTTTCTTAAGAAGAGGAAGAGTTCACCCGACATCATACAAGTCATTTTTAGTACCTTTGAACATGCTTTTGTTTGTATCTCTTTTACTAATTCACAAAACTGCTGATCAAAACTCCGTGGTGTTTATCACAGGCCTCACTGTGGGGCTGTAATAATCAGGTGAGTAATTGGGATATTGAGAATGGGTATAGTACACATAGAGAACAGTAGAGAAGGCTACAATAATCAGCTGATTTATTGTGATATTGAGTGTGGGTACAGTACAGTTAGAGGACAGTAGATGGCGCTGCAAAAAATCAGCTGAGTTATTGTGACAGTGAGCGTGGGTATAGTACAGTTAGAAGAAAGTAGAGGGCAATGTAATAATCAGCTGTGTTATTCTGATATTGAGTGTGGTAACAGTACAGTTATGACACTAGAGAGCGCTGTAATAATCATCTGAGTTATTGGGATATTGAGTGAGGGTAGAGTACAGTTAGACAACAGTAGAGGGCGCTGTAATAATCGGCTGAGTAATGGGGATATTGAGTGTGGGTACAGTACAGTTAAACAACAGTAGACGACGCTGAAATAATGAGCTGAATTATTGGGATATTGAGTGCGGGTCCAGTACAGATAGAGAACAGTAGAGGGCGCAGTAATAATCAGCTGGGAGTGGGTAAAGTACAGTTGGAGAACAGTAGAGGGCGCTGTAATAATCAGCTGAGTTATTGGGATATTGAGTGTGGGTACAGTAAGGTTAGAGAACAGTAAAGGGCGCTCTAATAATCATTTAAATTTTTGTTATACTGAGTGTGGCTACAGTACAGTTAGAGTACAGTAGATAGTGCTGTAATAATCAGGTGGGTTATTGGGATATTGAGTGTTGGTACAGTACAGTTAGAGGACACTGGAGGGTGCTGTTATAATCATTTGAGTTATTGTGATATTGAGTGTAGGTACAGTACAGTTAGAGGACAGTAGGGGGCACTGTAATAATCCACTGAGTTATTGGGATATTGAGTGGTGGGTACAGTACAGTTATGACAGTAAAGTTTGCTGTAATAATCAGCTGAGTCATTGGGATATTGGATGCGGGTACAGAACAGTTATTACAGTAGATTGCGTTTTAATTATCAGCTGAGTTATTGTGACAGTGAGCGTGGGTATAGTACAGTTAGAAGAAAGTAGAGGGCAATGTAATAATCAGCTGTGTTATTCTGATATTGAGTGTGGTAACAGTACAGTTATGACAGTAGAGGGCGCTGTAATAATCATCTGAGTTATTGGAATATTGAGTGAGGGTACAGTACAGTTAGACAACAGTAGAGGGCGCTGTAATAATCGGCTGAGTAATGTGGATATTGAGTGTGGGTACAGTACAGTTAAACAACAGTAGACGACGCTGAAATAATGAGCTGAATTATTGGGATATTGAGTGCGGGTCCAGTACAGATAGAGAACAGTAGAGGGCGCAGTAATAATCAGCTGGGAGTGGGTAAAGTACAGTTGGAGAACAGTAGAGGGCGCTGTAATAACCAGCTGAGGTATTGTGATATTAAGTGTGGTTACAGTACAGTTATGACAGTAGAGGGCACTGTAATAATCATTTGAGTTATTGGGATATTGATTGTGGATACAGTACAGTTAGAGAACAGTAGAGGGCGCTGTAATAATCAGCTGAGTTATTGGGATATTGAGTGTGGGTAAAGTACAGTTAGAGAACAGTAGAGGGCGCTGTAATAATCAGCTGAGTTATTGGGATATTGAGTGTGGGTACAGTACATTTAAAGACCAGTAGAGGGTGCTGTAATAATCAGCTGAGTCATTGGGATATTGGATGCGGGTACAGAACAGTTATTACAGTAGATTGCGTTTTATTTATCAGCTGAGTTATTGGGTTATTGAGTGTGGGTACTGTACAGTTATGACAGTAGAGGGCACTGAAATAATCAGTTGAGTTATTAGGAAATTCAGTGTAGGGACAATACAGACAGAGAACAGTAGATGGCACTGTAATAATCAGCTGCATTATAGGGATATTGTGTGTGGGTAAAGTACAGTAAGAGAACAGTAGAGGGCGCTGTAATAATCAGCTGAGTTATTGGGATATTGAGTGTGGGTACAGTAAGGTTAGAGAACAGTAAAGGGCGCTCTAATAATCATTTAAATTTTTGTTATACTGAGTGTGGCTACAGTACAGTTAGAGTACAGTAGATAGTGCTGTAATAATCAGGTGGGTTATTGGGATATTGATTGTGGGTACTGTACAGTTAGAGACCAGTAGAGGGTGCTGCAATAATCAGCTGAGTTATTGTGATAGTGAGTGTGGGTATAGTACAGTTAGAAGAAAGTAAAGGGCACTGTAATAACCAGCTGAGATATTGGGATATTGATTGATGGTACAGTACAGTCTGGAGGACAGTAGACAGCACTGCAATAATCAGCTGATTTATTGGGATATTGAGTGTGGTTACAGTACAGTTAGGAGACAGTAGATGTCGCTGTAATTATCAGCTTAGTTATTTTGATATTGAGTGTGGGTACAATACAGTTAGTAGACAGTAGAGGGCGCTGTAATAATCAGCAGAGTCATTGGGATATTGAGTGTATGTACAGTACAGTTAGAGATCAGTAAAGGGGTCTGTAATAATCAGTTGAGTTTTTGGGATCGTGAGTTTGGGTACAATACCGTTAGAGGACACTAGAGGGCGCTGAAATTATCAGAAGAGTTATTGGGATATTAAAATATTTTTAATTTAAGTACGTTCTATAGCCACACCGTGTTAGCCATCTGAACACATGACTCACCAGGAAATGTTCTTTTCTAATGCTTCCCCGACTTCTTCCTTCAGAACACTCACATCCACTGTTTGGTTACCTGCTTGGTTACCTGCAAAGTCGGTTCAGCATTACTTTTATGCAAATGAAATGCAACCATTAATTGATGTTTCACTAAGAGAGACAGCAGAATGTTTTGAAAGCTGTCGGTATGTCTAACAACACGTTTAAAAAAGCTTTGTTTTGCTTTATAATGAATTGTCCAAAATGACACAAGTGGACCAAAATTTTTAATCAGCTGTGGATAGTGTTCTATAAAATTATGCTTAAGAATAAGACCCCTTAGGGGAAAGGTTTCAAAGAGTCTGTGCCGATGCTCTGAAATTTTATTGTCCAGTTCAACTGTCTCCTTGAGGTTATAAAAGAAGCTGCCATATTCGCTCACACTCGGATATTTTTGGTTCAACAATGAGGGAAAAGAAGCGCAGAATTGTCAGTTTTCATGGGCACCCCAACACTCACTCATGGCTCAGGCCCAGGAATAAAAGCAGCATGGGAGCACCAGTGAGTGAGTATGCTTGCTCCAAGAGGCTGAAATGCTGAACCTCTGCCCTTTTTTTTCTCCTCTCTTCTACGCTTTCCCCGTCTCGTCCTACAGGAGAGTAGCTGAACTGGACCAAGGACGATCCTGACCCTCAGACCCCCTTCCTGCGTCTTGCTCCAGCTCACCAACCTAACCGGGACCCAGTGCCTGCCTGGCGGCTAAGAGAAGGACTCTTTTTGTTTTCTTTTTTTTTTCTAAAAGTGTTTTTTTTTTCAAATTCCTGGTGGATAAATAAAGACCCCTATGGGGTAGTTTGAGTTCACCCCTATGGTCTCTGTCTGGTTCTGGTCCTTTAATTGACTCGCTGGTGACATCTGGTGGATGAATGCAGGTGGGACCAAACCAGAAGCAGAACCCCCCAAAAAAAAGAAGAGGAAGAAGAAAAGAACTCTCCTTTTTTTTCCAGAGGCAGCATAATGGACCAGGTCCTACAGCGACTGTTGGAGGCCAGTTTGCGGCAGCAGGAAGTAAGCCAGGAACTGACAAGGGGGCTGAAAGGAGTCACCAGCGACCTCATTCCCAGCCGACAGGCCATCCCCAAAGCGCCTCTCCAGGATCCCCGCCGCAGTGCTTTTGACAAAACTGGCCCCAGGTGACGACATCGAGGCCTTCCTCTATACTTTTGAGAGCATTGCAGAACGAAAGGTCTGGGACCGCGAGAAATGAAGTTCCATCATCACCGACGTGAACCCAGACCCACCTCTCCACCCCGTCGGGAGAATCCCCCTGCAATGTGGCCTGAGTTCCGCCCTTGGGACAGGGAGAGTCCCCGAGTGAGACCACCTTTTTTTGTGTCCCCTACAACCCTCGGGCAGCCCCCGGGATGAGCCCATGCCCACCAAGCCCGACTCTCCCGGACGGCATCTTGTTCCCCCCAAGGCCTGGCTGGCCAGCTGCTCTCACCATGGCAATCATACGCCCTCCTCGGCCCCCACAAAGATGCTCCGTCTGAATGGACATGACATCCAAGCAGTACTGGACAGGGGAAGCACCGTGACCCTGGCCCGTCCGTCTGGCCTGCCCTGGCTGCAACCCCAGGAGGAGACCCTAAATGTGTCCTGCATCCATAGGGACACCCGCCAAGTTCCCACCACCCGAGTTACCCTGGTAAACACCCGAGAACAGTGGAAAATCACCGTGGGCTTAGTTCCTGATCCCTGGTGCCGCTGTTGGTTGGACGAGACTACCCTGGCTTTGAGGCGGAGCTCCAGGGACCCACCATCCACCCTATCGTACCCTCTCCTCCCTGCGCCCCAGACAACGCCGGAAAGCCCCTCCTAGACCAGCCCTGGCAGCTTGGGATCAAACAGACAGCAGTGGAGCATTGTCAGAAGGTGAGGTCCCAGCCCTGACTAACCCTCTGTTCTCTTTTCACCACCAGGTTCTGAAAGAAGGAAGTTTCTCCAAAGAACAGAAAGAAGACGAACGTCTAAGGCAGGCCTGGACGGATACCAGATAAATCAATGATATGCCGGTTGGCGTGAGCCCCGTACTCCCGTCATATTTTATGATTCGGAACAATTTGGCATACAGAGTGGCTCTAAACCAAGGTGAGTGTGTCGAACAGCTCCTGGTCCCCTGTTCTTGCATTGATACAGTTATGCACCTAGCCCATCAGCACCCCCTTGGAGGTCATCTGGCAGCCGATAATACCCTTACCCGGATCCTGTCAAGATTCTACTGGCGCTCCATACATGCAGAAGTTAAAAACCACTGCCTCAGGTGTGCCCGCTGCCAGCTCATTAGCCCCCGTAAGCCCCCGCCTGCTCCCCTGGTTCCCCCTCCCATCATAGGAGTCCCTTTTAAGCGGATCGGAACAGACTTAGTTGGCCCTCTACCCACATCCGCCTGGGGACATGAATATATATTGGTGGTCCTGGACTATGCCACACGGTGCCCAGAAGCTGTACCGCTACGAAAAGCCACCTCCAAAGCCGGGCCAGGGAACTAATGCTCCTCATGAGTCATGTGGGCATACCCAAAGAGATCCTTACAGATCAGGGCCCCCGTTTGTTTCCAAACTAATGGTTGACCTCTGCAAGCTTCTACAGATCCGTTGTCTGAACACCTCTGTCCATCATCCTCAAACAGATTGGCTTGTGGAGAGGTTCAACCAGACCCTACAGAAAATGCTAAAGAGGCTAATAGCCCAGGATGGCCGCGACTGGTACCTCCTTCTCCCCATGTCCTATTTGCAGAAAGGGAGATTCCTCAAGCCTCTACAGGATTCTCCCTCTTTGAGCTGCTCTTTGCAGAAGACAACGAGGTCAAGGATGCCTGGGAGCAGCAACCATCCCCCTACAGGTCAGTGATTGAATATGTACAGAATATGCAGGAACATATTGACCATGTACACCCCGTTGTCAAGGAACACATGGAGGAGGCCCAGCGGGCCCAACAACGTTCCTACAACAGGCCGGCCCAGGTCCGAGAATTCCAGCCGGGAGACCGGGTGCTGGTCCTTATCCCCATAGCCTCTTGCAAGTTCCTCGCCTCCTGGCAGGGCCCATTCACTGTAAAGGAAAAGGTGGGGCCGGTGGCCTACCGCCTGGAACAGCCGGGAAAGAGAAAAAAGGAACAGGTATACCACATTAACCTTATCAAAAAATGGTATAAACCTCCCCCTCCTCTCTATGCCTTTTCCCAGATACTGGAGCCCTCAGCCAGCCAGGTCAGCTATGGTGAGGACATAAGCCGGGCTCAAAAGCAGGAATTGACAGAGTGTGTCGACGGCTACCAAGATATGTTCTCAGACAGCCCAGGGTGTACCCAAGTGATCCAACTCCACGTCCATACTGCCAGCAACAGTAAAGCAGCGACCATACCGCCTACCTGAAGCCCGCCGCACTGCCGTCGAAGAGGAAGTCCAGAAGATGCTCAAGCTTAGAGTAATAGAGCCCTCCACAAGCCCTTGGTCCAGCCCAAGCGTGCTGGTTCCGAAGTAACGATTTTCGTAGGTTAAATGTGGTTTCTCAGTTCGATTCCTACCCCCTACCCGGGGTGGATGATCTGATTGACCGCCTTGGAAGGGCGCGGTTTGTATCCACGTTGGACCTGACCAAGGGCTATTGACAGGTTGCTCTTGCTGCTGAGGCCAAAGAAAAGACTGCATTCTTAACACCATCTGGCCTATGGCAGTACACAGTCCTGCCCTTTGGTCTGCATGGAGCCCCAGCCAGTCCTTCGACCGCATCGTCGCTACGCTGCAGCATACCTGGGAGACGGGAGGAGAGAAACATCCCATCTTGTTTATCAGCCGCAAACTCACCCCGGCTGAACGTCGCTACGCCGCCCTGGAACGAGAGGCCCTGGCCATCAAGTGGGCCATCGAGGAACTGAGGTACTACTTGACGGGTAGGCACTTCACATTGATCACAGATCATGCACCTCTACAGTGGCTGGCTAAGGCTAAAAAATCCAATGCCCGTGTAACCTGTTGGTTCCTGTCCCTGCAAGAGTTCTATTTCAGGTGCAGCACAAGGCTGGGGCCCTGAATGCTGATGTTGATGCCCTCTCCCGCATCAACTCCTGGTGGGCCACTGCTGTGAGCGCCCTGGGAAGGCCTCTGGGGGGGACTGTGACCCACGGCCACTGCTGCAGCAAGGAAAGAACTCTCAATGTTCCCAGTGCTCTGGCGCTGTCCATGGTGCTGAACACCCGCAGCGGCCGCATAAAGAGAGTCGCGGACCTTCCCAGCGCTCTACCGCTATCCATGGTGCTGAACACACTGCCCCGCCATTTATCCCGCACGTGGTGGTGATAAACAAATAGGGGGCTAGGGCTAGGGGGCAGGGACACTTCACTCGCCATGGCTGGGCGCCACTGATGAGCACACGTGGAGACACTCACTCACGGCTCAGGCCCAGGAATGAAAGCAGCAGAAAACAGCTGAAACCCAGTAAACAGAAGTAATTGTATGCTTTTTCCTGAATGCTCCAAGTGGATTACAGAGTTCAAATTTATCTATGTATAATATGAGACTAATGGCTTGTCCTGATAACAGTTTGTTGGCTTTAAAGTATGTGACATGTATTCAAACGGTTCACTATTTTGCATATGTCCCATAAATGTTTGTTCTGAAACGACAATTTTCAAACACACGAGTAATAGTTTCTCGCTTTTACTTTTCTGTGGAAATAGTATTTAATGTATAACATGGACATTTAAATGCTAACATACTTTTCGTTTTAATTGTGATAAATGGTGTCTTGGCACTTGCGTTTTAATGCTACCCCATGTTATAAATGAGCAGTAACATTCAAAGACAGGGCATGGTTTGACCACTATGCCAATGCCATAGCCTATAATGCTTTAGGAGCTCAGTCTTATCGGGGGTTTTAAATTAGCAAATTTTACAGCACCAATGTATTTCGAAAAGTAATTTTTCTGTATTTTAACATCAAACCAACCAACATGAAACGGGCAATCACCTTATTCTTTAGCTCAACTAAAGAGCTAGATAGCACTATGGCAAAAAAAATCTTACTCATATAATATTGTGCAAAACAGAGCCATAGCTTGCTGCAAAGCTAGCTAGATGCAGCACTAAATACATTTATAAATCTAAGTAGCCTGTAAAAATACTAACCTAGCCGGTTGGAGTTAACTCAGTTGTCAGTTGTTGGGCTGATGAAAAATATGCATTAAAAAAGGATTAAAAAATGCATCCAAACAAAACATATGTTTAAATTACTTAATATTTCTTGTGTTAAATGGAATCTTTTTTATGTTTTATATACTAACAACCTGAATCAATATTAGGATCATTTTTTCTGTTGAATGAGGTAAAAGCTGTTTTTGGACATTTCAGGATGAGAGCAGCATTTTGTGGATAGTGCTGAGCTCCTCTCTCACTCCTTAAAGTGATTTTATTACGAAGTATATTTAAAAGTACTAAAAGTATGTTTAAAATAAGTCAAAAATACTAAAAGTATACTTTTCATTTCCTATACTTTAGAAAAGTACACATAAAATATACTTGTATTATATTTGTATTATATTAATATATTTTAAAGTAATACATCTTAAATTCTACTTCAATGTGTTAATAGAGATTACATTTAAATCTAAATATACTGAAGCATGTTTAACAAAAAGTGTACTTAATTATTATGTCAATTAAACATATTAATTAAAATGTGTACTGCATAGAAATCTATTTTAAAGTGTGCTTCAGTGCAACTTAGAACGTATACTTTAAATAATGGATTTCATGTAATAAAACATGTTTTAAGAAAATTGTTATATCAACTGAAAGGTATTATTTGAAAGATATATTTTGTAAACATGCACTTTGATGTGTGGTTTAATACAACTGAGGAAGTATACTTTAATTAATGTATTTCTTAACAATTAATGTATTTTTTCACAGTACACTTCCTACGTTGGTTTTCGTCATTTATTAAGTATACTTTTAGTTTTTTAGGTTTTTACGTTAAATATAATTTAAAAAGATTTTTATATTATGCTTCAATCCAATTAAAAAAAAATTATGGACTTCACATTTTGAAGCAAATATGCCTCAAGTGTCACATAAAATTACATAAGTTAATTTCTTATCACATTCAGGTAATAAAATGTACATTATAAGGGCGCTGAGCGGTCCAGCAATCTAAAGTGCTGCCAGTATGAGCATGTTTACATAGTAGGCCTGTTTATCTTATTCTCTGTACTTTGCTCCACCCTGTATATCATTCAGTACTCCTTCTTTATCTGCTGTATCTCTAGATAAATGTTAATTGGGATTTTTAAGAATGTCTGTAATCTGGCATGACAAATTTATCATTAAAAAAATTGCCATTTTTAAGATTTGTACCTTCATCAAATACAAACTGGCATGCTTCACATTGTGTTGGCCTTTTCTCCCTTGTCTGCATGAACATAGAACATGAGGAGCAGTAAAACTTAGGTTCATAATGACCATACTCTACATAAGCTTTGTTAAACAGGTACACACTTTCTGGCACTAACCCAGAGACATGTTCATTACAAATCTTGAGGAGATGTTCCAGAGATATTCCAGTCAGGTTATGCTGCAGGACATAGGACATCAACAGCAGTGGACTCTGGCCTTTTGTTATTATTTATTTATTATTTATCTTGCTTGTAGAAGAAGAAACACTTGGTGTGAGCTAATCTATATTTTGTAAAGATATATCAAAGCCTTCCATCTTGGAATTAGACATGAATAACCTTCAGATGAATGTTTATGTGTTGTGATATACCTAAAGAACTTAAATAATACACCTTCTATTCATTTTCACAATATTATATACACATTCACTTTAAAGTTTTAAAGAAATGCAAATGTAATTTTATAATAATTTTAATTGTTAAGAATTACACATAGGTTCTTGGTCTTCAACAGTGCAAGGTCCAACTGTACCTACAGTTCAGCTGCTAAACTATGGTTTCTGATTTTCTGTGATCTTTGTATGAGAATTTTCCTAATTGATCGTTACCTTTCCATTATGCATTTTAAATTTGTAATATAATTAATGTTACAATTAATATTACAGTACATTTAGACAAAATTACAGAATTGAAAGTTTTGTAGAGTACAATGCAGAACTTGACATCAATATTAGGTCAAATACCTGTGATAAATCCCTGTTAGGTGTCTCTTCAGATTTTTCTGATGATACATCTGTGGATCTGGAGTGCTTAGATGTTTCATCATCACAGGACATCCCATGTAAGGATTTCTAAATGGAAGGTTTTTTAAATAAAAGTCAGTTTCATGTGCTTTAACCATTAAACCAAACCTATACGCCCATTATAGTACTTGCCCATTATAGTACTTGCCCATTATAGTACATGGCTTAGTTGGTGTCACTTATACTGTTTCGCACTGATGTTATATTCACATTATACAAAGAATCAGCACTATGGGTTAATTTGAGTTTTAAGAAATATGTCTCAGAGGTTACCGAACATCATAAGTCATTTACAGTACCTGTGAACATGCTTGTGTTTGTCTCTTTTAATGATTCACAAAGATGCTGATCATCAAAGTGGTTGGGCAGTTCCTCCGTGGTGTTATCACAATCCTCACTGTGGGGCTAAAACCAATTGCGACAAAATAGAGGAATGAATCTGATCTGAGCATTTCAATTAAATTAACAATTGTGATATTATATTTTCTCAGGGCATATCTATGCTTTATTTGGTTACCAATAAATTATATATTATATGTGGATTGTACAGGACAGGAGGGACTGCAGGTTTACGGCGTTCTGGTTGAAGCCTTCGCGCTCGCAGTTAGAGCGCAGCCTCGGCCTGGGTGAGGTGGAGCAGCTGAAGGCTGCGGGGAGCTGTGCGGGATGAGCAGGACTCTTATTAGTTGGGCGCAGTGGCTGGGTAAGCGCTGGTGAACGGCTTTTGTAAACGTTTTCTGATGGTGGACTTGTAAATAAGAAGTTTAGAACATCTTAATGCAAATACCGATAAAAGACCATCGTTTTAACCTTAAGCTACAAATGTCAATGTTAGTTAAATAGCTAATCACTGCGAACGTTTATTTGCTAATTAACTAGCTAGTGAGATAACCTAGATAGCAAGCTAGCAGAGGCTGTGCAGTGCAGTGCAAAGCTTCATTAGATTTCATTCTTAGTGTCTTTTTGTTTTAAGTAGTATGTAATGAACAGTGGCGTGCAGTTAATACAGTGGGTACCCCTTCTGCAAGAACCACCTGCCCCTTCTGCAAGAACCACCTGCCCCCAACCCCCATACACACACACATAGATGTATATTACAATAACTACATATTCTCTGTCTTAACTTATAGGAACTTAGTACACATTAACAGCCCACAAATACTGCGACAAACGACTATAGTATACACTAGACCACAACAATCAGTGCTTAATTTTCCAACAAATACAGCTATTTAACAAAGATCACTCATTTGCATGGCTACAGTACACCAGGGCAGCCAAAAGCGCATAAAGCGTGCGTAATGCTTAAAAAACGCTGTACAAAACACCGTTTAAGGCTTACTTTTACGCCTTGGAATAAACGCGAGGCGTCGTCAGGCGTTTTCAGAGCGTGTGGCGGCGCAAGGCCTCTAGCGTTTTCATAAGGCCTCTGGGCCTTTCCGATGTAAAAACGGACAGAATTTACATATCCCCTCCTTCTCCAAACAGTTCAGCCCTCTAACTCTGTCAGGAAACTCTCTCTCCAGTTAAAATAAAAGCCCCAAGTGCTTCAAATGTCTGCTGTGTTGTTAGATGTGCTATGTTCCTAAATTTCTGGCTAAACTGGGCTTTGCAAAATTCAGTCCCTGATTAAAGCATTTTAAAATGTTTATCAACCCTTTGTTGCTCTATTTAGTAATCATGTTTCATTTGTCTAATGCCATAAGAGTCAACACACACACACAAACACACAATCTCACCCTCTCTCTCTCTCTCTCTCTGTCTCTCTCCGCTCAAAGTTTGGGAATTTTAATAAAACGCGAAAGTTAGAGACCACCACAGCATACAAATTAAATGCATAAACTGAGAAATTAAGCAATTAACCCGTCACACAAAACTCAGCATCACATTTGGCAGATCTGTGTAGCGATTATATACGATGGCGCTTTAGAATCACTCTTAAAAAACAAAGAAAGTCATAATATTCCGACTTTAATCATTTCAGTATTCAAGATATTTCTCAATTAACTTGTTTTTGATCATAGTACATCCTTATATTATTTTTTATCCTTTCTTACTTTTTGAATAAAAAACATTTTTGTATCACTGACCCTCAAACGGACAACATGGGTCTAAAATGACCCACTTTCTTTTTGTATGCTACTTCATGTATGGCTGTATGTTTTTATGATATATCTTAGCTGTAAATTAATTCCATTGTTAAAAATTTAATTAACTAATTCATGTATGATTGTTTAGCATCCATCTTCTTTTTTTATTCTCCTTACACAGGTTTACACACATGGGTCAGACATAACGCACATGCATTTGTCATTTCACAGCTCAGCACAGCTCCCTCAGTACTGTTTTACAATGACATTACCTTAGAAAATATTTGGTGACTGTAGTGAAAGATAACTTTACATATTATTTGATTTGGTTTAGGTTACCTTGAGAGTGAGAATATTACCTGTCAGAAAGTTACAAGTAATTATTATTAGCTGTTGACATATTCTATTTTATTTTGCTAAATCTACTGTAGTATAGAGCTTATATTCTCTGCCCGAATCCGCGATCCGAGGCCCGACCCAACATCTGTTTTTAATGGTATTTTTATTTTATATAAAGCTCTGGCATGATAATCATAATTATAGCTAAGTAACCAAGTATTATTGTTAACGAAAACTAACGAAAAATGAAAGTGTCTTAGTTAACTTAAACTTATAAAAACGGTAATTAAAAGAAAAAAAGGTAACTAACTGGAACTGTATTGAGAGTTTATAAAACTAACTAAAACGAAACAGGTGATACAGTATGAGGAATAAACTCCACTTAGCTATAAGTCTGTTTGAGAAGCAGCTGTGAGAACCTTTACCTGTGAGCAGCTCATACACCTGAACACCCCACGCGGAGGATCAACTGATAAATCTCTCTCTCTCATATATAAATTCATATGTAAATTCTGTCCATTTTTGCATATGAAAGGCCTGTAGGCGTTACGAAAACGCTTGGAGGAGTTATGAAAACGCTTGGAGGCTGTATGAAAACGCGTGGAGGCGTTATGTAAGCCACACGCTCTGAAAACACCTGGCCTTACGTTCATTCCAAGGCATAAAAGTAATCCCTAAACAGCGTTTTGGATTATGTTTTTTAAGCATTAAGCAGGCTTTATGTGCCGCCAGACCCTGGCGAATTCTGACTTATACAGCATGTCTTAGAGAAGGGGTTAGACAGCCATGTCCCCGCCCCCATAGGGAAAATCATGAATCTGATGGGTTAGATTGTCCTTCGACTTTGCTAACAGACTTATTACTACACCCTTCTCAAAATCAGAAGGGTATATGTATACATTATACAATATATATATATATATATATATATATATATATGTATATATATATATATACATATATATATATATATATATATATATGTATATATATATATATACATATATATATACAATATATATGTATATATATATATATACTTATATACAATATATATATATACATTTTTTTAAACAGTATATTTTGGTAAAATCATAGACATTTCCCCTATAGTGACACCTGTCTCACATTATTAGAGACTAATAAAAATTTTGTAATTCTGTAATAATAACATATGTAATAATACATTGTAATAAAATGTAATATCTTTCAACAGATTTCTTTGAACATAAAGAATAAAAGCAGAACACCGCTCTAAAGAAAAGGAAAGGTTAGTCACATGTTCAGTTTTATTTGTAATTACCAGTTAAAAGGTATTGTTGTGTACACATGAACAGTTTTGCTGAGTTTTGATACTGTTTATTTAGCTGTCTAAATGTGTCTGTTGTTTGCCATGAGCAGAAAGTGGATCAGTACTTACAGCCAAGTGTCCCAAAGACTGCAACACACTGCTTCTAGCAGTGTTGTAAAAATATTTTATACTTTGTGGACTGTTTAGACATCAGGTATCCAACTATGTTGTAGCGGCTCAGTGGTTTAATAACTGGTGCTAATTGAGATGTTGAAATATTTTTTTAATTGGGCGCCAGTTATTAAATTAATTTAATTAGATTAATTAATTAATTAATTAATCAAATTAATTAATAACACAAGACATCTCAGGGTGTGGTTTCTACAGGTGACAGAAATTTTCATAACCAAGTTATCCAGAAAAACACACTGAAATGACAGGTTTTGTAAAATAAAAGTATTTATTAAATCACACAGATATGAGTAAATAATTCATTAAAAAGTCATAATGTAGCCATTATATATCAAATCATAGTGTAGAATAATAAATGAGAAATAAAAGAACAAACACGTTATAATGCTGACATGAAAGGAATAGAGATTAATAGAACTATTAAGTGAATATTTCTAAATAAGGGTCTAAATGTAATGAGGTCAAACTAATCAAATGAGAACACTAAAATAAGTAGATAAGTAAGATATTTTACGGCCTACAAAGATCATCCCTTTCGCCAAATAACTAAAAATTAATCTATACTACGAAGAGAGTTAAGAACAATAACCAAACTAGACTTGACCAACCAAAACACCAATTGCTGAGAGAAATACCCAAACTGCCTTACTCTGAGACGTCTACAAAGGGGGGTCCCCATCGGTTCGGTCCGCTGTTTAAACCTCTTGTTCGGCTGACATCCTGCACCCCTAGAAGGTCCGGTGTGGACCCATCCGCAGGGTAAAGATGGTGCTCTGTGGGCCAGCGGCGCACCTGGACGACACCCGCTTCTAGTCTCTGCACAGGGAAGGCCTTCCCTGGAGCTGGCTCGGCTGGCGTACCCTCTCGGTGATCCGTCGGTTGGTCTAGTTGGTTTACTGAACTATATTAACTATCTTGGCAAGCAGGAGAACTCTGTAGATCATAAAATAGCCTAGTTATTTAAACTAGGATAGCTAATATTAATATACTTGAAGATTAAATGCACTAGTCTAAGAAAACTAACTTAAGATGACTACACTAATAGTATATCCTTTCTCCATCTCTGGGCTCCCTAACCTCTCTCCTCTAACTGTTTTCCTCAACTCATCTTCTTCCACTCCTTCTCTAACTCCAACTGCTTCTCCTCCAACTCCTCCGAACTGAACTGGAAACTCTAAACTGGCAACTGAACTGTGTCTGCCCAGTTTTACTATTAGTCTCTGTGGCCTGTTTGGCCCCTGAGCTATGATTGGCCCTGTGGCCCAAATGTCTGTGTTTTGATTGGTCTAGGAGCAATTTCAAACTTTGGTGGGGATTCACAAAGGGCCATAAACCCCCCCTCGCTCACATGGTCAGCATGCTTCAGCATTTTTCTAATAGATCAAACCAAAAGAAAACTCAATTAAACAGTGGATCAAAATACATTTTTCAGCATATCAGTTTGTGAGGATAAATTCAGGAAACAAACAATCTTACAATTGAATCACAATAAATGTAATATATATATATATTGCCCACAAACATGTAATATTCAAGATAATCTTAGAAATACAACGATGGATGGTACTCTGTCAGAAAGAGATCAAGAGTCATGTTATTATTTAAACCCAATTAAATCACTTAAAAGATAATACATGGTTAAACCACTGATAACCAAATAAAGCTAAATTATCAAATGCTAATTAAACCTTGTTGATTCAGACTTGAATGTGTAGGAGAATTCAATCAGGACACATCCAAACACATATACCATATACCAGACACATATACCATTATTTAGTAAACATTCTATAAAACACCTTTTTTATATAGTCAATATATATGTATTTTAAGCAAAATCTTCTGAGTGAGAAATTCCTCCCCTTTGCTGAGTTTAGATAAGCGGTTGGCATCGGAATTTACGATGGTGGGGGAAGGAGCTCTTTCTGCACCCCACAGAATTTGAGCCTGCAATGTTGAAAATGGAATCCCAAGCTTAGAACATTTCTCTTAATTTCATTAATCTTATTTCTAAGTGATTGCAGAAATAACTAGGCACAAACCCCTAAATTGGTACAACATTTGGTGAATTAACAATTTCCAAGGCATTAATTAAGTTTTGACACTCTCTTAAGTCCGCAGTCCCGTCCTAGTGATGGTGTTGCAAATGTTCCAAATGTTTACATTAACTCCGAGGTTTATGACTTGGAGGAATGTAAACAGAATTTTACCCTAAACTCGCATTTAGGGCTCTTGAGCGAGGCTGAGTGAAGAAATAGTCAGTAAATGTCATTTTGAAATTTAAGGTTGTTTGAAAAAAAGATTACTCCAAGGTTTTTTTAGAGTGTTCTGGGTTCGAAGTTTCCTTATAGGCCGTAAAGTGGGGGTAGTGTGTGTTTGTGTCCAAGCAATGAAGAAATCCTCTGGTTAATCCACTACATTCCCCCCCCATCGATCGATGGGCCACTGGACGTTGGGTCATCGGTCGATGTCAACGTGGATTTCTGTAGACAGAGCATGTTAGGGTACATCTT